>NC_140595.1:97561991-98161991 GCF_964204655.1 Triturus cristatus | reverse complement strand
TTCGTGAGTTTACAAGAACTGTTTTATCCCATTTGGGAACTGTCCTGAACTTGGAGAGAACATAGGTGGCTGATCTCTGATCTTGTTTAAGCACCATAAATAAACATTTGCAAACTGATATTTAAATTCTTGGGGATAAAGAGTGATTCAACATAACTCTGGCGACCCCGCTTTAAATCCCACTCCCCCATTGGATCTGCACAAAACTAGAAATACCTGCACTGGGTGTAATTTACCAACTGCTCGCCACCTGTGATGTTGATTCATCAAACAATGCTAAAGTTATAAGCAAATGAAAATGTTATTCCGCACCAACGTGATGGACTGGCACAAAAATTGACACACCAATCAAAGCCAACCCTTCCAGGCTTCTGCTGCATGCTGTGCAGATTCTTCACACAGTACCAATCTTATTAGAAAATGGACACTTTTTGTCCCCCTTTTTTTAACTCTGCCCACCTTGGAGGATCTGCACAAACTTAAAATACTAAAAGAAGGTTAAATGTGGGTAATGCCCATCAGAGGTCATGCATATCCATCAAACAATGTGAAAGTTATTGGTAAATCAAACATATTTTTAACTTAATATACTTGCACTGGGTAATACTTGCTAACTACTTGCCACATTTCACAAAGATGTATCTAGCAGTGGTTATTGACGCCTTCCCTCTTACCCCATCTTACCCATACATCTATTATGGATTGTCACAAAACGTATAATATGAATAGAAAACGAATCCTTCCTAACTTCTGACAAATGTTATGCCAGTTCGTCACAGATTTGCAAACTTGTTAGCACTGAACACTTCCCCCCTCCCCTTTATAATTGCCCCCTCCCATTGATATTCACAAATTTGAAAATAACAATAGTAATCAATTGCAAAACCCCCTCTAAAAGGATGCCACACCAAGTGCTGAGTGTAAAACCCCAAAGGGAATGGAAAGGTGGAGTGGGGTATTGAAGGAGGCCATTCTTTTGGCATTAAGTAAAAGATCGGATTGGGAGTTTGTAAACCAGAAGTTGGTTTGGATATATTGGAGGACTCCTAAAGTTCCAATAAGAGAGACACTGTACTAGTTGGTAAGAGTGTGTGAATTGTACTCAAAACTAAGGTAAAGAGGCGTGTTGAAAAAATGTTGTCACAGTAAAAAAGCATTGATATGCAGGGAATCATGCGCAAATTTACTTTTGAAGATAGAGATCTGGTACTAGAGAAAAACCTAGGTGCGTAAGGAAGGTGTTGTCTAGGTTAACCACCCACTGTGTGCTTTTCAGGTGGGCAGAGAAGCTGCGAGGCTGTCTAATGGGAATGTATAGGACATATCTATGGTGGTTCCAGTACAGCTTGTGTTGCTAGACAAGTATGGAAATTCACGTGATAGTTAAATAAATGTTGAATCCCTAAGAAACGACAAGTAGGAACATCTGGCAGGAGAATGAGTAAAATAACAAAACAAATTCTGTGGTGGATGCCTCATTATTAAATGAATTGAATATTCTTACTTATTGGCTCAGAGGGAGGCAAAGCATTACATTCTATTCCAATGTTCTATGTGTTTGTAATCCGCAGGAAGGTGACGTGGGCCCTTTTTGCTGCCTGGTGTCCATGACCTGCATTGCTCTGTATCTTTTGAGTATAAATTCCTCCTTGTTTTGTTCACCATGTGCGGACTCCTTACACTGGAGCTTTCACGGAATACCCTGAAGGTGTAATGCACAGAGAGCAAAGGAACAGATAGAGGGACTTATGTTTACTCCTTGAAGATTTGAAAGCGGCCTCCTTGAAGACCAACAAATAAATGCATGTCATACATGCAATTTGCAAAGAAAAATGTTACAAGTGACAATTAACAGAAAATATACAGGCATTTCAATCTAAATTCATAAAACATTTAAAATATTTAAAACAGAGAGGTATTTTCGGGGGGGAGACCAGATATACTTGTAACATACACAGATAACACCCAAGACTAAATATATAGCGACTGAGATCACGGAGATGTATTGTACAGATAGACATGACTATTGAGGCGCAACACAGACGAGAGCAGAGAGAAACTCCATAGAGACCTAAGGGACAGCGATGTATTCTACGGGGTGATGATTCCATAGACTTAGCCCTTACACGGGCGAGCGACACCGGAGACTCAATACATGCACACATAGTGGACAGAAAGACATTGTACAGAAATGGGACTACAGAGACTTATCACATATGCAAATGAGGTGTCTCCACATATGCTGAAATACATAAATAAAACCATAGACTGAAATCATATATATCTAGGTGAGGAGATGTGTATTCCCCAGAGGGCAGTTACCATAGAGACTTAGTGCATAGAAAGGCAACACCAGAGGCTCCATAAATAAATACTGAGACAAAGGAGGTGTATTGTAAAGAGTCAAGACCTAACGTGCACATAGACAATAGCAGTGACAAAATGCGCAGAGACCTAGGCGACAGCGATATATGTTATGGAGATGAGGCCGGAGACCTACTCAGACTCTATCAGTGAAATGGGCTACATCAGTACATAGAGACCAAGGGCAACGAGATGTATTGTCCAGAGTTGAGACCTTAGATGCGTAACACCTTCCCAGACTATACCAGTAAAATCGCCTACTTCGCTAAATAGAGACCACGGTCATAGAGATGTATTGTCCAGAGTTGAGACCTTAGAGGCATAACATCTTCCCTGACTATACCAGCAGCCGCGGCCCGTGCAGGTAACAGCGGTGGGGCAGTGGGGCTGGGTGGATGGGGGGGCGGAGGGCATTTTGACAGACGACGGGGAGGGAAATTTATTAATTATTTATTTAATTTTCCCTCTTCGTAAGTCGAAATCCCCACCCGGCCCCACCACTCTTACCTGAACGGGCCACGGCTGTATACAAGTAAAATCGGTTACTTGACAAAATAGAGACCACGGTCATAGAGATACATTGTTCGGACGGAGACCTCAGAGACCTAACACTGAAATGGGGCACGTCAGTACTTTGAGATGGTGAATGAGCTGTAGGCAGTGAACGAAGTCCACAGAGACTGAAAGTTTATTCAGGACAAACCCCTGAATTGGGCTTCATCCGTACATTGAGACCAAGTACAAGAGATGGATTCTACAGCGAGGAGACAACAGAGACTTAACACTTACTCACATCATCGCGCTGAAATGGGCTACAAGTACATTGAGACCAAGGTGAAATGGAGGTGTTGCACAGAGAGAAGACATAAAGACTTAGCAACTACCCGGACCATAGTGAAATGGGCATACATAGAGAACAAGGTCAAATAGGGGTGTTGCACAGAGAGGAGACATAGAGACTTCACACTTAGAACTTAACGGTCTATATAGGCTACATCAGTACTCTGAGACCAAGTTTGAAGAGGTGTGTTTTACAAAAAGGAGGCCTTAGAGATGTAACACTTGGAGCATACGAATGCAACAGGCTACTTCTGTATATTGATTACAGACTGGAATATTTCCTGAATCTCAGTATCCAAAACAAAGGGTTAGCAAACCCCGAGCCGCCACTGCCCTGAGGAGTTAGAGCTGGAGAACGCGTGATCCTGAACACAGGCCCTTTTCTCCACCTGGCTGTGGTTTGAACTCACCAGCCAGGAGTGAGACGATCATACATAGTGGCATAAACTTCAGGGCGATAGGTTGCAGATGGCAGTTCTGAGGTGCTATAGAGAACTGTGGTTAGCTTGAGGGAAAAGGGAGAACCGCGTTGCTGCTCCACATGGACTTGTGCTTGGAGGGTTTTAGATGCAAAATCCCACCTTTTTTAACCTCCTTTTTACACAAGGCCCAGATGGGGACAACTAGCTAATCTGAGCAATTAATGTAGGAAGCAGGATGACACATTTAAGGAGGGTGCGCCTTGCGTCCTGTCTAACATGTACACAGGCCTGAGGCCTTGCTGTCTCCTGTAGAGACATTATGTGACGGGCACAGCCCGTCATAGGCACCGGAGATCGCCATCTTCACAGGTGAACCCTCAACCATCAGGACTCGCATTGTGCCGTGTCTCACCTCATAGTAAGCCACAGCTAGCAATGAGGTCTCTGCAGCAGCCAGCAAGTTATGGCCTCACCTAAAGAACATACAGAAGAGCAGTCAAAGGAGGGAGGACCAACAATCCCGCACAAGGGATCAAATGTGGCCTTTTTTCCAGCTTTACGAGAAACAAAACGGAGACTAATCGTGCCCAAACATCAGGGTGGAAGCCTGTCTCTAAAGGCTTGAGTCCAGAAATAATATCAAGCCTATAGGACTTTGAAAGCCAGAGATCCTCTGAATCACTCAGAGAAGAGAGTCCTGCGACACTGAAAAGAACCTCTGGGACTCGGCTGTCACTGGTACACTCAAGGCATGGCGGACTGGTGACTGAGGTCTTCGATGCTAGCCACTTACCTGGGAAGGAAAGGGCAGAAGGCATCATTAGACCATTAATGGCCTCTCCCAAGTAATCCAGCCGCCAGATTAAAGGCAATAATGGGCTTCACAGCTAAAAGCCACTCCAGGATGCAAGAGTTGAAGGAGGCCTGATGGAAAGGTATAGCATGCCATGGATCTGCCTCTTAGCAAGCTTGAAGGGCTATCATCACCCCTCCAGTGGCACGGAGCTGCCACCAAGGCACAAAGAGCAGCCTCTTCATTAAGGTGTTCCGCTGCGCCTCGAAGGGAGCCTTAGATCATGCATTGCAAGTGCTTATGGAGGCCCAAGCGAGCATTGCTTGGACTCTTAATGATGCCCAGACCATATCTAAGCCTGAAAGGAGTCGCTGGAACTTAATGGTGCTGACAACATTTATGGCCGAACAAGTGTTCTTGAAATATTTGACGCAAGCATCTATAAGACCGGCGTGGCTGAGACTTTTAATGGCGCCCACAGCCTCTAGGCCTGAACCAGACTTTTAATGGAGTCGCGAGCTTTGCGCTCTCAGCGAGTCTGTGTGAACTTCAGCGGTTCAAAAAGCGTCTACTCTCAGAGAAAATCATCCATACATTAGTGATGTAATGAGTCAGTTGCAGTTTCGTTTGTGCTCGAGTCAGTGTTGCTTTTGACAGCACTTGAGTCACCGGTTCTCAAGTAGTTGATACGTTTTTTTCTAAGGTCGGTGGGCCTTCTTTTTTTTGCTGGCGCTAATAGCCTGGCGGCCTGAATAAGAGTCGCGGTAGATTCAGTGGCGACGACGTTCCTTTGTCTGAACAGGCCCGGCCTCGTGCTCCGTTCCCGCTGGAAGTCTGAAGCAGCGCGTGCAGGCGAGGGAAGTGCTTCGAGCTGCTCGAGACCCACTAACAAGCACCAGGCATAATGCGGCTGCTGAAAGCATCTTCGCTCAAGATGGCCTTTAAGAGAGCCGCTAATGTGGGCTCCGTTCCGACCGCGAGACGCTTTGAACTTCCTGACAGTGAGGTGCCCCAGCGAGGCGAGGCACAGAGATGGGTGAAGCGGCCGCCAGCCCTGGGCACGGAGGCTGAATTGAATGTTGGCGCTACAGGGGAATATTCCTATAGCATCTCCGAAACAGCAGGAAGGCTGGGGTAGAGGCCGGCGTCAGGCTGGCATTGCCCTACCCGACCCATTGGCATTTCTGGGGCTGTGGCCTGTGACGAGCTCTCGCCGGCGATATTAGTCTCTCATCATTCCGGCAATGTGCATATGTATTGGCCTTGCAAAGTCAGGGTTATTCTGCCGTGTCGTCATAATAATGAATTGTGTGATTTGCGTTGAATTGAGTTTCAACGCATGTGCCCTGTCCATTGCCCCCTCCTGCAATATATTGGATGACTGTGGTGGCAGGAAAGGGCAGAGTAAAATACCCAGATGGGTTAGGTACCTTTAGAGGTAAAGTGTATTACATCCTCACTCTAACATCCAAGCTGAGGCGTGGATGCCAGAGTGTGTTATATGATTTGCCAGGGAAACCAAGGAGGCAGCAGCGTGCCAGCCTGGGCCGAGGCGAGCCCCTTTGCCAGCTGTTGATTGGTCTGAGAGTGTGCTAGACTGTCCTGTGATGCGCCCGTGATTTCAAGATCAGAAGTGCTGGAGCGAGTTCAGTGGATGGCAGAGTGTGCCAACGGGTGCCACGAGAGGGGCAGGGCTCCGGAGGGTGGTTGCAGGTGGGGAGAGTTGGCGCGTGTGTGCCAAGGGGTGTCCTCATCTGCCAGATATATGCCAGGATGTGTGCCCATTGGTATGTAGCACTTTATCGCTGCCCCCCCCCGTGAGTCTTTCTTTTATTATTGTTCCTCCTGAAGGGGTTCCCGCTCTAGTCCTGAGCAGGTACCAGCTCCTCTAGTAGTGCTACATAGCAGAATGTTATCCAAAGGGAGTTCGTACCCATCCTAACCTAGCTTTTGCTGAGCACTATGCTTATTGGATATGTATGTCAAGCGTACAGCCTTTTGCCCAGATCACTGGAAGGAGGTGCGTTAAGCCCCGTTAAGTCCATGTGGTACTATTAACGCAAGGCTTCCTAGTGGATGTGCTGAGCCACATTGATGTGTTTCTGCCGCTCCCTGCTTCAGGGTGCTTGCTTGGAATGTTGTTTTTCCATACTGGAGGGACAACCCTCGACCTGCCCATTTCACATTCCATTTCAGCCCTTGCAAGAGCAGGAAGCCACGTCACAGTAGGTGCAACCTTCCTTGTTAGCTGTAGTCTATGCATGGCCTGCTCTGGCCCAAACCAGTCTGTCCACATCTGTCTGGAGGCAGTTCCTGCAAAGGCTCTCTCAACTGATTGGGTGGACACCGGAAGTTTCAGTTCTACTTCGCTGCTGCGTGCAGTTTACTCCTAACTCCCCGCTTCTGAAAAACCTGGCTTAAACGAACCAGGAAGAAATGTAAGCTAAATCCTTCCTGCCTTGAGCAAGGATCTGCATGGACTTAGAATTCTTGAATGTGCGACCTGCATGAGTGTGCTGTGTCTCTTTAAGTCTCAGTCAAAGATTGGAGAGATATCTGTAAAGTCTACCCTAAACTTGGTTGCCTGCAGTTTGGACACCTGGGACACCCGTAAAAGGCAAAATAGACCCCCAGAGTCCTCCATGGTGGCCCTGCAGAGACATCCGAGCGAGTTACAGGCAGAGAAGTATATGTTCTTAACAAGGATAAATGCATGGGTGGACATCCTATCTGGCGAGCTCACTTCCCTGGTTGCACGGCTAAACCATGTGTGCCTCTACTATGCTGCCTAAACCACAAATGTGTCTAAACAATGCAATCCTTTACCATGCATGCCTTTGCCAAGCATGCCTTCACCACGCAAATTCGTGGTAAAGGCTTGACTGGTAAAGGAATGTGTGATAAAGTCCCATCCTATGCCACCTGCCCTTAGCCCTAACAACTAGCCCAACCCCACCCGAACCCTAAAAAGTACCCTGAGCCCTAAAAACTAACCCAGCCCTCCTCTGATCCCTAAAACATCTCTGGTCCCACCTGAGCCCTAAAAACGACTCAAACCCACCAAGCCTTAAAAAGCACCCTGAGCCCTTAAAACGTCCTGACCCCCCCTCCCAAGCCCTAAAAACGACCCGACCTCCCTTCTCTAGCTATTAAAACTACCCTGACCCCCCACTGAGCCCTAAAAACTATCCTGACCTCCCAGCCCTAAAAACTACCCCGACCTCTCCTGAGCCCTAAAAGCAAACTGACCCCCCAAGCCCTAAAAACAACCCACCCCAAGCCTGAAAACAACCCGTCCCCCTAACCCTAAGCCGTAAAAACTGGCCCCAACCCTTAAAAACTACCCCTACACCTCCCGAAAACTGGTGCCAGCCCCACTTACCTCACCACGTCTTCTCCTGATCCTTCATGTTCCTGGGCCCGCTCATTCCAGCATCTAGACTGTGCACCGCCTTTACCATGCATATGTGTGGTTAACGCATATGCGTGGTTAGGGCAAGGGTGGTTGCGCTTGCGTTGGAACAGCATACGTTTTACAGGTCGCTTCCCCCTCCCCTGCATCAAGGTGGACTTAGTTTTTAAAGGAAGGCCCTACTAGCCCAAGTGCCCCTGGGCCTGTCGGACCGTGCACTGTCCAGCGACTGCTAAAGGAAGCATCGCTGCTGTAGAGCTTGATGCCATTAATTTTTAGCAAAGATTGCAAGATCATGACCTAACAACGGGCTGCCCCAGATGGCCAACTCTACGTGAAGGGAGGAGGTTCCAGTGGGGCACCAGTGTTCAAAACCCTTATTTATGGCCAAGCTCACTCTCGCACCCAGCTCTATTTGCCAAGTCTGAGACAGACATGATATTGTAGGCCAAACAAATTTTCTGACAGCGATTGTCGAGCCCCAAGATATTGAGAGACTAGAGATCCTCGCAAGGAGGATATAATCCCAGTGCTGCTTCCTGTGGACAGTCAACAGTTTTGTTACCATAACCCGCTTGTTAAACGATAGCGAGGACCAAACCACACCGCATCCTGCATACAGTACATTAGAGAACGCTCAAGCCGGCAAACCCTGTCCAATGTCACACTGCTGGATCGCTAAAGAAGAACATCACCGCCTGCATCTTCATCTGAGCTTCCATAGGGAGTGTCACCTAAGCCTTTTACAGAACAATCTTGAATAGCGCATACTGGATAATGTGAGAGAATGTGGTGGGGGAAAAACTTGATATCACTTTCATGGCCGTCTATTGTGGCCAGGTTTTTCACCTGGCTTTGGGACTCAAACCTGTGATCTTGGGTTTAAAAACAGATCCTTGAAGTGGATGCATTAGTTGATTAGATGTTCTGATGCCTCTGGACCAAGAGGCACCTGGTGGTTACTGTTTGAGCGACTAGAAAACCGGTTCTTACCTAGGCCTCTTCTGCAGTCATGGGCATGATTTTCTGGTCTCCTGGGTGTGCCCGGCCATTGCAAGCTCGTGCTTAACTCAACAGGGAAGCTATGGCTTGGTTCTGAGCAGTCCTGGTTGGACTCTACTCGTGGGAGAGGTGCCTTGGACGTCCTCGGTGGAGGTCGGGACTGTAGGGAAGTAGGGAGTCTTCAGTTAGGGTCTGGTCATGTCAAATCCTTGTAAATCTAGATACGTGGCAATATGTCCCAATTCCAGACCTTGGCAGTCAGTCGTATAGATAAAAAATTATGTGTATAACCCACCCCAGTGCATGCACACTTCTTGCACAAATGAGACGTCAGAGCCTGTTCTTGACATCACCTAGGTGGTGACCTGTACTTAGACGATGGTACAGGAAAGTGTTTTTTCAGGTCGTAGTGTGCTGGGCATGCTCCCTCTGTCTGGGCGTATCTCGAACTGCCTATAATGATTTTGAATCCTCTGTTGAGCCATATTCCCAGTGGCGGCTGCCGCAAAACTCAAGTGGGGGCGTGGGGGTGAGGGTGGGGATGGGGGATTAGGGAAATGATAATAAAATGGAAAACAAATAACCTCTCCTGCCGCCGACGCTGCCGGCCGCCTCAGTGCTCCTCTTCTCTCCTGCTCCTGTGGTGTAGGACACCAGCACAGGCTCCCCACCCAATTCCGGCACTGCCTTCAATAGCAAGAGAGTAGCGCCAGAATTGGTGTGTGCAGCCTGGTGTGCCACTCAGAGAGTGCCTGAGAGTCCGTACTGTTTCTACAACCCGGCTGTGCAACACAGCTGGGTTGGAGAAACCTTAGTGCGCATGTCTGTTTGGCCTACTAAAGACAGTTGGCTAAACCAACATGTGAACCTACAGTGCACCTACCACTCCTCCTTCCTGCCATGGCCCAGTACTGCCTCGCCCAAGACTCCCTGGATCAGTCAGCGGACAAAAAATGATAATATTGTTTTATTATCATTTTATTTTTCGCTGACTGATTCAGTGGGGCAACGCCTCTGCATATTTCTTTAAGATGCAACCGCTCTCACTCTGAATGCTCATGTTTTTCAGACCCCTCCTTCCATTTTATGAGGCCAGCCCCCAATCCTATTCTTTCTTCATTCTGTATTAATACTAGTGTTTTGCTGCAGACGACCCCAAGCACAACGCTGGCTTCTTACCTCAAGCACAATGCTGGCTTTTTATTCTAGGCACAATGCTGGCTTCTTACCTCAGCCACAATGCTGGCTTCTTAACTCAGGCACAATGCTGGCTTCTTAACTCAGGCACAATGCTGGCTTCTTACCTCAGGCACAATGCTGGCTTCTTACCTCAGGCACAATGCTGGCTTCTTACCTCAGACACAATGCTGGCTTCTTATTCTAGGCACAATGCTGGCTTCTTACCTCAAGCACAATGCTGGCTTCTTACTCTAGGCACAATGCTGGCTTCTTACCTCAGGCACAATGCTGGCTTCTTACCTCAGGGACAATGCTGGCTTCTTACCTCAGGCACAATGCTGGCTTCTTATCTCAGGCACAATGCTGGCTTCTTACCTCAAATGCAAAAACAACAATTGATGGACAGAATGCAGAACAATGTCATACATTCACCCCAGTACAGAGATCTGGGCCTAAATCCATCGTTTTTTTGCTCACCATGCCGTTCCAGTTTGAACCCAGCCATATGCAAATCAGTCTTGACCCTGTGCCTCATGGGAACAGTCCAGCCCGAACTGCCAAGCCAGGTCCTCCCTAGACTGGAAACTAGCATCCAAGGATCGGTTTCGGGGTTTCACCCCTCTTCAGCCAGGATAGCTTGATTCCAGTGGCATGGAGAGCAAGGGACCCACGTCTGGGCATACCCTTCCCACTCGGGGTGACAAATGCAAAAACAACAATTGATGGACAGAATGCAGAACAATGTCATACATTCACCCCAGTACAGAGATCTGGGCCTAAATCCATCGTTTTTTTGCTCACCATGCCGTTCCAGTTTGAACCCAGCCATATGCAAATCAGTCTTGACCCTGTGCCTCATGGGAACAGTCCAGCCCGAACTGCCAAGCCAGGTCCTCCCTAGACTGGAAACTAGCATCCAAGGACCGGTTTCGGGGTTTCACCCCTCTTCAGCCAGGATAGCTTGATTCCAGTGGCATGGAGAGCAAGGGACCCACGTCTGGGCATACCCTTCCCACTCGGGGTGACAAATGCAAAAACAACAATTGATGGACAGAATGCAGAACAATGTCATACATTCACCCCAGTACAGAGATCTGGGCCTAAATCCATCGTTTTTTTGCTCACCATGCCGTTCCAGTTTGAACCCAGCCATATGCAAATCAGTCTTGACCCTGTGCCTCATGGGAACAGTCCAGCCCGAACTGCCAAGCCAGGTCCTCCCTAGACTGGAAACTAGCATCCAAGGACCGGTTTCGGGGTTTCACCCCTCTTCAGCCAGGATAGCTTGATTCCAGTGGCATGGAGAGCAAGGGACCCACGTCTGGGCATACCCTTCCCACTCGGGGTGACAAATGCAAAAACAACAATTGATGGACAGAATGCAGAACAATGTCATACATTCACCCCAGTACAGAGATCTGGGCCTAAATCCATCGTTTTTTTGCTCACCATGCCGTTCCAGTTTGAACCCAGCCATATGCAAATCAGTCTTGACCCTGTGCCTCATGGGAACAGTCCAGCCCGAACTGCCAAGCCAGGTCCTCCCTAGACTGGAAACTAGCATCCAAGGACCGGTTTCGGGGTTTCACCCCTCTTCAGCCAGGATAGCTTGATTCCAGTGGCATGGAGAGCAAGGGACCCACGTCTGGGCATACCCTTCCCACTCGGGGTGACAAATGCAAAAACAACAATTGATGGACAGAATGCAGAACAATGTCATACATTCACCCCAGTACAGAGATCTGGGCCTAAATCCATCGTTTTTTTGCTCACCATGCCGTTCCAGTTTGAACCCAGCCATATGCAAATCAGTCTTGACCCTGTGCCTCATGGGAACAGTCCAGCCCGAACTGCCAAGCCAGGTCCTCCCTAGACTGGAAACTAGCATCCAAGGACCGGTTTCGGGGTTTCACCCCTCTTCAGCCAGGATAGCTTGATTCCAGTGGCATGGAGAGCAAGGGACCCACGTCTGGGCATACCCTTCCCACTCGGGGTGACAAATGCAAGGCACAGGGTCAAGACTGATTTGCATATAGCCATGTCTAAACTGGGGTGGCGTAGTGGGCAAAAGAACGATGGATTTAACCCAGATCTCTTGACTGGGGGAGAATGTCTGCATTGTCAGCATTCCGTCCATCATTTGTTTGTTGTAACGCTTTTCGCCCTAAGTGGGATGGGTATTCCCAGACGTGGGACCCGTGCTCACTACGCCACTGGAGTCAAGCTATCCTGGCTGATGACGGCTGATAGCCAGAAACCGGTCCTAGGATGCTTGATTCCGGTCCAGGGAAGACATGGCTTGGCAGTTCGGGCTGGACTGTTCCCATGAGGCACAGGGTCAAGACTGATTTGCATATAGCCATGTCTAAACTGGGGTGGCGTAGTGGGAAAAAGAACGATGGATTTAACCCAGATCTCTTGACTGGGGGAGAATGTCTGCATTGTCAGCATTCCGTCCATCATTTGTTTGTTGTAACGCTTTTCGCCCTAAGTGGGATGGGTATTCCCAGACGTGGGACCCGTGCTCACTACGCCACTGGAGTCAAGCTATCCTGGCTGATGACGGCTGATAGCCAGAAACCGGTCCTAGGATGCTTGATTCCGGTCCAGGGAAGACATGGCTTGGCAGTTCGGGCTGGACTGTTCCCATGAGGCACAGGGTCAAGACTGATTTGCATATAGCCATGTCTAAACTGGGGTGGCGTAGTGGGCAAAAGAACGATGGATTTAACCCAGATCTCTTGACTGGGGGAGAATGTCTGCATTGTCAGCATTCCGTCCATCATTTGTTTGTTGTAAGGCTTCTTACCTCAGGCACAATGCTGGCTTCTTACCTCGGGCACAATGCTGGCTTCTTACCTCAGACACAATGCTGGCTTCTTATTCTAGGCACAATGCTGGCTTCTTACCTCAGACACAATCCTGGCTTCTTACCCCAAGCACAATGCTGGCTTCTTACCCCAGGTCAACGCTGGCTTCCTACCCCATTGTATTCACAAAACAACATCAGGTGGTTTTGAGATTTAAACACATCTTTACTTATGCTTGAGGTACATTCTACCGAATATTCATGACCTCAAATTTGTTTTAGTAATGATTGAACTCAAACGTTTTTTAATTTTTGCATTTGGTGCGATAAAAGAAAGGACAATCCATATTCAACTCGATGGATATACAGTGAATAATATTTGAAAAACGTATTAAATATGGAAAGATTAATCAAATGTACATTGTGATAACACAAAATTTATACATGAACTAGGCTAAAATTGCATCTTTACCAATCCAAGATTTTACAAGACCAGAGCATTACAGTCACAGAAAGTGCTCTTAGTACTGGAACGTATAAAGGGTCCAGAGGTATCTAATATGGGCTTCCAATAGTTTCTTTAGACAAATGAATTTATACGTCCATATTGATACTGGTTGAACTAGGATCCCCTATTGATTCCGGTCTATGTGTTTCAAACATGGGCTTTCTTTGGTGGTTCTCTTCAGGACAAGGGTCTGGTGAATTCTGCAAGAGTGAAGGAAAAAGCCTTTGAGTTGAGTGATCAGCAAACTCCAATATGCTTTCACATGGCACAGTGGTTATGAATTTACCTTAGGGGGCACGGCAAAAGGTTTTGAATCCGACTTATCAGTTGTCGAGGTTATTAGGGATTTGTACTTGTGCACCAAATCAAAGGAGCAGGACAAGCTTTTCTGGATTGCTCATGTTGTTCTGAAAGGAAGGGATGAACTTAAAAAAATTAGTTGTTTAAAAAATGGCAGTGAAGCCCAGAGATCATGGCAATTTACACAGCTTCTATTACCTGTGAGTCTCTGTCATTTTTATTTGTTTAGAAGTGGATTCTGGAGCCAAGTGTGATTCCTTTCTGTAAAAACAAAACAGACCTGTTTCAGTCTTTGCTTATGCCTGCGCGCTTCAAAAACACAGTAAACACTCGACAAGCCTTGTGGAAAATGCTTGCAATCGGGATTAGCTGTTCCAGCTTTTTTTGGAGAAGCATCTTGCTGCCAAAACATTTGTGCTGCATTATATCAAGGTCACTCTTTCTGCTATTATATTTATATTACATACGCTTTCCCCTTGTGAATGAGCTGTTTTTTCAGTGTGCATATTCACAGAAAACAAGTGTGAAAGACCAAGTCTTATGGTATTTAAAGTCTGCGCTTTTGGTACATGGCATATTATCGCCACTGCTAAGACTCCAGGGTTGCCTGTGAGTGCGAAATGTTGAATTCTTTTAAAACATGATACAACAGATCTTTGCTTTCACTTACACCAAAGCTTGTTAGGACTCCCTCTGGATCACATCATCTTCCTGCCACATGGATAATGGCGTTGTGTTCCTCTGAACTTTCTTTTGTGAATTGGGTGTGTCCCACAGCAACCGGTCCTGCTCGAGGATTCTGGGTGATGTAGTGTATTGGCACTGAACTTCTATAATGGTGCATAATTCACAGTTATTTTTACTAAAGCAAAGCCTCAGGGGGATGGTTATTAAACAATCCAAAGTTGTTTGAGATTATTCAACGCAAAAATGAGATGAGTGATTTTTTGAAAAAAAGGATATATAAACGATAATGTAAAACCTGATTGCGCCCGTCCCCGACCAGCGCCAGGAACCCTGGACCTTCTCAACGCCAACACTACGACCCAGCGGCACTCCACGCTCTCAACCCAGGACGCAACAACAACTGCAAGCTAGCATCACCAGCCGACACCCACGGACTCTTCAGCTGTCACTGCTGCCGGCACACCTGCAGCACCGCCAAAACCACGGACCCGGTGCAACCTGCCCACAAGACCACAACCCAACCGAAGACCCTGCAATGCATCCTCCTCAACGTGCGATCCCTCCACAAACACGCCACCGAAATCTGGGACCTCCTCGACAGCACCACCCCGGACGTAGCGTTCTTCACCAAAACATGGACCAACACCACCTCGGCACCAGACATCGCTATTGCCATTCCCCGAGGATACAAGATCTCCAGGAAGGACCGCCCCACCCGCCCGGGAGGAGGAATCGCCATCGTCCACAAATCCAACCTCCGCCTGAGCACACTCCCTGATGAGCCCACAGACCTGATGGAACACCTTCACTTCAAGATACTGGCCAGCCCTACCACCACCCTCCAAGGAACCCTCATCTACCGACCCCCTGGACCCCGCAGACTTTTCACCAACTCCATCATGGACATCATCTCCCCGCATGCCATCGCGTCCACCAACTACACCCTACTGGGAGACCTCAACTTCTACCTCGCCAACCAACTGGACCCCAGCACCTCATATCTCTTGGACAACCTCCACAACATTGGACTCCGCCAGATCGTGACCGAACCCACGCACTCAGCAGGATACACCCTCGACCCTCTCTTCACAACAGGTACCTCCATCACCTTCAGCCACACCACCAAACTCCCATGGACTGACCATCGATGCGTCCACTTCACCCTCAGAACACCCACCATCCACAAACACCTGCACCTGCTCCCACAAAGAAACTGGACCAGAATCACCGATGACCAGCTAACCTCATCACTCAGCAACTCCACCCCAACCATCGCGGAAAAGGACGACCCCAAAACCGCAGCCCAAACCCTGCCCATATGGATCTCCGACAGCGCCAACACCATAGCCCCCCTCAAGAAAAACAACAACATCCACGCCAAGAAAGCCAGATGGTTTACCACTGAACTTCGAGAGTCCAGACGCATTTGCCGCCGCCTCCAAAAGGCCTGGAGGAACACCAAATCCACAGAAGCCTACAACAACTTCAGAGCCACCACCAACGCCCACCACCAACTCATCAGAAAAACGAGGAAAAAAGCGATTGAAGACAGACTCTCCACTCACGCACACAACAGCAAAGGACTCTTTAACATCATCAAGGAGTTCGCCCAACCAACCAGCGAGTCCACCGACATCCCTCCCTCACAAGACCTCTGCGACAAATTCAGCACCTTTTCCCACCACAAAATCAAGAGCATCTACGACAACTTCTACGAAGACAACCAACACACTGAACCCTCACCAACCACCCCCGACACCCTGAAGGCAGCCCTCTCCACCGAACACACACTGAAGACGATGAAGTCAATCCACTCCGGGGGCCCCACGGACCCCTGCCCCCACCACATTTTCAACAGAGCCACCGACACCATCGCACCCATGCTCTGCCACACCATCAACCGCTCCCTGGCAACCGCCACGTTCCCCGACGACTGGAAACACGCCGAGGTCAACCCCCTCCTGAAGAAACCCTCGGCGGACCCCACTGACCTCAGAAACTACAGACCCATCTCCCTGCTCCCGTTCCCAGCGAAAGTCATCGAGAAAGCCATCAACAGCCAACTCGCCAATTGGTTCGAGGATTTCTTACCCCAGGCACAGTGCTGGCTTCCTCCCACAGGTCAATGCTGGCTTCTAACTCCAGGCTCAATGCTGGCTTCTTACTCCAGGCTCAATGCTGGCTTCTTACTCCAGGCTCAATGCTGGCTTCTTACTCCAGGCTCAATGCTGGCTTCTTACTCCAGGCTCAATGCTGGCTTCTTACTCCAGGCTCAATGCTGGCTTCTTACTCCAGGCACAATGCTGGCTTCTTACCCAGACACAATGCTGGCTTCTTATCCCAGGCACAATGCTGGCTTCTTACCCCAAGCACAATGCTGACTTCTTAACTCAGGCACAATGCTGGCTTCTTACCCCAAATGCAAATGGAACAATTGATGGACGGAATGCTGGACAATGCAAACATTCAACCCCAGTCATAAGGATCTGGGTTAAATCTATCATTCTTTTGCTCACCACACCACCCCAGTTTGAACCCAGCCATATGCAAATCAGTCTTGACCCTGTTCCTTGTAGGAACAGTCAAGCCCAAACTGCCAAGCCAGGTCTTCCCTAGACCGGAAACAAGCATCCTGGGACCGGTTTCAGGGCATCACCCTTCATCAGCCAGGCTAGCTTGAATTGAGTGGTGAAGTGAGCACGGGACCCACGTCTGGGCATACCCTTCTCACTTAGGGCGACATATGCAAAAGAAACAAGTGAGGGACGGAATGCTGGACAATGTAAACATTCACCCCCAGTCACAAGGATCTGGGTTAAATCCATCATTCTTTTGCTCACCACATCACCCCAGTTTGGACCCAACCATATGCAAATCAGTCTTGACCATGTTCCTTGTGGGATCAGTCCAGCCCGAACTGCCAAGCCAGGTCCTCCCTGGACCGGAAGCAAGCATCCTGGGACCAGTTTCAGGGCATCACCCTTCATCAGCCAGGATTCTGGGTGATGTAGTGTATTGTCACTGAACTTCTATAATGGTGCATAATTCACAGTTCTTTTTACTAAAGTGAAGCCTCAGGGTTATGGTTATTAAACAATCCAACGTTGTTCACGATTATTCAACGCAAAAATGAGATGAGTGATTTTTTGAAAAGAAGGATTTATAAAAGATAATGTAAAACCTGAAATGGATCACAGGCCAAAACCTTGTTTTTAGGATGGAAAGACTTAACATTTTCATTGTTGAAACAACTACAAGAGACCGAGTATGGACGCAAGGTTACACAAATGGGTTGGCTACCCGAATGGGTTGGCTACAATCTGTTTGTGTCAGACATCTCATTCGGACCTCCTGATACCGAATAAAATTTCATAAACAAGTATGCTTCTTTACGCATTAGCCTGATGTTAATATCTCCACCTCTGGGGTCTGTTTGGATAGCACTTAACACAGTCCAGTGGAAATCTTTCTCCGTGTGTCCCATTTGATTGAAATGATTGACCATTAGTGCTGTTTGAATGCTTGTTTTGATGCGTGATTTATGCTGAATGATTTGTTGTCTCACTTGTTGATTAGTTTTGCCAATGTAGATCTTTTGACATAGGCAGAATATAGCGTAAACCACGTTTTTGGTTTTGCAGTTTGAGAATTTCTTGTGGGCTCAGGTGATTTTTCCATCCGAGGGGGAACTTCCTTCTAGCATCTGTTTGCAGACACTGCATGTACCACATTTGAGGCGGCTTTGAATTGGCTTCAAATTCCATGCTGCAAGTAAATCGATCAGCTTTTTTGCCTTAATTGGACTTGCGCAAATTATTTTGGATCCCACACTCGGACACTTCATCATTGCAAACATTGGCAATTGTAGGCTGCATTCAGAGGTCTTTATTAAGTGCCGATTGTTGCATATGATCCTCTTGAACTGTGTTGTGTGGGGGCAAAATGTGGAAACACATACTAGTTTAGTACTGGGTTCCTTTTGTTTTTTAACAAGCAATGTCTCACGGGGGTGAACCAGGCTCTTTTCATTGAGTTTTTTAGAAGTTTGCGTGGGTATCCTCTTTGCTTGAGTTTTTGTTGCAACACTTCTACGTGCATGAAAAAGTCTACTTTTCTCGTACAATTCCTGCGTACGCGGTGAAATTGCCCATAGGGCAAGTTGTCACGTAGATGGTGGAAACTTTTGTGGTGGAGAGATTTGTTTTTTGTCCTTTGGCTTGCGATATAAAGTTGTATACAGTATGTCATTGCTTGATCGAACTTGAACATCCAGAAAAGTGAGCGATGACTTGCTTTTGGACATGCTGAATTGGATATCTGGATATCTGTTATTTAGCCAGTTATGAAACATATTCAGTTGTTCTTCTGTACCTTTCCAAAGGCACCAATCATCCTCAATGTATCTGAACCAGTTGACTATTTAGTTTGAATGAGGGTTTTTGTTGATGATGTATCTTTCTTCAAATTGCGCCATGTACAATACAGCCATTTCCGGCACGAAGGGACAACCCATGGCTGTCCCTTTGACTTGAATGTAGAACTCGTTCTCAAACATGAAGAAATTCATTTGTAGTGCCAATTCTGCCAACTTTAGTATGAATGAGGTGGGCACTTTATGGGGTCTTGGGTGAGCCTCAAGGTAAACCTCTATTGCTTCGAGTCGATCGTCTTGAGGAATTTGGGTATAAAGTGAAACAACATCAAATGACACAAGCAAGTGGTCCTCCATGCTACCTAGGTATTCATCGGTTTTGGTGATAAAATACATTGTGTCTCTCAGGTATGATGGCATTTCCTGGAGGAATTGTTTGAGAAATACATCTTCGTATTGGCCAATCGGTTCGAGGATTTCATACCCCAGGCACAGTGCTGGCTTCTTCCCCTAGGTCAATGCTGGCTTCTTCCTCTAGGTCAATGCTGGCTTCTTCCCCTAGGTTAATGCTGGCTTCTTCCCCAGGCACAATGCTGGCTTCTTACCCCAGCCACAATGCTGGCTTCTTACCCCAGGCTCAATGCTGGCTTCTTACCCAAGGCACAATGCTGGCTTCTTACCTCGGGCACAATGCTGGCTTCTTGCCTCAGGCACAATGCTGGCTTCTTGCCTCAGGCACAGTGCTGACTTCTTACCCCAGGCACAATGGTGGCTTCTTACCTCAGACACAATCCTGGCTTCTTACCCCAAGCACAATGCTGGTTTCTTACCTCTGGTACAATGCTGGCTTATTCCCGAGGCCCAATGCTGGCTTCTTACCTCAGGCACAATACTGTCTTCGTACCTCAGGCACAATGCTGGCTTCTTACCCTAGCCACAAGGCTGGCTTCTTACCCCAGCCACAATGCTGGCTTCTCATCGCAGCCACAATGCTGACTTCTTACCCCAGGGGCAATGCTGGCTTGTTACCTCAAGCGCAATGCTGTCTTCTAACTCCAGGCACAATCCTGGCCTCTTACTCCATGCTCAATCCTGGCGTCTTACCCCAAGCACAATGCTGACTTCTTAACTCAGGCACAATGCTGGCTTCTTACCTCAGGCACAATGCTGGCATCTTACCCCATATGCAAAAGAAACAATTGATGGACGGAATGCTGGACAATGCAAACATTCACCCCCAGTCACAAGAATCTGGGTTAAATCCATCATTCCTTTGCTCACCACACCAGCCCAGTTTGGACCCAGCCATATGCAAAGCAGTCTTAACCCAGTTCCTTGTGGGACCAGTCCAGCCCAAACTGCCAAGCCAGGTCCTCCCTGGACTGGAAACAAGCATTCCGGGAAACGGTTTCAGGGCATCACCCTTCATCAGCCAGGCTAGCTTGAATCCAGTGGTGTAGTGAGCACAGGCCCCACGTCTGGGCATACCCTTCCCACTTAGTGCGACATATGCAAAAGAAACAATTGATGGATGGAATGCTGGACAATGCAAACATTCACCCCCAGTCACAAGGATCTGGGTTGAATACATCATTCTTTTGCTCATCACACCAGCCCAGTTTGGACCCAGCCATATGCAAATCAGTCTTCACCCTGTTCCTTGTGGGAACAGTCAAGCCAAAACTGCCAAGCCAGGTCCGCCCTGGACTGGAAACAAGCATCATGGGACCGGTTTCAGGGCATCAACCTCCCATCAGCCAGGCTAGCTTGAATCGAGTGGTGAAGTGAGCAGGGGACCCACGTCTGGGCATACCCTTCCCACTTAGGGCGATATATGCAAAAGAAACAGTTGATGGACGGAAGGCTGGACAATGTAAACATTCACCCCCAGTCACAAGGATCTGGGTTAAATCCATCATTCTTTTGCTCACCACATCACCCCAGTTTGGATCCAGCCATATGCAAATCTGTCTTGACCATGCTCCTTATGGGAACAGTCCAGCCCGAACTGCCAAGCTAGGTCCTCTCTGGACCGGAAGCAAGCATCCTGGGACTGGTTTCAGGGCATCACCGTTCATCAGCCTGGCTAGCTTGAATCCAGTGGTGTAGTGAGGTATGCCCAGACGTGGGCCCCTTGCTTACTTTCCCAAACATTTGGGGGGAAATTGTGCATTCTACAACACATTTGTCATTATATATTCAAATGTATTAGCTTTCAAACCATAGTAAATGATTACCTTACTGTGTACCAGGATATGACAATCTCACTATCACCCTCTGACAGTGCCTCTTACCTCTCCATAGCCCCTCTCTCACATGTATTTAATTTTTTGTACTGGCCCTCTGGTACCTGTGTAGGGTGTTGAAGCACTTAACATCTCACACACATACAAAGGCAATGATTCATACATGTGTAAATCAGTGTATAGAAAATGGTACAAAGGGGACTGCAAGGTGTAGGATTCATGTCATCCATACTCATAGCCATTTTTTAAGTAAGAGTGCTTGGTCTGGAGATGCCCAAACTCAGGATTCAGAATATACCTCAGTGGTTAGGGCTGATTTTAATATTAAGAATTTATTTCTACCCAAACAAACCTTTTTTTAGCAACATCAGGATAATGAAAGACTGGGGGAAAAGCATAACTTTTTTACCTGTTCCATGTAGTTTTCATGCAGCTCTTTGATGGCAGTTCATATCTCACTGTGCTGGATTATGATTGTGACTTATTGTAGGAAGGTAGGGTCCTTCTGCATGGTTACCCCCACTTTTTGCCTGATGCTAAGCTGTATTTTGACTAGTCTGACTGGGATCCTGCTAATCAAGACCCCAGTCTATCTGCTTTCTCCCTAAATGTTGTTTTGAGTACTTAGGTACACTCCAGATTGGGTACGGTGGTACCCTTATCAGCCCCTAGTATATGGTACTAAGGTACCCAGGGCATAGGTACCCCAGAGGTTCCCCATGGGCTGAAGCATGCATTATGCCACCTATGGGAGACCATGCAAGATGGAACTACGGGCCTGCCATTGCAGCCTGTGTAAGTTGGTGCATGCACCACTTATTAAAGATATAGGTTTACTATATCTCAGGGTCACTGCACTTAAAACCTATAAGTCACCCCTATAGCAGGCCTTTGCAATCCTGAAGGCAGGGTGTTTGGTTCTAAGTAAAACGGTGCCCCTGCATGAGCAGGACACCCCTGCAGCCTACAGAGTCTATTCTCCTGCGTTGTCAGTGAAGCAGCCATGTACTATATAGAGCGGCACCACGTAACTACGCGATGACCATCATGAACACGGCTGCAATGAATCCTATCATGTTTGGTATCAAACATGTTGGAATCATACTGTAAATGGTGTGATAGGTATGATTCCAAGCACTGGAAGAGCCCTCCCTTAGGCTCTTGGTGTTTCCAGTACCTGTCTTCCAGACCCGGACAGCACAAAATGGTTGCTGGCGACCTGAGACACATTTCTTCCCTCCTGCTGCTGAACCAAGCTCGAGCAGAGGAAGGTGGAATAGTAGGCATCCTGTCACGGGGAGGTAGGACCATCTCCCAGACAGGATTTAGTGTATTAGGGCTGGGTGGGTGCGCTCGCCAGCGCCTGAAAGACTGCATGAGGGGCACATTTGGTGTCTCTGTGCATAGTCCACTTCAAACCAGTCCTGGGAGCCGTTCGCTCACCGCTCTGGCGTGGAATCGGACAAAGGACATGGGAGTAACCCGCCCCCCTGTCCAGGCCCTCCCCTGGGAGGGTCACCTGAATCCTCCCAACCCTTTCCCTAGGGTACTTAATGACTTACCTGGGTGTGGATCCCTAAATTCATCGTGGGATAAGATTCAGATCAGACACCACTGCACTTCTACTGTCTGGGCACTCTGGACTTCACTGGACTTTGTTTGGGCCTGACTTCGTCTCCATTCCAATCTGCTGCATTGTGTGTGCCTGTGCATCATACAGGAACCTTCCACGGCCTGTGAAGCATCAAAGACACCTGAAGTAATCTCCCTTGGAGTAAAGGAGTCACTCCCCTGCATTTGCAGGCATTGCAACTAAGTTGACCAGTCTGCAGATCCTGAGCTCCTCTGGACTCCGTGGGCTCTGCAACACAGGTGGTAGTTTTCCACAGCTTCCAAAGCCTACTCTACCCTCTCACCAAGTTTGAGGCCAGTATCCCTTGTGGGGGTTGCAATAACTGAACCCCTGTGCACCGCTTCCAATTTGCAGTTGCAAAGGCTTGTTGGCTTCTTTGCAAGAAGATCTTCGGGCTCCAAGTAACCCCAACCTCGAGCACCTCCAGTGACAAGAATCTTCAGCCACACCACATCGTGTGCATCGTGGCCTGCACCTTTTGGTGAGCTGCTTGAGGTACTCTCGCGACTCCAGTGCCTCCAGCCTGTGGGTCCACTTGAGGGTCACACTTGTTACTTTTGGGCTCCCCTGATGGCTCGGGCCTGCCCTGACTCCCCTGCCTTTGGTGAGCCCCTTGGACTTTGCTGGTCCCAAAGTTGCTCCTTCTTTGATTCCTGCATGGCTTGCCTTTGCCAAGGCTTTGCTCCCGCTGGACACCGACCCCTTAGCAGTCGACATTCTCGTGGGACAACTTGTACCCGGGTCCTGGTCTTCCTCAGCGTCGCCTGGTTCTCACAGCTGCAGAGTCAAGGTCATTGTCATCTTCCCCTGAAGCACCGACATCGGAGGGCATTCATCTTCCAAGTGTCCTGGTCACTCCTGAGGGGCATAGACTCTGTCCCCTCTGCCTTCTGGTACTCCTCTTCAAGAATCCACATTTGGATTCCCACGGACACTTTCTCCTCTTCCAGCAGCGGCACTTTCCTGAAGTCCTCCATTGAGTTTGACGGCGGTTTCCAACACCACTTCACACATATGCACCCAGCTTCCCTGCTGTAGGTAACGTTGGTCCTAGAGTATCCACGGGTGGGGTGGCTCTCCAACCTTCTGTCTTCCATGAGGTTTCTTCAGGGTCTACTGGGAAGGGTCCTTAATCTTCAAAAATCCAACCGCGACCTGCACATAGAGTTGTACTGAGCACGTGGTCGTGTTCCCACACTGCACACGCTCTCCATGGGGTCACTATCTACTCACCTCAGGTGGTTCCTTGAGGTCCCAGCACCTTTACATCCTCTCAACACTGTCTTGACTCGAGTCGTGATTCTTATACCACTTTCTTAGTACATGGTTTGCTCCTCCCCTGGGGCCACTGTACATTTCGTGCTAATTACTGTGTTTCTTTGCTAAAGTATTGTCTGCATTGTGCTTATCTCCGTGTTGGAGATAGTGGAACTTACTAGAGAGTTTTATATAATAAATACATATTTTTATAAATACTTGGTGTGGTTTCTTTTCACTTAATCTATACTATAAGATTGCATTCTGGTAAAACAAGCTGCTTTACACTCCTCTTGGACTAAGCCTGAAGGCTGCTCTCCACAGCTACCACTTAGAGAGCTTTCTATGGTTGTCTAAGACCTCTTAATTCACCATAAGGGTTGTCTGGAGGACTGGTGCAAGGTGCCCACTGGACATCATCTACCGGGCCAGCTTCTCACACTTATGAACTGCACAGTAACAAAATAATCTCTGTGACAAAAGCAGTCGCCCACTGAGCTATGCACCTAAAATACTGTTCTTTGATATGCATGGTACATGTTCTTTGCAGCAGGCATATTAACCTTCTGCGCTACCTTAGATGAATCAAAACTGCCACTAGAGAAAACTCCAATCAATCAGCAGGTACATAAATCACCAGAGTCAACTTGACACTTTTATTGTTGCCCAAAAACTGCTGAATATTCAAGAACTTTGCATTGCTTTTAAAACTGCTACACAACTACAAAACCGCCCCCTCTAACAAAACCGGCCCCCCACCCTTCCAGCCTCCCAGGGAAACGCCTGATGACCAGTATAGTCAGTCCGTCATTGGTCCCGGGGCTCGCCCCCATATGGCATGAGCTGACATTTATGGGGGAGCCACTGCGGGCCGGGTATCTTTCAAGATGGTGGGTCACTTGGCTAAACATGTCCTCTTTGGAAGGTGTGGCCCGTTATCCTGTAAATCCCTGTCCCCACCTGGTCATGTGGTGATCTTGCGATGGTGCGGGGTGTCGATGGGCGTGGTCGCAGGTGTGACTAAACAAAAGATGGGCAAGGCTGGGGCTCGCGCTTTTGCCTGCCTCCTCACCTGAAGATGCTTTCGCTGCCCCGGGCTGCTGGAGACCTGAGGCTAAGGACAGCGGTTGTGGGCTGGAATGCTGGCATTGTCACACCCACCCTGCCCTCTTTTTAGATCCAGTGCAGCGTCAGATTGGCAGGGCGGGCAATCACCCATTGTCCGAGGAGGCTGAGGTAAAGGCTAACTTGTGGGCTGTGTTTTTTCAGCTGTAGATAAAATTTAATTTGCCAGGGATGGCTAGGCCGCTGGTGCTTGACCATAAAGGCTGCTGCAGCTTTGGAGAGAAGATCAGAGCCCATTTATAACTAAGTACAGAGAATGTCTGGCTCATTATCTTGGGCACTAGGTCTATGAGCCAAACTTAGCAGGCACAGCATGTGGTAGGCCCCTAACCCTGGGCGGAGGTAGAGTAGTAGCGCTACGTGTAGCTATGCGAAGTGCACTACGCAAGCTACACGTAGCTACGCGAACTGCGTAGTGCACTGTGCAAAATGCTGTTTGCACTGATTGCACAGTGCCGGATGCATGTCTACACTGTGCAATCATTGCAAACTGCATCTTGCACAGTGCAAGCGGTCGTTTTCTGCTGCTCAAGTAGATTTGTACTCGAGCGGCAGCTTTCTCAACGCGGACTGGTAGTTTCTCATCGCGAGCAGTCGCGAGCATACGCGACCACTCTCAATGAGAAACCTGACCTCCCCGCGTTGAGAATCTCACCAGGAGGTTTATTTTCCACGCTCGCGATCAGCAACTTGATGTTGCTGATCGCGAACAAGGAAAAAGTCTCGCCGGGATGTTATTTTGCTCGCTCGCGGTCGCCAACTTGACGTTGAGGACCGCGAGCAAGCAAAAAATGCCCGCTACGCGTTTTTGCACTGTGCTACGTGCAATTCGCGTAGCGCGTAGTTGCACAAACTACGCGAGTGTAGCGTAGTTCTACGCCCAGGGTACCCCCCGGCCTCTCAGCGTGACAGTGAGGCCACTGGGAGTGGAAGCGCTCTTTTTTAGCATCACAGCTAGCAGTAATGTTACCTGGGGGTGGGGTGAAAAGGGCCTGTGCAGGGAAACAGATTATGTGTGGTAGCCATCTAAAAGGCTCTACTTTCGTCTCCAGCAGTAGACAGGTGAGCCCCAGGTGGCCACTCCCACACTGTCACCTTAAAAACTGTGATGGGACTCCTGTTCACCACTGAACAAAAGTTAAAAATAAAGCAAACAACCAAAATGAGCAAAAACAAAACTTTTTTATTTAAACAATACTGTGAAAAACTTTCATTCAGGGCCAAAATGACATAGGGAAGGAAGAATAGATATGGCAGGACAGTAACAAAATTAATTGAGCAAGGAGAGCAATGTGGAGAGCGACAAAAGGAGAACTGAAACAGCAGAGTGGAGAAGAATGACAATAATTTGGGAAGAGGAAAAGGAAATCAAGTGAGGAAGAAAAGAAAGATAAAGGAGAGAGGACGAGTGCTAAAGATGCAAACAGATGGAGGGTGTGAGGAGGAAAAGATTAGGGAGAAGAAGTGATGGAAGACAGTGGAGAAAAGGGCAGACACTGTTAATGATAGAGGGGAAAGCTGGAAAGTGAAAGTGGAGAAGAGGGAGACAGGAAAATGGGAGCGGATGTGGTGTAGTGGCCAGAGTTGCCAACTTAGGAACCAGGTTTGAGTCCCAGCGTTGGTTCAACATCCTGTGATTCTAGGCAAATTACCTCATCTACCCGTGCCTAAAAACAAATGAATGTGTCCATGTAAAGCGCTCCAATACCATTGAGTAGAGTTTGCAATATATAAAACCACAAAAAAAGTGAATGACAAAGTAAATGATGGAGGAGAGGAAGGCAGAAGAGGGTGTCAAAAATGTCCTAGTCAATTTGAAAAGAGGAAGGATTGTTACAACCTCACATGCACTATCCTAATTCTCTCCTTCCCTCTGGGGCTTAGTTTATAGGTTGCTGGTATTCACGGAGGTAGTGCTAAATGTAGATTACAATCCACAAGTGGAATTTCCTTCATCGGAGGGATGGAATGGTAAAGGATATTCCACCTGTGGATTCTCCTTTGGTTTAAACGCAGCCTCCAGGCACGGGAGAACTTTCCGTTAGTGTCTGCAGCAAGACAATGAAGGGGAACCTTAAGAATATAACATTAGGTATAGTACAAAGAAATTCAAGGGGCAAAGTAGTGTGAAAGAGGCTGACAGGAGAGAGCAAGACAAGAGAAAAAGGGAAGGTTTGCAAGAGAGAGAAATGAAATAAAACTTCAAGGAGAGATACATAATGACAGGTGACTAAGGGCATGAGAAATATACAAAAGACTGAAGAAAGAGTCCACTGGGGGACAGGAGTGGGAGAGAGAAGGAGATTTGTAGACGGAGAGAAACATAGGAGAAGAGAGAGTGGAAATATGAGAAACTGAGTGAAGCACATAGGTAGAATGAGAGACACCAAGGGGGGGGAAAAAAGTAGAGTATGAGAGAAAAAGAAACAACAAGAGAGAGGGGCAAAAAGTGATGGAGAGAACGAGAGATGTGCATACAGCAAGTAAGAATGGGGTATATAAACATAGAGAAAGAAAGGCGTTTGGAGTGAATTGCTGCAGCCTTTCCAGATTCAAATCAATTCTCTTCCTACAATACAAAAGATATCAAGTACAAGGTTGTATGCAATCCCCAAAGACATCCCTTGCAGAGGGGCTTCTGAGTGACAACCAAAAGAGAAAGACCTCTGGTTCCTTGAGGGTGAACAGAAGCCTCCAGACACAAAGGATGCACATGGTTCTCCGACTCATGGCCTGATATAATAGAGGATATTCAGGGATCTGATCCCCCCTCCCCCGCGCCTTGAGACCCTTGCGGGTGAGTAGTCGCGCTTTACAAGCCACCTGTTTGATCGATTGATCTTTGGGGAGGGGGGGCACAGACTAAAGGACTAATAGGTGGCTAACACATTCGGGCACCCAAAGTAGAAACATGTATAGGCCCGAATATCAGGTGAGGAGACCTGTGGGTGAGTTGCAGTGGAATAATGCTGTGTCTAGTGTAGTGTCTTGTCTTGGCCAATGCTACTGACCCCACAAGTTTAAAAAGTTAAATTTATCAGAGATTACTCATGATACTAAGCAACTTTTCATGAAAGGTCATTATCCACAAATGTGGGCCACTATTTCCTTCGGTGCCTGGGCCTAATTTTGTTCCCAATCCAACCGTGATGCGGTGTAGCTTCTTTGTAGGATAATATGGTTGCTCTGCTTTCTGAAGTGTGCAGTGTTTTGTTGGTTACTGTATTTTAACTTTCTTTCTGTCTTGCATGAGCTGTCAAGTACAACAAGTGCCTTTTGTCGTATTGGGGCGGGGTGAGTTCATGGTTGGCGGGGACACCAAGTCAATCTTGGCATTTCACACTACAAATACGAAAACAGTGTACTTAGGACCTCAAGGGGGATGCTTGTAACATTTGTTATAGAAGCTGCAATTAGCGGGGGTTGGTACAGCGGTTCTCCATGGCCTTTTACCCACCTCTACAAATGCATGTTGGTGCTTTTGGGAAATTGGGACTTTGGGGATTGGAGAATGCTGTCAGTGCTATTGGATCAAGGCATGGCCCGGTTGCCCAGACAGGCTCTTTGATGGTGTGGAGGTTACCCCAGGTAGAGGAGCTCTGGGGTGAGCATGCCTTCTGCATGATTTTTTAGATCAAAGACTTCATGTGAGGGTGATTGTCCACTGGTAGAGATATGAGCACAAGGATTCTCACGTAATGTGTGTATTTGTAAAGTGCACATTCACCCAAAGGTATATTGGCGCTGAATAACAGATGTTTATTGTTACCCAAGTCAATGTTGCTAATTTTATCACCCTCTGGAGGATGAAAGGCTGAGTAGACCCGTCAGGATTTGAACCTGTGACCATGAGGTCGAACACATGCCCCTGCAGTGGATGCACCCTGTGGGGTGCCGCAGGGTTCATCGCTGAGCCCAACATTGTTCAATGTTTATGTGTCGTCACTAGCTCCCCTAATTCAGACCTTTGGGTTTACCTTGACGTCGTATGCTGATGATACCCAAATTGTGGTGACATTACTACTAGGGTACATACACGAAACTGCGAAAAGGCTGCAGGACTGTATAAAGCAGTGGGGGTTTGGATGGCCCAAAATTGTTTGAAGCTTAACTCCAGTAAAACGGACGTAGTGCTTTTTAGAAATAACCCTACATTCTGGACTCCTAAGTGTTCGCCAGAGGAGTTGGGATCTCTACCCACGCCAATCAAGAAGGTTAAGAACCTAGGAGTCTTGATTGACGATAAACTGAGCTTTAGGGACCAGGTTAATCATGTTGCCTCTTCTACATCGTACATCCTCAAAACCTGCAAAAAAATAATGCCTCTTCTGCTGATGGACGCACAACAAACAGTAGTCACAGCCGTTATAATGTCCAGATTAGACAATTGCAACAGTCTGTATCTGGCGATCCATAAAGGGTCGATGAATAAATTACAGATTATGCAGAACGCTGCGACCAGACTCCTAACGGCCACACCAAAGTGCAAGTCTATTTCAGCCAAAATAAAACAACTTCATTGGCTTTCAGTCAGTAAACGGACTCAATTTAAGTCCCTTTGTCTGGTATTTAAAGCCCTTCATGGAACTGGACCAGAATTCTTAAAGCAGCGTTTCCACTGGTACCTACCAAAGAGAGCACTGCGGTCATCCGACGCAAAACTCATAAATGTCCCTCGGGTAAAAAAAGCTAAATGGGGCGGAAGAAGTTTTACTGTCAACGCGGCTAAATCATGGAATGCTCTACCACTAGCCCTCAGAAATATGCCCAATCTTTTGCCTTTTAGAAAAGCATCAAAAAGATGGCTATTCTCTAACTGATCCGGTGTCTCTTCCTTTCCCTCCCAGCCCTCAGCAGGTCTTCTCATAGCGCCAGGACACCTTCGGGTATCAGTTCGCGCTCTATAAGCATAATTAACATTAACATTGAGATTAGTCCACTGAGCCACCAGACAAGGAATAAGAGCTTTGAACCAGAATTTCACTAGGGTGGGGCAGACCCTTTAGAGGGCCCCTCATCTAAAGACACTGAGGTGCCAAGCGGGACCGGGTCGCAGGCCAACCATGAGCCCACAGAATGTTCTGCACCTGGACTTAGTGGGGGATGGGTGACGGGATGTCTAGCTTTGTAAACACAAGGGGTATGTCTAAAAATCATGGACATATTTTGAGGTGTAATGTCTCTGTAGAGCAGAAGGGATTCAGTCCTTAGTCTGTTTGTTTTGTAAATAAATAAAGCCCGAGATTGTAATATGTCTACTCAAAACCCAAGACTTCCTGTGGTCTCAGGATGTCATTGTGGAAAGCGGGTGGGTAGACAATGCTGCTTGTGAGTATTGCATGTAGCTAGGTCACTGAGGGCCCCCACATGTCCCCTTCCAAACAAGCCTTGAGTCCCTGCCTGTTACCCTCCCAAACAAGCCTCGAGTCCCTGCCTGTTACCCTCCCAAACAAGCCTCGAGTCCCTGCCTTTTACCCTCCCAAACAAGCCTCGAGTCCGCCTGTTACCCTCCCAGACAAGCCTTGAGTCCCTGCCTGCCACCCTCCCAGACAAGCCTTGAGTCCCTGCCTGCCACCCTCCCAAACAAGCCTTGAGTCCCTGCCTGTTACCCTCCCAAACAAGCCTTGAGTCCCTGCCTGCTACCCTCCCAAACAAGCCTCGAGTCCCTGCCTTTTAACCTCCCAAACAAGCCTCGAGTCCCTGCCTGTTACCCTCCCAAACAAGCCTTGAGTCCCTGCCTGCTACCCTCCCAAGCAAGCCTCGAGTCCCTGCCTTTTAACCTCCCAAACAAGTCTCGAGTCCCTGCCTGTTACCCTCCCAAACAAGCCTCGAGTCCCTTCCTTTTAACCTCCCAAACAAGCCTCGAGTCCCTGCCTGTTACCCTCCCAAACAAGCCTCAAGTCCCTGCCTTTTACCCTCCCAAACAAGCCTTGTGTCCCTGCCTGTTACCCTCCCAAACAAGCCTTGTGTGCCTGCCTGTTACCCTACCAAACAAGCCTTGCGTCCCTGCCTGTTACCCTCCCAAACAAGCCTCGAGTCCCTGCCTGTTACCCTGCCAAACAAGCCTTGCGTCCCTGCCTGTTACCCTCCCAAACAAGCCTTGTGTCCCTGCCTGTTACCCTCCCAAACAAGCCTCGTGTCCCTGCTTGTTACAAAGTGCGCTCGGCTGTGCCAGAGTGCCCCCGGACGTGTCATAATGTGGCCCAAAGAGCGCCAGAGTGTATCATTGTATAGAAGTGTAGCATGGTTTTAGGAACACTGCCTGCATTAGGGTATGGCGCAGTGTGCCCAGCACCTCGGAGCGAGCCTGAGTGTGCCTGGGAAGAGTCTGACTTGCCAAAGTGTAGAATTGGGCACCCAATGTGAGACACCTTACCGTGAAAGAACAAAGAGCGCCTGTCCCTTTAAGGCCGCCTGCCTGGGTCAGAAAAAAATATTGATCCTGTGGCTGGGGTGACTACGTGACCTCTACTGGAACCACAGGGGTCGAAGGTCATCGGCCGCGTCTGCTTTCCTGCTGCACTCAGGCCAATAACAAATAATTGGGGCCCAGAGCCCGCCATGGGCCTTTTTTCTGTTAAAGTGCAACATCCGTCGTGCAAGGGGGGCAGTGGGGAAGGGGGAACCTTGTATGAGCCCCCACTCCCAGCAGCAAACGCCCCCCTCTTTGAGGGGCATAGGTGCCCTCGCATCAAGATGTACACAATGTAAGATATATGTCTGCTCTCTAATGACTAGGTTTACGTGTGGTGCATAAGAGACGTGTGTTATCATGATGACGTGCATAAGCCTGTTCACTGTAGTATGTATGGACTGATGCATGTTCTCCGCCATAAAGAGTCTGGGTGGTGTCCCTATAAGATGCACGTATGCTCTCAAATTGTGGGAATCTTCTCACTTTGAAATGTATATATTCCCTCACTAAGTTGTATAGATGGTGTGGCTATAAGGGACGTGTGTTCTCACTATAAAGTATCAGTATCTTTGCGCTCTGAGGTGTGTATGTTCGATCATTATGAGTTGTGTAGGTGGCGCCGTTATAAGATCAGGGTATACTTCCGCAGAGTATGTGAAATAAATCTTGTCAGTAGGTGTGGAAGGTCGGTCTCGTGTCTGCTGTCTCACTCAGACGTATAACATGGTATGGAAATGAGATCTATATATTTGCTATCGCTATAAGGTGTTTGGGTGTAAGATTTTTTTTTTTAATTTTATTTAGCTTTTTTGCATTACAGCCAGCACACATTACAGCTTCAAAAAGAGGTATCATAATATGTAGACATGCAATGGGCTACCACAAGGAGCTATCAATCGTCACAAGTGATACACGAGGTGCAAATCACCCCGAGCATAATAGGTGCATCTAGTTTGGTTATCACAACACTTCTGTAGGGGAAAAATCAGACAGCAATATGACAATATATGGACCTATAAGATACCTGGAGGAGGTCTCCGACCAACAACATACTGTATACTATTTCATAGAACTGACAGTATAAATAATGGAATATACCAAACAAGGAGCGGGCATGTGCAGGGCCATGATCCGCAGACGTCGGTGTTGTTGAGCGTGCCCGGTGAGAAAGGAAAGGGGGTGGGGAGCGTAGCATACCAGTAAAACAATCCTCATCGTTACTCTCCAGTATCTTGCTCCGGAGGGGCGGAGTCAGGTTTCTCTGTAGTGTGTGCTAGGAGATAACCCTGGAGAGGACCCCAAATATCCCTCGGTCTGGAGGTCGGCGGGAGTGTTTCGGCATATGTGGCCAATCGTCCCTGGCAATAGATCAAATCGTCAAGCCACTCTTTGAATTTTGGGGCTCTCCCCCTACCCCACCGACAAGCCACTCTGCGCTTGGCTAACAAGAGCCCTGTACCCATGAACCTGCGGTGTGCCTGAGGGATCTTTTCAGTGTAGCCTAATAGCGCCAGTATTGGGTCTCACCACCGGGACGCCTATCATCTTCTCAAGAGCCTGAAAAACTTGTGCCCAATATTCCTGTATCTTGGGGCATTCCCATGCCAAATGTAAAAACCCTGCAGCCGGGCATTGACATCTTTCGCACCGATCATTGTCTGCTAAATGATATCTGAGTTTTTTAGCAGGTGTGTAATAGAGGTGTTGTAGGAACTTGTAATTGTGAGAAGTTGGCCTGGCATATGCTGTTCCTAGTTATAGGGACACCTTGCACCAGTCCAATTCGACTCCTATTGATGATAGGTTTAAGACAACCTTTAAAGAAAGCTATCCTAGTGGTAGCTGTGGAGAGCAGCCTTCAGGCTAAGTCTTGAAGGAGTGTTAAGCTTATTGTTTTACCATAATAACCTCTTGAATAACCAAATGAAAGAGTAGCCCACACAGGTATATATATAAAATATATGTATTTATTCTAGACAGAATCCCACAGTCACTTTATGTGGCTAGTGGCAAAGTTACACTTCAAACAAGCATTTATAAACACAATAAATAGCACAGAAATCAATGGTCCCCAGGGGGGGACCAAACCATATACTAAAATAGTGGTATAAGAACCACGACAATTCTACAGGCAATGCCTAGGGCATTCAGGATCGCTGGCCCCTTCGGAATCCACCCACAGTTAAGAGGAAGGGGACCCACGGGAGGCGTGTGCAGTGCGAGAAGTTGCTATCGGGATCGCAATGTTAGCCTACGGACAATGTCGCGGTTGAATAATTAAGGTTTAAGGACACTTCTAACAACAGTACAAAGTTAAGACTTGAGACTTAAGGCTTTGGAGAGCCCACCACCACGGAAGTACCGAAGTACCACTGTTACCTGCCCCAGGGAAGCCGGGTGCATAGGTCGATTCTGGTGTCAGGTCGCGGGCTGATTTTCTATGGAAAAGGAGTCCAAACTGCTGCTAGCTGGAAGTGTCGTTGAAGTCGTGAAGATTAAAGTTGAAGAAAAGACAAAGATGAACCTGAAAGCAGAGGGGACAGAGTCTGGGTCACAGCACAGTGACCAGGGAGCTCACAGGAAGGAACTCGTGGATGTCGGGTGCTTCAGGTGTGGAAGGTACAGCTGGGCTCTGCAGTCACGGGCTCCGGGAGGCTTCAAGGAAGGCCAGCTTCTGGAGGGCGACTGTCCCACGTCGGCTGAGGGTCGCTGCGGTGTTAGTGTCCCGATTGGATCCACTAAGCATTGGCAACCGCAACCCACGCAAGATGAACAAAGCAGCTGCTGGTGCAGACCCACGAGGTCTGAGGGTACTCTCCTTTGCAGGGAGCGTAGAGCAGGCCTGGAGCAACCAGGGGAACTCTTGGAAAAGAAGATTGTCCTCCGTCAGGGCCCACAAGTCGAGAGACAAGGGACCGCGGAAGGCAGCAAAATGGAGTGCGTAAAAGGGCTCCCACGGGCCACCGGAGCGGGCCAGGGAGCTGAGAGTCGGCACAAATGCTGCTTGATGGTTGGCTCAAGAATGGGCCAAAGCACAACTTCCCCACTGGTCGGGGTCGTGTGCCGGACAAGAGGTGGCCGGTGTCTCGGGGTATGCGGGGATCTCGACACCCACGTGGTCCAGGGTGCTCAGACTTGCTGGGCAAGCTCACAGGATGCTGGGATGCACTGGAGACCCACCTCGAGGTTGCTGGAAGGCGTCGAAGGTCGTGAGAGCAACGAAGTTCCAACCGGGTATCTTGTAGTCTTTTAGGTGCCTGCCAAGCAGGGGGATAACTCCTTTATCCCAAGGGAGATTTCTTCAGTCAGCTGGGCAGCAGCTCGTCGAAGGTCAGTTCTGTGAAGTCCTGTACGAATCTAAGGCTCTAGGGCAAAGTTATTCCCATATATCCCCAAGATTAGGGGATGGTCCAAAAGAGAGCCTACCAATCAGAGTAGAGGCGGGAAAGGGTGGCTACACCCACTCCCCTTTGTGTGTTTCCCGCCTGGGCGAGGGGCAGGACGCCCCTGAACCGGTTCCAGGCGGTGTATGCAGAATTGGGGCTCTGCAGCTGCCTACGTGCAACTCTGAAAGGACATTTGGTGCACCCACCCTGTTCCAATCCACATATCCTGTCTGGGGAGGTGCTGGCACCTCCCTGCCACAGGAGCCCTATTGTCCAGATGGCGAGGCTGGGGTTTTCCCCAGCAACAGCCAGCCAGAGTCGTGTAGGTGGCGAACAGTAGCCATTTTGTGGCACATGTGCACTTTTAAATTGGTGTCCAAATTCTACCGCTTTTCCCATATCACCCTCCTAGCAAGGGGGAATCGTGCCCCCATGCCCATGGCTGGACTGGGGGTATGATTCCTTCATGTTTGACACCAAACACGATATGGTTCTGTGTAGCCATTCCTAAGTTACAGCGATGACGCAATAACTTATAATGCGGTTAAGAGTATATGGTATGGCTACACTACAAACAACCCAGTAACGATTTTACGAAGGTTGCAGAGAGGTCCTACTCACGTAGGGGTCCCCCTCACACATACCTCAGCACCCAGCCCTGTAGGATTACCAGGGCCGGCCATAGGGGTGACCTATGAGAGTATCTGTGTTGTAAGGTATGGGACATAGGGTACCTACATCCCTGTAAGGGGTGCTAGCACCACCTTACCCAGGCTACAGTAGTGGCCTGGTGGTGTCAGTTTGGGTGGCTGTCCCAGGGTGGCACAATAAGTGCTGCAGCCCTGGTAGGCCTACTGGGGGACCCATGCCCTGGGTACCTAGGGTACCATCTACAAGGGACTGGTAGGGCATGCCCAGCATCCAATTATGTTTGTACCTAGAGTACTCACAATAGTTTTAGGGAGAAAGCAGATAGGCTGGGGTCCTGGATAGCAGGATCCCAGCCAGACTAGTCAAAAACCACTTAAATACCAGGCAAAAAGTTGGGGGCAACCATTAGTCAGATTCCACTCTCCTACATAACCCCCCCCCCCCCCATACGAAAGGAGATAAGGCAAACCTTGTCCAGATAAGCCTTTATTTCCTGAGTGGCCATATAAGGAAGAACCTGTACTAACATGGTTGCTCCCTGTGTCATGGTCCACTTGGGAAATCCTACCCCAAGGGGTTCTAGAGTTTCTCCAAAGTCTAGGGAAATTACCTGTATTGGTTTTTGGGTCAGAGGTGGGCTGGTGGGGTGTCTGAGTCTGGAAGTGAGACCCTACTTGGGTTGGTCTCAACCTCCTCAGATCACTGGCCACTATGGAAGCCTTTCTGCCCATGACTGTGTCATATCTGGTCCTAAGGGTCAACCTCTGGCTGCCTACAGCTGGGGTTTGGATCCCTTTGGCTGGAATAGTGGAGGGCACTGGAAGGTTTGGGGCAGCTAGGCCCCAGGTTTCCCTGTGCTCAACAACATCCATTTGAGGGGTGCCTATACCTAGGGGTAAGGGGGATCCCTCAGTTTGTAGAGGAATATTCACCTGGCTGAAACTACTCTGCTGGGTGTCCCTAATCTGTTGATGAGGGGGTTCCTCTGGGCAGGGGCCCAATAAGGGTCCACTGACCTCCCTGACCTCTGCAGCCCTGGGCTGACTGAGGCAGGGTAGAGAGGGGCAGGATACCTGCTCCAGACTGGGTACCACCTTGGAAGGGTCCCCTGCCATCAGAGAGGTGGGCAGGCCAAGCCTGTCCACTTCTGGGGCAGTTACTTCACAAGGGGCAGGATCAGTTCCCTGAGAAACTGGACCTTTACCTGTAGTCTGGTGGGGGGAAGACTGCTCCTCCTCCCCTATGCTCTCTGTTTGGGTAGAGTGATCCATAGTTTCAGGCTTCACTCTTTCTATTTTCTCCTGGGGTGGAGGTGAGACCCTCAGGGTCTCATCCACTTTCTCAGGGATTCCTACCATTTTCAAGTGGGCCTTGTGGTCAACCTCAGCCCAGGCTGAGATTTCTAGATCATTCCCCAGTAGACAATCTACAGGCAAGTTTGGGGACACTGCCACTCTCTTGGGGCCAGTGACCCCTCCCCAGCTGAGATTTATCACTGCCATGGGATGATCTGTCCTGATTCCATCTATGTTGGTCACCTGGTAGCTAAACCCAGGTACAAGCTGATCTAGGGGCACTAGCCTCTTGGTCACCATGGTGACACTGGCCCCTGTGTCCTTATAGGCCACAGCCTTCTGACCATTGATTATTGGTTCTTGTCTGTACCTGCCCAGAATACTGGGGCTCATGGTAAAGTTGGCAAACCCCATGCCACCATCACAGACCATAGTTGCTTGAGTAGGGGACCTGGATAGGCCAGAGTCCCCCTGAGTTCCCCAAGAAATCCCAACTAAGTTTTTGGGTGCACTCCCACCACCTGGGGGATTACTACTAGTAGTAACAGGAGGTGTTGGAGCTGGTTTTGGAGGAACATTCTCTTTATTGCCATTCTTTGGACAGCTGGAGTCAGTTTTCCAGTGGCCAGGTTCCTTACACACATGGCAATATGGTTTCTTGTTATTAGAGGAAGTATTTTGGGACCCACCCCCAGCACTGGGTTTTTGGGGCCCTTCAGAGGACTTTTCTTGTTTATCATCCCCACCTTTCTCTTTGGGCTTAGTGGAATCCTTCTTCTGGTCACCAACTTGGTTCTTAGGCCTAATCCTGGTTCTGACCCATTTGTCTGCCTTCTTTCCCAATTCTTGGGGAGAGGTCAGATCAGAGTCCACCAGATGCTGGTGTAAAAGTTGGTTCTGACAATTATTAAGAATCTGCTCCCTCATAATGCGATTATACAATCCTTGATAATCATTAACTTTACTGCCATTTAACCAACCTTCCAGTGCCTTGGTTGCACAATCCACAAAGTCTACCCAATCTTGATTCTGTGCTTTCTGGGTGTCTCTGAACTTAAGTCTGTATTGATCAGTGGTTAAGCCAAACCCATCTATTAAAGCAGCTTTCAAGATATAATAATCATCAGCATCCTCTTCTCTTACAGAGAGGAGCTTGTCTCTACCTTTATCTGAAAAGGAGAGCCACAGGATTGCTGCCCACTGCTCTACAGGGACCCTCTGTACTCTACAGGCCCTTTCAAGAGCAGTTATCCATTTGTGGATATCATCCCCATTCTGATAGGGGGGCACAATCGTGTGGAGGTTCCTATTGTCAGGGACTTTCTCTCTAACTCTAGGGGTTTCATCACTGCCACCAGGGATCTCTAGACCCCACTTTCTTGAAGCTTTCTGAAGCTCCAGGGTTTCCCTGTCCAATGCTAACTGTTCTCTTTTAAGCTCAAGCTTAGCCTGCTCAAATTTGATCAGTCTGCATTTCCTCTCATGAGAGGATTCTCTTCTCTGAGAAGAGGCAGAGGACCCTTTGGATCTCCTAGAATGGTTGGATCCCACTGAGGGGGATCTGTTCCTTCTTGGATCCACCACTCTCCTTTTAAGGGTGGAGGGAGTGCCTCTTGAGCCATCACCTCCATGTTGTGAGTGGTTTGTTTCTTCCAGGTCAGGATTTTCATCCTCTTCCTGTTCCTCATCAGAGTCCACTCTGGGAGTGTCCTCTTCTGAAGGATGCCCACCCACTCTGTCTGTCCCTCTGGACCCTATGGATTCCATAAAGTCTGCTATGAGCAGGATTTCCCTGAGACGTTGTGTGTTAGCACCTTTGTTTGTCTTCAGTTTTCTAAGGGTGCACATTTCCCTGAGCTCTGCAAAGGAGAAATTATCATACTTATCTACTGGGACCCTCTGGGGTCCTTCCATAGCCTTAGTGGCACCTGCACCTGAAGACATGTTTAGTGTAGTGATGTATCTACCTACACTAAGTGTGGCCTACTGAACCCTCTCTTGAGTTGTAGTCAAGGTGTGCTAAACCCTCTACACACAACTCCAAGTTCAGTAGAACTTATTGTATTCTAGCTTGAATTTATATGTACCTTTGGTACCTTGTGGCTTTCACTTTAGAAATTCAATTTGTTATCTGGTAAAACAATGGCAAGCTTGAATCCCACCGCTGCACACCAATGTGAGAAGTTGGCCTGGCATATGCTGTTCCTAGTTATAGGGACACCTTGCACCAGTCCAATTCGACTCCTATTGATGATAGGTTTAAGACAACCTTTAAAGAAAGCTATCCTAGTGGTAGCTGTGGAGAGCAGCCTTCAGGCTAAGTCTTGAAGGAGTGTTAAGCTTATTGTTTTACCATAATAACCTCTTGAATAACCAAATGAAAGAGTAGCCCACACAGGTATATATATTAAATATATGTATTTATTCTAGACAGAATCCCACAGTCACTTTATGTGGCTAGTGGCAAAGTTACACTTCAAACAAGCATTTATAAACACAATAAATAGCACAGAAATCAATGGGCCCCAGGGGGGGACCAAACCATATACTAAAATAGTGGTATAAGAACCACGACAATTCTACAGGCAATGCCTAGGGCATTCAGGATCGCTGGCCCCTTCGGAATCCACCCACAGTTAAGAGGAAGGGGACCCACGGGAGGCGTGTGCAGTGCGAGAAGTTGCTATCGGGATCGCAATGTTAGCCTATGGAGAATGTCGCGGTTGAATAATTAAGGTTTAAGGACACTTCTAACAACAGTACAAAGTTAAGACTTGAGACTTAAGGCTTTGGAGAGCCCACCACCACGGAAGTACCGAAGTACCACTGTTACCTGCCCCAGGGAAGCCGGGTGCATAGGTCGATTCTGGTGTCGGGTCGCGGGCTGATTTTCTATGGAAAAGGAGTCCAAACTGCTGCTAGCTGGAAGTGTCGTTGAAGTCGTGAAGATTAAAGTTGAAGAAAAGACAAAGATGAACCTGAAAGCAGTGGGGACAGAGTCTGGGTCACAGCACAGTGACCAGGGAGCTCACAGGAAGGAACTCGTGGATGTCGGGTGCTTCAGGTGTGGAAGGTACAGCTGGGCTCTGCAGTCACGGGCTCCGGGAGGCTTCAAGGAAGGCCAGCTTCTGGAGGGCGACTGTCCCACGTCGGCTGAGGGTCGCTGCGGTGTTAGTGTCCCGATTGGATCCACTAAGCATTGGCAACCACAACCCACGCAAGACGAACAAAGCAGCTGCTGGTGCAGACCCACGAGGTCTGAGGGTACTCTCCTTTGCAGGGAGCGTAGAGCAGGCCTGGAGCAACCAGGGGAACTCTTGGAAAAGAAGATTGTCCTCCGTCAGGGCCCACAAGTTGAGAGACAAGGGACCGCGGAAGGCAGCAAAACGGAGTGCGTAAAAGGGCTCCCACGGGCCACCGGAGCGGGCCAGGGAGCTGAGAGTTGGCACAAATGCTGCTTGATGGTTGGCTCAAGAATGGGCCAAAGCACAACTTCCCCACTGGTCGGGGTCGTGTGCTGGACAAGAGGTGGCTGGTGTCTCGGGGTATGCGGGGATCTCGACACCCACGTGGTCCAGGGTGCTCAGACTTGCTGGGCACGCTCACAGGACGCTGGGATGCACTGGAGACCCACCTCGAGGTTGCTGGAAGGCGTCGAAGGTCGTGAGAGCAACGAAGTTCCAACCGGGTATCTTGTAGTCTTTTAGGTGCCTGCCAAGCAGGGGGATAACTCCTTTATCCCAAGGGAGATTTCTTCAGTCAGCTGGGCAGCAGCTTGTCGAAGGTCAGTTCTGTGAAGTCCTGTACGAATCTAAGGCTCTAGGGCAAAGTTATTCCCATATATCCCCAAGATTAGGGGATGGTCCAAAAGAGAGCCTACCAATCAGAGTAGAGGCGGGAAAGGGTGGCTACACCCACTCCCCTTTGTGTGTTTCCCGCCTGGGCGAGGGGCAGGACGCCCCTGAACCGGTTCCAGGCGGTGTATGCAGAATTGGGGCTCTGCAGCTGCCTACGTGCAACTCTGAAAGGACATTTGGTGCACCCACCCTGTTCCAATCCACATATCCTGTCTGGGGAGGTGCTGGCACCTCCCTGCCACAGGAGCCCTATTGTCCAGATGGCGAGGCTGGGGTTTGCCCCAGCAACAGCCAGCCAGAGTCGTGTAGGTGGCGAACAGTAGCCATTTTGTGGTACATGTGCACTTTTAAATTGGTGTCCAAATTCTACCGCTTTTCCCATATCACCCTCCTAGCAAGGGGGAATCGTGCCCCCATGCCCATGGCTGGACTGGGGGTATGATTCCTTCATGTTTGACACCAAACACGATATGGTTCTGTGTAGCCATTCCTAAGTTACAGCGATGACGCAATAACTTATAATGCGGTTAAGAGTATATGGTATGGCTACACTACAAACAACCCAGTAACGATTTTACGAAGGTTGCAGAGAGGTCCTACTCACGTAGGGGTCCCCCCTCACACATACCTCAGCACCCAGCCCTGTAGGATTACCAGGGCCGGCCATAGGGGTGACCTATGAGAGTATATGTGTTGTAAGGTATGGGACATAGGGTACCTACATCCCTGTAAGGGGTGCTAGCACCACCTTACCCAGGCTACAGTAGTGGCCTGGTGGTGTCAGTTTGGGTGGCTGTCCCAGGGTGGCACAATAAGTGCTGCAGCCCTGGTAGGCCTACTGGGGGACCCATGCCCTGGGTACCTAGGGTACCATCTACAAGGGACTGGTAGGGCATGCCCAGCATCCAATTATGTTTGTACCTAGAGTACTCACAATAGTTTTAGGGAAAAAGCAGATAGGCTGGGGTCCTGGATAGCAGGATCCCAGCCAGACTAGTCAAAAACCACTTAAATACCAGGCAAAAAGTTGGGGGCAACCATTAGTCAGATTCCACTCTCCTACAGTAATGTATTACACGTAATCTGCAACTGGCAGAGACCCGCGATGTTTGGAGACAGCAATACTCCCATTGTTCCTCAGTCACCTCCCTACCCAATTCTGCGCCCCATTGTGTACGAGCAGTGCAGGGAGGCCCTGAGTGTTGTGCACATATGCTATGGTAAAGCCGGGACACTAGATGTTTGCCGTCGGGGATCCCAGTATCTGGTGCAGCGGAGTAAAGCTCGTGGGTTCCTGTGGAAATTCTGGAATGACTGAGCGAATTCCTTGCCGTAGGCAGATGTAAAGGAATGTCTCAAGATGCGAGGGACGATTCTCCCCGAAAATTTGGTCTAGAGCGCGAAACCGGCCAGCTTGAAAAAGGTCACCCCATGTGGTAATCTGTGTTCGTGCACACATTTGGTGGAATACCCGTTCCTACAGCAGCGGCATACTGGGATGATGGGAGAGGGGGAGTTTCGGGGAGTAGAGCAGAGGGGAGCCACAAAGTGCAGCAATGCCATTACACGCATCCACTATACATGTAACAGTGGTGGGGGGAGTGTCACGATTACGTCTCAGTGCCTGTATTATTCCATCCAATGGGATGGGATCTGCCAGCCAATGTTCTATGGCTACCTGCGGTATGTAACGAGGGGGGTTAATCCAAAAGTAGGCATAATGTGCCTGCGCACAAAGATAATAAACTTCAAAGTCCGGAATATCGAAGCCGCCATGCGCATACGATTTCGTGAGTGTGGACCATTTGAGCCGAGGCTGCTTGCCTCCCCAGAGTAGCCTAAGGAGTTCTGACCGAAGAGTCTTAAAAAAATGCCGCCCAGGGTGAAAGGGTATGTTTAGAAACGGGTACAAGAACTGTGGGAGCACAACCATTTTTATCAGGGACGCCCGTCCAGCAAAGGAGAGGGGCAAAGAGACCCACCGAGTGACATTGCTGATGAGGCGATGTATAGCGGTGCCATAATTAAGACGTAACAATTCCTCACGATCCCGGGAAAGCTGTATCCCAAGATACCGTAAATCAGTTTCACACCACTCTAACGGGTAGTCTAAATCAAATCTAGTGGCTGCAGCAGTCAACGGGAAAACCTGTGATTTCCCCCAGTTTTTTTTTTTTTTTTTTTAAAAGACCTTTATTGAGCAAAGGAATGATTACACTGCGTCACGCCAACAACCCGGAGGCAGGCCGCGATATCGACAAATGTGTCCAATTAAGGTGTACCATGGCAGGAGTCATAAGTAATGTCTGCATCCTAACATACAGGGAGATACACACCCATGGCTTTGATTAGGAGTACAACGGCGTAACCAGTGAAGAGTGGAAGGTCTTACATTTGTGGGCTTCGTGAACTGGAAACAAATTCTAGGCACACGGTCCCGTCCAGACGCTCCGGCGAGTACTGGGACCGCAGCTCATGGAGAAGGTAATGTATAGATAAATCATCCACTACCACCTTTTCTCCCAACCCCCCCGCAACAATCGGAGGGAAACAGAAAACTTACGGTGCGGAACAAGTGCAAAAAACCAACAGACATCACAGCACGCTCACGCAGGGGCTCACGTACTAGGACCCGTCCGTCATGGAGGGACGACCACGAGCAGCATTGGTGGCTGTAGGAGGAGCGCAGGGCAGCAGCCACAGGGCGGGGGGGGGGGGGAAGGGACGCAGCAGGACAAGGCAGCAAGACGCCCGGATGGGGAGTGGAGGCAACACGACAAATCCAACAGGCATGCAGCAGGCTCGGGATCCGGCAAGAGCAACACACTCCACAGCCCCCAGGCACACCCACCAAGCATGCATCCATCCACCCATCACAGTGCGGATAGGGCCCACAGGCTTACCCCATGTCATCCGAAACACCCGTCCCAGGGGAGTCCCCAGAGGCAGCCGAACCCGCCCGCTCTCTTGTCCACTGCAGGAAGGGTTCCCAGATGTCATTGGGCCTAGATGCGGTGGGCATCGTCTCCCAGTAGGTCGTGAGCTGCGTCTGACCGTATGTAACGTCTCGAACCCATGCGGCGAACGTAGGCAAGGCTCCACGGCCCCAATGTATCGCCACCTGACGTTTAGCGTAAAGTAGCAGCATCGCGTGCAGTTTCCTGTCAGCGGGTTCGGTGTCTTTAACGTATCCCAGGAGCCCCAAAAGCGGAGAGGGCTCATCTGTCCTGTGTAAAATGCGGTTGACGGCCTCAAAGATGCTCGACCAGTACTCAACTAGCTTAGGGCAGCTCCACGCCACATGAATGAAGGACGCGTCAGCTCCACCACACTTCCAACAGGAAGCGTCAGTGCGGATCCCCATGCGATGCAGCAGCACTGGTGTGCGGTAGTACCGGTGCAAGAATTTAAAATGGACCAGTCGAAGTCTATAGTTCGGTGACAGCGCTGTGAGTTGCTTACAGCAATATTCCCACATGACATCTGACAGGGTCCCGTCCAGATCTGTGGCCCAAGCTTGTTTGGCCCCAGGCACTGTGAGCGGTGCCTGCTCCTGCATGCAGTTGTACAGTCTAGATACCAGCTTCGCGGGGGAGGGTCGTGACAGCAAGTTTTGAAGGGCATCCAGTTGTGGGGGTTCCTCGGGGAATTGAGGCCACATCTTTTTGCAGGTCTCTCGGAGAGAGTGATACAGAAGCGCGTCCGAGAACGAGGTAGGCCGGCCGTCCAAACGGACACCCAACTCACCAAACGTCCCATCAGGGTAGATGTCAGCGAAAGTGACCACCCGTCTCCCCTGGAGCGTGAGGTTATCTCCCCTAGCGCTAAGGCAAGGCAGCATCGGATTGCTTCGCAGCGGTATGGCCGGCGCATAGAGCAAGGGAAGGCCCGCCCTCCGGCGTAGCTCCTTCCATGACCAGCGGATCATCTCAACGGTGTCCACCTCCTTCGAGGGGCGGGAGACCCTGCCATACAACGCCACCCGGAGTGGCAGCGGGGCAACCGCGGCCAATTCCACCGCCACGTGCGGCTGGTAGGGGGTGGGGAATGCCCAGAAGTGTAGAAATTGAGCCTGAGCGCACAGCGAGTAAAGCTTAAGGTCAGGCGCTCCAAGGCCCCCCTGTCGCAGCGGGAGTGTGAGCAAAGCCCAAGAGGTCCGCGCCTGCCGCCCAGCCCACACCAGAGATACAAGTAGGGAGCGGACTCGTGCATGGAAGCATGCAGTCATGGGCAACGGGAGATTAACGAACAGATAAAGGAATTTCGGGAGGACTACCATCTTTGCCAGTGCCACCCTCGCCACCAGGGACAGGGGAAGTTTGTTCCAGACCTCCACCCTCCGCTCCAGCCAGTCGACCGCTCTGCCGAAGTTAAGAGACCATAGTTCCTGCGTGTCCCGACTAATCCAAATACCCAAGTATTTGACCGCGTCAATCTCCCAACGTAGGGGGTAGTCCGAAGGAGGTTGAGCTGTCTCGTCAGTGAGAGGGAATGCAACGGACTTGGACCAGTTTATAGACACGCCCGCCAGACCCTCGAAACGTACAAATTCTCGGAGCAGGGGATTCAAATTCTCTGCGGGGTTGGAGACATACAGAGTAACGTCATCTGCATAAAGTGAGATCAGCAGACTGCGAGCGCTGAAGCCTATCCCCCTCGCCGTGTGGTGCTGGCGTATTCTGGCCGCCAGTGGTTCCATCGCAATAGCGAAGAGGAGGGGCGACAGTGGGCACCCCTGTCTAGTCCCCCTGGAGATGGGAAAGGGCTCGGACACCAGGCCATTCACACGCACCCGAGCACGAGGTCTGTCATATAGCAATTGGATGAGATTAATAAAGTTACGACTGAAGCCCATCCTGCCCAAGACACGAAACAGGTACGGCCACTCTAACGAATCAAAGGCCTTAGTCGCGTCTAAAAACACGACCGCGGCCTGGACGGAGGGGTGGAGATAATGTAGGATGGAGAAAAGTGTTCTGAGGTTGTGCGAGGTGGCACGGCCAGGGATAAATCCCGACTGGTCCGGGAGAGCAATGATCGGCAGTAGCGGCTGTAGTTTGTCCGCAATGACCTTGGCAAAGATTTTGGCGTCTACATTTATGAGAGAAAGGGGACGATAGGAGTCCAGGTACAGTTCGTCTTTGTCGGGTTTTAATAGAGTGACAATGAGTGCCTCGCGCATGGAGTCTGGGAGGGCATTCAGCTCCAGCGCCTCCACGAATACAGAGTGCAATTTCGGAGCTAGTTCTTCAGCGTATGTCTTGTAAAACATTGTGGTGAGGCCATCTTTGCCGGGAGCCTTATTAGCCGGCATGCTTTTGATGACCTGAGCTATGTCCTGAGCCGAGACAGGCAGGTCCATGTATTGCCTATGGTTGTCATTGAACCAGACAAGGGCTATAGAGTCAAGAAAATCGTCCAGGGAAGTCGGGGCAGCAGAGTGTTTGGACGTGTATAGAGAAGCATAAAAGTCAGCAAAGGCCTTCAGCACCGCCTCCTGGCCCGTGACCTGCGTCCCCTCACTGGACATGATAGTGTGGATATAGTGCGCCTGAGCCTGGGGAGCAATCAGCCTAGCCAGTGTTCTGCTCGGTCTATCACCCTCCCCGTATCTGCGGGCTTCAGCCTGTTTCCCCAAGAACCTCACCTCTCTCTGCGCCTCCTCGTTGAATTCCAACAGTTTTGCTTTAAGACTACCTGCTGTAGCCAACGTCGGGTCCCGGCAGAAGGCCGAGTCTAGCTCCTTGAGTTCTTGCTCTAACTTAGCCAGTGTCCGACGTATGGAGTGTAGCACCCCCGCCCGCCGAGCTATACATTGGCCCCGTATTACCGCCTTAAAGGCATCCCACACCACGGCCTCAGAGGAGGCTGAACCCTCGTTGTCCTCAAAGTACTTAACAATGTCATCCCTAATTTCTTCCGTGAACACCTGATCCGTAAGAGCGTGGGGCGGCAGTCGCCACGAAAACGCCCTAGGGGCCACGTTGGGTATACGTAGCTCTAGCATGCAGGGGGCGTGGTCCGAGAGCGACCTAGCCTGAATCTCCACCTCCCCCACCCATGTAGCCACCTCAGGGGACAGCAGCCAAAAGTCTAGGCGGGACCAAGCGTCGTGATGGCACGTGATACAGGTCCCCATTCTCTCCCCAGGGTGTCGGAGTCTCCACACATCAGTCAGTCTCCCCTCCTCCAGCACATCCAGCAACGCCTGTCTCGCCTTCGCATGTGTAGGTCTACTCGCGCCCCTTCTGTCCAATTCGTCATCCAACACCACGTTGAAGTCTCCCCCCACCACTATCAGGTTACAATCAAGCAACACAATTTGCGCCCAGACATTGCGGAAAAATTCAGGGTCATCCACATTGGGGCCATAGACAGCGGCTAGGACCAGCGGCCTACCCTGCAATGAGCCATGCACCAGTACATAACGACCCTCCTTATCCAGTACACAATGATGTTCTCTCCAATCCAGCCCCTTCCGTACGAGGACAGCCACCCCCCGGGCATAGTTTGAGTATATAGCTGAATAGACATGCGACCACCTGTGGTGTTTCAGCCTGGGCGATGGGGTAGAGTTAATGTGAGTTTCCTGTAACAAGCAAATGTCTACATTGTGTCTAGTCAACATAGTATGCATCAATCTGGCTTTTTTATAGTCCCCAAGGCCACGAATGTTCCAAGTCCACAGTTTAACTCCCCTCATGTTTGCGGCACATCCAGGGTGACCAGGCCGCCTCTCCTCCCCCCCACACCACACCAACAGGCCCAGACCGTCGCACACCCCCGCGCAGCACAGTCATGAGATGATAAATTGCAATGCATTGCACCAGCACCGGTAAACAAACAAACAACAGTCCCTCCCAACCCCCACCCACGCCAACCCCCCAAACAGGTTGCGCTAGAATCCCATACGTGCTCTGAATCGCACTTGAGTCAACCGAGAACAAAAACAACAGGAGATTCCCCATGGGGCGAGGCGCTCCCAGCTGACACCCCTGAATACACAGGGTGGCCGCACACTGAAGGTTCTACGCGACACCCGAGGGGCGCCCAGCGGCATGGAACACACAGCATCGGAGTAGTATGCCGTCCAGTGCGCCCCAGACCTGTGACACAATCAGCAACCAAGACCCTCCCGACATGAGCGGGCCAGCTCCAACAGGTCCAGTAGCGTCCCCAGTGCACATCCAGAGGGGACCAAACAGTCCAGCAAATGTCAACTTTAGTGGAAGGGGCCAACCCAGATTACTTCACCCTTGGTACCTCAATCATTGTCGCTTATGCGGGCCGCGTCCTCCTCCAACCTCGGCGATTTGCGTCTGGTACCAGGGCCACCGATGTGTTTAGCGAACTTTAGGGCCTCCTTGGCGTCAGTGAAGAAGTGAGCAGTTCGTTCATGGAAGATTTTCAATTTTGCTGGGTACAACAAGGAGTATTGGACTCCGGCCTGCATCAGGAGCTTCTTCGCAGGTATAAACTCCTTTCTGGCTGCCTGGACTAGGGGGGTGAAATCAGGGTAAAATGAGATATGATTCCCTTTATGGATGATCTTGCCTTTTTCTCGGGCCAACTGCAGGATGCGGTCCCTGTCCTGGAAGTTGAGTAGCTTGACTAATATAGGGCGTGGGGTGGCGCCTGGTGGCGGTCTCTTGCCCAGTGTCCTGTGCGCCCTCTCCACCGTGAATACCTGGGACAGGTCCGGGTCGAACAGCTCGTGCAACAGATCAGACACAAAGACCTCCATCTTTCCGGTGTTGTCCGTCTCCGGAATGCCCGTGATTCGGACGTTGGACCTCCGGGAACGCGCTTCCAGATCGTCCGCCTTTGCTCGCATGGCCTCCAGTTCGCGCTCAATATTTGTGATGTGGCGTTTCGCCTGCTGCTGAAACTCGGCGCATTCGGTATGCTTGTTTTCTAGACAGTCGAGCCTCGTTTCGTGCGCGTCCACTTTGGACTTTACCGCCTCTAGTTGTACAGCCATGGCATCCAGCTTTGCGTCGATGCTCTGCAAGCTTGATCTGACCTCCATCATTAAAGCGCCAAAATCGACTTCGGCTGCAGGGCTCTTGGGAGGTGACGACGCGGCCCCCGTGTCCAACGCCTGCTGCTTGGCCCTCTGTTTGTGGTCAAAGGACAATTTGGGCTGTTTTGCGTCCCTCGTGCCCCCCATCGCTGACCCGTGCAGGGCGCGAAGCGCAGCCCGTGGCAGGAAGCGCTCACTGGCGCGCCGCGCAGGCCCCCCGGACTGACTGGCACAGTGCGAGGCGTTACAAGAGGGAACAAGGGGGCAGAAGCTCCAAATCCGGTGGGCTGCCCAGTGTCCGACGGCGACACCTCCAAGTGTTCCCCACGATCTCCAAGTTGAGGACAAAGCGCGTGGGAAGCTCCGGCAGGAGGAGGCCGAGGCCGTCAGCACGTTATTTTATGTCCGGGAGCGGAGCTCCTGGTGCCAGGGCGCGATCGACACCTGCACACCCAGCGGTGATCAGCCGGGGCTCCAGGGCACATCAAGCAAGGGGCATTTACAGCGTGGGCTATAGAGCGTAGCGGGTCCGCAATTTCTTCTCGATCGACCCAGACGCACTGCAAAATGGCGGCGTCGCTCCTCGGCTGCAGCCCCGACCTTCCCCCAATCCGTTACCTCTGATGTATGGCCGCTCCGCTCCTTCCCTCCGTGCACATTTAGCACCACGTAGTGGCCGCCGGCAGCTTCGAGCCCCGCAGCAAGGGCGCCAGAGTGGCCTCCTCTCCGTCGATCTCCGTGGGCCTGGGAATCCCCGGGGTCCGGTCAGGTGTCACAGCCGCCTCGGGCTCCGCAGCAGCAGGCAGGCTCCAGCAGGCGGGCCGGCGTCAATCGCGGTCGCCAGGTCTCAGCGCGCAGCCGTTCGCGAGCGGCCAGGATTTAATCGGTCATGCCTCCGGGCTGCCGCGTCAGTTCCACACGGAATCCGGGCCCCTCAGCAGCGTCGCGCAGGATTATTAAGGATTTATTCGTGTGCAGCCGGCGGAGCTCACTCAGAGAGCGGCCATCTCGCTGCTCGGTTAGCCACGCCCCCCGTGATTTCCCCCAGTTAATATGCACCCCGGACAATCTACCAAATACAAAGAATTCGTGTAGCAGGGGATTAATGTTCTGTTGAGGGTTCCTCACATACAACGTGATGTCATCCGCATAGAGGGATAACTGTATTTGATGGAGATAGCAACGGACTGCTTTATCATGATGATGCTGCCGCAACCTGGAAGCTAATGGCTCAATCGCGATAGCGAAAAGAAGAGGGGAGAGCGGGCACCCCTGCCGGGTCCCTCTTGATATGGGGAATGCAGCCGATAGATGCCCATTAATTAACACCTTAGCTTTGGGTTTATGATACAATAAGCGGATCCAGGATATGAATAGGGGGGGAAGACCATCCGACCCAGCACCCCGAAAAGATAATCCCATTCCACTGAATCAAATGCTTTCGTAGCATCCAGGAATACCGCAGCCAATGGTAATTCGGGGGCAACATTTTAGAGTAAAGAAAAAAAGGTTTGGAGATTATGTGAGGTGGCACGTCCCGGCACAAATCCCGACTGATCCGGGAGAATAAGTTTATCTAAAATCAGCGACACCCGGCTTGCAATAACCTTTGCCAGTATTTTGGTATAGCAGTTTGAGTGACAAAGGTCTATATGAGTCACAGGAGTCTCGGGGTTTACCAGGTTTCAACAGAGAGGTAATAAGCACCTCCCGCATAGATTGTAGAAGTATGCCGACTTCCAGGGACTCCTCATAGACTTCCTTAAGTACCGGGGCCATTATTTGTATATACGTTTTATAAAATTCAATAGGGATGCCGTCTAGGCCCGGCGCTTTTCCCGATTGCATTTTCATTATCCCTTACCGTATTTCATCTAGTTCGAACAGGGCACAGAGAAATTCACTGTGTGCATCACTTAACCAGCCCAATGCCATGTCACCCAGGAAGTCATCAAGTTCTAATGTACCGCTTTGTTGTGTGCTATAGAGGGCAGCATAATGGGAGGTAAAAATGTTTAATATATCTGTAGTGTCTCTGTGTCGTTCTGTATCTGGGCCCTGAATTTCCAGGATATAGTTGGAGAAGCGCGGGTGCCTGACCACCTCAGCCAGCGCCCGTCCTGGACGCTCTCCCTCGCCGTACCTACGAGCCACCCAATATCGCTCCCGGAATTTCGCCTCTCTCATTGCGGTTTCATCGCATTCCGACAGTTGCTTTCGGAAATCTATCTGCACCTGCCCCGTTTCGCCCGCCTCCAGCCGATGTTCCAGCTCTTTAAGGACTTTCTCCAGGGTCTTTAACGTCCCTTGTAGGTCGCGGAGTACCCCAAAACTTTTTGATATACAGAACCCCCTGATCGTGACCTTAAAGGCTTCCCATATCACTCCACACTATCTACCGACCCCTTATTCCTCTGAAAGAATTCCTGTATCTCCTCCTCCAACTCATGCTGAAAAACCTTGTCAAGTAACGCTGTGGGTTGTAGTCGCCAGCTAGCCCTGGGTTTGTCAAACCCCGGTGGGTGGAGTGTCAGCATCACCGGGCAGTGGTCCGAAAGCATTCTGGCAGGGCGTGTAACCGCTCGGATAGCCGGCCCCAGCCCCCTCGTGGTGAGGAAGTAATCTATTCTAGCCCAGCAGGCTGCGTATGTCGTAAAATGTGTGCTTTCCCTGGCCTGTGGGTGACTGTGGCGCCAGGTATCTATCAGTCCGCCCTCATCAAGTATGCCCTGCAGGACCGCTTGTGTATGGGTGTAGTGGTGGGAGGCAGCATTGGACCTGTCCAATGCTGGGTTGAGGGCAGCGTTAAAGTCCCCGCCCCATATATATGATATGGGTGGATCCAATGTTCACAATTTTGCCCCATAGGGTGGCAAAATATTCTGGGGTGTAATTTGTAAGATGTCCTCGTGCTTTCACTATAAGTTGTATATGTGCCCTCACTGTGAGAAGCATAGGTCCTCCCCAGAAGGTGCATATGTGCTCTCACTGCGAGAAGCACATGGTTGCATGTGTGCCTTAACTGAGAGAGGTGCGCGCCTGTGAGTACCTTACAGTGCACCCTCTGTCACATCTACGTGTTGTCACGCCAAGGTGCATACATGCCCTCGTTGTGAAAGGCGCACGTACTCTCAATGTAGGGTGCAGACGTGCCCATACTGTGAGAGGCACACGTGCTCTCATTATAAGGGGCACACATGTCCTCATTGTGAGGATCACATGCTCTCTCACTATAATAAGGTGTGGTTTCTGTATTCTTATAATTAATTGTACACCCACGAATAGTCACGTGAGGGTCTTTCTAACCTGCTCTCATTTTCTGATCACCCGGCTATTGGCTTGCACAATTCTCTGGATGGTGTCAAATTAATTGCATGATACTTATTTCGTTCTCAACTATATCACTTTTTGCACGGTATGCACTATGGTAAATCAGCCTTTTAATACTGGCTTTTAAATTGAAATACCAAGCGCTGTTTTACTTGCCGATTCCTCACTACTCTTGTAAGCACATCACTGAGGATAATGCTTGTTAAACCGCAATCAGGTTTTAATAAGTTGCTTGTAATATCAATAATCATCCTCTGATACGTTTGTATATATACATTACAGCCTTGCAAAAGTCACTGGAGTTACGAAACACGTGTCGGCTGTACTTACCGTACTGGCTGTTGCCTCTACCAACTGAAAAATATAAACATCATTGAAAAACATTTGTCTCTGTATTGTGGAATATTTTTGGTTGATGCTTATTGACTATAGCAAAAATTTGAAATATAACTGTTCATAGATTGTTGGCAGGAGTGCAATGGTATCTATTTTAAGTAACACGGAAGCTGTGGCTTAAGTGTATAATTGCATTTGGGTAGTATGATGCACATGTACCAAACAGCACTCTGGGAATGAAATACATTTCCCACTATATATATATATATATATATATATATATATATATATATATATATATATATATACATATATATATATATATATATATATATACATATATACATATATACATATATATATATATATATATATATATATTCTACTGGCGGTCGCCAGTAGATAGTTATAGTTAGGACCGTGTTTCCATAGGAAATCTCAAAATTCTATTTTGAATAACTTTGGCGCCGGTTGACGAATCTTCGCGAAATTTTCAAAACTAATGGGGCGCTCCGCTCAGCTCCTACCCTGAAAGTCTCGGGGTGACTCGTCAAGCGGGGCCGAGAAAAAAGGGGGGTCCCAAAACGCGTTTTCCCCATGCATTTTTCCATAGGACCTTTAGTCGAAGGTACAGCCCGAACGGCTGAACAGAATTACTTGAAATTTGGCAGAGAGGTAGTCCTCAGGCCAGGGAAGTGCCTTTTGCAGGTCTGGTGTCAATCTGTTCAGTATTTCCTGAGAAAATAGAATTTAAAAGCATATAAATATCTATACGCGCACACCGTGCGCGCACGGTGCGCGCACAGTGCCATGCGCGAGCAAAATTCTGATTGGTTGTTAGATGTCAGTCAACATTCGAATCGGTCGAAATCAGGAAGTGTTGGCCGCCATTTTGTCTCTCGCACTGAAAAGGAAAGGGGGAAAAAAGGTGGAAAACGTGAAAAGGGGGCAGGGAAGAGAGTTCCCGACCCCCTAGCCTTTGTCAGGGGGTCACAGAAGGACCCCCATGGGTGAAATAAACATTTTATTTTTTTTTATAAAAATTGCGGGGTGCGCGCACGGTGCGTGCACGGTGCTCGCAGCGCACCGTGAACCCAACGCGCGCGCACGGTGCGAGAAGCGCACCGTGCGCCCAAAGCGCGCGCACAGTGAAAAACCTTAAATATATATATATTAATAAATACATAACTTAGCATTTAAAAAACCGTACAAATTCACTGAAAAAACCATAGGTTTCACACACGTTATAGTTAGGAATTAGCATTTAAAAAACCTTGCAAATTCACTTATCTGAACTAACTATAACGGGGGAATTTCATTGGTTTTTTACGAGTGAAATATCCACCTAACTATAACATGTGTAAAACCTATGGTTTTTTAAGTGAATATATATATATTCACCCCGAGACTTTCAGGGTAGGAGCTGAGCGGAGCGCCCCATTAGTTTTGAAAATTTCGCGAAGAGTCAACCGGCGCCAAAGTTATTCAAAATAGAATATTCAGATTTCCTATGGAAACACGGTCCTAACTATAACTATCTACTGGCGACCGCCAGTAGATAATATATATATATATATATATATATATATATATATATATATATACAATCCAAAAGAGTTTTACCCCCATGGAAGAGCCGCACAGCAAGTATCGTATCCTCTATTTATTGCAAAGGCTACAGACGGGTAAGATGGAAACTGCTTCATCCTTGTTCTTTGCCAGACGCGTTTCGGGTCTTTTAATGTCCCTTAATCATTGGCAGATGCGTAGGAAAACATGCCGAAAAAAGCAATCCTTTTAAATCCGGGAACCGCCCCAGTGGGCGTGACCACACACGTAGCATCCTGGTCACCGTAGTTGCTTCTATATTCCTTCCGTGAGGCTGTCTGCATATCCATACAGTATAACACATTAAAATGGCGGTTCCCGGATTTAAATTATATATAGATATATATCCTCAGTATAAGTGTCTTTACTTCACAGTCAGCACTCTGATGTATGTTCTCACTGTAAGATGACACGTCCTCTCCCCGCACAGAGTATATGTGTCTTCAGCATAAGATACGTATCCCTCTGTTGTAAGATGTGCAAACACACGGCCTCTTCATGGTGAGCACTCCTTGTCATGTGTGTTGGGCCTGCTTTCGTGCGACACTTATCCTACAAGATGTTTGTATGTCAGTGTATGTGTACTCACTATAGAGTGTATGGTCCTGTCTGGTTGTCCCCGTGTCTTGTGGAAGGACGGGAAATCTGCTTGCTTTGAGGGGCATATGTTCAGCGCCAACCAGGGCACTAGGAACTAGTTCTGAGATATCTAGTTGGTCCCCTAACGCATCCTATACTCTCACACAGACAAGGTTGTTTTTTTTTGTTGCAGTTTTATGTAGTGCGAACTCGACCCGAAGGTATCAGAGCGCTTTACATGAGCACCAATTGCGTTACACAATGCCCATTTATTTTGTTAGGCACTGAGAGATTATGGGCCTGATGTATCATGCTAAATTGCGATCGCAATTTAGCTGTGTGCAATGTAGGAAAGAAAAACCTACTCACAAAATTATGAATTGCAAAATTTGTGATTCCCTTTTTTGTGTATGCATTTAGAGAATCGCAATTTGTGATTCCCTAAATGCTATTCTAGTAGCCATCGCAAATTGCGATATTGCTGTAAGGAATCACAAATTACCACCAACTTCTAGTTGGTGGTAATTTGCAATTTCCTCGAAAAAAGCACTTTTTTGCTTTTTTCAAAGTGGCACGTGGCACTCATACATGCCCTTAAGGCATGTATGTGCGCCACATGTGCACACATGCACATTTCGAGGGTGCAACAGGGTGTCCTTTTGGAACCCTTGCACCCTTGAAAATGCATGCGCAATTTGCGAGTACCTACTGGGTACTCGAAATTGCGCATGTAATTCCCATTCATTCCTATGGGCCTCTTGTCCCATAGGAATGAATCGGAAGGGATTCCTTAATTGCGAATCGCAATTTGCGATGCGCAATTAAGGAATATTTAGGAATCGCAAAAATTATTGCGATTACTACCTACATAGCATTTTGTGAGTCCTTACTAGCGATTGTCTAAAAATCGCTATTAAGGATGCGCAAACTGCTACAATGATACATCTGCCCCATGTGATTTGCTCAGAATCACAGGATGCTTGAGCCTATGGATAAACACTTGGCGAGTTTTAGTATAGTAAAAAGTGAAAGAACCATTTTTCGTGGCACATCTCACAATGCTTTATGCCTGAAGCCCCCCACCCCCTCTGCCCCTTACGAAATTGAAGGCGAGCTTATCCTGTGCGAGTCCGACTCCGTGTTGAGCCACAAAGCTGTCCAGGGTGCTGAAAGTTTAAACCTGAGTTAAGTATACAGGGGTAACCCTATAACCCAAGGAACCTGGGCCTCGTAGATATATATGAACAATGGTTCCGTAGGGAAAATATTATTTACAACGAAGAAAAATCAATTAGACATAAACACAGCAATCGATGATCTAGAAAGCAATTAATCTTAAAGGATGATTAATATTTCAAAAAACGTAACAATTTATTTTTTTAGTATTTCATCTGAATTTTAAATCATTCATCAACTCCTTTAGATATGTATAAAAAATGAAAAGGGCTGTATATACAATGATATTTACAAAACAACGACGCAGTGACAACGTGAATAAGGTGACTCTGTGTGATTGTGAAAAAGTGAATATTTACAATATCAAATATAATACAAAGGAAGTTTTTTACACGAAAAGTCCTCGGCTAAATTATAGATAGGTAATGAGCCTTGTATGGCACAAGTCCTGTAATCTGTATGTACAAGGAATTCCAATTCGTGCAGGACTATGAAACCGTCAACGTTTCGACCCTGTGTCGACCAGTTGTTCTATGCGGTCATGTCGGGTCTTCTTCAGGACATTGGGAATGTATAACAGCCCAATTAAAGGCGAAAGGACGGATGTCCGACTGTATGGCGTGATTACTGCTCAGTGCCAGTCAGAGGAGAGTACCAGTATCGTAGGAAGTCTATATTCTTCTTCGCCTAGTAATCTACTCGTTTGCTTCGTATATCATTCTGATTAGCGTGTCCGCTGTGAATCACTGACTTGAGGATAATTTATTTAGCGCTGCTGGAGTCAAGGTCATCAGGGTATCAATTCAGCTGATGTATAAGATGTATTCTCCTAGTCTCGGGGAGTCCGTCTGAAGCGTGCTTCAGACGGACTCTCCTCTGACTGGCACTGAGCAGTAATCACGCCATACAGTCGGACATCCGTCCTTTCGCCTTTAATTGGGCTGTTATACATTCCCAATGTCCTGAAGAAGACCCGACATGACCGCATAGAACAACTGGTCGACACAGGGTCGAAACGTTGACGGTTTCATAGTCCTGCACGAATTGGAATTCCTTGTACATACAGATTACAGGACTTGTGCCATACAAGGCTCATTACCTATCTATAATTTAGCCGAGGACTTTTCGTGTAAAAAACTTCCTTTGTATTATATTTGATATTGTAAATATTCACTTTTTCACAATCACACAGAGTCACCTTATTCACGTTGTCACTGCGTCGTTGTTTTGTAAATATCATTGTATATACAGCCCTTTTCATTTTTTATACATATCTAAAGGAGTTGATGAATGATTTAAAATTCAGATGAAATACTAAAAAAATAAATTGTTACGTTTTTTGAAATATTAATCATCCTTTAAGATTAATTGCTTTCTAGATCATCGATTGCTGTGTTTATGTCTAATTGATTTTTCTTCGTTGTAAATAATATTTTCCCTACGAAAGTTTAAACCTGACAAAAAATCCTGCTTCTGTGCAAAACTATTTCAAACTAGTGTAGGCAAGGCCAGTGGGCATCTCCGGTGCAAGCTACTGACTTTGTGGCCTGGGCGCTGCGGTCATTTTGTAATGATTTTTCTTACAGAGAAAGAAAAATCATTTAAAGAGAACTGCTGTCCAAGCATGCAGGCATCCTCGAATTGTTTTTCTTTTGTTTTATTAAAAATCATTACAAGATGCCTGCCGTGCACATGAACCAAATGCTGTGGTCTCTGGATTATTTACTTAAAAACAAAAATCTTTTAAAATGGCTGCCGAGCATGCAAGTGTACACAACAAGATGATGGATGGAGTGCTTACATTTTCAACCTCTCACCCCAAGTCAAGATATCTGGGTTTAATCTATTGTTCTTTTGCCCACTATGCCACCCCAGTTCAGACCCAGCCATATAATAATCAGACTTGACCCTGCTCCTCATGCAAACAGTCCAGCTCAAACTGCCAGGCCAGGTCCAACCTGGACGGAAACAAGCATCCTGGGACCGATTTCGGCGTATCACCTGTCATCAGTCCGGCTAACTTGAATCCATTGGCCCAGTGAACAAGGGACCCACGTCTGGGCATACCCATGGCCACTTAGGGCGAACATAGCAAACACAACAAGATGATCGACAAATTGCTGAAACTTTTCAACCATTGACCCCCAGTCAAGAGATCTGGGTTTTATCCATCATTCTTTGCTCACTATGCCACCCCAGTTTGGACCCAGCCATATGCAAATCAGTGGGACGGGTATGCCTAGACATGGGTCCCATGCTTTCTATGCCACTGGAGTCAAGCTCGCCTTGTGGATGAGGGGGGATACCCCAAAACCAGTCCCAGGATGCTGGTTTCTGAACCAGGGAGGACCTGGCCTGGCAGTTCGGGCTGGACTGTTCCCATGGGGAGCAGGGTCAAGACTGATTTGCATATGGCTGGGATGGAACTGTAAGGGCATGGGGAGCAAAAAAAAGGATGGATTTAGGTCCAGATCTCTGTACCCCGGTGAATGTTTGACATTCTTTTTGCATTTGTCACCCCATGTGGGTCCCGTGCTCTCCATGCAACTGGAGTCAAGCTAGCATGGCTGATGAGGGCTGAATGCAGTCCTAGAATGTTTGTTTCTGGTCCAGGGAGGGCCCAGCCTGGTAGTTCAATCTGGGCTGTTTTAATGGGGATCAGCATCAAGACTGATGTGCACATGGCTGGTTTTAAACTCGAATGGCATGAAGAGCAAACAAACGATGGATTTAGGCACAGATCTCTGTACTAGGAAGAATACTTGGCATTGTTCAGCATTCTATCCAACAAGTGTTCTTTTAGCATGCAAGTGTGGCAGCCATCTTTTTTTCTTCATTTTTAATGAACCTTTCCAAGATGGAGGACGGCCCCCTCAGAAAGGTAAATGAAAAAAACTTAAGCCTGTCCTGCATATTTGTAGGGGACGAGTGGCATCCTAGTAGCAGCTGTAGGGATCACTGCAAAAGTCATGAAAATAATAACATTTTAAAAAGCTGTAGGAGGCTGGTGGATGACGTTGCAGGAAGCAATGGTCCAAAGGGGGCTGACAGCTGGATTCAGCTGCCAGGCCCTCACAATAAAGAAAATATATTATAAACAAGCATTGGCATAGCCAATAGGTCTCGCCTTTGGGGCCTTATAAGTTTTTTGCCAGAGCTATTGACTTTGCCAATGTCTTCAAGCTGTGCTGTAGAGAAGTGTGGCTGCTGTGCAGCATGCTGAAAAGTTATAATAAAAAAGTGTCAGAAGCATTTTTGTTACCATATATATGACCAAGAAGGCATTATGTACAACTGAACGACCATATTATAAAAAGTATGTACAATAACAAATTTCCTTAGTTTTCTTTTGTTCTTGCAATGCTGGCAACTTGTTTCTGCCTATTCCAATGGTTGTTTGTTAAAGCTTTTTTTTGAGGGGGCAAAAACAATCGGAGGGTGAAGGTTGGGAACTAATACCTGTATTATAACACTAGCAGCGGCCAGACGCTAGGGGAGAATCAACAGATGCCAGATTCCAAGAGCAGGCTGTGGTGGCTCTGAGTGATGCTGTGGTGGCGCTGAGTGATGCTGTGGTGGCGCTAAGTGATGCTGTGGTTACACTGAGTTATGCTGTGGTGGTGCTGAGTGATGCTGCGGTGGTGCTGCGGTGGTGCTGTGTGATGCTGTGGTGGCGCTGCGTGATGCTGTGGCGGCCCTGAGTGATGCTGTGGTGGTGCTGAGTGATGCTGTGGTGGTGCTGAGTGATGCTGTGGTGGTGCTGAGTGATGCTGTGGTGATGCTGAGTGATGCTGTGGTGATGCTGAGTGATGCTGCGGTGGTGCTGAGTGATGCTGCCGTGACACAGTGTTTTTGCTAGTTACATTGGTAAATAACTCCCTCCAAATGTGCACGAGTGGATAAATAATGTTGATATTTTGAAGCACACAGCTAATGTTACCTTGCCCGGCGGGATAATAATTTTTTTTTTTTTAAATGGACCCAATTTTCAATGTTTTATTTGTTCTGGGAAACAATAAACCAGAAAAAAGAAGCTGTAAATCAACAGTCTGTTTAGTGTGCAAATAAGTTTGGCAAGCGCAGTAGTTTGTTGTTGGGTAGCTTTGTGTGCGTGTTTAAAATGTCCAGGAAGCATTCAAAACAAGGAGGCACGTCTGGCGAGTGGTGTGCGATGTGCGCGCGCTGTCAATAAACCAGAAAAAGAAGCCGTAAATCAACTGTTTGTTTAGTGTGCGAAGAAGTTTGGCAAGCGCAGTAGTTTGTTGTTGGGTAGCTTTGTGTGCGTGTTTAAAATGTCCAGGAAGCATTCAAAACAAGGATTAGCCTTGGTGATGTTTAAAATGTCCAAGAAGCATTCAAAACAAGGAGGCACGTCTGGCGAGTGGTGTGCGATGTGCGCGCCCTGTAAGGGTGCCCGCGAGCGATGTGCTTAGTGAGCCATGACGAGGGAGGAAAGCCGGATGGCGCCTGTGCGCTTAACCGCACGCTTTAGGCCACACAAGCAAAAGCGTGTGGTCAGCTTTTTTAAGCCCCCTTACTAAAAGTCTCACCAGTGCAGTGCATGCGCGCTGCCTCAGACGAGACCTAAAAAAGAAGCATGAAAGGGTCGTGGTGTGGTGGGGAGCATCAGACTAGAAGCAAGCATCACACCAACTGCTTCTACCCCGACACAAGCAACAGTAAAAACAATGAGGGGAAAAGCAGAGGGAGGAGTGTGGAAGCAATGGCTGTGCAAGGGTTTGTGTGTGTTTTTAAGAGCTGAGGAAGAGAAAGGAGGAGAAGAGAAGAACTCCCATGAAGTGCTGAAACACAACTAAAAAACGTTATTTCCTCATGTCATCAGTGTAGGATACAAGTCCTCCAATCAGAACTGATGTGAAGAAATGTTGCTCCAGAGGTGAGGCAAACCCAAGAACAGGAATGAAAGCGATTAAACAAGGAGGGTTGAATTGAGATTGACAGGATAAACATCCAACCGCAAGCATGGGGCTGAGCCAAAGCCCACTCTGTTTATTGTATCATAAATAGTAGGTCTTCGACTACAGATAGCTAAAGCTGCCAGCAGATCGAAGTCTAAAAAAGGATGTAATCTATGAATGAGATACATAATTATATGTGGATTGACAGGGCATAATTTTCAGATATATAATAATTCTAAAGGAATGCCAATGGAAGTGGAAAAAATAGTGAAAAGAAAGAAGGTGAGAGTAAAATACTCCTGAGGGCGGATCCAAGATATGATTGACAATGTCTCAAACCAATACCTGAAGCTTCCAGGGCTAAAGAAGCCAATAAGTACCATGAAATGTCAGACCTGGTAACTCATGTTATAAAGTTCCCTTTGCCTTCTGCCTGAACACCTTTATGGCCTCTTTCCTTCCAAGTGTTGAGTGCTGTCTGGCTGGCAAATTATGTGTTCTTCTAGAAAAGAGGAGTTAAAGCCACACAACCTTGGTGCTGCAATATACTGTAGGTCCCAAGATGTGGCCTAACAGCTAGAGCGGTCGACCTTGAAGCTGGGGAAGCGGGTTCGAGTCTCCGCGTCGGCTCAACATCCTGTGATTCTGGGCAAATCACTTAATCTCCCTGTGCCTAACAAAATGAATGCATCTGTAACGCCACTGGTGCTCATGTAAAGCCCTCTGATTCCTTCGGGTCGAGTATGCACTATATAAAAGTTCAACAAAAAAAAAAAATCACTTCTACTAACTACAGCGCCCTTGCACGTGTGCCTTATGGGCTATCCCCCAGAGGATAGTTTGAGGGTGGTACCTTTTAGGTCCAAGTCTCCAAGCAACTACTTAGGGTTCATCTGGAAGAGCACTGGAGATGAGGGGGGGGGGGGGGGGCACCAGGAAACGGCGAAAAGCTCAACTGCAAGAGCAAAAAAAATCGATACCTCCCTGGGTTTTACAGCTTTTTCCTGACAGCTGTGGTCTTCGGCCCCTGCAGTCTCATTGTGAGGTGAATATATGTTGTGGCTCTGGCGTGCACGCATCATCTTACTGGAAGTCACGTCTCTCATTGTATAAATGTCCTGTGCACCCTATAGTACTCGGTCTAAGGCCTAAGAGTGCCTGTGCGCTCTAAGGTGTGCACAGCATGAGATGAGGTGTATAGGCGCTCGTATATGCAGCTCGTTATGTATTCTGACCCCCACCGTTTAATTCTATGCTCACTTTGGGCGGTAATTGCTGCTTCCACGTTGACCTTCCAGCCGGAGACCTCGCCCCGGCCATGTCCCAGGGGGAGGGAAAGTGAGCCGTGCCCTTCCTGTGCCGGACACCCCCCTCTGCACGGACCCGGCGCTAATGCAGCCCTGCCCTGATGGGGATGGTCATTAGCGCCAACGCCATGTGCCCGATTCTGTAAGACTATTGATCCTTCCTGCTTCGGAATTAGAAAGTATGATGAGCGCACTGAAGTGTGTTTAAACAAGAACGGAGAGGCTGATTGGAGGAAGTTTACACCAACAGATAGACGTGATGTGAGAGGAGGAGAAAGATGGACCGAGGGGAAGTAAAGAAATTCAGCACAAAAAAGAGGGGAAGGGCGCAAAATACATGAGACAGCTATTAAAAGAAGAAAGAAAGAAGATGGATAAAAAAGAGGAAGTGGTGTTAAAAAAAGAAGGAAAAGATTTAAAAAAGAGCAAAATAAAGATAAAGGGGAGGTAGGGGGAGAGAATAAAATAAGACTTGGCAAAGCAAATAGGCCTGGTGTCGACTGACAGCGTTTTAGTTTTGCAGTATCTGTTTTTGTAAAGCTTTATTGTTGGGGAAGCTGCTGGGCCTTTCCAATAAAGAAATTGCTAAAATCAAATATATTTTTTGTCTCTTAAACCTCATATTGCTAAAGCAGCCCTGGCACTGAAGGGATATACTTTCTGAGAGATGAGCACCTTGTGAAAGAACAGAAGGATGTCACTCACATTGAAGCTGGCCAATGGCTGAAATGGGCGGGCCCACTGTCCCATGCTTTAAGCTGCAGTGAGCAGAAGAAATATGTGACTGATATAATAACCGACCAATGGATGAAGTGGGATGGCTGAACGCCTCTATAAATAATGATAGTATACATATACATCTAGAAAACTCAAAATGTGTTGGCTAACTCCAAACCTAATTAATGATTGTCAAAGCCAGTCAGTCTGGTGTTGGCCACAAGCATTTTGGCTTTGTTAATGCTCATTTTGTGTTGTTGTTTTCAAAACCTTATTGTTGGAAAAACTGTTTGTCCCTCATCACTCTTGAAAAGAATATTAGTAACAAGCAAAAACTTTTTATCTAAAAAAATCTTTCATTGCCATAGTATTCCCTGGCTCCTAATGGAAGTCATTTGATTAAGGAGGTGCTCCTTGTGAAAAGGCAGAATGTCATCACTCACATGGACATTAAGCAGTGGGTGATGTGGGCTGCCTCAGCTCTATGCTGTAGTGGGCAGAACTAAAATGTGAATGACACAACAAGAGACCAATCAATGAAGAGAGCTGTCTGAAAGCCACTCTAAGTATATAATACATATAATCTTACTAAAAAAACAAAGTATTGCCTAATGCCAGACCTAAAAATGGACTCTGACACGAATCGAGGTATAGCCAAGGAGGCAGAGGAAGAGCTGCGGAACTAAGGGTGCTGTGTGTGCACTCAAGACATCTGTGCGTTCAGGGAAGGGTGCAGGGGTGGCATGGATCAGACACCCCAGGGAGACGCATGCATGAATGAAAGGAGTGCTGACAGTATCAGCTGGTATGCCGGGCAATGGTGGAGGATCCCGGATTCACCTTAGCAAGCCACCCTGTGCTACCCAACACTATCTGAGAAAACACTTGTGCCAACCAATGGAATAGCACAGGCCTCCCAGGAAATGTGCAAGCCTCCCTGTGATGAAGGACTCCACAAACATTGGTCGTGGGGCTTCTCGCCATTGTATAATGAACTCAGCCGTGCTCAACATCCCATGACGCAAATAAAGATATGTCAGCTACTCAGGCACGGAACCGGAAAGTCACTTTTTTTCAGGAGCTTTGGCCACGTGGCTGAAATAAAACTAGAACTTTAACTGGCAGAATGCGCTGATTTTTTTTCTTTCTTTCAGCTTTACATAGGGCGAACTTGACCCGAAGGTATCAGAGCACTTTACATGAGCACCAAAAGCATTACAGACACATTCGTTTAAATTTGAATTTGAATTTGAATATGGATTTCTAAAGCGCATAGCTGCCCTTGGGCGTCCCAGCGCTGATACTGTCTAAAAACACCAGTAGGACCGGAAGGGGGAGGGGGTTATACAGGAAATAAAAAGGTATAAAAAAAGGTATATATATATATATATATATATATTCACTGAAAAAACCATAGGTTTCACACACGTTATAGTTAGGAATTAACAATTAAAAAACCTTGCAAATTCACTGAAAAAACCATAGGTTTCACACAAGTTATAGTTAGCTGTACATTTCACTCGTAAAAAACCAATGAAATTCCACGTTATAGTTAGTGCAGGCAACTATAACTCACGCGACCGCAATCCTCTGCTGATGACATATGTGTCTTTATGAAAAAAAAATATTTGTAATATATGTATAGCTAAAATTTAATGGAAGAAGACATGGGCAAATAAGTGTCTAAATACAGTATTAGCATCAGCAGAGGATTGCGGTCGCGTGAGTTATAGTTGCCTGCAGTAACTATAACGTGGAATTTCATTGGTTTTTTACGAGTGAAATGTACAGCTAACTATAACTTGTGTGAAACCTATGGTTTTTTCGGTGAATTTGCAAGGTTTTTTAAATGCTAATTCCTAACTATAACGTGTGTGAAACCTATGGTTTTTTCAGTGAATTTGTACGGTTTTTTAAATGCTAAGTTACTTTACGCCGTTCGTGCCGTGCGCGCCCACTTCACGCAGTTCGTTCCGTGCGCGCACGGTGCGCTTCGCGCACCGCGCGCCCACTTTACGCAGTTAGTGCCGTGCACGCACGTGCCCACGTTACGCTGGATGGGCCATGTACGCACGATGCGCTTCGCGCACCGTCCGCACACGGAGGAGATATTATGCGCTTCGTTGTGAAAGGTTATCTATTAAATGTTCATGGGGGGGGGGGGGGGAATATGTGGATTTGGTTTTTTTTCCATTGATTTTTGGCCGTACGCGTACGGTAAGCGCATTCGGCGTTTATTTAAAAAAAAAAAAATTGAACTTTTTGGCCTTCGGGGTCCTTTTGGGACACCCTAACCAAGGCTAGGTGGTTAGGAGCTGTCTAGCCTGCCCCTTTTCATGTTATCCAACTTTGTTTTTCCTCCCCCCCCCTTAGAGTGCGAGAGAGAAAATGGCGGCCTACACTTCCTGGTTTCGACCGATTCGAATGTTTACTAAGATCTAACAGCCAATCAGAATCGCGCTCGCGCACGGCACCGTACGCGTACGGTAAGCTTACGGTGCGCGCTCGGAGCGCGCTTACAGATATATATATTGATTTAAATGCTATTTTCTTAGGAAATACTGAACAGATTTACACCAAACCTACAAAAGGCACATCCTTGACCTGTAGACTACCTCTCTGCCAAATTTCAAGTAACTCTGTTCAGCCGTTCGGGCTGTAGCTGTGTCTAAAGGTCCTATGGAAAAATGCATGGGGAAAACGCGTTTTGGGACCCCCCTTTTTTCTCAGCCCCCGCTTGACGAATCCCCCCGAGACTTTCAGGGTAGGAGCGAAGCATAGCGCCCCATTAGTTTTGAAAATTTCGCGAGGATTCGTCGACCGGCGCCATAGTTATTCCAAATAGAATGTTGCGGATTTCCTATGGAAACATGGTCCTAACTATAACTATCTACTGGCGACCGCCAGTAGATAATTTATATATATATATATATATATATATATATATATATATATATATATATATATATATATATATATATAAATGAAGTTCGCCACCGACACCAGTCTTCCAAGGACCAAAGGACGAAAAGCGGACCACAAAAGTCTGTGCAATTTCCAATTTTATTTCAAGCCAAGCAAATCCGCCATTACGCGTTTCAACCCCCACTCGGGTCTTGATCACATGACGAATTGCGTAATCAAATCATGACATTTAAAGGGAAAGGTGCGTAAATATGACGACACAAGATCAAAGTGCAAGTTCATGGTAACTAAAAAGTTACTACCAGCAGCAATTGTTATTAAACACGCATGAAAACACAATCAATGAATAAAATGCATTGTGAATAAATATATAAATAAATATATATACACGCTGTTAAATACTTAAAAACATTTGCTCATAAAATCACAATATGTTAAAAAAGAGAGAGAACAGCTGTATAAATAAATAAAGTTGGTTGAGAAGTTGAAAATCCTTACACATTTGTAACTGGAAGACACAACATAAGCAATTGAAATCTCATAAAATGTTACCAATTGGTTTTCAATAAAGTTAAAATTGTTAACTTACTAATTTTGTAAGAACATATAATTGTGTCTTAGTTCGTCTCAACCAACTATTAATGCGTGTAGTACAATTCTGCTGTTTAAATGCTGCAAAAAATAATGCCCGAGTGGGCTTTTTAGATAAGTGTATGTCATATAGTATCGCAATATATCTAATCCCTCAAGTCAAATTTGAATAAATACAAACATATGAATAATGATGTGCAAACAAAAATTGTTTAAACAAAAAATGTTTCAAAAAATGTTTAAAAGAGAATCAGTCTTACAATTGCAATGTTTGATGCCTGAAAGTTTTTCTATCATTATATATACGATTAATCATAGATATTATTAATCACTGCTGTACGTGTAATCAATAAATGTGAGCCCACATTTAAAAATACAGTTTCATGCTGAGATTGACCTTCAGAGACATGTATAAAAATCTTCACTAGCATTCAATCCCGAAGGTTGTTTAGTATATAACTCCAATATATACCGGGTTTCCAGCAAGCGTAATTTAGCCTCTCGATTCCCCCCACGTTTCAGTGGTAAGATGGTATCAATTACATAGTATTGAAGATACAAGGGATTGCTATTATGATGTTGTTCAAAGTGTCTGGCGACAGGGTATGCCTGATCTTTGCATTTGATTGCTCTTATGTGCTGGAGTATCCGCTTGTGGGCCGGAAGTTTAGTACTTCCAATATATTTGAGCCCACAGGGACACTCCAGCACATAAATCGCAAATTCTGTCTTACAAGTTAGCCTCTTGTTTATTGCAATGGGATTTTGTCTGAATGGGCTATTGTATTGAGTTTTATTGCAGCCAAACTGACATGCTTTGCAATTAGAGCATTTTCTGAAACCCTTACATTGTGATAACCAGGTATTAGAGGCTATCACTTCAGGACTATTACTCACCAAAGAACTGTTCATTGATGGTGCCTTTCTGAAAGTCAAGGCGGGTTTAGTTGGAACTATTTTGCCTATAACCGGATCACCTTGTATCAGGTTCCAGTTTCTGTAAAAGATTTTTCTTAGTTCTTGATGTTGTTTGTTAAATGTCAAAATAATTCTAGGTTGCAATGATAATTCTATTGGCTCTCTTACAACCTTATTGACTTTAGGGGTGAGTGCCTCTTTTCTAGACAAATTTTTGACTTTGTTAATGGCCGCATCAATTATTATCTTCGCATAGCCCCTGGACAAAAATCTTTGCTTGCAAGCTTCCTGTGCAATATCACAATCTGAATCTGTACTGCAGATTCGCCTAATACGCAGCATCTCCCCATAAGGGATGCTGCGTATTAAATGATGCGGATGGTGACTAGATGCATGCAAGATCGTGTTGCCTATATATATATATATATATTTCCACAAGGTTAAGTGCTGCGCTCTCAGTTACCAGTAAATGCCAGAATCCGAAAGTATCCAAAGAGGTGTTTATTCCTCACAACAACGCGTTTCAACTCTATGCAGAGTCTTGATCACGTAAGGAAAGACAATCAGTGAGCAATGGATAAAGTTTTCAGGAGGGGTAAACAGTAACAAAGGACAACAAAATGTGTTGTCATGTGTCGTGAACCTGGCAGACATCTTGGAATGGCAATTTAAACGTAAATCGTATATACATTTCAAACAATAATCATATATGCTGGTCGAATACCAAGTTATTGCGAGTTATATACAATATGTACAAGAATTACTAGTACAATATACAAGACATATCCAGGCAAGTGTCAATGAACTCAAAACAAAATTATTATGAGCAAAAGTACATAGAATCGACACCACGACAAAAAAGAATACTACTGCACGTAATGTGCAAATGCACTGAAGTTTGTCAGGAAAAAGTATCACATGTCATAATCTAGCAAACATGTTTGTGTGAGAAATGTACACAACAAAGCACCCTGCTAAATTAGTGAATGTGTCGCTAGTGCTCAACTGGCAAGTGCAGATAAACTTTCAAAGGAAGCTATGCTTGGCAAGTGCCCCTATGAACCTGGTACATAAAAGTCCATCAATGAACACTGATATTTTTGTAAAATGACAAATCACTGTACCCCAACACCAGCAGCCTTCATCCATACGCAGTGAACGAATGGGGGAAAGGGTAGGAAGCCCGTGATTGTGCTCGTGCTTGTGATAGGTTGGGCTCCTTCCTTCCCTCCTGAAAGTGAAACAAAACAGAGAACAATTTTAATATATTTAAACCACAAAAACAGCCCATCATCAAACAATGTTGCTATTTATAATCCTATGTGTTAAAGCCAAGGAGGAAGAAGAAGATCAAATCTAAGCAAGGATAGCCTACTTTGTCTGTAGAGGTTCAAGGTCAAAGGATACATCGGACACGTGTATCACACAGGTAGATGAGTACAAGAATCCATGCAAAGAGTCAAAGTAGTGAGTCAAAGTAGGATTCAATTCATGAGGATAGGAGTAGCAATTATAGTCAAACACATAAATAAATACTACTATACATTATTTCAGGTGTACTGCCATCTCCTCATCCTGGTTCAATCCCCCGGGGTGTTTAGTCTGGAAATCTACGATGTATTTGGATTCCCTCTGTCTTAATTTAAGCACTCTGTCGCCACCCCTGGGATTATTGGGAATTTGTTCCAAAATAAAGAATCTTAAAAGGTCAGGATTGGAGAAATGTCTTGCATCGCAAGAGCGTTCCATGTGTCACATATATATATATTTATATATATATATATATATATATATATATATATATATATATATATATATATATATATATATATATATATTATAGTTCCAGTTTTCAAAGTAAAGCGCGCTCTCAGTTCAGGGTAAATCAACGATCTTTATTCCGACGTTACGCGTTTCGAGAGTAAACTCTCTTGATCACACGTCGATCGCCTGTAACCCAGTGCATTACATACAGAATTTCAACTCAACATAGAAAACGGACTCACAATAGGATAGTGCCTCTGTGTGCGTATAGCCGCCATATTGGAACATGTCATATTCATTGCATACAACTGTTCTATGCCCTAAATACCAACCAATATCTGAAATACAGTTTTAAATCAATTAGTGCATACAAGAATAAGACCAGGTTCGGGTCTGGCGAGAGGCTCAAGCATCCTGTTATTCAGGGCAAATCAATATATATATATATATATATATATATATATATATATATATATATATATATATATATCAAGTGATTTGCCCTGAATAACAGGATGCTTGAGCCTCTCGCCAGACCCGAACCTGGTCCCCACCGCATAGTCTGCCGCTCTATCCGTTAAGCCACATCCCCGGACGCCTAGTACTGGCACTAATGCTGCTCCCCTGGAAGCCCGAGACTGGGAAACCGCAGCCCTGCCCCCGTGGAGTATCCTGAGGACGCTACCCACTGTTCACTGCTCTCTCGATGCGGCACGGTTTATATATTAGCTGCAGTTTGCCCCGATCGAGCCCCCCTTGAGTGTTTACTTTAAGAAACCCTCACAGCCTCTCCCATGACAGCTGTATTCGAAGGACACTTCTGTAAATTCTTCCTTGATCTTTACCCCAGGAGGTACTTGGAGCAGGAGCTGGGCGTACCCACCCCCTCTGCCTTCCTGGGCCTCCTGTTATTAACGCCCTTTGCTGACCCCCATCTCACTGAGAGACGGATGCGTGACCTCCATCCAAGGTCAGGAGGTCGGACGATGGAATCATGTTTGCCTGACCTGAAAATAGGGGTGAGCTTCCTTGCTCTGTTCATGGCACGGGAGCATTCATTATGCTGCACCCCCTCCCCCCATACTGCACCTTAGCTTAGCACTCACACACCCATGATCGCTGTTGCATGTACACACTTCACTCTTGATTTCAGGGTTGGATTGGGATTAAAAATCGGCCCGGCACGCTAAAAAACAAAGTGGCCCACATTTGCATATTGCCTCTTGCAAAACACTGCTTCGGCAAAAATTAATTTAAAAAAAAAAAAGGGTGGGGGGGGTCAAAAAATGCACGGATTAGTGTACACTGGTGAAATACACCTGAAAACAAGTGAGGCCACTTCTGCTCAGCCCCCCTGCCCCCGCTCAGTATGCACACATTATCTGGACAGAGAGAGAAAGGGAGTGACACCTCTGCCGTTTGATAAAAAGGAGGTAATGGATCTACCTCCAGAAGGGCCACTCAGGCACCCACTGGGCCGCTGGTGGCATCCGAACAACACAAAAACCATCCAAATCAGCCCCCCAGACTGCTCAAATAAGCAGCCCACAGCTGGAACTGGACACCGGTCCCTCGGGAATTGCCCGAGTGCCTGCCTTACCAATCCGGCCCGGCTTGATTTCCATCTACTCAGGCCCTCTCGTCTTTGCAGGCACACATTCTTCGCACGTGAACAAGTCTTTCGATGGCGCGCAACAGCCCTCTCGGCCAATGCTCAATAAACGCTCTCTACACGTTCACGCCGCTCACACGCTTTGCACGCACACGCCGCGTAAATAAATAAATGATTTGCACGCTTTCCTTAAACGCTCAGACGCATTCTTTATGCGCACGCGAGCTCGTGCACCTTACACATACAGCCGTGCCCTCGTGTGTGAAGAATGTATATTCTGCGAAATAGTTGGGTACAGGGGCTTTTAGTCGGATATTTTGATTCGTATGTCGGATTTCACCAGGGATTTTTGCATACACATCACAGTGACATAAACACACACACAATCACTCCCTTTTTCCTTTTTGAAAGACTTAAAAAATGTTGGGTATTTTATCAAATATTATGTTTTCTCTCACCTAGTACCCTTACCAATCCGCATTTCTCTCCCTTTCCACTGCCCCTTGGCCAATCTCATGCACCCTGCTCGTCCTATAATGTATTTTAACATTATATGCCAGTGTGATTGTCGGGGAATCTGAAGCTCACATCCCACCATTCTTAGTGGCCAAGCTACACCCCGTTTCTTTGTGCGCCGTCACCAGATCTGCTCTTTCACAGAACTCATTCTCTCTTTGCCTACAAGACCGTTTTCATTCTAAGTGCACTCAGCATCTCTTTGTACGCTTATAATCCTCATCACCACATTGTTTGTTCTGTTTATTAATTTTTATGTATAGAAACAGCACAATACTAGGATACAGTAAATCACAATACAAGTAGAATCTAGTCTGGAAGTGAATCCAGGCTTTGGGATAATACAATGGAGTAAATGTATAATATTATCCAGGGACTAAGGGTTTCCAGGCACAAGCAATCCCACACAGGGGTTCAATGGTTACATTGCAATAATACATTCAGTTTGCTCATGTGATACGCTGTAAACCTGACCATAATATTGTATCTTAGTGGCATCAAACGTATTCAGTGCATATCAACTTTTGCAACCAACAACAGCAGGGCAAGGGGAAAGGAAGGAAATGTGTCGCAACTACAAATAGCCTCTGTCTGCCTCCAGTGACCCGCAATCACCACAAAAGTGGTAATCCATACAGTATACAGCATACAGTGCAGAATATTGCATTACGGGTCAGGTGTTGTGCGGGCATTTATATATTTATTTATACATTTATTGAGCGCCTGGTTACACCAACAGTGTGTCCCCGCGCTGAGACCTATGAAGCGAGAGTACTGCTGTGCCTACGAGGCTGATGCAAGCTCACTACTCTGTATTTATGAACAGACATGTCTTCAGCAGTTTGCGGAAGACATTTTCGCTGGGTTCTGGTCTAATGGTTATCGGCAGGGTGTTTCATAATTTGGTCGCTAGGTACCTGAAAGAGCGTGCCCCCATTCTGGCCCTAAATATTCTAGGGACGGTCAGTAGGGCACTGTCCATGGATCGTAGCCTTCGACCAGGGATATATCTGGTCAGTAGTGTTTGGAGGCATTCAGTGGGTCAACAGCCTCCCGCGTCTCCGCAGTGACCTGTAGAGAGTCTTGGAGGTCGATCAGCATTGCATTCCAATTAGAGGGAATGGCGTATTTGCGGAGGTCCAAGTTGCCTTCCCTACGTAGGGATATGCCTTCTGCCCTAGCCAAATGATGACAGCTCGTGACCAGGCCTCCACTGATGGCGGCTTGCAGGGCTTCCAGCGCCGGGTGATCAGTCGTTTGGCTACTATTAAGCCTTAGCCTAAAAAACGTGTAGTTGCTCTGTGTTTCTTGTCCCTGGGATAAAGGCCAGCGTGTGGAGGCCCACTGAGTGCCAAGGCGTCAATTCCACCCCCAAAGTAATTGTTCGACCGCTGGGTGTGCAAATCAGCGGGATTGCAGGGGCGTAGAGCGTGATGTGTTTAGTGAGGTATAAGCTGTGGCGAAAACAGTGGTACACCACTCGCATTAATACGGGGCGGAGCCGGGGCGCCCTAGTGCTTGGATGGAACAGCTGGAGGTGTTCTCCAAGGCTCCAGGCAGGGGTATCCATTGTTGTGTCCTCAAGGTGCAATCCCGCTGTTAGAAATGGGGGTCTCTAGTTGGCAAAGGTAGATACCTTTGTCCAAATAGGGACACTTGCTTCTAGTCAGGGTAAGGGGGATACACACTTTAGATAACCCCTGCTCACCCCCTTGGTAGCTTGGCACGAGCAGACAGGTTTATCTCAAAGGCAATGTGTAAAGTATTTGTACCAACACTTACAGTAACACAGTGAAAACACCACAAATCGATACAACACCAGTTTAGAAAAATAGAGTATCTTTATCTAAACTAAACAAGACCAAAATGACAAAAATCCACATACACAGTTAAAAATATGACTTTCAAAAGTTTCCAAGAACTTGTACCATAGAAAACTATGGATGTGTGGTTTTTCACCAAAGTACCCGTTGATGCTTCAAAGTTCACAAGCCAAACAGCCGCAGCATCGGAAAACAAAGAGATGCGACTCTCCTGAGAACTTGGGGAGGCCATGCGACAGTCCCGCTGCATGCAGAGGAAGGGTTGCGTTGAATACGGTCTGTACGGGGAGTGATGCGTCGATTCTTCGTGACGATTCTAGTCCGTGGGTGATGCGTCGGGAGAACTTGCCACACAGGTACAATGCGTGGAAATCCGGGGATGCGTCGGCGATCGATGCTGCGGCGTCGAGCGACGCTGCATCGGTCCTCTTCAGCCATGATCCCTCGATGCGGCGATTCTTGCAGCGGCGGCGGGAGCTGCTACGGTTTTCGCAGTGGCACAGTGATGCGTGGAAATTCTTCTCGCGCTGTGGAGATGCGTTGAGAAAACAACCACAAGAAGAGTGATGCGTCGTTTTCTGTAGTTCTTCACGCTTCTTTGTTCTTCCAGCTCCCAAACAGCAGCAACAACCTCCAGAGGCCCAAAACTGGTACAGGCACCTCTTGGCAGGATAGAACTCACAGCAGCAGAGTTCAGGGGAGCTGGGGGTGAAGTCTTTGTGTCCCTGAGACTGCTGAACAGGAGGCCAGCTCACTTCAGGCCCTTGAAGATCTCCTTCGAGCAGGGGACACAGCAAAGTCCTTCTCCTTTCCTTGGCAGAAACAGCAACTGCAGGCCAACCCCAGACACACAGCAAGGGCAGTACTTCTCCTCAGTCTCTCCAGCTCTTCTCCTTGGCAAAGGTTCCTCTTGAATTCCAGGAATGATCTAAAGTCTGGGGTTTTGGGTCTGATACTTATACCCCAAAATGTCTTTGTTCTCTTTGTGTAGGGGAACGCGCCTTGTTTGCCCTGTCTTTCTGCCTGCCAGTGCCTTCACGGGGGACATCAAGTCCCAGAGACCAACACTCCCTGGAGGGAGGAGCCACAGACACTCTCGCGCTCATAACGAGCACAAGAGCTCTGCGGCGCGGGACGCGCCTTGTTTGCTCTGTCTTTCTGCCTGCCAGTGCATTCACGGGGGACATCAAGTCCCAGAGACCAACACTCCCTGGAGGGAGGAGCCACAGACACCCTCGCGCTCATAACGCGCACAAGACCTCCGCGGGCCGCGCCCGGGCCAAGGGCTGACCCATCCGCGCCCATCTGCGGCCGATTGAGGCCGGGCTGGGCTCCGTTATTTGACCCCAGCAGAGGCTGCTATTTTTGCCCTGCCCTTCCATTTACGGACGTCTGGTGTTAAGGTACCGTGAAGCCGCTTACTGTTTATTGCTTTTGCTGTCGACTGGTGACCACATAACTGTGTAGCTGAGCAAATTACATCCTGTGTTGCATAATGAATAAATTGAAAGGCGTAGCTGGGACCTTGGATGCATTTATTGTAAGGGCTGAGTCAATTCTATCTCATGAAATCCATCTGACTGAAAGAAGGCTGTCTTTGTTACCCTGCCACGCTACAATCTCGCCTCTCGCTGGGTAGTCTTGCTAATGTTAATACAACCTGTTCACAAACACCAAACACATCACCAAACATATCTACAGCAAGACCCGCCCTTGTGTCCATCAACACATCCTTACCTTCTGAAGACTCCCCCAATACGCCCGTCCTAGATGTGCCCTGCATTAACACTAGGGGTAATGCCGCCAAGGCACAAAGGATCACCAAATTAAACGGTCAACCCACCAAGAAAAAGCAAGCTGCCTCTGCCAAGTCTAAGTCTAAAAATGTCACAGGCTGCCAATCAACTGGGAACCCAAATATTGCAGTGATCACCATTACGAACTCAGTAGCAACCCAGACAGACAGCATTTTTGAACCTATATGTAATAAGGCCAACACAGGCGCTGCGGGGGGAGCCACACAAACAGGGTTTGCCATGGAAGCCCTAGAATCTACGTTGGTCTCCCTCAAGGATGCGATTGATAAAAAATTCGAACTGTTGTGGGGGAAACTTAACCAGCTGGACTGTAACGTGAATAACTTAAGAGGCGGGAGGCTGAATAAAGCTTATGATGAAATAGGACGAGGGAACAATATATTATTAGCGGCCAATAAACACGGGCCTGCCATGCAATCGACGGATGTCGCTCTTGCTCCCCAAGTTACATAATTCGCCATCAATTCTAGTGTCTCTCGCTTCAACCAAAGCAATTTACCTGTGTTAAATTCAATCGCTACATAGAGGGGAAGCTTGGGCACACTCCATATGCATAATACCAATGATGTTAATGCAACACTAGGTAGTGTGATCTGTAATTTGCCTCAGCAGGGAACTATTGAGACCGATCCAAATAACGTGGCCATAGACCATCTTAGAGACATACACCTAAATCCCAAAACAGATGTGCTAAGCCTGCCACCAGGTCAGACCTCCGTAACAAATCTGTAGATTGGCTAAGTAAACATAAAAGATTCCACCCCTCCCCAATGGGCGAAATCATTATGGCAAGGAGAGTAGGATGGGTTGGCCCCTCGGATAAGAATATCAGTGGTGATTGCATAGTCCTTAATTTTCGCAGACCACATACGGTCTGTCATTTAATTAGAACTCAAGAGCAATCCTTTTCACAACATACTGATATTTGTGCACTCCCCTTAGGTTATTTCTACAAACCACCAGTTTTCCTACTAAGGGACGCCCATGCAATTCCCCTGGCAGCAAATAGGTTCCATGCACTTTCCAACTTGGATGCTCAGGATTGACAACAATCGTTGTCGACCAATCTGCTGGCCCACGAGGGGGATCATTTAGACACTGTACCCCCACTCTTTAATGATAAATTGGTAACAACTATGGCAAATATGGGAGCTAACTTAAGCATTCTAAGTTGGAACGTGGCGGGGCTTCAATCCAGGCTCGGAGAACAAGACTGGTTGCGTCCAGTAAAGGAACAAGACGTAGTCATGTTCCAGGAGACCTGGGCCACCGAAGATGTTCACATTGAAGGGTTTCACTGTTTCAGTATAGTGGCCCCCATCCCTAAATTGGGAAGACCATCTGGGAGACTATTTATTGGGATCAATGCGGCCGCTGGTGGTAGTTTCAAGGTTCTTCCGACCAATAGCAGAAACTATCAAGTCATCCTTTTTAAAAGGAAGACCTGTATATATTTGGTAAATTTTTATAATAATGATTTTTATTCGGTCCCTAATAGGAACTTCATTGGGCTTTTTGATTTCATTTCTAACTTAGATAGCCAACAAAACATGGGGGGACCCACTGGGATCCTCCTGGGAGGAGATTTTAATGCCACAATCAATGGCATAGTGCATGCCAAGGGCACAAGTAGTCATGGGTCTTCGTTTCGTAGGGGAGTAGAGTTGAACTTCTTTCTAAAATCAAATAATTTGACTAACGTAATGGATTTGGTGAGCTGCCCGAGTACCACTAATAAAAGACTACCAACATTTAGGGGAAGGGGCTGCTCGTCAACTATTGATTTTATCTTTATTTCTCCCTGCCTTGAAAATCAACTAATGGCCGCTGAAGTAATTGAAACGGATTATGGGGATCACAACCCCATTAGAATAATGTTGAGCTTTGCACCCCGGCCTGTGTTTTCCTTTGAATGTGGAGCAAAAAATCTCGCACCCTCGACTGACAATTTGAGATTAGTTTGGAAGGGCGTTGACAGCGGGGAACTTTTTAAAATGTTAGTCAGAGGTAATATGCACCTCATTAATTCCTGCTTATTACCACATACTGCGCACTCTGAGGTAGCTCAAGACTTCTCAAAACTGTGCCTAGCTATCAAAACACTCCTGTCGAAACCTGCCATATTGGCGGCAAACAACCCCAAATGGTTCGACCATGAGTGTACACGGGCCAATAGAAACCTTTGTAGGGCACTGTCATTTAACCCAAGGTGTGCTGCAGACGTACAATCGGCCAGGAGGGAATATAACATTGTAACCCGGAAAAGAAAGGGAACCCTCCTAAACGAATGCTGGGAAACCCTATCCCAGGCTGCAAGCTCAAAAAAGGGCAACATTTTTTGGTCTGCAGTCAGGGAGCTTCGATCGATGGGTCAGCTACTAACTCCCATCAGCTGTAACATATCAAGCGAGACTTGGGAAAATCAGTTTTCAAAAATCTATGCTGCCCCACAATCAGAGCCTGACCAATATGACTATGGCCCCTTCACTACCATTGTGTTGACCATCTCGGACATAGAAGAGGCCATTCAACAGAGCATTGGGAATAAAGCCCCCGGCCCAGACGGGCTACCAATTGATCTAATAAAATGGAAACCAGATTTTTGGCCCCCATTACTCTTAAATGTTTTTAATAGTATAACACATGCCACTTTACCGGATACTTGGGCTAAGAGTATTATAGTCCCAATTTTTAAAAAAGGAGATCGGTCACAGCCTAGTAATTATAGGCCGATCTCATTAATCGACAATACTTTAAAGATACTAGGAAGAGTACTGTACAATAAAATCTCAACATGGGCAGAGGAAAACAATATTTTAGAGCACTGTCAGCTAGGTTTCCGTAGCAAGGTGGGCACCAATGAGCAATGTCTCAACCTCAACTTGGTTATCGGGAAATACACCATAGCACGGAAAACTCCGGTCTATATGGCTTTTATGGACTTGTCCTCAGCGTTCGACCTTGTTAACAGGTCTAAACTCTGGGCAATTCTTTTGGCTTATGTCTTGGATGAACCCCTGGTACATTTTTTAGCTCATCTTCATAAAGCTCTCCAGGCGCAGGTGCGGATTGGCATGAGTGGCGAGGTTTCGAGGTTGATTAAGGTAGGAAGGGGGGTCAGGCAGGGTTGTGTCTTGGCCCCCCAACTTTTCATTATTTATATTAATGGGCTGAACAACTCGCTCAAAACCTCGACCCATGACGTCCCCATGATCAATGGTAAAAGCCTCCCTGTACTATTATACGCAGATGATGCGGTTCTCATAGCCCGCACTCCGAATTCTATGCGCAGACTAGTACGGACTTTCGTCGAACATATGGATAGTCTGGACCTGCGTGTTAATTTTAACAAATCATTCTTAATGTCCTGTGGCCCTGGGAAGCGACAGTTAAGCTCTATTGCAGTGGGTAATCAGAAATTGACAAGCACTTGCACATTCCCATATCTTGTTTTGGTCTTTGCTGCGAACGGCTCCTGGACTGAGCATCTTGCTCACTCCAGGAGCAAGTTCTCAAAGGCCACCAATTCAATTCTCAGCCTTCCCCGCCCAAAGACCACTGGCGCTATATCAGCCATTTGAAACATTTTTAAACTACAGTGTGTTCCTGTTGCGACTTATGGGGCTGAGATTTGGGGTACCACAAACTGTCCCGGAATTCAGCAGGAAGAAAATAGGTTTTGTAAGAAATTGCTGGGTACCCCAATCTCCACCCCACAATACATCTGTCATAGAGAACTTAATCTTAATTATATATCGAACTTCATTCGTGCCCGTCCTGCCCTCTTTTGGCTATCGATATGGAAGAATCAGGCTGCCTCCCTCACGAGAGAGATCATTAATGATTGTCTCTTGTGTGATAAAGGGATGGAAATCCCCTGGCTAAGTGGAGTATACCAAAGCCTGTGCAGTGTCAACAAAGGAAATGTTTTCCTAAAACCAATTACAGCTGACACTGTGCAAAAAAAGGAGTTGAGAGATGCGTTGTATTTTTATATAACGAGGAAAGGACTGGCCTAGAATCTAAGAAATCCTCCGTTCTCAGATATATGTCTATTGCACAGGATTATCATCCTCTACCCACATACCTCACCCTACACATGAGCCATTGGGAAAGGAGCCTATTATTTCGCCTTAGAGCAGGAACCATTAGATTTGCATTATGCTTCCCCCTTGGTTAACATCATAATCTTGACTATGTACCATGCCCTTGTGACGGGGTGAGTGGCCAATCAATTTTACATTTTTAATTTTTCTGTAAGTATTATATTAAATATATAAAGTGGTTACTAAACCCATTTTTTAAAAAGAGAAGACCAATCAGCCTGGATAACGCTTATACATGTATAGTTTCCCTGGCCGATGAGGAGTTGATCCTCCGCATAAGCACTTTTCTAAGAATTGCCATTAGAGCACGTAATACTATGCCCGACCCTTGAGCCCTCACCTGAATGACTATCTTTGTACTGTTGTTAGTTGGCATATCGTTTTAATATTAATAGTAATTTATTTTACCAATGAAGTTCCTTTTAATATTTTAATATGTTATGAAATGCATCAATTGTCATAGAGATTTTATCACAAATGCTCGTTTATTGTATTGTCAATTTCTCATCTTTGTCTTTTATTAATATGTTGTGCTTTTATGGGTATTAAATTACCCGAATAAAGTCATTGAACTGAACTGAACTGTGTAGGGGGCTCTGAGCCCAGTTCAAACCAGTTCTGCATTCACTGGTGCAGTATGACCACAGGAGGTGGAGACAGCATTGTGCAAGAGAGACCGGCTCAATTCAGGTGCAAGGTAAATCTCCTCCCACCACTCTATATGCAGCCAGGGTCTATTCAGCTCAGGGCTGAGTCGTCCAGGAAGGGCCAGGCACACACCAACCCCCCCCCCCCCCCGAGGCTGTCTACAGGGAATGCACATCCTCTCTCTCTGTCACACTGAAACCAGACAGTCAATCCACAAACAGGCAGAGGCACACAGGAAGGTTGAATAAGAAAATAGCCACTTTCTTAAAGTGGTATTTTCAAACACACAATTTAAAAAACATCTTTACTAAGAGATGTGTTATTAAATCCTGCGTTCAGGGATACTAAACTCCATTTTCTATCTTATCCCTATGGGAAGTTATGCTTGTAAAATGTTACAAAGCATTCCCCATTCTGTCCTATGGGGCAGTTAGCCTTTCAATGTTGAAAAACGAAATTGGCAGTATTTCACTATCAGAACATGTTACACACACCAGAACATGTCCTACCTTTCACATACACTGCACCCTGCCAAGGGGGCTACCTTGGGCCTACCATAGGGGTGTCCTATGTGTAAGAAAAGGGAAGGGTAGGGCCTGGCAACTGGGTGTACTTGCCAAGTCAACATGGCAGTTAACAAACTGCGCACAGGCACCGCAGTGGCAAGCCTGAAACCTCTTTTCAGGGCTACTCATGTGGGTGGCACAATCAGCGATGCAAGCCCACTAGTAGCATTTGATTTACCAGCCCTGGCACACTCAGTGCACTTTACTAGGAACCTACTGGTAAAACAAATATGCCAATCAGGGAGAACAAATCACAATTTCAATTTACACATGGAGCACTTGCACTTTGACACTGATCAGCAGTGGCAAAGTGCCCAAAGCATCTAAGCCAGCAAAAACGAAATCCAAAACAGCATCAACAACACAGGAGGTAGAGGCAAAAAGTCAGGGAAACCACGCCAAGGATGCCAGGTCTAACACCCGCCATCTAGCAGGCTACCCATTGAAGTTGGGATGCTAGGTAATAGTGTTAATAGTTAGGCACCGCATACCGCACTGGTCAGTAGGTAAAAACAATTTCGAAAGGGCCGACCTAGAGCTAGATTTAATCCATATTAGCTCATGCATCAGTCTTTTAAGAGGTCGAAAGAAGGATGGGGGAATATACAGTGGTAAATCTGCAAAATAGTAGAGGAGGCGGGGAAGCACTACCATTTATAAGAGGTCAATGGGCCTGGCCATTGATGGTGAGAGCGTCTTCCAGAAGAATATCTGGAATGCCAAGGAAGTGATTGCCCGCGTAAGGTTTCCATCAAACAGGTCTTGGTCTACATGATAAACCCTGATGCCTAAATAGCGAAACATAAATGGTTGCCAAGCCACATGTGCTCCGTTAATAGTGAGGGCTGGGTCAGACAGGGTAGGAATGAATGGGAATAGACAGGCGTTTTCCCAATTCAGGCATAAGCAAGACAGGTATGCAAGCTTATCAAGGAGGTGGGGTATCTTGTAAGGAACAGGGTGGATATCCCTGATATATAACAGTAGGTTGTCTGCATACAGTGAGATGGCATGCATACCATCACTCATAGGCAGTGGCGGCTGGTGACATTTGAAAGTGGTGGGGCGTAAAAGTATTGGCATACTGCACCGCAGCGAGCGAGCGTAGCGTGCGAGCCCGAACAACCTAAGGGGGGTTCGGGGGGATAAACCCCCCCGAGAAAATTTTGAAAAACGAGCGGACAAATGGTGCATTTTCAAGCAAATTTGAGAAAGCAGGAAGGTTAATAAAGCAATTGTGAAAGTGCAGTTATTACATTAATAAAGAGATGTCAAATAACATAGGTAGCTGCTTATTCAAGCTTTCTTTCACCCCATAGTCCAGCAGGGTCTTGATACAAGACAGATAAGAGAAAAAGCAGTGTGGTCCTCGACCAGGAAGACACTCATATTTCGGTGGTAATAAGTAAAAGGATTTGTCAAATTGAAAACCTGAACTGCAATACGCAATCCAACAATTATTTTCAAGTACATCTCATCTATGTTCAACAAGCCATGTTTTACCCATGATTGGAATTGTGAATCACCAAATAAACTGAGCCACTGCAATCAAAATCAACCAAAACTGTGGCTCAATATGTAGGCAGAAACAGTATAAAACAGAAACACAGTCTAAATAACTATGAAAGTGACACACAAATATTGACCATGCAACTCAAACTCAGAAATTCCAGATCCAATTCACTGCCAAAGCAGGCCTCCCATGTGTCATTTCATGTGTGTTAAGTGCAGTCTACAATGCATGACTTGCCAAAGCAAAGTAACATTCTCTCATATTTAAAAATTCCTGTAGCAGACAAAATTTTAAGTTACCCCAAAGCGGGACAAGATTTTACATTCCAACATTCAATGGTCTGTTTCAGTGTCTGATTATAGTAGAGATAACTGTGTATGTATGCTCATACCTATATCTGTCTTACTTCCTATGTCCCTCTTTTTCTCTCTCTAGCTCAACATACCCATTATGCCCCTCTCTCTTTCTGCCACACTCTCTCATTCTGGCTCTGCTTAGCTCCATCTCTCTCTGTTCCTCTCTTTGTAAAAAGTGCAAAATAAAGTGACAAAGGTAAAGCAAAGCCATTGTGATCAGGAAGTCAAGCTTTGGCCCCACACAGAAGGTAATAGAAAGTAGAGTAGCCAGCAACTCACTCCCCCTTGCACAACCGCCATATTAACAAATAAATAAATGTTCCCTGTTTCCTGACATTGGGAAGCGCCATCTGAAAGGCTGCCCGCTTTGACAGCAGCACCTCCGCACATATTAATTCTCCTTATTTATTGGACGTGTGCAGAGCTGCAGCCGGGCTTGTGCGCCCATGGGTGGCGTGGCCAGACGGTGTACTCTTCAGGGTTCAATGGGGACGGGGTTCAATGGCGTCCTATGCCGCTCGTTGCAGTGAGGCCTTCCTGGGAGAGCCAGGCCCAGGGTGCGACAGCCCAGCTTCAGGCACACACACACACAAGCACAGCACTGCGCGCTCACGCACAGCACATTGCACCAAGGGCACTTAAAAGCGACGGAAGAGTCCAGCACAATCACACATGACACTGTGACTGCACCAAGGACAAATAAGCACTTGCAGGGTGAGTGGCACGTTGGCATACACTCGTATATCATACTGCACAAACAGGTACGCATAGGTATAGTGACACAATCGCAGACAGAGGTTATGTTCTGGATAATGCCGCTGCAGCAGTTTCTCACCAAGATTGTCTTTGCCCTTCTTCCTGTACATAAACAAGCATGGCGCGTACTGTACTTTGACAGAGGAATAGGTAATGAAATATGCCATAGTGAAGCCTGCAACAGGAGCACTATTGAATTATACAGTCAAACTGAGCTGCAAACAGTGCCCACTCACTTGCCAAATGCTACTGCATGCTGAGCTGAGGCAGACAACCAAAGCGACACGTCAGGGGGATGGCCGAAAAGCTGAGGAAAGAGCTGGAGATAATGGCTTTTCAAAGCTAACATTTGCTTCATAGCTAAGAAATGTCAAAACGAATAAAGCACGGAATCAACTACTGTAGAAAACAAATTGATTTTGACCTCTTCCCTTTTCCCATCTTTGATGATGCATTGTTTCCCAAACTGAAAGAGATCTGTAAACTTAAATGCAACTTACTGGGAAATGGAAACACACATTACGTCTGTGTTTGACATGAACAGTGTGTTTTCATGAACTACATGCTTCCTTTGGTGTGTCAAGTGGAACGTCCAATCACAAACTTAACAAAAACTAGAATGTATCTTCATGATGCTCTAGTTTCAGGACTCGCAAACTCTCTCCAGTTTTTTTCGTGCTCTCGTCATCGCTTTTATTATCTCCTTCCCTCCTCTTTCCTTCCTACTCCCCAACACCTTCTGCACTTTCTTCTGGAATGATCCACAACACACAAACGGCTCAAACTGGCCAGCCTCTGAACAGCGCCTAGAAGCCCAGTCACTTGTCAAGACTGCGCCATGCAAATGTCAAATATAAACTTTCACTATATTGACGAGACCAAGCCAGGCTATCGTTCATCTAAGCAGGAAAATTCAGACACCAGCGCAAACACAGCACGTGGAATATCCCTCGAGCCCCCCCCCGAGTAATCACGCGTGTCTGCATAGCACCTTACAATTAGAGAGAACAAACAGAGAGAGTCATTACCGCGCTGCATTCTCCGAATTACCGGAAATAAACCCCACCAGTGACTTTATAATTATAGACAGGCGCGGCCGGCATGAGAGGGGGAAGGAGGGGGGTACGCGCTGGGGGGGGGGGGGTAATTTAATGAATTAAAGAACTTACCAGGCAGGCATCTCCTGATTCTCCTCCGCTCCGGTCCCGACGGTCGCATCACGTCTCTGCAACGTGGTGGAAGTAACTTCTCCCCGCTCTTTTCATTTGCCAATCAGGAGACTGGGGGGCCGGGCGGCTGAACCTTCTTTAATTTCCTGGAATTTAATTGGGCATGGGGCAACTTTGCGTAAAACGCATCACCGCCCGAGCAGGAGCCTATCTACAAACGCCTGCTCTACACAGGGCATGCGCAGCAAACCTAATGGTTTGTGAATGTGAGCGAGGGGCTTTGCTCCTCGCTCACATGCGCAGACCATCTTATTAACTCCTGCTCGTCTCTGCCTGCGTGCGCTGTGCGTGACATGCGCACAGCGCACTTTCACTGGCATTGAAGCGCACAGGCGGCCCGGAAATGTAAACAGACGAATTGTAAGCTGAGCCTGTCAATTCGTCTGTTTACATTCCATCCTGTAGTGTTCACTGGCCGATTCTTTTGTGGGGCGCTGCCCCAACGCCCCTAATGGACCAGCCGCCACTGATCATAGGTATACACCAAGTCTCAGCCAGTGAACACATAGTGAGGGCCAGTGGCTCTATTGCAAGGGAGAAAAGTAAGGGGCATAGGGGACAGCCCTGCCTAGTGCCCCTACACACACATACCGGCTTGAAGAGGAGTTTTCCTGTCTTGACCCTCTATGTCATCCCCTTTTAAAGGAGGTGTACCAAACAAAAGCATCAGGGTCCAATACCATAATGTGGGATGACCTCGAATAGATAGGCCAATTCAAGGGTGTCGGATGCCTTTTCAAGATCTAGTACCAGGCATACCGACCATGGGCAAGTATGTGGGGCATAGCGTAGGAGATGAAAGAAGAGTCTTATATTGAAAGAGGTGGTATGGGCCAGGACACACCCGTTTAATCTGCATGTTTCATAGAAGGCACTAAATGTGCCAATCTCTCTGCCATGATTTTAGCTAATATTTTGTAATCCGTGTTTAATAAGTCCACTAGTAGGTAGGAGCCCAATGCCGTGGGGTCCCTATCAGGTTTTGGAAAGGAGATAAGCATGGCCTTATTAAGGGAGTTGGGAAGGTGGGAGGACAAAAGTGCCTTATCATGCATATGCTGTAGATGAGGAACCAGGAGTTCCGCATGGGCCTTATAAAATTCATTTGGCAGACCATCTGGACCTGGCGATTTCCCATTGGCAAGAGACCAGATTGTGTCGCGAATTTCCACGGGTGTGATGGGGCCCTCTAAGTCTGACCACTGTTCCAGGGTCAATCGAGGGAAGGGCAGTGTGGCCAGGAAGGAGTCAGTTTCCGAAGTGGACGCCAACAGCGTTGACCGGTATATTGAGGTGTAATGGTGGAACAACTCAGCGTTCATTTCACATTGTGTGTAAAGTATGGTGCCTCCAGCTGATCTTAGTGTAACTATAGAATGTACTGTCTGTTCCTGCCGGTTCAGCCATGCGAAAAGAGGACCGGGTCAGTCAGCAGTTGCTGGGACCCTGGTCGAGTAGGCCTCGTAATTTAGGCATCGTAAGTGCACAAGCTGGGCTGCATGTTCATCTCACGCCTTTTCAAGAGCAGGTGTATGCAATGGTGCATCTATGGAGTGGGTCTTAAGCACTGGAAGGTCACGTTCTATCTGAGACAGCTCATCCTCTATCTGCTTCCGCATGCCACATCCCAGGCCCAGGCATCCCATTCCAATAAATTAGAAGAGGCTGTGCCTGTGTTCAGATCAAAGTATTCTTCAAAAGCAGTACCTAGGGGGGCTTAGAAGGGAGGGTCCTCTAACATAGCGGGTTGCAGGCGCCAAGTGGGGATCGGAGGAGGCCCGGTATCCCACAAGAGATGTAAATATTAAGAATCAATATCGGAGTTGAGGCGCCTCAAATAATCTGTCTATGTGACAGAGGGTAATACATTAAATGTGCAAAGCAGCCTATCTATCCTGACATGTAATTTGTGTGGGTGAGAGTAAAAGGAGAATATTGGGTAAAGGGGCCTCCAGACATCAGAGAGTTGCCAATGGCTCAGCCAGTCCTGCAGTCCTGATGCGTTTGTGATGGTTGATGTATGTGCCAGGGAAAGGAAGGAGTGGTCCAAGCTAGTGTCTAATACTCTATTAAAGTCACCTCCTTGTGTGAATGGAAGTCCACACCATTTGGAAAGTGTATGCGAGATTGACCATAGGAAAGAACCTTGATCAAGGGGCGTGGCTTCGCATCCGAAGATGGCGGACGTGTGAGCCGAGAGCTCCACATCAGCCTAATCATTCATCCTGTGGAACGGAGACTCCACCCGTGCCGGGAGGCGCTTTTTTGGGAGCATGACCAGCGGGACCCTGTGCGCTGACCATCGGTGCCGCTTGCACCTCCGACTGTCACTGGCGACCGCGGCGCTGTTGGTGGGGCCTGGAGGCGCTGTGGTGGTGCTAGCGGCTTAACACGGAGAGTCAGCTTACGGCGCAGAGAGGAGACTGCTGTCGGGTCTCTCTGCGGGGCTCCGCCGCTGCGCTTGGAGGAGCGGGAGACTCCGGGGCCACGGCAAATGACCCGGGGACCGGAGTGATGTCCAGTGGGCCGTGGGCGCCGACTGCTCCCTCGGATGTCTGACTCGGTGAGTGGCGGCAGCCTACGTGGTTGAGAAGCAGAGCGACTCCTGAGATGCCCGGAGTGCTGCCTGGGCGAACACTTCAGATTGCATCCGGAAGAAGGTGGGGTGCTGGCTGTGTGATCCGGCCTGGCCCGGTGGAGCCGAGAATATTTGGGCTTAACTCATCCCCTGACATGGAGAGGGAGGACGTGTGAGGGCTCCTACAGGACACATTTGAGTGCTGCCACCCTTGGCCGTGGGTGGGCACACATGCCCCCGTGCTGGTAGCGAGGCGCTTGCCACAGTGTGTGGAGACGGGCAAGAGAGTGCAGCTGCCTAGTCCCACTGGGAGACCGATACCCACTCGGTGGGACTGCTGTTTGGTGCACACCTCCTGGGGGCAATCACTTCACAGGGCCCCCTCCTCAGGGCTTTTCCATTTCCTCCACCGGGGGTGCCGCCTGGGGCTGGATGTCCTCTTGGATGACCTCTTGGGAGCTGGGACAGCGTTCTGCGGCTACGTTGCTGTGACCACGTGAGTGTTGGCTGGCTGCGGCGGAGGGCTGAGACTGTGACACTTATGGGCCTGTAACATCTTCAACCAGGCACTGGCCTGGGGTTGCTCCTGTGCTACCTGATAGGCTGACCCGCTGTTAAGGGTCCCTAGCTCGTTGGGAGTGGACTGTGGGTGCTGTGCATATTCTCCAGGACAAGAGTGGTCCCTACACTGCCTCAGTATCTGCGCAACCGCATTTGGGAGGTGCCGGGCTGTGGCGCACGGAGCCCTAGTGACCCTGGTTGGATAACTGGGCGGCGTGGCCCGAGAGCACTGGCGTCTGCGGCGAAACCTCCTGGAGAGCAGCGCTTGCGTTACTCCACAAGAGTCCACATAGTGCTGCAAATGGGGAAGCCTAGGGGGAAGCCGGCGGGACCTCCCCAGGAATTGGAGGAAACTGCAACTGACGCAGTTGAGGTTGACGGCGCAGGAAACCAACCGGACATTCCCATTCACCAACAATTTGCTAAGATCCTAGAGGCTATCGCCGACACAAAGAAGACCCTTCACCAGGACATCAGCACATTGGCGGTGGGCCTGGGGTTGTTGAGAGCTGTACACGCAAAGCTCCCAGAGAGGGTGAAACAAACCGAACACTCCTTTGGAACGCTTACTCCGGCACATCAGGCCCTCGCTGCTCAGGTCGGGGACTTGACCACTAGAGTTGCGACCTTAGAGAGGCGGGCAGAAGACGCAGAAGGACGCAACAGAAGAAATAATGTGAGGGTCCTTGGGCTTCCAGAAGGAGTGGAAGGGACAGACATGGTCCGATATCTGGAGAAATGGCTCAGAGAGGTGGTAGCGCTGGAGGGGCTCTCCCAATTATACACCTTGGAGCGGGTGCCGGCGAGGCCGCCGGCTCCTGGAATACCACCGTGCGCAGTGGTGGCCAGATTGCTTCGCTTCCGGGACAGGGACCTGCTCTTGCAGAGTGCGCGTACAGCGGGTCCCTATATGGTCGACAACAGCAAAGTGTCCTTATTTCCGGATTACACCATGACAGTCCAGAGGCACCGTACCTCCTTCTTGGAGGTGAAGCTGGCACTACGCAATGAGGGTGTCCAGTATGCTTTGATGTTCCCGACTAGACTTAAAATAATGCTGGATGGCAAAACTCATTTTTGTGAAGACCCCAAGTCAGGCTGGGACTGGGTTGAGGCCTATAGAACTGAAGGGAATTCTAAGCTGAGCACGGAGCGTCGGCCTGAACAGCCAACCCAGAGGAAACGACTGCGGAGACGTCCGAAGCGTAAGGCTATAACTGGGCCGAGTCCTTTTAGGATGGCACTGGAGAGAGCAGAGGCGCTAAAAGCAGTGTCCGTCATGATGCATAGCAGGGAAGCCTCCCTGGACGGAGATTCGGAGGCGAAATATGGAACTGAGAACTCTGAGTCGGATGGCTCCCAGGTCGACAGTGGCTCAATGCCGGTAGTGACCCCTCAAGCGGCAGATCAACTTATGTGATTGGTGATGTGTCTTTCTATTTATACTACAGGGTATGGCAATGTTAGTGGAGGGCTGAGTGGGCCTCTGGTTGGGCGCGTCTGGGGCGGGGTTGGAATGGCCCTTCAGGCTGTGAAGTCTACCTGCTTCTTGTACTATGGAATACTCTGAACGAGAAGACCACGCTCCCCTGTAGGCGCTGGTGCCTTAACTACCTGTTGTGGGTGATTGTTATGCAGTACTGCTGTATGTTTGGGCAGCTGACAGTTGTCGGACCGCTCATGGGTTGGGGAGTTTTATGGTTGGGATTGTTGTTGTATACCAGAGGAGTAAGCTTGCTTTCGCGGGTGGGGGGGGAGGGCGATGGTGGCGAGAGTTTTACATGTATAATAATGGCTACTAATACTGAACGGCTGGTGGAATATAGATTCTTAACGTGGAATATCAGGGGTATGGGTTCCTCCTTGAAGCGCTATTAGATACATAATTATATCAGACAAAGGGGCGCGCTCATGGTACTCCTCCAAGAGACACACCTTACCGAGGCAGAGGTTACCAGACTCAGGCGTAGGTGGAGAGGGCAGCTGTTTGTGACCGCTTATTCAGCCTTTGCGAGAGGCGTGTTAATATGGATCCGCCCGGGGGTTCCATTTTCCCTTACCAAGAAAATAATTGATACAGAGGGGAGGTTTGTAATAATCTCAGGTACGTGGAGTGGGAGGGAGATCTCGATGTGTTGTGTGTATGCCCCTAACCGGGAGCAGCTCCCCTTCCTTGACCATTTATCTGGTAAACTGGCTGGAATCTCCAATGGTAACTTGGTGGTGGGGGGAGACTTCAATTGTGTGTATGATGTAGGGTGAGATAGAACGACCCCCCCCCCCCCCCCCCCGTTGAAGGGTACGTTAGCTGCTAATACGGCAAAGGGCCTTAGGAGCTGGGTGACGGGGTGGGATTTTTTGGATACTTGAAGACTGCAGAATTCACACCGCAGAGAATACTCCTATTATTCGCACTTATATGACTTGCACACCAGGTTGGACATGTTCTTCTGCTCGGCTGCATTGTCGGATATGCTAACGGGAGCTGAATACTTGGGTAGGTCTTTGTCTGATCATAGTCCCCTGCTCATGCGCTTTACGCCCACACTCGAGAAGACTCCCATCCCCTTGTGGAGGTTATACTCAGGGCTATTGGAGGACGATGGTTTCCGGCAGATACTGTCGGCAGAGCTGGTGCACTATTTCATGGAGAATCAGGGAATGGCCAGCTCCTCGTTGATAGAATGGAAAGCGGTCAAGATGGTGGTGTGGGGACACTGTTTGGGACAGAAGGTGGGACTTAGGCGGATGGTGACCCAGGAATTGGAGGACTTGGAAAAACAAATTTTGACCCTGGATAGAGAGAATGCGGGAGGGTCTGGATTGCGGAGCAAGTTGGCAGACGTGAAAAGCCTATATACCACTACTTGGGACAGGCTGCGGACCTCAAAACCTATCGAACACCTCAGCATATGGAGGGTGGTAAGGCTGGGCGATTGCTGGCCTGGCTGATTACACCAGAAGGCAGAGGTAGGCCTATTTCCAATGTAACAGTCGGTCAAGACCAGATCCTTTCTTCCCCCAAGGCTATTAACACTGCGTTTCGAACATATTATGAGACGCTGTATGGGATGCCGGGGGTGACTGTGGAAGAGAACTTACTTCTTTATCTTGAGGGCTTGGAGCTGACAAGTTTAGAGCGCAAGTATGGAGACGTGTTGGTGCTCCCAGTTAAAGCGGGAGAAATTAGAGCAGCAATCAGAGATATGGCTAGAGGGAAAACGCCGGGACCTAATGGTCTCCCGGCCGAGTTTTACGCTACCTTCATGGAAATTCTCGCCCCAAAATTAGAACAGGTGTACGCCGTTGCATTTCAGGAACAGCAACTACCGCCTACACTTAGCGAGGCATTGGTGATCCCGTTGCCAAAGACCAACAACATACATGCTCATTTGACTGAGTTTCGACCATTATCCATGTTGAAAATGGATTTTAAGATTCTGAGTAAGGCGCTGGCGACGAGACTGTTGCCCCACCAGAACGGCTTTATCACCGCACGGTCCATGTCAGGCAATCTTCGGCGGCTCTATCACGTCCTGTTCCACCCCGATATCGGGAATTTCCCTGATGCTGTAGTGGTAGCGATAGATTTAGAAAAAGCGTTCGATTTGTTGCGCTGGGATTTTCTACTAGCAGTGATGGGTAAGATGCAGCTGGGGGAGGGGTGGGGGAAGTGGATTCGCCTCTTATATGCAGAGCCTACGGCCCGTATGCGTACTGGTCACGTAATATCGACCCTGTATTCCATCCATAGAGGTACTCGACAGGGGTGTCCTCTGTCACCCCTGATTTTCGCACTAGCGATGGAACCTCTAGCGGCACGATTTCGACAGGTAGGGCATGGACTGGGGATCCCTCTTAATGGGGCCGAACACATAATATCGCTTTATGCTGATGACGTGTTGTTATATCTGCGGGACGGCCTCAATGGGATACATGTTGTGATGCGCATACTTGACGACTTTGCAGAACACTCGGTTCTGCGCGTGAACAGGCAGAAGACTTCTGTGTTCCCACTGCGGCCTGCGCTTCCGCGGCCACGGGATTTCCCTCCTGGCCTGGAATGGACGCCTGTCTCCTTTAGACACCTGGGGATACGGATTTATCATTCTCAGACTGATCTTTTTGAAGGCAATCTGGGGGGGCCCTGAGATCCCTTCGGACAAACGTGGCCTTTTGGCGGACGTTCAAACTCCCGGTCATGGCCAGGATAGCGCTGTCCAAAATGGTCATGCTGCTGCGTCTTTTGTATTATTTTGTTAACCTGCCTGTTGTGGTGCCCCAACAATGGTTCAAAACTCTTGATGGGATATTGCGAGATTTGGTGTGGGATGGTGGGAGGAATAGGGTGTCGCTGCCGACCATGTGGCTCCCGTTGGCGAACGGGGGGCTGGGGGCCCCGGATTTCAAGGGTTACTATCTGGCGGCCCAGCTCCAGAGGCCCTACACATGTTACTGATCCCTAGATTGCTTGACCGGCACCAGAAACTCACTACTGTGGGGGCCTTGCTTTCCGTGGCGATGGCCTGTTGGGATAGATGTGCAGCGCGTCCTAAGGAAACGTTGCTCTATGCACCCAGCATACCAATCACAGGTGTCCCTCAGGCAGGTAGAGGTCCACCCCTTACTGGTAGGCAACTGGCGGGATGGGAAGAGGTGGGTATACAGACAGTTGGAGACTGTTACAGGGAGGGTGAACTGCTGCCATTGATCGAGTTTTTGGAGTACCATGAACTCCCGCCAGGACAGTTTTTAAACTACCACAAAATTCGGGGGGGAATGACAGAGCTTTGAGAGGTAGCAGAGAATGAACCTGGCACTCATCCTGCTTTACAGGCACTGCTGACGCTGGGCTCTGCGGGTCACTTAGTGAAATGGTGTACTTGACAATAAGGGGTCTAACACCTCCCTCCCTACCTGGCTTGTTGGAAAGATGGGAAGCCACGTTGAATAGACAGTTGACTGAGAAGGAATGGGAAAGGATCTTGGGTGGTCCACGACAGGTATCCCGAAATGCTGCTTTTAAATTAATACAATTTAATATTGTACATAGAACATATCTTACTCCCCATAGGTTAAACGTGGTATATTGCAGGGAGGATCAGGCCTGCGCCAGATGCTCTACATTGGACGCAGATTTTGATCATATGCTCTGGTCCTGTGGGCAGCTGGTAGGTTACTGGTCTACGGTTGTGGATACGCTTAACAGGGTCTTCTCTAGATCCTTGGCGTGTTCCCCAGAGGTTTTTCTACTGGGATTATTCCCGAGAACTAAGCTGCAAAAACTGGGGCACAGCTTTATAGATCTGGCTCTCATCCTGGCTAGGAGACGGATAGCTCTTGGATGGAAATCACAGCGTGCCCCACTAGTAAGGACCTGGGAGAAAGACGTTACCTGCTGGGCCAGAGCGGAGGAACAAGCCCTGGTACTAGATGATAGGGTCACGAAACACCGTAAACCGCTGGCAGAACCCTGGGCAGACAAGGTGAGCCTGTGGGAACAGAGACACGCACCGGAGCAAACTCAGACCCCCTCTTCTGCCAACTCTGAGGGATAGCTGCAGTTACTCTGTTGGGTATTAAGACCCTGTGTCGCTTTCGTTCCTTCTTTCTTCTGTTTTCCTCTCCTACCCCCCTCTTGCAGACTTTGGATTGAACGTTTTAAACTACAGTCACAAGCTTGGGTGAGCGACCCTCTGGTGGTTTGGGTTTAGAAGTTGTTATAGGTTCGCTTATTCTGATTTTTCTATAGAACTGGTACACTGTATTGTGTTCATATGATTTGTTTATTCATTGCAGAAGAATGTACTGTAGATAACTAGGACATACCTATGAGCAACCAGTAGGGAAGAATCGTTTGACATAATGGATGCGCATCTACCCCCCATGGGAAAGGAGTCATCATGTACTTTGATTAGTATAAAAAAGCTGATATCTACTGGGAATTAGGTATTGAAGTAGTCCGTACTGAGTCTGAACATATACAATGATTTGGAGGCAAGGCGGGTATTGTTATTTTCAAAATGTGCTGGATACGCTAAAGGGACTGCCTGTCTACTGTGCTTTTCTGATTGACATGATTATATTTACATTTTGAACACATGTATAAATGCAAATAAAAAAATATAAAAAAGAAAAAAAAAGGAAGGAACCTTGATCAGTTTTGGGGGCATAGATGTTTCCAAGTAGGAGAAGGCGTCCATCCAGCTTGCTCTTGATGAAGATGTAACAGCCTTCATTATCTATCTCAACCTCCTCTGCCTGAAAAGGAGTTCCAGGCCTGACTCAGATTAATACCCCAAGGGCATAGGAGGAAAAGTTATTAGTAAAAAGCCTCCCCCTGCACCTGCTTTGTAGTTTAGTCGCTTTAGACAATGTTAAATGTGACTCCTGTAGTAGCGCTATATGGGCTGCACGGCATTTAAGGTAGGAGTATACTGTGTAGCAGTGAGATGGAGTGTGCATACCTGTACATTCCACGTTATGATGTTAAGGTGTGTCATGATGTTACTGGGTGAGAGGGTCACTGGTGATTGCATCTAGAAGAATGTGGGATCCCATGTGTAGGGGCAGGGCCAGGGTCCACCAGTAGTCAAGTGTAGCAGGACCGAGGCGACAAGTAATCTGAACCGTAAATCAACTTAACTTTCCATATACCAAAAGAGCAGACCCTGGAAGGAGGCTGCCCAAACTCACAGACAAACTATGTAAAAGACAAATAAACACAAGCATATAGGAAGGGAGGCATGAAACTTCGCAAGCCAAGAAGAAACCATCCCCGACTATAAAGAGGTAGTGAGGACCCCAGAAGTACCTACCATCAGTCGGCCTCCGATACATCAGAAGGCGCACATTCACAAAGATAGGAAGGGCACATCCATCAGTGCTACCGGACCTCACATTAATAGGTCAAATAGCCACCAATAATACAGGATCACATATACAAATATGACTGGGTGTAGGTTCATAGCAGTAGAAACAGCATTCAACGATTTGACACACATTTGCATTAGTGAAAGGTATAACTGAAACATAAACAGTGGGAAAGTCATATGATGTCATCTGACATCTGCGGGGTAATAGCAGGTGGAGTCGTCGAATTAGTCTCAGACTGGCACCCGTTAGAGGAATCTTCATCTCCTGAGGGCCACGCAGACACCACCTCTTGATCAGTGTCCATTGCAGAGTCGCAAAACCACGCTGCTTCCTGGATAGCCTGTCATTGTTCCGAGAGAATCTGCTCCAGGTTTGGGACAACTGAGGCGCTGGGAGAGTGGTGGTTTCTACGCCGGCGACGCGGTCACCCCAGATTCTCAATGGTGCGGCATTCCCTGTCCTCCCCTCGCATCTGGAGGGTAGAGGCCAGGCCAGAATCTTCAAGCCAGTCCAAGGCATCCTGTGGCAGCCTGGTGGGGAGCAATAAGGAGTATTTAATGTCAAGTTCTCGGAGGCGCTGCTTCATTTCCAGAAAGGAGCTGCGCTGTCGCTGCACTCCTACAGTGTAGTCTGGGAAGAACATTACTCTTGCGTGCTCCACCCTGATGTCCTGCAATTTCTGAGTCTCTCACAATAGTGAATCCCAGTCACAGTAAGGTATCAGTCTGGATATGAAAAGTCTGGGGCCAGCAGGGATACAGTGTGCTTTCTCAATGGTGAAATAACGTGAGAGGGATGATTCTGGCAAATCTCGCTCCTTCAGGAAGACCGATGAGGTGAACATTGTTTCGCCTAGAGGGACTATCTGCATCTTCTATCCGTTACTCAGGGGTCTGAATCTTGGTGCTGTGTTCCTATAGTTTCCGCTCCATTTAACGAGTGGTTGGTTGGATCTCTGAGATGGACCACTCAATTGCATCCACACAGTCCTCTAATTTGTGGTGATCAGCCTGCTGCAGCGTTATGTCCGCTACTACATTGTCAATTTTAGACACCAGTGATGCGTGGGATTTTTCAGTGGCTGCTAACACCACATCTAACCTCTTTCCAGGAGGAGGGGGATGCTCAGTAATGTCTGTTGGGTCGGTACGGTACTGAAGAGGAGTGCAAGGAGGATCTGGAGTTGGTATTTCGCAGGCGGCCCATCTCAACTGCCTTCGACATCAGAAGGGCTGATTCAGCAAGGGTAATCGGGGTCAGGTAAGGGAGCTCGCTTGCAGGTGTGGCAGTCTGCGGCTCAACAGCGCAACACGGGCAGCCCAAGAGTTGTCCCTGGAGGTCAGTACCACGCCACGTCTTCACTTCGGATGGCAGACAAACCGTTCAAGGAAAACAGCCTCTTCTTTCTACCCTCCACAATCCACACCAGCGCTGCACGGAGGGAGTCAATGATGTATGAGGGTAAGCAAGAAATCCTCAACTGCATGTTCAATCGTAGTGTGGTTTGGTAAGGTACAATGTCCAGGGACAGTCAGTGCTTCATAATCGCAGCAGGTTTCTTTCACTGAAATCGCTTACAGGGTCAACCACTGGGTGTCTTCGGTGTGATAGGAAGCTCATTCCGCCACCAGGGTGTATAAGGGAACCTTAATTGCCATAGGTTGTCTGCCTGAGGCACACGCCTGCTAGGTAGTGCTGCAATCACGTGGTGTCAGGTAGAGTGGAGGATCAGATGTTTAGCGAGCTTTGCAGGTGCTGGCTAGGGACCCCCACGGTGCCCCACAGATCCACTAGGCCCACTTGCAGATGTTCTGTTAAAAGTACTTATTGAGTGCTCGTACACCAAGCGGTTTCATGGCGCTAAGGAACAAGGAGGATGCTGCAACGACGAGACATTTGGCTTACTGATATGCCTGGGAAAATAGATGGGTCTTGAGCATTTTCCTAAACTGTGCATAGAGAGTTGCCGACATCACTTTCACAGGAAGTGAGTTCCAAAATTGTGGTGCCAAGAACGCAAATCTAAGCCCCCGTGTTTTTTTGTGTTTAAATGAGGGAGTGGTCAACAGATTAAGATTGGAGGATCGCAGTTCCCGAGAAGGGATATAGCGCTGGATCCTTGCGGAAATAAAGGCTAGACCATTCCCAGTAGGGCTTTAAAAATAGTACATCCCAGCTTAAAGGCACTTCGTTTAGATGAACCTGCTTATTCCCAGGGCAACGCAGCACATGCAGCCTAGAGTGCACCGGCCCCCGGCGGCAAGGTAAGTTTGAATGCCAGAATCAGAGAAGTTTGAATGGCGGGTGATGCAGCATGTACCACCTGCACCCCCGGCAGTAAGGATCCAGTCTCTCCACTATGACCCGTATCAGTGGTCCACTCCAGGGAGGAGTTCTCCGCAGGCCTGCATGTGCATCAGGTGGTATTATGCTTTACTCACTACCGGGGCAGGGGGACAAGCAGTTTCCACTAAATCTCTGCGCAGCCAGGGGAGACCTCACAGCATGTCACCAGTGGAGGGGAGGAGTACGCAGGGCCTCAACCGCTGTTGACATTGATAGGGGTCTCGTGGTGATGTCAGGAAAAAATTCAGCCGCAATAGGAGGAAAAAGGCGCTTCAGAGGGACCAACGTCTCCTGCAAGTGCACGCAGTGTCCTTTGGGGTTTTCCAGGGAACAGTACCCCAATGCAGTATCTTGTATCCTCACAGAAATAACCCCCACAGGCTAGGGATCAGGCGCCAGCCGGCTGCCTGTGCAGGAGTATAGGTCTCCAAGGCCAAGGAGTGAGGCCAGTTCATACAGAGCCCGGGCCACACAGTAGGCTGCACAAGCGTGTACCCGGCCCTTCACAGCCGGTGTCATTAATGTCCACGGCAGATGCGGAAGCCCAGTAAGGTGCAGACGGCAATGAGGGTTAAAGGGTGGCAAAGGACGTATGGGCCACACTACTGTGAGCACAAAAGCGGCAGCAGCGTTGTTACAGCAGGCCTGTCAGGCCTCATCCCCAGTGCGCTAGGGGCAGCGGCTTAACACAGGGTTAGCCGCGCGGTCCTACATCTGGGGTCTGCGGCCATGGCCTCCGCACAATGAGCACCAGGTCTCCGCCAATACCGCCCAGCGCACTTCAGATCCACAGGTGCCAGGCAGCACGTCAGGTTAGCACCACCCTCTCCCAACCTCAGTGTCCGATAATCGCCGTGCCCTCTCCTGCTTCCCATCTGGCTTCGAGTTTGTTATGGCAATCGCTGGTCACTCTGACTTCAGGGTAGCCCAGTGTAGGAAGGGTGTGAGGAGTAGGCCTGGTATATGCTGTCCACTAATTAAAGTGGGCTCCTTGCACCAGTCCAAACAACCCTTATGTTGATTTAAGAGGTCAGAGATAACCTTAGAAAGCTATCCAAGTGTTAGCTGTGGAGAGCAGCCTTCAGGATTAGTCTTGAAAGAATGTTAAGCAGCTTGTTTTACCAGAATGCAACCTTATAGTATTGGTTAAATGAAAGGAGAACCATACAGTAGTTATAAAAATATGTAATTAGTAATATAACACTATCTAGTATGACACAGTATCTCCTACATGGAGATAATCACAAAGCACACAATACTTAAGCATAGAAATGACAGTAAATAGCACTAATACACAGTGGGCCCCAGGGGGAAACTAAACCATATACTAAAATAGTGGTATAAGAACCATGACTCGAGTCAAGACAGTGTCGATAGGACGTAGAATCACTGGGACCCAGAGGAACCACCCAAGTTGAGTAAGTAGGGACCCCACGGAGGATGGGTGCAGTGTGAGAACACAACCACGTGCTCCGTACAATTCTATTGGAAAGTCGCGGTTGCAGTTTTAGAGTTTAAGGACCCTTCCCAGTGGACTTCAAAGAAACCCAGTGGAAGTGAGGAGGTTAGAGAGCCACCCCACCCGTGGATAACGAGGTACCCGAGTTACCTATCCCAGGAAAGCCAGGTGCATAAGTCTGAAGTGGTGTCGGAAACCATAGTCGAATCCAAAGGAGGACTTCAAAGAAGAGCCGCTACTGGAAGGAAGAAAAGTGTCAGTTGGAATCCAAAGGCGGATTCTTGTCGAAGAGTACCTGAAAGCAGAGGGGACAGAGTCTGGGTCACTCAGGAGTGACCAGGGGCTCGGTAGACGAATGCCCACCGATGTCGGGTGCTTCAGGTGCGTTGATGGAGTTCTTGACTCTGCAGCTACGGGGACCAGGAGACGTCGAGGATGACCAGGAGCTGGATACGAATCTCCTGAGGCGGAAGCCGGGAGTGACGCTTTGCTAAAAATTGGATAATTGCTCTTAAAACTGTGATAACTTGTATTATAAACCTCTTTGCGCATACCCCCAGCACTGACCTGAGACTCCCCAAGACAGCCGATTTGAACGCTGTCAGGGACAGGAATTCACTCGCACGCCGCCATCACCGGCCGCGAGGAGCCACGGACACGCCCACCTCTCGTGGCCACGCCCACCCCTCCAAAGCCCGATTTCCCTCCATAAATTATGTGTCAGTTCAGGCAGCGCAGCGGACGGGCGCTGCGGGCGCGCCGTCAGCGCGCCGAAGGCGCGCCAAAGGCAAGCCCGTCTGGGCCCGTCCGGGCCCAGCCGGACCCAGGCCCAGTTACTCTGCCCATTTCTGCCAAGAAATGCCCGACTTACTCCCGGGATAAGCTTCTGGCCCTAAACACCCAGAAACACCCCTCCTGCATTTATACCCATACGGGCGACAACCCTTTCACCAGCTGCAGCCTCTGTAACCCCCCTGGCCCTGACCCGGTACACGGTGGACTCCAACTAGGCCTACTTAACTGCAGGTCGCTCGTTAAACACGCGCATGAAATTAACCTCCTGATCTCAAACCACGCCACGGATATCCTGTTTCTCACTGAAACATGGCTCACTCCCAACCATGGCCCTGACATAGTCCTCGCACTCCCTCCTGGCTACCTAATATGCTCGTTGAATAGACCAGAGGGTAGAGGAGGTGGACTAGCCATAATATACAAGGACGTTTTCACCTGCAGAACCTCGGATGGCAAGATCAATGGATGTGAAAGCTGCCACTTCGCCATCCAAATCTCCCCAGTGACATCGCTGTCGGGAATGCTTGTATATCGCCCCCCCGGCCAACTCGCCGAATTTCCTAGCAAACTCATCGACCAGATCACCATTAAGTGTACGACTTCCTCCAATTATCTCTTATTGGGGGACCTCAATATCCACTTTCTGGACCCGGTCGACAAGCAGGCGACAGAACTTCTACAGGATATCACCTCCACTGGCCTCGGCCTAAAAAACCCACAGGCCACTCATGACAGAGGGCAGCTACTCGACCCCATATTCACTAACATCCAAGATCTGAACACCCGTGCTCACGTCCCCCTCCCTTGGACCGACCACTTCCTGGTCCCCTTTGAATGGCCTATCAACATTCCCCCCCCTCAACTCCCCAAAATCAGAACCCTGATTAGACGCTGGCATAAACTGGTCCCAGACGAATGGGCAGCTAAATTAAATGAAAACACCCCCCTCCCCTCTCAAGACACCATCGCCGCTGACAACGAATTCAATACTTGGGTCACCCAATCTCTGGATGACATCCTCCCGAAATCTAGCACCCTTAAACGTACCAAGAGAGTCAATCCGTCCGCATGGTACACTCCCGAACGTAACCTATTACGAAAGGAATGCAAGAGGAACGAACGCCTTTGGAGGAAAGATAAAACGGCAGACAAGAAAGACATATTTCGTGCCTCCGTAAAATCTTATAAAATGGAACTACGCAATACCAAAAGCGCCTTCTACGAAGATAGAATCAAAAACGCCTCCTGTTCGGCCCACGAAACCTTCGCCATTCTTAAAGAACTCCTTCATGCCCCAGACCCCCCTGTTAAACCATTGGACCCCAAAGCAGCGGAAAGCAAATGCATTAAACTCGCCACCTTCTTTGATGAGAAAATACAAAAAATTCTCTCGGCCCTTCCCCCTATCGTAACTAGCCACATGGACGGGGATCCTGCCAACTATCCTATCCTCCTCTCCCATTTCCCTGACGGCCCCTCACCCTCCCTGGACACATTTGGCCCAGTGTCCACGGAAGAGGTAGCCGCAACATTGGCTTCAATCAAAAGTGGGTCCCCCCGCGATCCTGCCCCTCTCCGTTTCCTGAAAAAAGTTTCCAGCACCATCATCCCCCCCCCTCACGTCGCTTATCAACTCCTCCCTCTCGCAGGGCCTAGTCCCCCATAGCTGGAAAGCGGCAGTGGTCAAAGGCCTACTAAAGAAACCTTCTTTAGACCCCCAGGACCTTTCCAACTACAGACCTATTTCCCTTCTCCCAGGAAACAGTAAGATCACGGAGAAGCTAGTGAACAAACAACTTTCACTATTCCTGGAGAGCAACAACTTACTCGGGGTCTCCCAGACAGGGTTCCGTCCAGGCCAGGGCACCGACATCGCCCTCCTGGCGGCTGTGGAGAAGGCCAGAAGCATTCTGGATACAGGAGGATCAGTGGCAGTGATCCTCCTGGACCTCAGTGCGGCCTTCGACACTGTGAACCATCATACCCTAATCCAACTGTGGTAAATAAAATTCCTTTACCGGGACTGAATTTGATACAGAAACATTATAAAATAGCTCAGTAAAATGAGAGGCAGAATCCGTGATATTAGAGTTTCGGAATGGGCTTTATTCCAGTGATCGATTATAATCGGTTGCTCCAAGTTCCATCACCACGGGGGTTCAGGAAGTGAAGTACATACTTTATTGACAAGAAGTAACTTTTATAGTACATACATTACAATGAAGCGAATGCAGTAGGCGTAACAATTGATAAGGAAAATGACGAGTTGTTCTGCGTAACCAGAAATGGGTGTAATAAAGAGTAAAAAGGAACATAATTGGTTATGATGTCATATATAGGTGGATCTATAAGATAATACTTGGCCTAGATGCGCGCGCAGCAGTATGACGTGTAATTGACGTGTAACTAGGGGGTGAAGGGGACTTGACATTTAGCTCTACATGTGGAGACAAAAAGTCTGGGGGGTCAAGTCAACCTAATCCCAAATCATATCTAACATCCTATGTTTAAAGAACTATGTTATCCAAGAAAGAAGGACTCTCGGACAGAATCTATTCTATACTGACTGTGCGTGCGTGTACAAGCGTCTAAGTGTCTACACTGAATGCGAGGGGGTAGGAATATTCCATGGTAACAGGGCTATGAATTACTTGCATAAGGGCAGAGAAGCCGGGCCTTTTGCTCGGTAACTGGAAGAATGTTTACTTAAACTACTAGGCAGGAATGCATCGGCTGAGGGGGAAGCAGATAATTCGAAGGTGAAATACAGTTCTTGGCAGAGAATAGGCTGATGTCAGGCTTCGTGAGCCGCGCAGAGAATGAGACAAAGTTCATGGTCACAGATGCAGGCTCAGACTGGAGCTTTCAGAGGCAGAAAGCAAGAAGAGTTTTGATGACAGAATCAGGGCCTACTTGCCTGGACTGTGAAATGGCACAAGTGAACCATATAAAGCCGGTGGCCTTTCATATTTAGGAATGGAATATCCGGCCTATTCATGGCGGATCTGACAGAGGACATGTTGACGTTGGACGCACATGTATTTGCGTCTTCATAACTGGAACTGGAGGGAACATACATGTACTTGTGATATGCACATAGAACCGTTGGGGTCCAAGATAGGGGACATAACTGACCAGAAAAATCCATATTTCCACACAACGACTGGGAGAAATCGGAGTAAGGGGCACAGCCCTGAAGTGGCTAAAATCTTTCCTTGATGACCGCTCCTTTCAAGTCTGGGAGAACGGCAGCCACTCACCCGCAATCCCTCTCCGCTGTGGAGTACCGCAGGGCTCATCTCTTAGCCCGACGTTATTCAACGTGTATATGTCCCCGCTGGAGAAACTGGTCATTCCGTTCGGCGTATCGATCATCAATTACGCCGACGATACCCAGCTGGTGGTAACCCTCTCACACCCGCACCAATCTCCCTCTGACCTCCACAGCTGTCTCACTGAAATCCACAGCTGGATGAACTCCTCAGCATTAAAATTAAACGGTTCCAAGACCGAGATCTTGCTGCTCGGACACAAAGGGCCCTCTCTGCCGCCTCACCTCTGGCCTGACTGCTTGGGTGACCCCCCTGCACCCAAGGAAGAGGTCAAGAGCCTGGGCGTATGGCTCGAAAACGATCTGAGCTTTAGAACACAGGCAAAAAAGACGGCAGGAATCTGCTTCGGACTTCTCAGGGCCTGTAGAAAGATCTTCCCCCTGCTCCCCGCGACCGCCAAGAAACTTTTGATTCAGGGCCTTATCCTGGCAAGGCTTGACTACTGCAACTCAATCTATCTGGGAGCTCCTGAAGCCACTCTCAACACCCTGCAGAAAATTCAAAACGCCGCGGCCCGCCTACTCACTGACACCCCCGCCAGATCATCGGCAAAGCCAGCCCTCAAACTTCTCCATTGGCTCCCAGTCAGAGAAAGGGTTGCTTTCAAGGCCCTCTGTCTGGCCCACAAAACTCTTTATAACAACGGCCCTCCCCTCCTCAAGGAATTCATCATCCCCTACAAAACGAAAAGGGCCCTCCGTTCCAGCGGAGAGAACCTCATCACAGTCCCCAGAGTTAATAAAGCCAGGTCCGGAGGTCGCCGCTTCTCGGTCCACACGGCCAAACACTGGAACAACCTCCCCCGGAGACTGAGAACTGAACCCAATCTCCTTCAGTTTAGGAAGGCACTGAAGACTCTTCTCTTCCCTGACCCTTAACCCCCTCCACCGCTGACCCCCCTTGAGTTCAGGTTCTAGCGCTGGGATGCTCTAGGGTTACTACGCGCTCTACAAAACCTTAAATAATAATAATAATAATACGAGCTGTCCCACGAAGGATGTCGAGTGCTGAGGGGTCGGTGTCCGGTGGGAGCACCAACAAGCCTTGTCAACGCCAACCCACGCAGAAGGTCAAGGATGTGTACGGTTCAGACCAGCAAGGTCCAGGAGACTCACCAGAAGAAGGGGAGTCAGGGCAGGCATGGAGCAACCAGGGGAGCCCAAGAAAAGCAGAGTTGACCCTCAAGTGCACCCACAGGCCGGAGGCACAGTAGTGCAAAAGGACCTCAAACGATTTCACCAAACAGCAGCCCACGGAGCACTCGGTGCAAGGAGGCCGGAGTTCGTGGTAGGAAATGGTGGCAGAGGTTGGAGCTACTCGGAGCCCAATGCACTTGTTCGGGAAACGCCAACAAGCATATGCACTTGCAAATATACGCGGTGCACAGGGGTTCAGGTATTGCAGCCCCCACAAGGGATTCTGACCTCAAACTTGGTGAGAGGGCAGCCTGCACCTCGAGAGACGTAGAAACCCACCTCCTGTGTTGCTGAAGCCTTCGGAGTCTGTAGGAGCTCAGGGTCAGCCGATCGGACAGCAGTGTTGCGGTGCCTGCGAATGCAGGGGAGTGATGCCTTCACTCCAAGGGAGATATCTTTGGTTGTCCTTGATGCTCCACAGGTCCTGCATGGATCCTGTATGGTGCACCGATACAGATGATGCTTCAGACTGAGAGGGAGACTAAGTCGGGCCCAAACGAAGTCCAGCGAAGCCCCGAGTGTCCAGACGGTCGAAGTTCAGTGGCTTCTGGTTCAGAATCTTGTCCACGTCGAATCTAGGGTCCTACAGCCAGGTAAGCCCTTTTGTACCCACGGGAGAGGGTAGGACAGATTCAGGGGAAGGTCTGGACAGTGGGGAGGTTACTCCCTTATCCTTTGTCCAGTTTTGCGCCAGAGCAGGAGCCAAGAGCTCCCAGGACTGGTTTGAACTGGACAATGCACAGGGACACCAAATGTGCCCCTCATGCAGACTTTCGTTCGCTGGCAAGCGCACCCACCCAGGCCTAATACACAAAATCCTGTCTGGGAGGTGGTCACACCTCCCTGTGACAGAATGCTTATTGTTCTGCCTTCCCCTGCTCGAGCTTGGCTCAGCAGCAGGAGGGCAGAAATGTGTCTCCCACTCTACATGCGCACTTTAACCGTGTCTGGAACTCACTAATTCATCCTAATTTTGTTACATTCGTACTTTTTCCCCTCTTCTTGCACGCAGAGAAAAAAAATCATTCTATTTACAACTGGCTATGTTTGTGTACACATCTGCATGCATGCTCACCATCTCTGTATGCACAGTGACTGCTTCTGCGTATGGACATACCCCTACTCACACAGCCCAAATTCCATTCTAATACTATGAACTCCAAAATAACCCTTTCTAGACTCTTCCTTCCTCTACCCCTTTTTGCATCATCTCTAACCTCTTTCACTATTCAGATCTCCCAAACAAACCTTTCTAAACCCTTTCCTCATGTATCCCTCCCAGACTCATCTGATACATCGTATCTCTCCCTTAATCTGCTTCTAGAGACTCTTACCTCCTTAAGCTCTCCTTTACTCTTCCTGCTGCTATAATCTCCAAATAAACCATCTCTAGACCCTTCCCTCTTCTCTCCCTCCGCTATCCTTTTCAATCCAACTAACAGACTCACATATCCACTGATCAAATTCATTTCAGATTTCTCTATACTAATTCACCACTAATACTTTTTGGGTTCCGGAGCAATGTGCTACTCGCCGAAGAGTGCTTCAATGCCCAGTCAGGGTTAGTAAGTTCTATTTAAATGCAATTGCAATTACATGTTCGCCCCCTCTTTGCACGCGCACCCTCACTCTCCTGCTCTGCAGGGTCTAGGCGCCACGGCCTGGCCTCAGGTGGACCCCGGACCACCCTGGTCCGGTGCTGTGAGGCGAACACGCTCCTCCCAGCGACTCTCAGTGCGGGGTTTTCGAAAACAACATCTGATTTTGGTAGCTGGGTTTCCATGGGAACACCTGATGTATTGGCCTATTGATCAAAGAGTAAGAGGGCTGCATCCAGCCGGCTGCTGTGAGCATCTTTAACCACGGACCCGGATCAATACAGCCTGGAAGCTCCTGGGGAGACACCACTCCCCCCCTCCCCACACACACATCCCCCACCATGCCGGTCTCTTCCTCTCTTAACATGCTTCCGCACTTTGTCCTCATTCATCCAATTCACTCCACCTCACCTTCCTTCTTCTCACATTTGCTGCTCCTGTACCAGAGCCCCTAGATCATCACACCCCACCTTTGCTGTGGGGCATAAATCACCTATTTGGGTATAAGCCAGTGGCGCAGCATGGGGGGGGGGGGGGCGGGGCGGGGCGCAAAATTCTTAGGGGGTGCAAAATAAAAAATAATAAAAATCGTACTACTTATTTTTTTCTTTTAACATTTTGCGGCAGGAAGTGCTAACGGTCCACGGGTTAGGGAGCGCAATGCTTGCCTTGCCCCGGGTGCTGGCAACCCACGCTGCGCTGCCGGTGTAAGTAGGTGTGGTGTAGTGGAGGCGTGATTAGCAGTGGTGTGATAGAGATTATGTTTTCTGATGCAGTGAAGTGCTGAGGTGGGTGCGACAGTGGGGTGTGGACGGGGCACTGTGATGTGATGTGTAGTGACGTGGTCTAGTTAGGTGTCTATAAGATATGGTCCTTGAGGCAGGGCGTGCTGATGAGTGTGGAACAATGGTGTATCATGCAGTTTGAATAAGTGAAATGTTAGGATGTTGTGTGGTGATATCGAAGATGTGACTCTAATTCAGGTGGTTTCCCCTGGTATAATTTGATTTGTTTACACATGTGATGTCCAGTGTGCATCCACGTGGACTTGTATGGTCTTGATTTAATGTGGCATGCTGTAGGAAAGAATCATGTGATATTGTTCGGTGCAATCTGGTTTGATATTGGTCGATATGGGATGAAATTACAGGTGTAGTATGAGCAGCGCTTAATTTGAGCTGGTGTTTTCCGGTGCTCAGCATCGGCATTTAATCATCAACACCGGCGCTTTTCATTAGCAGTTAAGGACACACTCAATAATGGGGAGATTAAGTGATTTTCCCAGAATCACAGGATGTTGAGCCGAGACTTGAACCTGGTGCCCCAGCTCCGAAGTCGGCAGGTCTAGCCATTATGCCACATCCTGTCCCCACTTTCATGGTCAGTAGTTGGTTCTTTTTTAGGCGGCGCTAACAGGAGAAATGGGCTGGAGCAAGCTGCCTCCTGACGAGAGCCCCAGCATTTTTTTTTTTTTTTTTTTTTTACAAATTAACCACCGAGTATGAGGAGTTAGGCTTGAGAGTAGATGCAGTGTAACGTTATGGAGTTAAATATGTGTGACGTCATGCGGTTTTGTACAGTGTCACGTGTTGTATGGTGGGATGCTGTGAAGTGGAATGGTTAATGGAGGGGTTGTAGGTGCGTAGAGGTGTTTGTTTTGCTGTAGCATTGGGTTCTCTGGTGTAGTGTTCTGTGGTGTGATGTGGTCTGTAGTATTGTATTGGACTGAAGCATTTGTATAGGGCTTACTATCCCAGTGTAGAGCGCTGAAGGCCTTACACATACGGATAAGCAGTTACACCACGTAGGGCGTGTGATTGGAAGGGTATTGTTTGTTTTGATCCTGTGTGGGAAGTATTTTCTTGCCACGCCTGATGACCTCAGAGGTGGAGTTGTCATGTATGGGACACAGCGCCTGGTGGTGTGACAGGTGAGGGGATCTGAGAGGCAGATGCACAGATAATAACTGTAGTAAGAGCTATAGACAGCTACACAACACCAGCCTAATCATAGGAGATGTGGGACCCCGTGTGCATGTACCCCAAAACAGGGGATCATCAGAGAAGGCCTGGTAATCCAGATGGGAGCATGCATCAGTCATGAATGCTACCCAGTGAGTAACATGATGTCAAAAAGGCAAGAGTGGGAGCAGTAGCCATGCACCCTTCTATTTTAATATTACTTTCTCAAACCAGGTAGTTCCCCTGCTGCTGAACAAGTACTCTCCATGATGCAGATAGGAAGTGTCGGGGCAATCAAGGCTGGCCACCTGAGCAGAAACAACACAATATTCAAAAGCCCGGTTTCCACCCATTCCTGCTGGGATGAAGGAAGCCAAAAGCTGGAGCAGGGGTCCAAACCCCAAGACCCTCTGCGCTCCCAAAGGCGGATGAGCACCAGCCAGCTGAGGTGTACTCCAGTCTTGGCTCAGACCCTAGCAAGACTGGATTTTGGATTTGGGAAACCTGTTGGCCACAGTAATGATATTCTGTAGTTGTTGTATTTGGTTAAGTAAAGGATTGTCTTTCGGGTGTATTGTTCATGAATGGTTGCTAACGGATGGTGGCCAAGTTGGTCATGTCTTAGATGTGTCAGACCGTTATGCCCTTGGTAGTGTGTGTGGTTGTTTTTGTTCCAATAGAGCTACAAGTTGTCAATTTGCTAATGTATGGTGTGGTTTCTTTTTATGAAACCTGGAGCAGTTTGATATGCCACTACTTATTGTGGTTTTCACTTAGGTGGTTTGTAAAGTTGAGTGGTGTATCTCTGGTGTCCTTGGGGCAAGTTGCTTGGACATCAGTTTGAATAGCAAAGGCTTCCTTTAGCTTTTGATTTTCGGTAGTAAAGAGGAAGAGCATGTGAAGATTTCATCAAGGAGATGGTGTGGTCTCGAAACTCGGAAAACAGTAAAATACCGCCAGTAGCACTTAATACGCGAATGTCCAGCCAGTGCTTTCCTTTCTAACTAAAAAAGTACTTTAAAACATGCAAAACTAATAATAAGGGGCACGGGAATTATGCATTTGAACGGCTGCGGCAATTTTTGCCTAATAATAGATTTTTCGCATTTGCCACATAAGCCACCTGCCACATAATCTGCAGTTTCTACTGAAAAAAATTCTAGCTCAAACAGTTCAAAGTTTAAAAAATGCAGCGGCGGGTGTTCCAGCTCGTTGGACGGCCCTTTTCAACTCTTGACTGGTCAGCTGTATGTTGCTTATTGCTATATTTGGGTGTTAAACCTGTAGTAATGAGGTGCAACCAATGCCCAGACAGTGTTACCAAATTGAAAAATGTCAAACAATGAAGTAAAACTATTACAAAATGTGCTGCATTATGCCGCATTATTTGCCTTTTCCTGCTGCATAATTGACTCAACTCTGAGGCATAATTTGGCCCTCTCCTGCGGCATAATTCCAGTGGCCCTGCTAACAATATACAGAAAATGAACATGTCATGAAAAAAGAAACTTTCTAGCCGTTTCAGACAGAACTCAGAAAGCAAGCGTGAGTGCAGCTTCCAGGCACTAAGAACCAGAATGTCTAAAATGTTAAATTTATTGGCAATGTTTTTCAACAAAGTTCATGAAAATTGTGTCTCCGATTCCAAACACAGCTTGTGGACGACAGTCAAGGGCGCTAGGTCAAAGGTCAGCTGTCATTAGATATAGTTTAGAGGGCACCTGCTCCTTCAAGGGACTTGTGCTAGTGTGTTGCAGGGCACTCGGGGACTGTGGTGGGCCTTGTCCAGGGATGGCAAGGTATTACTGGGTTTTTGTCCCTTCACACAGAAGCTGCACCTGTGCCCACCTCTCACAAAGTCCAGAAGCACTTACCCAGGCTTGAAGAAGTTGAAAGAAGGTGTGAGGTAAAGTAGGAACATCCAGTGCCGTGGCCGTGAGTGGCACAGCCTACAAGAGTCTTTGATGCTGGGCAACCAAAGAGGACTCCAGCATCTGTCCTAAATGTTGCATTCTTGATGATTAAAAAAAGTACTATATATCAGAAAACTTCTGGTCATGTTTAGATTTTTCCTGCAGCAGAAGAGCCCTCTGAGCATGGGACGAGGGACTCTTTCAGTTTAGAGGCTTGGGTTTCTAGCACCGCCATCTCCACATCTTCTCAATGGATCCAAGCGTGGTTTGGAGCTACACCCAGTTACCTCTCAGACGCCTCCAGCCAAGGAGATGGAACCAGGGGTGTCCCTGAGGGTCCATGAAGGAAACTAGAAGCACAGGCAGATGTCCCTGTGGCCCTGATGGGGGTCAGAGACAAAGGTGGGGGGTCACCTGACGAGATGCAGGCGATGAACCCCCCCCTGGATGCCATCCAATGCTGGCAGTTGATGATGAGACCTCCTGCTGAACTGCGTTCCTGCAGCTTCTTGTCCGTGTTCAAAAAGACCTCATTACAGCTCTCAAAAGCTCAGATATTCAGGCTTCGCACTGGGCTGAGGTTCTTCTACAGGCAGACTCTCCTCTCGCAGCAGGCAGGTTACTTCACCCCGTAGGCAGTCCAGAAGCACATTCAGCAGGATTCTTGGTTCCAGGATTGCACCCAGCTCTGTAAGAAGAGCAGTCGAGTGTTGCTCCTGCAGATGGTTGTCTTGCTATACTTGTATTGTATTTTAATTGTATTTATATAGCGCTTACTACCCCTGACAAGGCGTCTAATCGCTTTCAGCAAGTAGCACACTACTCCGGAACCCAAAAAGGATTAGTGGTGAGTTAGTATAGGGAAATTTGAAATGTATTTGAGCGGGGGACATGTGAGTCTATTATTTGGGTTGAAAATGATAGTGGGGAGATAAAAGAGGGAGGGGTTTGCATTTATATTGCGCTTGGTACCCCTGATGAGGCATCAAATCGCTTTTCGAGGAGTAGCACGCTTCTCAGGAACCCAAACAGGATTAGTGGTGATATGCAGCTAAGCCTTGATTAGACGAGGACTCCTGTAACAAAGCAGTTGTTGGTATGGGCAGTGTTTATACCAAGATTTGACTGGGGGTGAATGTTTTGATTTGTTCTACATTCCGTCCATCAATTGTGTGTCTTTTGCTTTCTCGCCCTAAGTGCGCCAGGTATGCTCAGACGTGAGTCCTGGGCTCACTGTGCCACTGGAATCAAGCTATCCTGGCTGAAGAGGGGTGAAACCCCGAAACCGGTCCTAGGATGCTTGTTTCCGGTCTAGGGAGAACCTGGCTTGGCAGTTCGGGCTGGACTGGTCCCATGAGGCACAAGGTCAAGACTGATTTGCATATGGCCAGGTTTAAACTGGGGTGGCATGGTGAGCAAAAGAATGATGGATTTAACCCAGATCTCTTGACTGGGGGTGAATGTTTTGATTTGTTCTGCATTCCGTCCATCAATTGTGTGTCTTTTGCTTTCTCGCCCTAAGTGCGCCAGGTATGCTCAGACGTGAGTCCTGGGCTCACCTTGCCACTGGAATCAAGCTATCCTGGCTGAAGAGGGGTGAAACCCCGAAACCGGTCCTAGGATGCTTGTTTCCGTTCCAGGGAGAACCTGGCTTGGCAGTTCGGGCTGGACTGGTCCCATGAGGCACAAGGTCAAGACTGATTTGCATATGGCCAGGTCTAAACTGGGGTGGCATGGTGAGCAAAAGAATGATGGATTTAACCCAGATCTCTTGACTGGGGGTGAATGTTTTGATTTGTTCTGCATTCCGTCCATCAATTGTGTGTCTTTTGCTTTCTCGCCCTAAGTGCGCCAGATATGCCCAGACGTGGGTCCTGGGCTCACTGTGCCACTGGAATCAAGCTATCCTGGCTGAAGAGGGGTGAAACCCCGAAACCGGTCCTAGGATGCTTGTTTCCGGTCCAGGGAGGACCTGGCTTGGCAATTCGGGCTGGACTGTTCCCATGAGGCACAGGGTCAAGACTGATTTGCATATGGCCAGGTCTAAACTGGGGTGGCATGGTGAGCAAACGAATGATGGATTTAACCCAGATCTCTTGACTGGGGGTGAATGTTTTGATTTGTTCTGCATTCCGTCCATCAATTGTGTGTCTTTTGCTATACCAAGATTTGAACAATCAGCTTTCTTTAATAGAACAGTATTTTGGGGGGCTCTCCAATCAAATATTGCATGACCACTGCATAATCATCTCAGGGCTGGTCCCAGGAGCATAGGATACATTCCTGAGCTGGTTCCAACCAGGCTTCCTTGTTTGGCTGGAAACGTTGACCTATTGGCTTTGTCGGTATTTTTTCTCAGTGATGTCTTGCATCGGAAAAAATATGTTTTGCCTATACGCGTAGCATTAGCACAAAAAGGTGAAATGACCCTTGCACCATATTGTGCTGTGATTTTTTTTATTTTGTATTCACTGTTCGACGATGGAACAATAAAAAAATAGGATAAATGTGAGAGAATGTGCTATTTGATCAGCAGATTGCAACTGCCGGACCCTTCTAAAAAGGGGAACAAACAATTAAAAAACAAACAAACCTAAAGCCGCGGGGCAAGGGAAGGGTAGGAGCATAGCAGAGGAGGGGTGGTGGAACAAGAGAGGAGAGGCGGGGTTAAAAAGTGAACACTGGAGATGGCGGCAGTGGGTGGTATAGGCGGAGCAATTGCATAGGGGTGCAACAAGAAACGTGGGGGTGTAGATTTAAAAGAAAGACAGGAAGGGGAGGAGTTGGGGGTGGGTTTGATAGGGGAAGTAGCACATAAGAGAGAGAGCAAAACACACATGCACTCATAAAGTGCTTACGTGCAAAGAAGAAAGTAGTTCCATTAATGTAAGCAGTGAAAGGATACCACAGGGAAGGGGGGGAGTTGGGGGTGGAGCAATATGGAAAGTGGGGCGGATTTGATAGGGGGAAGTAACACCTAAGAGAGAGAGAGCAAGAAAACATATGCACTCATATGAAGTATTCAAATGCAAAGAAGAAAGTAGTTTCATTAGTGTAAGCAGTGGAAGGATACCAAACAAAAAAATTGTAAAAAAGCTTGCTCCATGGGAAGGGCGAACACAAGAAGAGAAAGGAAAACGAATGAATAAGAAGCAAGCAAATGAGAGCGAAAAGAAAGCAGACTAGTGCTAATCAGTGGGATGGCCCAAAGCCCACAGTCAGTTTTTGGTATGGTCCACAATGGTCTTTTGACAACAGGCAGCTAAAATCTAACTGTAGGCGATGACCAGCACCTCTGTGGTCATCACACAAGAGGCGAAAGCCCTTCCCACATAGGTTCAAAGCAAAGACACTTCCAACCACACACCCACATGGTGTAGCGTGCTAGCCTTCGGGATAAGCACTTCGGCACACCCCACATATGTGCAGTAGGCTCTATACAAATGCTACAGTGCACCGTCTCTCATGTCAATAATGCATTGTATGAAAACAAGCATTGTCTAAAAACCACTGTAGTACAGAACCCATGCTGGCATGGAGGGGGCACGTAATATGAAGATGCAGACTCCCACGCCGGACGGGCGGGGAGCTGGTTAGGTAGTGCAGGAGTGGGCTCCCCGCACTGCCCCAACAGTAAGGCTAATGGGTGAGCCGCGTGGCACTGCGGCAACCCCAATAAAAAAGAACATGCGGCGCAATGCTGCATTTAGAAAGAGCAGCTAGAGAAGTCTGATGCTCTCATGTTCTTTACTCATTTCTTTACTTCCATGTGTGCTGCACAAGGCAGAACACATGGAAAAAGCAAAAAACGAAGAGAAATAATGCATTTCTCCTCATTTTGTCAACTTACGGCCAGGATTTTCCTGGTCTTAATTTTGGCGCTGCCTCCTATGTACGCCACCCTTGTACATAGGGGGCAGCGTCTAATAAAATGGGTGTTGCGGTGGAACACCCACGCAACCCCCTTTCACGCTAAACATACCGTGAAAGGGTGCCTTATGTACAATGCAAGTATAAACAATATCTCAACTGGATTCAGCAGAAGTTGGTATATATGTATGTACAAGACATTACAACGAGCGAACAAAAGGGAGAGACTCTGAGTTATTTGTTGAATGTGCTCATGGCATCATATATTTAGAAAAAGTTAAACAGGACAGTTATATCAGCACTGTATTGCAAAAAATGCAGAGGCAACCCTACAAGACTTAGTGCACTTTGTGCTCGTGACAAGAAGTGACGGCGCAGGTGACAAGTGAAGAACACAGCGCTAGGCGCGGGGTGAAAAGGGGAAGCAAAATATGTACAAGATGATTGGTTCTAAACAATAATTTTCTTGAAAAACATTTAGACACAATTCAAATCAATTCCATGAACCAGGAAAGGATGTGCGCCATATATTGCACTGGAAAAACAATGGTCGACGACATTTCGATCCTTAGTAAGTTAGGATCATCATCAGGACAGGGAAGCCAAAATTTGTGGGTGCTGTAATTAAGTAGGTCAGGATTCAGGAGTAAATCGGGTCAATTGGAGAGGTGGCAGCATTGATACAACATCTGTTGTCAGTGGAGGCACACAGGGGTGTGGGCCATGGTTGGGCGGAGAAAATCTTGTGTCATGAGCAGGGTCGGAGCCACGATCCACTGCTAGAAGGAGCCGGATGTTGGTTCCTGGGTCAATCAAGTAGAGGGGGCGGATAAATTCAGCAGATTATTTGCGTGCGAATATAACCGGGCTGTATAAGTGGCTTAATGCTGCCTTATACATAAGGTAAGGCCCCTATTGCCACTGAGACGTCACAAAAAGTGACGTTCCCGTGGCGATAGGGGCTTGTACATATGCCCCTTAATTTTTCGTTTGCATACAATGACCACACCTTCGTCCACTTAACGTGTACAGGGGGGATTTGGGCATGTTTCCAAAACTGCCCCAACATTAAACGTGCGGCCCACAGCAAATGAGTTATAAGTCTCCCTGTTGGGGTTGTCAAGTTGTCTCCCGAGGCTCCCAGCAAGAGAATGAGGGGTCCGTTCGTGGCTTTCAATCGGGTTGGGGTGAAGCACCGTCTGGTGAGCAGTTTATGCGCATTGTCTTTATGTTGCACACAGATGGGTGACCTAGCCGCTCTAGTTTACACCTTTTCCCTGGTGCTCTCTGGTATCTTTTGGCCAAGGTCCCCACTCCGACCACAGTGTAGGTGGGGGTTCCACCTTGTATGATTGATTGAGATTTTTGTATAAGAGAGAAGTCCCTTTTCTTTTTGTTTTGTTGTGAAATAGAAGCTCAAATAGGGTCTTAGATTGGATTTCTCCACCTCTTAACCATTGTAACAGCTGGGTCAATCTTTACTCATCGCGTTGTTGGAGATTAAAGTGGTCGATTCAAGCATCTCTGTCTGCTATTGCTCCGTCCATGTAAAAATCTCCCAATTGAAGTGGGGTCCCTTCATTCCACCTGGAGACGTGCGGGTCAAGCCTGCTGGACGGGAACTCGGGTTGTGAGTGACTGGGGTCATTGGTGATGGGAAGGTAGTTAGACCGTGTGTTCGGGATATCATCTCCTAGTAGGCTAAAAGGATTGCTGTAGAATGAAGTAAAGTGTTTGGGTTTGTTTTATTTTTATGGGTAAGCCAAACCATTTGAGACAAAGGAATCGTGGTCTAGTGTGTTCTTCTACCGTGTTAAGTGTGATGTGGGGGTGTTTGAAGCCAGTCTAATGCTGGGCGTAGCTGGGCAGCTTGTACATATCTAGCAATGTTGGGGAGTCCCACTCCACCGTCAACGGGTTTCTTGTAGAGAGTAACTCTCGAAACCCTTGGTGATTTGTTAAGCCAAATGAAAGTGAAGAGTTTGTTATGTATCTGTTTGAGTGTGGAGGGACAGCACCAAAGAGGGAGCGCTTGGAGGACATATTAAAGCTTGACACTGGCTACATGCCTTATCCAAGATATTTCCAGCTTCCCCCATCTGTAAATACCATTGTAATGAACCTGTAGTTGTGTTGGGATGTTGGCCTCGTAAGTGTGTTGAAGGTCATTTGTCAGGGTGATTCCCAAATACTGGAGCGAATGATTTCTCCACCAAATCCCTAGTCCTTGTAAAATTGGTTCGGAGAGGCGCTGGGGGTCTGAAACTCCCAGTGCAGAAGGTTTGGTTTAATTGATCTTGAAGCCCGAAACCTTTCCAAATTGGTCGAGTTTGCAAGCAAGTGCTGGAATGGACGTGTCCGGGTCTGTTATGAAGCAATGCACGTAGGCAGCAAAAAGAACCAACTTATATTCCCTCGGGCCTAAATGGAGGCCCTGGATGTCAGGGTTGGCCTAGGGGCTCCATTGAGAGGGCAAATATGAGCGTTATAAGGGACATCCCTGCCTCGTTCCTCTGGTTAAGGTCAGTTTGTCGGAGAACATGCAGGTAATTTTCAGGCGTGATGAGTGGTTGACGTTATTTGCCATTATTAGTTTTAGAAGGTTGGGACCCACCCCTGTCTTAGTCACTATTCTTATCAGAAACCCCCAATCCAGTTTATCGAAGGCCTTCTCTACTTCTAGCGAGAGAAGGACCATTGAGGCGTTAATGATGTTATACGCCAGTCTAGTGTTGTCTATGGCTTGGCGGTTTTTGATGAAGGCGTATTGTTCCCGTGATAATATTAGAGGCCAGGCGTCATGTATTCGGGTGACCAAGATCAATGCGAAAATCATCACATCAATATTCAGAAAGGCTGTTGGTCGGTAGCAACCGCAAGAAGTGGGGGCTCTCTGGCTTCAATAGTAGGGTTATGATAGATTCGGTCATCGTCACCTTAAGTCGTCCTGAGTAGAGGACGGTGTTATATAATGTTAGAGGGGGGCATATATGTTATTAAATGCCTTTAGGAGGAAACCAATAGGCCATTGGGGCCTGGTACTTTGTTAGATTTGAGCCATTTGATGGCAGTCCTAACTTCGTCTGTTGTTATGGGGCAATCAATTAAGGAAAAATCCAGAATTCCCACTTTGGGGAACACGATGGACTCCAAGTAGGTGTCTTGAGTTGACTCTGTTAAGGGCTAAGATGAGTTACACGCCTGAATAGGAGGAGAGAAATGCTTTAAATATGTTGGGTGTCATATTGTGTTACCTCTTGCTGCATCTGTAATTCTTGAAATAAAATTTCTAGTTTGGTGTTTACATAGTTTATAAGCTAAAAGCCTGTCTGCTTTGTTTCTCTTCTCATAGTATTTCTGGTTGATATATAACATTTTCTTTGCTGTCTCCTTCATCAGGAGATGTTCGAACTTGCCCCGCGTGGCTCGCAATTCTCTATACGCACGTTGGGAGCCACTATATTTGTGGCAGGTCTCCAGGTTTCGAGTCCGGGCCTCAGGTTCCATGTTCTTCTGGGTGGCACTGTGGTTAAAGTGGGCTGTATTCGAGATAAGTTGGCCTGTAATTACTGCTTTGCCGGCATTCCAAATCGTGTTCCACTTGACCTCCTCTTAGCGTTTTATTTAAAGTAATTCTCAATAGTTTCAAGGCTAGATCTCGGAATGCCATTTCATTAATCACCCAGAAAGTTTGTGTTGGGCGTTGAGGGTGAGTCAAGTCAGGGCGCGTTGTCACTGCGGAGTGATCCGATAGGACCGTAGCTTCTATGATGGTATCCAGCATTTGGGGAATCGGGTTTCTGCCTAGGAGGAAGTAGTCAATCCTAGAGAAGGGTCTATGTACATTAGAGAAGGAATGTGTAAACTCATTCCCCTCGTGTTGGGTTCACCATATGTCGATCATGGATAGGTCTTACAACCCCTGACGTGCAGAGGCCTGCGTGCTGGAGTCCCTGGAATTCAACCTGCCGCTTCTGGGTCCAGAACCGCATTGAGATCTCCCCTGAGTACCACTGGGCCCCTGCGGAACACTGCAATACGTGGGAAGAGATCATCATAGATCTTCTGTTTGTGATCGTTTGGTCCATTGACCGATAGTAGTGTTAACCTTGAGGTTCCAATTGAGCAGCCCAGGCCCAAGAATCTGCCGTTTAGCTAGTTGTGTAAGGTGAGTAGTAGACTTCTTTTCAACAAGATTGCCGCTCCTTTCATTTTATTTGGGGCCATTGCTTGGTATTGAATATGATATCAATAGGATTGTGGTCTAGGGGTGTCTTTATCAAGTTAGTGTGTTGCTTGTTGCAATAGTACATCAATACTTTTATGATGTAAGCAGTGCACCCCGTTTCATGGTAGAGTTTAGGCCTTGCATTTTAAGGATAGCTATCAACAATATGGACATCTCTGAGGGTCTATGGGAGTGTACAGATTCTATCTTAGGGCTCTATGGCTTCGAAAGGCAAGTCTGTCTCCCTCCCGCTAGCCCTGGGGTCATGTCGATGGCGGCAGGTGCGTATAATTCAGGGTAGGTCTTCTGTACCCAACCGTGCAATGTGTGTGGCTCATGTGCACCAGCAAGCAACCCATAGAGAGTTTTGGTAAACAACACATAGTAAACATAAAGAACAGTAACTGGAAAAATCAACTCAAAGTTACCAGCATGTAACTATAACCTTAGCTTAAGTGCAAGGTGGTGGGCCCCTTCAAGAGGGCTTCCTGGGAATACGGGGGTTGCGAATTGTAATGTACAAAAGAGCAAGTTGTAGTCTCTTTTACTGTGTGGGGAAGTCTGGTAGGCAAACCAAAGGGACATGGAGCAAGGCGCCTGCCACTTCGTTCCCAGTGAGAGCAGGCTTATGTGATTCGGTGTACGAACTCCTTGTATGGGACGTGAAGACTAAACACTGTAAGTTTGTCACTGCTTCATTGAGTAACCCTCCGTGGGTGATAGGAGTGAGAGTCTTTCTCCATACATTGTTGCTCTCTGTTTGTTTGACATCTTGATTTACTTGTCTGTGGGGTTCTCCATTTGGATACAGGAGATCCTGGTCCTAGGTATCTGTTCCTGTTCGAAGGTGGAGCAGTTCACGGTCCTCCTACGGGCCTGAGTATTGTTTGTTGTCTTGGGAGAAGTAGAGTCGAAAAAGATATCGGAGATGGCCAGTCACGTCTCAAAAATCATGGCAGAGAGCCAAGGTTGCTGCTGAGACCTCTTGAAAGACCGATAGTTGGTCCCCTCTGAATTGAATCTTATTTCGTGACCAGGATGCACCTATAATGGATTATTTCACTGTAAAGAAGTGGACGCAGGTCAAAACGTCCAGAGTTAGATTCCTTTTCTGTCAAATGAAGATTAAACCCTCTGGGAGCGATCTAGCTGGACTTAAGAGTTAGTGGACAACTGCAGCAGCTGGCAGAACTTGCCCAGGACATGGATCTCCAGTGCCACTTAAGGAATATTTTTGTCCAAGACTCTTATGTGGATATTATTTTGCCTGGACCTATTTTCATAGTCCTCTAGTTGTTGCTTAAGCCAAAGCTGGCGAGCATCCAGATTGTCTAGCCGTAGGCCTCGGTCATTATTGTCGTGGGCATGCTCGGCCAGGGATGTTTCAATTTGGTCCAGTCCCTGCTCTGCCCTCTGGACGGATTGGTTGAGATTGGTAATCGCTTTCTGGAATTCCTGACCAAGTGCGGACATGTCTTTCTTAAATTTGGTCAACAATAGCTGACTGTCTGCCTTTGTCACAGTTGATTGTAGTTCCTGGGTGTGAGACCGGCCTCACGGCGTTGCCCTCTCCATCATCCCGCCAACCTGCAACCACCCTCAAGACACGACATCCCCGACTCCGGCCGCCCCAGCCACCCCCGATCCACGGGCCGGCCAGAGACCTGACAGACTCAACACCCTACCACGCATGCCCAACCGAGGGAGCGGGAACCCTCGAGCCAGACCCAGAGGCGCCAGCCCAGTCACACCTCGGGTCGCCTTCCCCGGGAGGACTCAATCGGCCACCAGGCCCCTGGGGAGCAGGCGCCTCCCCGACCGAGCGTCTGGGGTCCCTCCCAGACCCACCTGAAAAGACCAAAGAAGTGAGCGGCAGGAAATCCCGCCGAACCCCCTCCGTCACCCCAGTCCCCCCTCTGCGAGCACTCCGGACTTCAAAGAACCAGCGGAGTATAACAAGGGGTGCCGGAGGAACAAGGGGGAGAAGACCTGGAACCATCTGAACGCTGAAGTCACCTGGGCCTGCTGAGTGACTCGCGGCCTCTTGCTATTGAACCATCTGAGCCCTGCGGACGAGGTCGCGGCTCCCGAACACTGATCCACCTAGGCCTGCTGAGTGACTCGCGGCCCCCCAGCTATTGAACCATCTGAGCCCTGCGGACGGAATCGCGGCTCCTGAACTCCGACCCCCTGTGCCTGCTGAGAGACTCGCGGGGCTCTCCTTGAGGACGACTCGATAAGAGATCGCCCAGAGACACGACACCCTCCAGCTCGAGGATTGTGAGCTTCCGCAGGGTATTTCGCAGAGACACTATCTTGAAAGACTGTCCCGCTACCCCCATTCCCCACGACTGATTTGTGGTACGTTGTGCCACTGCTGTACTATTTGCCTTTTGGGTCATAAAGATCCCTTGAAATCATCGATAAAAGAACTTATCGTCCTACAAAGAATACGTGTGGTGTCCCTCTGTTCACAGTGTAGATCAGGGTGTGCGCGCCTGGTTCGGCTTACTTGGGAGAGGTGGGTTAAAGGGGTGGGCAAGACGTGTATCGAACCCCCTTCCGGCGGACGCCTTTCCAACATTTGGTGGCAGACGACGGGATCCGAGCCGACACCGAAGGAGAGCGTGCAGTAAACGACTGACGCACTACCAAACAGAAATGGAAGGAGAAACCTCCCTGGGTGCCACAGGTACCGAAATAAGCTCACCGTTCCGAGAAGATCAATTGGACTATTACACGCATAGAGAACTAAAACAGTTTTGCAAAGACCTTGGCATCGCTACCACCGGACTGAGCACAAAGGAAGACTACCAGAAAGTACTGAAAGCCTGGGTCGAGACGGGGGCGCCCCCGACCCAAACGGAAAGAAACTCTACCCATGAACAAACAAGCACCCCGGCGAGAAACAACGGGCCAGAGGGGAACCTGTCCTCCGAGGAACAAGCGGACCGAGAGAGAAGCCGCAACCACGAACTGGAACTAGCAAAACTAAAAATCGAGGGAGAGATAAAACTGGCAGAGAAGAAGTTAGCCGTCGAGCAGTTACGGCTACAAGGGGAACTCGAAGAGAAGAGACTCCAAAGGGAGCACGACGAAAAGAAACTCCAGCTAGAACATGAACGCGGCCTGAAGGAAATTGAGTGGCGGGCTAGACACGAAAAGTCACAGCCGCCCGGGAATCCCCAGCCCGCTCCCGCCGGGGAAACCAAAGTTCACATCCCCAAGGATGTGGTCAAGGAGTATTATAAGAACGATGATATCCAGCAGTGGTTTAAAGCCTACGAAGTCGCCATGACCTCTCACCGAGTCCCGCAGAAGGATTGGGGGGCTGGCCTATGGGGCCGGTTCTTAAGCGAAGGAAGGGACACTCTGCTCGATCTGCCCTCCGCGGTCATGAACTCCTACAGCCACATGAAGGAAGCCCTCGTGGGCCGGTACGGACTCACCCCCGAAATGTACCGACAACGGTTCCGAGATTGCAAAAAGATACCGGGCACCACGTGGGTCGAATACGTGAACTTTTACAGCCGAGCTCTGGACGGGTGGATCAAGGGCAGCAAGGTCTCCACCTTCGAAGAACTGTTCGATCTGATCGCCTGGGAACATTTAGCGGCCAATTGCTTTATAGAACTGCGCCAGCATCTCCTAGACAGTAAACTCACCGACCCTCGGAAGCTGGCCGCTGAGGCTGATGGTTGGGTGAACACCCGAGCCACCCGGGGCCCCGTGGGGGACTACGGCCGCAACAGTCAGGGTCCCCCCCGCCAGAGGGGCGGAGGGAACCACGGCCGACCAAGAGACTTTGCCGGGGGGTCCTCCACCAGCCCCCCCAGCAGCCCACCAGCGGCGGGTTCGGCCCAGTCTCCAGCCAGCACCGGAGCCCCAGGACGACCAGGTCCACGAGCTAGGATCACCTGCTTCCGCTGCCAGCAGCCCGGACACTACGCCAATGACCCCCAGTGTCCTCAGTATCAGCGAACCACAACGACCAACCCCACGACCCGGCAGATGGCCTCCGTGGCTCTGGGGGAAGAAATGGAAGACTCCGAGGAATGGGAACCGGCGGCCATGGCCCTGGTCTCCCTTGGTGATCGAGAAATGGTCCCCGGGACACCCTTGCCCGCCAACACAGAGAAATACCGACAGCAGGTGACTATCAACGGCCACCGAGTCGAGGGCCTTCGCGATATCGGGGCGAGTGTCACCGCGGTCCACCGCAGCCTAATTTCCGAAGACCAGATCCTAGCCGGGGCCCTCTGTCCGGTCGTATCCTCCGACAATTCTGAGAGCCTCTGCCAGATGGCCCTGGTGCCCTTCGAGTGGGGAGGGGTCTCCGGAGAACTGAAGGTAGCGGTCCGGACCTCGCAGCCCGTAGACTGCCTCCTGGGCAACGACCTGGAAAATTCCCCGTGGGGGCAGGTAGAACGAAGAGCCCACCTAGAGATGATGGGCCTACCGGAATGGGTCTGCGCCACGACGCGCTCCATGACCGCACAAGTGGCCCCCTCCAAGGGCGGTGAAGCCCTCTTACCGAACACTTTCCCCGAGAACAGGGACCCCCTACCAGAAGCAGACAACCCTCCTTCCGAGGAAGAAGGAGACACTAACCCAGGGGAAGGACCGGAACCTTCTGCCCCAGAGGCCCCGATGGAACCCGAAGAACTGCCCGAGTTGGCCCAGTGGCACTGCGAAGGGGGGCCCTCCCGCGAAGAGTTCTGCCAGGAACAGACCACTTGCCCCTCCCTCGAGGGACTTAGACAACAAGCCGAAGCCCAGGTCGCCGGTGATCAAACTGGAACCCATTGGGTTTATTGGGACAATGGCCTCCTCTACAGCGAGCAAAAGTCCGCCGAGCTAGGCGCAGCACGAGTACTGGTGGTACCCCTGCGGTTCCGGAGCCTCCTCCTGGGCCTGGCCCACGATGTACCCTTGGCAGGACACTTAGGCCAAGACAAGACATACCAGCGATTGGTGACCCACTTCTATTGGCCCAAGATGCGAGCGAATGTAGAAACACACTGCAAGTCCTGCCTCACGTGCCAGGGCAGTGGGAAGAGTGGCGGAAAACGCAAAGCTCCCTTACAACCGTTCCCCGTTGTAAGTACCCCGTTCGAGCGGGTCGACATCGACATCGTGGGACCCCTGGATCCGAAGACCGCCCAGGGCCACAGATTCATCCTCGTCCTGGTGGACCATGCCACCCGCTACCCCGAGGCCATCCCCCTCCGCACCGTGACGGCTCCCGTGGTGGGCCGGGCTCTCATGGGGATCTTCTCCCGGGTCGGATTTCCCCGCGAGGTTGTGAGTGATCGCGGCACGAACTTTATATCCCGCTACATGAAGTCCCTGTGGCAGCAGTGCGGAGTCACGTATAAATTCACGACCCCCTACCACCCCCAGGGCAACGGCCTGGTGGAACGCTTCAACCGAACTCTGAAGGGAATGATCCTGGGCCTCGAAGAGCCCCTGCGCCGGAAATGGGACGTCCTCCTCCCTTGCCTCCTGTTCGCGTACCGGGAGGTTCCCCAAAAGTCTCTGGGGTTCAGCCCCTTCGAACTGCTGTACGGACATCCCGTTCGAGGGCCCCTAAGCCTGGTCAAAGAGGGCTGGGAGACAAGCCCCGGGGGACACACCCAGATATGTTCCGCTACATCCTGGCGCTCCGCAACCAGACGAGGAAGTTTAGGGAACTTGCAGAGGTTAACCTCGAGGCCAGCCAAGAAGAAATGAAGCGCTGGTATGACCAGAACGCAACCTTGGTCGAGTTCCAGCCGGGCCAGCAGGTTTGGGTCATGGCTCCGGTGAGACCCTGCGCCCTACAAGACAAGTGGACTGGTCCATTCAAGGTGGTCGAACGGAAGAGCCAGGTCACGTATCTGGTCGACGTACAATCCCCACGGAACCCCCTCCGGGTCCTCCACGTAAACCGTCTGAAAGCCCCACTTCGTAAGGACAGAACTGAGTTTGCTACTGGCCACCGATGAGGGGGCAGAAGAGGACACTGAACCCCTGCCCGATCTCCTGTGCACAAAAGAACTGGACGGTTCCGTGGAGGGTGTGAAACTGTCGGACACCCTCACTCCCCAGCAGGCCGACGACTGCCGCCAGCTGCTCGGACAATTCGCAGACCTTTTCTCCCTCATTCCAAGGGTGACCGACTGGTGTGTCCACGACGTGGACACCGGCGACTGGCCGCCCGTGAGACACCGAGCCTACCGGGTGCCTGACCGAGTCCGCACCTGCATCAAGACCGAGGTACAGAAAATGCTCAACCTAGGGGTCATCGAGCCCTCCGACAGCCCCTGGGCCAGCCCGGTGGTTCTGGTCCCGAAGGCTGCCTCCCCAGGGGTCGCCCCCGAACTAAGATTCTGTGTAGACTATCGGGGGCTCAATGCGGTCACCCGCGCAGACGCTCACCCTATTCCCCGAGCCGACGAGCTCATCGACCGCCTGGGGGCCGCCCAGTTCCTCAGCACTTTCGACCTGACCTGCGGGTACTGGCAGATCGCTCTCACGGAAGGGGTGAAAGAGCGCTCTGCCTTCTCCACGCCAGATGGCCACTACCGCTTCAGGGTCATGCCGTTCGGGATGAAAAACGCCCCAGCCACGTTCCAGCGGTTGGTGAACAAGGTCCTGGCCGGACTCGAGGAGTTCAGCGCAGCGTACCTTGACGACATCGCCGTATTCAGCTCTCAATGGCACGAGCATCTCCAGCACCTCCGACAAGTACTAATGGCCCTGCGCCAAGCGGGCCTGACAGTGAAAGCCAGCAAATGCCAGCTCAGACAAGGCTCCGTGGTCTACCTGGGGCATCAGGTGGGCAGCGGCCAGGTCGCCCCTCTCCAGCCGAAGATCGATGCCATCAAGTCCTGGGAGCCCCCCACCACGCAGACAGAGGTTCGGGCCTTCCTGGGCCTTACGGGGTACTACCGGAGGTTCATTAAAAATTATGGTAGTATCGCAGGGCCCCTCACAGAGTTGACCTCCAAAAAGCTTCCGCAGAAGGTGCAGTGGACCCCCCAGTGCCAGCAGGCGTTCGACGCCTTGAAAACCGCCATGTGCACCGCTCCCGTACTCAAGGCCCCCGACTACTCCCGAGAGTTCGTGGTCCAGACCGACGCATCCGAACATGGCATCGGGGCCGTGCTCTCGCAGTTCGACGACAAGGGCATTGATCAGCCCATAGCCTTCATCAGCCGAAGGCTGCTGCCGAGAGAGCAGCGTTGGAGCACTATAGAGCGAGAGGCCTTTGCCGTAGTCTGGGCCCTCAAGAAACTACGGCCCTACTTGTTCGGAACCCATTTTCGAGTACAGACGGACCACCGGCCCTTGCAGTGGCTAATGCGGATGAGGGGGGAGAACCCCAAGCTACTACGATGGTCCATCTCTCTCCAAGGGATGGATTTCACTGTCGAACATCGCCCCGGGACGGATCATGCCAACGCCGACGGCCTGTCCCGGTTCTTCCGCTTCGGCGAGGAGAACCCCCCAGTGGATGGGTAGTTCTCCACGCCTATCAGCTGGGGGGGACGCGTGTGAGACCGGCCTCACGGCGTTGCCCTCTCCATCATCCCGCCAACCTGCAACCACCCTCAAGACACGACATCCCCGACTCCGGCCGCCCCAGCCACCCCCGATCAACGGGCCGGCCAGAGACCTGACAGACTCAACACCCTACCACGCATGCCCAACCGAGGGAGCGGGAACCCTCGAGCCAGACCCAGAGGCGCCAGCCCAGTCACACCTCGGGTCGCCTTCCCCGGGAGGACTCAATCGGCCACCAGGCCCCTGGGGAGCAGGCGCCTCCCCTACCGAGCGTCTGGGGTCCCTCCCAGACCCACCTGAAAAGACCAAAGAAGTGAGCGGCAGGAAATCCCGCCGAACCCCCTCCATCACCCCAGTCCCCCCTCTGCGAGCACTCCGGACTTCAAAGAACCAGCGGAGTATAACAAGGGGTGCCGGAGGAACAAGGGGGAGAAGACCTGGAACCATCTGAGCCTGCTGACGCTGTCGCGGCTCCTGAACGCTGAAGTCACCTGGGCCTGCTGAGTGACTCGCGGCCTCTTGCTATTGAACCATCTGAGCCCTGCGGACGAGGTCGCGCCTCCCGAACACTGATCCACCTAGGCCTGCTGAGTGACTCGCGGCCCCCCAGCTATTGAATCATCTGAGCCCTGCGGACGGAATCGCGGCTCCTGAACTCCGACCCCCTGTGCCTGCTGAGAGACTCGCGGCGCTCTCCTTGAGGACGACTCGATAAGAGATCGCCCAGAGACACGACACCCTCCAGCTCGAGGATTGTGAGCTTCCGCAGGGTATTTCGTAGAGACACTATCTTGAAAGACTGTCCCGCTACCCCCATTCCCCACGACTGATTTGTGGTACGTTGTGCCACTGCTGTACTATTTGCCTTTTGGGTCATAAAGATCCCTTGAAATCATCGATAAAAGAACTTATCGTCCTACAAAGAATACGTGTGGTGTCCCTCTGTTCACAGTGCAGATCAGGGTGTGCGCGCCTGGTTCGGCTTACTTGGGAGAGGTGGGTCAAAGGGGTGGGCAAGACGTGTATCGAACCCCCTTCCGGCGGACGCCTTTCCAACACTGGGGGTTGAAGAGAGTATCCACCTTGTGAGCCCATTGGGCTAGCTCCAAAGATGAAACTTGGGTTGTGTACACTTTGCACTGTTGGTGGAGCATCTCCTTTATTGAAGGCGTTTTCGTTGTCTTGGGCTTGGCCGTTGCCACGATGGTGAACTTGGGAGCCCTAGTGGGCTCACTAGGGGAGTCAGCAGATCTTGTTTGCTAAAGTGGTCCAAGTAATATGGCCAGGGGCCTAGAGGTGAGCCCTCAGGTCTACACTATATGGTCCTGTTAAAGATTAGGTGATGCACGAGCTATACTCTGAATCACCCAAAGTGCGGCGGGGCTTCACAGTTGAGATCCAGGGGCACGAAGTAAGCCTTCACACTCAGGATCCTCCCCACTAAGTGCTGGAGTGGTGTAGTGAGCTATTAAAGTTGCTCATCAGTCTAATGTCACCCCCTGCAGTCCGGCCATTCTGCAGGGTGATGTCCAGTGTGCAAAAGGCAGTATCTGCAGCCCCCCGGGGAGGTGGACCACCAGACGGGCAGCCTCCAATGAGCCTGGCTAGCAGCCCACTGGCTCTCAACCCCAGGGCCCCACCCCTCTGGCTAACGCGCTCAGCAAACCAGAGCGGCCCCGGTCCCGCAGCTCATGGTACCTCTCCGCTGCACCCTCGGATCAAGGAGATCAGTCAGCTCACTCACTTCTACCAGCTACACCGCTCTGAGGCTCGCTGTAGTCCTGGGCTTCACAATCGGCTGCTGTGCCCGCCATCTTGGACCAGGCTCAACAGCTGCCTCGTCTTTCGAGGTAGTACTCTCTGCTCCACTGGCCTCCTGGACATCGATGCTCCTCTCTGTAGATGTTAGGGGGTTACCCATCAACATCTGGCCCCCAGTTCTCACTTAATGGTGTTCTGGACGGGTGTCCCCAGATGCCGGGGCCCAGAGCTCAAGAGGGAGACATGTTGGTTCTTCCCTGCCATAGCCACCCCCGCCCCCAAATGTTTTACTTGAAGTAGTTATGTGACCATTATTATTAATCATTGTGATGTGTGTATTAAAAAGAAATATACTGGATTACTGTAGTGACTTTTTAACAAAACCAATTGGTCTGCTTTATATATGTTGAATGTCTGTCGGTATGATAAAGCCAATGGGCCTGCCTTTTATATTTTGATGTTCAAACCCATTGACAAAGCCAGTAGGTCTGCACTACTTAATGACATCCCTTTATATTATTACAGTTTGGTAAAAAAAACACTTGAATGTTATAGTTACGTCTCGTAATAATATCTTAATTAGCATTTTTTTTAAACTCAGAAATTCAGTGAAAAAAAGCAAAGGTAAAACTGACATTGTAGTTAGGTGAAAATGTCACTTAAAACATAACATTTTAAACTAAAAAAACACTGAAGTTCGCCAGTTGTAGTTAGCTGAAGTAACTAATACTTCCTCGCCTACCATGCACTGCTTGTGACTTCACATATTACATCACACGATATGTTATATATCATTGATAGCATCACTAATGACAACTGAAATAAAATCATTAATGACATCACTGTTCATACCGAGTGCACAAGTTATAGTTACTTAAGTTAACTATAACTGGTGAATGTCAGTGTTTTTTATTTGTTTCAAAGGTTAGGTTTTAACTGACATTTTCACCTAAATATAACGTCACTTTAACCTTGTTTTTTACTGAATATATATATATATTCACTGAAAAAACCATAGGTTTCACACATGTTATAGTTAGCTGGACATTTTACTGATAAAAAACCAATGAAATTCCCCCGTTATAGTTACTGTAGGCAACTATAACTCACGCGACCGCAATCCTCTGCTGATGCTAATACTGTATTTAGACACTTATTTGCCCATGTCTTCTTCCATTAAATTTTAGCTATACATATATTACAAATATTTTTTTTTCATAAAGACACATATGTCATCAGCAGAGGATTACGGTCGCGTGAGTTATAGTTGCCTACAGTAACTATAACGGGGGAATTTCATTGGTTTTTTATCAGTAAAATGTCCAGCTAACTATAACATGTGTGAAACCTATGGTTTTTTCAGTGAATTTGTACGGTTTTTTAAATGCTAAGTTACTTTACGCCATTTGTGGCGTGCGTGCCCACTTAACGCAGTTCGTTCCATGCGCGCACGGTGCGCTTCGCGCACCGCGTGCCCACATTACGCTAGATGGGCCATGAACGCACGATGCGCTCCGCGCACCGTGCGCACATGGAGGACATATGATGAGCATCGTTGTGACAGGTAAAATATATGTTTTGATTAACTTTGGTAAGCCATGGACAAAAGGTGCCCTGCGGGCACCTTTTGCACACGGGGTGGGGAGAATGTGGATATTTTTTTTTTTTTTTTTATAATTTCTTACCGTACGCGTACGGTAAGCGTAATCGGCGAAATTTTCGAAAAATTTAAAATTGCCTTTTTTCACTTGGGGGGTCGTTGGGGACTCCCTCGACATGGCAAGGTGCTTGGGAGCTGTGTAAACAGCCCCCTTACGTGTTTTTGCACTTGGTTGATCAAACCCCCTGTCAGAGTGCGAGAGAGAAAATGGCGGCCGCCGCTTCCTGGTTTCGACCGATTCGAATGTTTACTAAGATCTAAGGGCCAATCAGAATCGCGCTCGCGCACGCCACCGTACGCGTACGGTAAGCGCACCGTAAGCGCACCGTAAGCTGGCTCAGATATATATATTGATTTAAAGGCTATTTTCTCAGAATCTACTGAACAGATTTACACCAAACCTACAAAAGGCACTTCCTTGACCTGAGGACTACCTCTCTGCCAAATTTCAAGTAATTCTGTTCAGCCGTTCGGGCTGTAGCTGTGTCTAAAGGTCCCATGGAAAAATGCATGGGAAAAACGCGTTTTGGGACCCCCCTTTTATCTCAGCCCCCGCTTGACGAATCCCCCCGAGACTTTCAGGGTAGGAGCGGAGCGTAGCGCCCCACCTATTTTGAAAAATTCGTGAGGATTCGTCAACCGGCGCCAAAGTTATTCAAAATAGAATGTTGCGGATTTCCTATGGAAACGTGGTCCTAACTATAACTACCTACTGGCGACCGCCAGTAGGTAATATTTGTGTGTGTGTATATATATATATGTGTATATATATATGTGTATATATATATATATATATATATTCACTGAAAAAACCATGGGTTTCACACACGTTATAGTTAGGAATTAGCATTTAAAAAACCTTAGAAATTCACTGAAAAAACCATAGGTTTCACACACGTTATAGTTAGGAATTAGCATTTAAAAAACCTTAGAAATTCAGTGAAAAAACCATAGGTTTCACACATGTTATAGTTAGCTGGACATTTTACTCGTAAAAAACCAATGAAATTGCCCCGTTATAGTTAGTTCAGCTAACTATAACTCGCGCGCCCGCAATGCACTGCTGATGACGTCACATATTACATCACTCATGACATGGTCAGTGACATCACTGATGACATCACTGATGACATCTCAAATGACATCACTGATGACATCACTGATGACATCATCCAGTGAATGTGTGTTTTTCTGAAAATTAAATATGTTTTATATATGTATATCTCAAGGTCGATGGAAGAATAAATGGGTATATAAGTGTCTAAATGGATGATTTGTTTTTGAAAAATTGATTGTGTAACTGACTGATTAAGTGTATCTCTCACATTGTGTATAAGTGGCTGCATGGGTTGGTGAGTAGCTACATGGGTGTCTATATAGGTTATTAGTTGTTTTTTTGAGTATCAGTCTGAGTATCTGTATGGTTCGGTGGGGGGTATTACGTAGTGCATAGGTGCATGAATGAGTGACTCACTGTTTGTATGTGTTGAAGACAGCATGTGTGCAGGACTGTATGGGTGGATGAGTGTGTGTATGGGTGTGTTAGTGAGTGAATGACTGTCTCAATAGTGTCTTCAGGAGTAACTACATATGTTTTAAACTAGTATATGTGACTATTGGTGTATATATGTGAGTATATGTGAGAGGGAGAGATTGAAAGAGTTCCTGTATGAATAAGTATGTGTTTCTATAAGTGATTGTTTAAAAGACTAAGTATGTGTAAGTTTCCGTAGAAGTAAGTGTGGTGGTGTGTGTATAACTGTATATGCAGGTGAATGTATGTTTGATTCTTTATTAGCATGAGTGACTATGTGTGTGAGTAACTCTATGGATGAGTGGCATTATGTAACAGGATGTATAGGTGTATGAGTACATATGATGAGTGAGTACATGTATGAGTGACTGTATAGGACTGTTGGTGAATGAGTGGATGTGTATGTGGATCTTAGAATTACTGAAGAGGTTGTTGTAACTGGTATTGGTATGTCCATTGTTTTGAAATTTTTAGTCTCTATTTTTGAATGTGTGTATCAAAGCTTATATTAAGGTGAGAGGAGGTCTGCCACTCTATCACAAGGATGATGTCATCAGTGATGTCATCAGTGATGTCATTTGAGATGTCATCAGTGATGTCATGAGTGATGTCACTGACCATGTCATGAGTGATGTAATATGTGACGTCATCAGCAGTGCATTGCGGGCGCGCGAGTTATAGTTAGCTGAACTAACTATAACGGGGCAATTTCATTGGTTTTTTACGAGTAAAATGTCCAGCTAACTATAACATGTGTGAAACCTATGGTTTTTTCACTGAATTTCTAAGGTTTTTTAAATGCTAATTCCTAACTATAACGTGTGTGAAACCTATGGTTTTTTCAGTGAATTTCTAAGGTTTTTTAAATGCTAATTCCTAACTATAACGTGTGTGAAACCCATGGTTTTTTCAGTGAATTTGCAAGGTTTTTTAAATGCTAATTCCTAACTATAACGTGTGTGAAACCCATGGTTTTTTCAGTGAATTTGCAAGGTTTTTTAAATGCTATTTTTTTTTTTTATTCTTCATTTTTTTCAAACATATTTTTACTTTAATTTTCTTACCTTTTATAAAGACTATGCTTAAATTTTTAAAATCCTTAAATATTTTTTTTATATATATTTTTTAAAATAAACATGTAAAATTTATTTCCAGATTTTTTTTTTTTTTTTTTTTTTTTTATAGTACGCGTACCGTAAGCTCACGGTAAGCGTACGGTTTACGCAACGTCCGTAATCTATCTACGCTGCTTGCGTATAGTTACGTACTTTGCGTAGCCGCGCGTACTGCGCGTGGGACGCGTGCGCGCTTACGCCACACGCGCACGTTACGCGGAAGTGCTGGGGAGTGACTGTTATGCGCATGCGCGGAAGCGCGTGTCTTTTTTACGCGCATGCGTACTTTTTGCCGTAAGCGTACCGTAAGCGTACCGTAAGCGTACGGTAGGTCATGTGATCGTGAAACACAACTTTTGATTGGTTGAAACTACTTTCAGTTCTAGAACTCTCCTACACCACACCCATTCCCCTCATTTCTGCTTGTGATCCCTTAGGAGAAGGAGCTGGTTTGTCTTTGGGATACGATGGCAGAACAGCAGAGCCCTTCTGAGAGTGAGGCTAGCACCAGCAGCACTGTCTTGAGGCAGAGAGCGAGGAAAGTAAAGCCTTCTTATGTTTGGGATTATTTTACTTTTCCAGAAGGCCAGCAAAAGGTGAATGCACCCTTAGTTACTTGCAGGCTGTGTCAGCGTGTACTTTCTAGAGGTAATCCTGACAGGAAGTATTCCTTTGGGAATCACACCATGAAGAGACACCTCCAGGATGTACACAGAAGGACACATGGTCATCTTTTTGGAGGTAACTCTTCAGAAAGACGAGCCAGTACATCCACAGCAGCTCAGCCTGGACCATCATCTGCAGGGCTGACTCCTTCTTCTGCAGGTCAGGTGAGCCCTTCATCTGTGGGGGGAGAATCTCCTTTTGCTGGCCCTCTGGAAATGAACCTTCGATTTCGGAAGGTTGATATTCATTGCACATTTTGTAAAGGTCTAATTTGTCATAGGGAGACCAGTGTTTCCCTAGTGAACAACAAAATAGATCAGCACATTTGTAGCTTTGAATGATTTTCCCATGCTTCCTTTCCTCTGTCCCTGCATGAACACAACGGTTCTTTTAAGAGCCAACCTTATCTTTCATCTTTTTTTTACATATGTTTTTTAAAACCTTTTTTTTTTTTTTTTACCGTACGCGTACGGTGCGCGTACCTTTTTTTTATTTTTTAAAAAAAACACTAAAAATCAATTATCACATTACAAGGTCCTTGAGAGACTACAATTATTATTATTGACTTACCATACTCACTCAAAAAAATATTTATTCATTTGTTTTTTTAAAAAATAGTTTTAAAAATGGTTGTAGTTTTCGAAAATTTTCTATATCGATCTGAAAAAAAAGAAAAAAGTATTAATATTTTTTTAACAATTTATAATACAGTACACATATTTACATTTTTTACCAAAAAATATTTTTGCCTTATTTTTGCTGTTTTCAGAATATATTGCATTTCACTATAAATTGTGAAAGCAATTGCATTCATCATTTTACAGCGGGCAAAAAAAATTAACAATCTCAAAGATTGTATTAAAAAAGCCCAGAATCTCTTCTCACTTAAACTTATCATTACAGAAATGCATATTATTCTAAAAAAATATCATCTAAAAACAATACTTTTTTCTTTAAAATACCGTCTGATATGTTTGTTTCAGAAGTATAATCACAATATTATATCTCAAATAACTCCAAAATACATCTGATTTTATTTCCTTTAGGCCAAATAGTATTTTTTTTTTTTTCCTGGAATAAATTTCCAAGGGAAATCCATTAAAATTCTAAAGTTTAATTTGTCCAGATCTCACCGATTCTCTGTAACATTTTGGTTCACGAAAATGTTTTGAATAATTTATTTAGTCCACAATAGAATTGCTTACTTTTCCACATGGCCAAATAGTAATTTTTTAAATCATTTTTGAAAAAATTTCCAATGGCAGTCCAATAGCATTCCAAAATTTAAAATGTGCAGAAGTTACCGATTATCTCTAAATTATTGGTTTTTCAAAATTGCATTAAAAATTAAAAAAGTCCACATTACAATTGGTTATCTTTCCTTTAGGCCAAATGATAATTTTAAAAATATTTTTTCTACAAAATTGCAATGGTAATCCAGTAAAATGGTAAAATTATTTTGTCCAGATCTTGCCAAGTCTCTCTAAAATTTAGGTTTCAGGAAGATTAGATAGGAATTTGCTAAATCAAAAGGCAAACGTTGTTTGAAAATCAATTGGGAATCATTACACAGTGTCCAGCCTTTTTCACATTTTAGATAAACTGTGTAATGTCCAGAAGTAACAGTAGGTCCATCATGGAAAATTATTGCAACAGTTACAAAAGTTTTTCCTGAAATTGATAATTGCTGTCCTGTAAACTTCTTTATTAAAGTATCCAATTTTGATCCATCAGCTCTACATCGTTGCATCATTAAAATTACATACTGTCCGTATTCCTTTAAAATTAATGTTGAAAACATGTCAGAATTACACTCACCACATTTCATGCTATGATTAGCATCTTTAACTAATTTTGCAAAAGTGACTGTTTTACTCTCTGGCAATGTCAAATAAATAAACCTTTCATTATCAACAATAGAGCCACATATATTATAACAATTATCACAACTATGTTCCCATTTATAAGAGAGACCAAAAAAAATGTCAATGGGAACTCCTTCTTCTTCCACTAACTGAAGAAAATACATCAAAAATTCGTGTGCATCTTGCTGTTCATTTTGAGAAAACTGTGTTCGTCCTGAACATACATCTAAAAGTTTTCTAATATCAGTAGCACTTTCTATTTGAGTTTTATCTTTACTCAGCTTTTGAAAAAGGAGACTCAGCTCTGAACAGAATCTTTTTCCCTGATTTACTATTATCTGCTCTTGCAAACTTTCCAGATAAAATGCAACATTCAGCACTACATTAGCGTAGCAGTTGACACCAGAGCTATTTTCAAAATGACATCCTACAACCTGTTCTTCATTGTCCTTTTTCTTTTTGTTTGCAATTACATCACTCCTCTTTTTTTTCCTCTTCTCTATATCTTCATTACAGATATTCTCATTTCTCCTTTTACGAGAAACTACACGTTTCTCCAACACAGGATACTGACCTAAATGAGGAGCATAGCTTCTTCTTAATCTATTATACTCCTTTACACAGTTTGTATCAGCACTAACTTTTGAGTCATCAAAGTCTATCATGAATAAACCTGATAATGTTTTGACTCGTGACAAAGCTACATATGCCATACCTTCTTTGAACACAGTTGAACCAATGTTCACAAATGCACAATCTACAGTCAATCCTTGAGACTTGTGGATAGTTACAGCATATGCTAGTGAAAACGGAAACTGCTTCCTACGTACATATAAGTCTTTCACAAGCATAAAACGAACTGTACAACGACAAATATCTTTAACTTCTTCTATCTGATCAAATTTTATTTTTAAACATTCAATTCCTTCTTTTTTCTGATAATTAATAAAACCCACAACTCTTCCCATCGCTCCATTCACTAAGCCTTTCTCAACATCCAAATTTCTCCTTAAAAACACTCTACAGTTCATGCAAACATATAGATTTTTTTCTAATCCTGCTGTTTTGGAGATGTTCTTCTCTAGTGAGTCCAATTTATTTTTCAGTTTGCCTGTTACTGTGACAGTAATTCTTCCATCCTCAATTTTGTCCACTGCTTCCAATTTCCTGATGTCTTCCTTTTCCAATTTCAAAAGCTCCTCATTAAATATTGAGCATTCACGTAGAGTTGGCATTAAGCAGATGACACTTTTGTTTTCTGCAATATTCTTGTATATTTTCTCTGCAACTATTTCTTCCTTTGGAAATAAATTATGTAGCAGCCGACTCTGTAATGCTTTTTTCCCAACTTCTGTGAGTAGTCCAATCCTGATATCTTTCAGAATACTTCCATATTCTTCATCGTTTGCTTGCCTCATATTAGTTGTAAGTTCCTTGTACTCAAAGAAGGACCAAATATTTGTATTTCCAATGCTTCCCAATGACTTCTTCGTGTCTTCATGTGTCACAGTATTAAACACTGGTTGTCCTTTAACTGGAGTAAGTTGCAAAAGATCCCCAAAAACTATGACGTGTTTTCCACCAAATAACACGTCATAGTCTGTCTTCAAAATTTGCTGCATTCTTAAATGCACAAAGGCAAGCATTAAGTTTGATACCATGCTCACCTCATCAATAATGAGAACTTGCATCTTCTTCAATACTCTTGAAACTTCCAAGGATGCTTCTCCAGTTAGCTTGTTGAATTGTATTTTGTTCTCATGCTCCACTGGTAACATTAGCAAACGATGTAAGGTGATTCCTTTTATGTTATATGCTGCTAACCCAGTTGGAGCAGTAACCACACAAGACAAAGTAGAATCCGTTTTTTGCTTTAGGTAGCTTCTGATGACTTTAATTAGGAAACTTTTTCCAGTGCCAGCTTGTCCGCTTACATACATCCTGATTGGATGAAATGATGTGCATGAGCACTCTTTTTTGATATGTAGAAATCCGTGATCAATTTTGTTTTTGATCTCTTCATAAATTTGTTGCTGCTCTTGATTCAGTTGTCTTTCCAAATTTTCTAAGTCTATAAATTCTTCTTGAGCTTGATTCATAGCCGTTTCCACTTCATTCATGGCTATTGATGCTTCATTTTCAACGATTGGTTGTCCTAGGGGATCTTGACTGTATGTTCCTGAACTTTGGCTGTCCTGAGAACTGTCTCTAGCTATTTCTGCTGCAATTGTAGTTTCCTGTTCAATTTCTTCATTTAACATTTGCAGATAAGTTGAGAATGTACTGCATTGTATGCTGTCTTTGCAAGCATTAAAAGAATCTTCATAGCTCTGGAATTCTCCCAGTAGTTCATCCTCTGTACGCCATGGTTTAAACAACTGTAAAAGAGCCAAGTAGTAAAATTCTTTCTTGTCGGTAGTGTCGCAACTCAGCTTCCGGTGATTTATCAAACTTCCTTTGGTTTGCTTCACCAAACATCCTTCTTCACCAACAACTTTATATTTTCCACTGTTGATGTCTTCTGCAGCTTTCCGTGAATAAATGTAGTTCTGTAACACTTCATAGAGACACATGTTCTCCAGATGATGACTTCTCTTGGGATAATATGTGTCCAACATGTTTGTTTTCAATATATCTGTACTTTCTGGGTCATTCTCAGCCAAATATTCAATTTCTCCAACAGATTTCAGTACCCGATTTCTCATTGCTGCAAGGCCTAAACTTGCCCAAATTATTCTTCTTGACTTCGAGTAGAGACTTGCAGAAGATAACCTATCTGAACATTCGTAGGATCCAATTTCTCGATGCGATAACATCTTCAAACTGAAACTGTACAGCTTCTTACTGACAGTCTTCTCGTGAGAAATCTCTTCCCACATTTCCTTCAATTCTGTTTTTTCTGATTTCGTAATGTAAGACGTTACATATCGAGCAACAGCAATGGAATTGTCAGCAACATACTGTATATCCATGTTAGCGTTCCACATGGATAAAATGACTGGGTTGTAGTCATTTATATTTTTTGATTCTTCTTTTCTTTTAAGGTTGTAGGTATTCTTAGGTGATTTTCTTGTGATAGTATGTCTCACAGCTGACATAAAACTGTTGACTCTTCCATTTGAAAGAACAGGTCTAGGAAATCCAAATCGACATTTAGTGTAGTATTTTTCTTTGCTCTTGTATTTCCGTCGACAGTATTTTCCACACCGATGACTTTGGAAACGTAGAACTTGCTCCTTTAACTTGTTCTCTTCTGTGCTTTTAGGTATAGCACATGTTGCATATTCTTCAATGTAAGATAACACTGCTTCATCAGTATCTGTTCCAAACTTTGGGGCATCCTTGATCCACAGCAGCATATGAATATGAGGAGCACCTCTTGCCTGGTACTCTTTTCTCCAAAAGAAATCCACTACTTCTCCAAGGGGTGGATTTTTTTTATTGCAGATGAAGGATATCATAGCCTCAAATCTATGATTGAAATATCTGCAAACATTAACCGGATCCAATGAGCACAGTTCTCCTGCTGTCTTGTATTCGATGTTTTTAATGTTTGAATTGGCCTCTCGTAGAAAATCCAGTAAATCATCCCAAGCGTACTCGGCACAGCTTAGGGTAAGGAACCATGTTGGTGTTCCTAAATTGCGTAACATGCATTTTAGTTCACCATGGCGTCGGTACCAATATTCATTTGTCCCACGCTGACAAGCCATCAGATTGATCAGTTGTGTTTCCAAATGATCATCTCGGTGCTGCACTTTCTCCATAAAATCCTTAGCAGACACATTTTGTAAATGTACTCCACTTTTTAAAATGTGATTTACTGCATAAGACAGTGCAGACAAGTCGCTTTCAAATAAAAGATGGAACAAATAAGGAATACTTTGTCGAAATCTGGGATCTTCAGCATATAGTCTTGTAGTTCGATACTCTGAAGCTGGAATCTGTTCTGGACGTTCATCGTATCGTCCTCCTTTTCCTTTAGGAAACAGCTGGGGAAAACATCGAGCTTCCAAGCTCTCCTCCCATACACTCACGGGATTTCCTTTTGCTTTCTTCATCTGAAAGAGATCAATATTGTCTCCCATAACTTCTTTCGAATGGAGAGGATGTATGCTAAAATGTTCATAAATTTCTTCTTCCTTTGACTTGTCCACTTTTTCAATTTGTCCAGTTGGTGTTTCTGTGTCTCCTTGTAAATCTTCTTCTTCTTCTTCTTCTTCTATATAAATTGATTCATACCATTTGTTATTTTTTTTCAAATACAAATTTGCTCTTTGTACTTTCCGCACATCTACCAGCTCCTGCCAAATCTTCTTATTCTTTGTAGGTACACCATTAACCAGAATAATTAATGGTTCAGTTTCCAAAGTATCCGCATCAATAGTTTCCATATTTTTTTTCAAATCCAAGGGCAAATACACCACTCTACCTTTTAAACCTCTCAGTAAATCTGAAGGAGGTAATTTACCAGTTTTGGGCTCCATACGTACTATGGTCTGGAACGGATGAACACATTGAATGAGTATAGACTCATATGTATTTAATTCAGAAAGTTCAGCAGGAATAGCATCCAATTCTAAATTATTATGTACAGCTCTGGTCGGCATTCTATTTTCCTCTAACTTGTTATAACAGTATTTACAAATACGCTGATCTTCACCCAATTCAAAACAATTTTCTAGAAATATATATGTGGCAAAATCCTTCCACTTATAATTATCTTCATTTTCACTCTTTCTGTAGAGATCAACATTCCTAGTTTGTTTTCTATAATGAGTTCTGCGGCAACAAATACAAGTAAAATTTGGTCTTTCATTAGAGACTATTGCAAATTTTGTTATGTGATCATTAAATGTGTTACTTACAGAGGGTTCTACATTGTCTTCCACTTCTGCCTCATTTACTGTGTCCTTCTCTGCACTGTTTTGTTCAGGACCAAAGTAACAAAACTGAATTTCATCAACAACCTTCTCTACATCTGATACCGTTCCTCGGAACAGAGCCCTATTCAATTCATTTAACTTTATTGCTGGACTTTTGGCAAAATACAACCGTCTCACAAACTTTCTCATTTCAGTATGATGAACAGCCAGCATCCTAAAATGATGGAAAACACTATTGCACACTTTTCTAGATAGACAAGCAAGAGAATGACCCTGCAAACCAGTATTCTCTCTCACTCTGCATGGATCCAGACTTTGAAGCACCTTAATCTTTTGTTTTACACTTTTTTTTACTATATTCTCTTAGAAACTCTCGAAATCTGTCAATAGATTCCTGACGCACAGTGCAAATACTACTACAATTCCAAGTGTACACTGGGGCTTTAGGACGTCTCCCCATTGCCTCATCTGCCATCACTTGTACCTCATCTCTTGGAACCATTATCTCCTTCTCCATTATGCAACCATTTTTTACTTCGTATGAACGACCTCTGGTGTCAACTGCATGCAGCAAACTATTACTTTGAAAATAGCTCTCTTCATTAAAAAAAGGTTCACTACTTGAACTATGCATCCACTTTCCTAAAAACACTTTACAAAAGTTTGTTCTGTTCACTACTCTTTTGCTTTTGCTTTGTGATTTCAGTACATTAACCATTTTATCTAATGTACGCATCCTATTCAAAATTAATATGAATAGTTTCCTTTTTAATTCTAATGCTTTTGCTGCAATGGCTTCAATTTCTTTTTTTCTCTTGTAATATTTAGCCTTTTGCTTATATTTCTTTATATCCTTTATCAAATTGGACATAACTCTTCTCTGAAACATTTTTCTACGTATCTCTTTAAATGCTGTTTTTCTGTTTATGTTAAACTTTTCAATTGCAGAAGGTATATTTGCATTAACTAAATTCTCAATTTTTTGCTGTTCTCTGTTTTGTTACATTTTTCCGAGAACAGACATTTTGTACATTTTTCTTTGTTTTGAATATTTTGTTTAGAAATTGTTTTTTTTGCTTACCAGAAGATTTTTTCTTTTTCCCAACATCAGCATCTTCTACTAACTTTGGTCCTCCAGTTGTCTTCAAATATAGTTTTTTTTTTAGCGTTTTTTGAACTCGAGATTTTGTAGGCATCTTAAATTTTGTTCACTGTTCTTCAGCAATACCTGAAAAAAACTAAAAAAAAAATCTGTTATTGTATTTAAATATATTACTACATTTCTTTTCACAATAGTCACAAAACGAAATTTCTTTGCCAATTTGAATGCACACAAACTGCTCTTTTTTTTGGGCAAGTGAAAATCTCTTTTACAAACTGTCACATTATGAAACCACTTTTCAGATTTTTTAAAAAGCCCATGTCCACAGTGCTACACTCCACCAAGGGCAACCAGCCTTAGTGATGCTGAATGTATTTGCATTACAGACTTAAACCTGAAAACCCCACTGGCTTGTAAATACTGTGCATGACTATACACGGCAAGGACATGGGTGTGTGCTAAGCCTCTGCTTCTTCCCCCAATAATTCGCTCCCCCTTTCCATCTAATGCAACTGTGAAATCACCAGAGCAAGACGCAATAAATCTCTGCCTATAATTCTTCTATGCACACAGAGTCATGTTTTCACATTAGTGCCAAAACGAAATTTCTTTGCCAATTTGAAAGCACACTTACTGCTCTTTTTTTTTTCGGGCCAAGTGAAAATCTCTTTTTACAATTTGAAATCACTTTTACAGACTGACACATTATGAAACCACTATTTTTGATTTATTTAATTGCACGTGTCCAAGCTGTTTTTTTTTCAGACCACCACCATGTGCATTCTCTGTGACTGCCTACACTCCACCAAGGGCAACCAGCCTTAGTGATGCTGAATGTATTTGCATTACAGACTTAAACCTGAAAACCCCACTGGCTTGTAAATACTGTGCATGACTATACACGGCAAGGACATGGGTGTGTGCTAAGCCTCTGCTTCTTCCCCCAATAATTCGCTCCCCCTTTCCATCTAATGCAACTGTGAAATCACCAGAGCAAGACGCAATAAATCTCTGCCTATAATTCTTCTATGCACACAGAGTCATGTTTTCACATTAGTGCCAAAACGAAATTTCTTTGCCAATTTCAAAGCACACTTACTGCTCTTTTTTTTTCGGGCCAAGTGAAAATCTCTTTTTACAATTTAAAATCACTTTTACAGACTGACACATTATGAAACCACTATTTTTGATTTATTTAATTGCACGTGTCCAAGCTGTTTTTTTTTCAGACCACCACCATGTGCATTCTCTGTGACTGCCTACACTCCACCAAGGGCAACCAGCCTTAGTGATGCTGAATGTATTTGCATTACAGACTTAAATCTGAAAACCCCACTGGCTTGTAAATACTGTGCATGACTATACACGGCAAGGACATGGGTGTGTGCTAAGCCTCTGCTTCTTCCCCCAATAATTCGCTCCCCCTTTCCATCTAATGCAACTGTGAAATCACCAGAGCAAGACGCAATAAATCTCTGCCTATAATTCTTCTATGCACACAGAGTCATGTTTTCACATTAGTGCCAAAACGAAATTTCTTTGCCAATTTCAAAGCACACTTACTGCTCTTTTTTTTTTCGGGCCAAGTGAAAATCTCTTTTTACAATTTGAAATCACTTTTACAGACTGACACATTATGAAACCACTATTTTTGATTTATTTAATTGCACGTGTCCAAGCTGTTTTTTTTTCAGACCACCACCATGTGCATTCTCTGTGACTGCCTACACTCCACCAAGGGCAACCAGCCTTAGTGATGCTGAATGTATTTGCATTACAGACTTAAACCTGAAAACCCCACTGGCTTGTAAATACTGTGCATGACTATACACGGCAAGGACATGGGTGTGTGCTAAGCCTCTGCTTCTTCCCCCAATAATTCGCTCCCCCTTTCCATCTAATGCAACTGTGAAATCACCAGAGCAAGACGCAATAAATCTCTGCCTATAATTCTTCTATGCACACAGAGTCATGTTTTCACATTAGTCCCAAAACGAAATTTCTTTGCCAATTTCAAAGCACACTTACTGCTCTTTTTTTTTTCGGGCCAAGTGAAAATCTCTTTTTACACTTTGAAATCACTTTTACAGACTGACACATTATGAAACCACTATTTTTGATTTATTTAATTGCACGTGTCCAAGCTGTTTTTTTTTCAGACCACCACCATGTGCATTCTCTGTGACTGCCTACACTCCACCAAGGGCAACCAGCCTTAGTGATGCTGAATGTATTTGCATTACAGACTTAAACCTGAAAACCCCACTGGCTTGTAAATACTGTGCATGACTATACACGGCAAGGACATGGGTGTGTGCTAAGCCTCTGCTTCTTCCCCCAATAATTCGCTCCCCCTTTCCATCTAATGCAACTGTGAAATCACCAGAGCAAGACGCAATAAATCTCTGCCTATAATTCTTCTATGCACACAGAGTCATGTTTTCACATTAGTGCCAAAACGAAATTTCTTTGCCAATTTCAAAGCACACTTACTGCTCTTTTTTTTTTCGGGCCAAGTGAAAATCTCTTTTTACAATTTGAAATCACTTTTACAGACTGACACATTATGAAACCACTATTTTTGATTTATTTAATTGCACGTGTCCAAGCTGTTTTTTTTTCAGACCACCACCATGTGCATTCTCTGTGACTGCCTACACTCCACCAAGGGCAACCAGCCTTAGTGATGCTGAATGTATTTGCATTACAGACTTAAACCTGAAAACCCCACTGGCTTGTAAATACTGTGCATGACTATACACGGCAAGGACATGGGTGTGTGCTAAGCCTCTGCTTCTTCCCCCAATAATTCGCTCCCCCTTTCCATCTAATGCAACTGTGAAATCACCAGAGCAAGACGCAATAAATCTCTGCCTATAATTCTTCTATGCACACAGAGTCATGTTTTCACATTAGTGCCAAAACGAAATTTCTTTGCCAATTTGAAAGCACACTTACTGCTCTTTTTTTTTCGGGCCAAGTGAAAATCTCTTTTTACAATTTGAAATCACTTTTACAGACTGACACATTATGAAACCACTATTTTTGATTTATTTAATTGCACGTGTCCAAGCTGTTTTTTTTTCAGACCACCACCATGTGCATTCTCTGTGACTGCCTACACTCCACCAAGGGCAACCAGCCTTAGTGATGCTGAATGTATTTGCATTACAGACTTAAACCTGAAAACCCCAATGGCTTGTAAATACTGTGCATGACTATACACGGCAAGGACATGGGTGTGTGCTAAGCCTCTGCTTCTTCCCCCAAAAATTCGCTCCCCCTTTCCATCTAATGCAACTGTGAAATCACCAGAGCAAGACGCAATAAATCTCTGCCTATAATTCTTCTATGCACACAGAGTCATGTTTTCACATTAGTGCCAAAACGAAATTTCTTTGCCAATTTCAAAGCACACTTACTGCTCTTTTTTTTTTCGGGCCAAGTGAAAATCTCTTTTTACAATTTGAAATCACTTTTACAGACTGACACATTATGAAACCACTATTTTTGATTTATTTAATTGCACGTGTCCAAGCTGTTTTTTTTTCAGACCACCACCATGTGCATTCTCTGTGACTGCCTACACTCCAGCAAGGGCAACCAGCCTTAGTGATGCTGAATGTATTTGCATTACAGACTTAAACCTGAAAACCCCACTGGCTTGTAAATACTGTGCATGACTATACACGGCAAGGACATGGGTGTGTGCTAAGCCTCTGCTTCTTCCCCCAATAATTCGCTCCCCCTTTCCATCTAATGCAACTGTGAAATCACCAGAGCAAGACGCAATAAATCTCTGCCTATAATTCTTCTATGCACACAGAGTCATGTTTTCACATTAGTCCCAAAACGAAATTTCTTTGCCAATTTGAAAGCACACTTACTGCTCTTTTTTTTTCGGGGCAAGTGTAAATCACTTTTACACACTGACACATTATGAAACCACCATGTGTAACTACAACAAAAACAATTCCCATTTCTATTATTCATTTCTTAAGTTACCACATACATCCCCTCCTAAACTGTAAACTCACCTTTAAAATTAGTTAGTTGTGAAAGAAATGTGACACTCAAACAGCAGATTATCAGAGCCAGGATCTCTGTTGTGTTCACCTCTCTCCTCTCAGCAGAACCAGATAATGGCAAACTTTCCCTCTATTTTTCCACACATATACATGTAAGTTTCAAATCTCAGTGCTTCCCCCTTTTTTTCACATGTATTCACACATTTCTATTGGTTGAAAACGAACCCTTTTCCAAAAGTACCCTTCCCCCAACTTGACTTCTGCCTAGTACCCTTCCCCCAACTTGACTTCTGCCTGCTACCATAGCAACAGCTCATGGAACACTGCTGTGTGCAGTTAGGTCAGAAGTTCGACACACAATGTTTCAATTCCACAGAGCAAGAGTGCTTGACTTTTCAAACCTAACAGCAAATCCATAGTACTGTTCTTTGGTTACACATTTTTTTGTACCAATACAAAACATGCTTCTATTAATTTTCACATACAGCCTAGTTTTTATTCTGGAATGGTATGAAACAGCCAATCAGTTCTTTTTGTTTTAAAAAAATATGTATGCCTCCATTTCCAAACTGTCTTTCTTTTCATATTGCCATTCTACTGAAAGACACCTCCTGAGTGCATCCAGTTCTCCTTTGAAGATGTTCACAGTGTGGATTGTAGGGCACAGCTATGTCTTCTGGAGTGAAAAGTTTGCAGAGAAAACAGATATGGTGAGAGACCTTGCTTTGCCAAATGTAGACATTAAATGGATTGGTCAGAGAGGGTTAAAGTGGCACCAATTGATGCCATTGGTGAAATCCTTCATTCAAATCCAACACCCTGACCTCATAATAGTGCACTGTGGTGGCAATGACCTAGGCACTTTGACTGGGGTAGGTCTGGAAATGCTTATGAAGGACACCTTTGCACAACTGTTTACACTTTTCCCTAAAACTGCCTTTGTGTTTTCCAACATATGCCAAAGGCAAAAATGGAACTGGTCCAATCATTTCTGTCCACAGATTGACAAAGCAAGAAAGCACGTCAACAAATCTGTTTCTGCTTTCCTCCGTGACTATGGTATGGGTGCCATTTACCACAACAACTTGCGTTATGACATGCAAGACATTTATAGAGGAGATGGTGTGCACTTCAATGATGAAGGGAACAGAGTCTTCCTCTTGAACCTTAGACTCTGCATCGGTACTTACTTGTAGGTACCACTAAAAAAATGACTTCATAAACACAACAGCTCTTTTTAGAGCTCCCTAATTTCTAAACTCTTAAATCTGCTTTTCATTTATTTATTTTTATTTTTTTTTCCGTACGCTTACCGTAAGCTTACCGTACGCGTACCCCGTGATTTTTTTTAAAATCAATAAATGTTTTTTTTGTACTTTTCTGTCCTTCTTTGACCCCCTTACAATTGTTAGGGGGTCTGTAACTCTCCTCATTGCCCCCTTTCCTTGTTTTCACTCTTTTTTTTCAGAGTGAAATACACAAAATGGCGGCCGCCGCTTCCTGGTTTCGGCCGATTCGAATGTTTACTAAGATCTAAGAGCCAATCAGAATCGCGCTCGCGCACGCCACCGTACGCTTACCGTAAGCGTACGGTAAGCGTACCGTAAGCGGGCTCAGATATATATATTGATTTAAAGGCTATTTTCTCAGAATCTACTGAACAGATTTACACCAAACCTACAAAAGGCACTTCCTTGACCTAGGGACTACCTCTCTGCCAAATTTTGAGTAATTCTGTTCAGCCGTTCGGGCTGTAGCTCGTTCTAAAGGTCCTATGGAAAAATGCATGGGAAAAACGCGTTTTGGGACCCCCCTTTTATCTCAGCCCCCGCTTGACGGATCCCCCCGAGACTTTCAGGGTAGGAGCGGAGCGTAGCGCCCCACCTATTTTGAGAAATTCGCGAGGATTCGTCGACCGGCGCCAAAGTTATTCAAAATAGAATGTTGAGGTTTTCCTATGGAAACGTGGTCCTAACTATAACTACCTACTGGCGACCGCCAGTAGGTAATATATATATATATATATATATATATATATATATATATATTTCAAATAAACGATGACGACGCCTTGTGCGGTTTTTACCTTTTATTTTCTGCTGCTACCAAACGCGTTTCGAGTGCCAAGCAGTCTTGCTCACCAGTGAGCAAGACTGCTTGGCAGTCGAAACGCGTTTGGTAGCGTCAGAAAATAAAAGGTAAAAACCGCACAAGGCGTCGTCATCGTTTATTTGAAATATTTATGAGACTCATCTCGAGGAGTCTAATAGACGACGCAACTCTCGCTTTGGAGGGGCAAGGAATGCTCGAGGACAACGAGGAAATATATATATATATATATCAAGCCACAAGGTTGCCTGTTAGAGAGTAGCCACACAACAGGTAAAGTATCTGCCATTAATACTTTATTGCCGGTACAGCGAGGGCAATGGCGAACATCACACAAATCAATCCAGCTTGCGCCTGACGCGTTTCGTGTCCTTGACACTTCTTCAGAGGCTCTGGAATATCTCACAGCCATAGCGATTTTTGGCATCATTATGAAACAAATGAAGTCCCGCCCCTCTGGGCGTGACCGACCCCACGGCCTGCTGGACCTCGTAGTGCCAATTACTTCTACAGTGAGCTGCCATGGCTGTGAAATGATAGTTCAAAATGTTACCTCAGTGGGTTTGTGAGGTGCGGCTTGGATCCTCGCTGATACTTTTAATCGGCAATAAAACGGTCTCCTGTTCCAATTGCAGCGGCGTCGGTTGGCGTCACTGCTGGAGTGTTGAACCAACACCGGGGCGTCCTCCGCGGCTCAGGCCAGCCGCAAAAACATCAAGCCACAAGGTTGCCTGTTAGAGAGTAGCCACACAACAGGTAAAGTATCTGCCATTAATACTTTATTGCCGGTACAGCGAGGGCAATGGCGAACATCACACAAATCAATCCAGCTTGCGCCTGACGCGTTTCGTGTCCTTGACACTTCTTCAGAGGCTCTGGAATATCTCACAGCCATAGCGATTTTTGGCATCATTATAAAACAAATGAAGTCCCGCCCCTCTGGGCGTGACCGACCCCACGGCCTGCTGGACCTCGTAGTGCCAATTACTTCTACAGTGAGCTGCCATGGCTGTGAAATGATAGTTCAAAATGTTACCTCAGTGGGTTTGTGAGGTGTGGCTTGGATCCTCGCTGATACTTTTAATCGGCAATAAAACGGTCTCCTGTTCCAATTGCAGCGGCGTCGGTTGGCGTCACTGCTGGAGTGTTGAACCAACACCGGGGCGTCCTCCGCGGCTCAGGCCAGCCGCAAAAACATCAAGCCACAAGGTTGCCTGTTAGAGAGTAGCCACACAACAGGTAAAGTATCTGCCATTAATACTTTATTGCCGGTACAGCGAGGGCAATGGCGAACATCACACAAATCAATCCAGCTTGCGCCTGACGCGTTTCGTGTCCTTGACACTTCTTCAGAGGCTCTGGAATATCTCACAGCCATAGCGATTTTTGGCATCATTATGAAACTAATGAAGTCCCGCCCCTCTGGGCGTGACCGACCCCACGGCCTGCTGGACCTCGTAGTGACAATTACTTCTACAGTGAGCTGCCATGGCTGTGAAATGATAGTTCAAAATGTTTCATAATGATGCCAAAAATCGCTATGGCTGTGAGATATTCCAGAGCCTCTGAAGAAGTGTCAAGGACACGAAACGCGTCAGGCGCAAGCTGGATTGATTTGTGTGATGTTCGCCATTGCCCTCGCTGTACCGGCAATAAAGTGTTAATGGCAGATACTTTACCTGTTGTGTGGCTACTCTCTAACAGGCAACCTTGTGGCTTGATGTTTTTGCGGCTGGCCTGAGCCGCGGAGGACGCCCCGGTGTTGGTTCAGCACTCCAGCAGTGACGCCAACCGACGCCGCTGCAATTGGAACAGGAGACAGTTTTATTGCCGATTAAAAGTATCAGCGAGGATCCAAGCCGCACCTCACAAACCCACTGAGGTAACATTTTGAACTATCATTTCACAGCCATGGCAGCTCACTGTAGAAGTAATTGGCACTACGAGGTCCAGCAGGCCGTGGGGTCGGTCACGCCCAGAGGGGCGGGACTTCATTTGTTTCATAATGATGCCAAAAATCGCTATGGCTGTGAGATATTCCAGAGCCTCTGAAGAAGTGTCAAGGACACGAAACGCGTCAGGCGCAAGCTGGATTGATTTGTGTGATGTTCGCCATTGCCCTCGCTGTACCGGCAATAAAGTGTTAATGGCAGATACTTTACCTGTTGTGTGGCTACTCTCTAACAGGCAACCTTGTGGCTTGATGTTTTTGCGGCTGGCCTGAGCCGCGGAGGACGCCCCGGTGTTGGTTCAGCACTCCAGCAGTGACGCCAACCGACGCCGCTGCAATTGGAACAGGAGACAGTTTTATTGCCGATTAAAAGTATCAGCGAGGATCCAAGCCGCACCTCACAAACCCACTGAGGTAACATTTTGAACTATCATTTCACAGCCATGGCAGCTCACTGTAGAAGTAATTGGCACTACGAGGTCCAGCAGGCCGTGGGGTCGGTCACGCCCAGAGGGGCGGGACTTCATTTGTTTCATAATGATGCCAAAAATCGCTATGGCTGTGAGATATTCCAGAGCCTCTGAAGAAGTGTCAAGGACACGAAACGCGTCAGGCGCAAGCTGGATTGATTTGTGTGATGTTCGCCATTGCCCTCGCTGTACCGGCAATAAAGTATTAATGGCAGATACTTTACCTGTTGTGTGGCTACTCTCTAACAGGCAACCTTGTGGCTTGATATATATATATATATATACACATTTGTATAAAATCACACATTGCACCTGTAGTTTCTGGCTCTGAAGAGTACCAGTGCATGAATGTGAACATTGTGCAAGATCAGTTGCTGTCACTAATAGTCGAGTAAGCCAGTGGCTGATGCCCGGTCCGCCTTTGTCTTGTTCGGTCGTGGACAGAAGCAAAATGTGAATGACACAACACCAGAGCTCAAAATCGGCTTTACTTAAAACTATAGATTGTTTACCTCTTATTTATTTGTTTTTTTGATCGACCTTCTTCTACCTTCCATTCGTAGCGTGCCCTCACTTTCTGAGTATAGCCTACCTGGCCATATGCCTTATTCCCTAATACTGAAAATTGTCCACTTCTCATGTCCTAGATCAGAAGTCCTCCTTTCTTGAACCCATATCCCTGCAACCTAACAATGCTTAATCTCCTCTGACCTATCTGTTAACCTCACCAACCATCTGGAGGCACACATACCGCCCCACTAATGATGACGGCTAAATCCTGCTCATTTAAACTTCCTCAAAAACTGGAGTAAATGAATTGAATGGCTTCCTTGAGAGCATACGGCTAATGCCAATAACTGACAAACACAAGTAACCACTAGATCAACAATTAACTTGGGTTCTGAAGTTGTGTGCTACTCACTACCGAACACTTCCAAGCATCGCCAGGGATTATAGGCGCTATATACATGCAGTTACAAAACAATTTCTGAAAATCACGTTATTTCGATGTGGACGTCCCTTTCCTGGTTCTCCCTTCCCCATCTGTGCTCGTCCAACTGTGGACGGCGGCTCTCGAGACTGCTGGGAAAATCAATGGTTTTTAAATCAATGGCCTTGAAATCAATGGCCTCTTGGTAGCTAGAGGGAATCCCCCAGGATGCTTCACGCGTAGTGTTGGGTCGGTACCCTACCATGGCTGTAACCCCACAGTCACCCATCTGCCAGCACACACTGCGCCTCGGCGGCCTTACGCTTCTCGCCAACTCCGCACTTGCCTCATCCTGTCTCCCCATCTTTATCGTTCTCCTGCTTTCCACTACAATAAAATACTGAACATTATAATTAGGGCTTCTGGTTTTATGGTATTTATTTTTGGAGAATTTCCATCTGTATTTATCAATATTTATTATTTGGCCATCTTATCGGCATTTATCCATATTTGTTTGGATAATAAATGGAGCCGTAAAATGGTATATTTCCACATTTATTTAAGTCTTGGATGTGCACGTATGCGTGGATGCTTGTCACGTTTTAGCTAGTTAAGCAGCCACGTATAACAAAACACTACACTCACAGGTACATATTAGCGCTATACTGCAAATATATGTTAACATATGCCTGTATTTAAGGAAATCTCATCCTACATTATACATGTTTTTTTAACTCTCCCTGCTGTCTGTCTGCTCAGCTGTTTCCTGGAATTCATGAAAGATGCATGGAGAGAATCTGGCAAGAAGCACCATTCTCAGTGTTTTTCTGCTTCTAAAAATAAATACAGACAGGAAACACCTTGTTTTCTGTGTTTATCTGTAAAAATCAGTAAAATCGAAAAACTGGAATTATGATGCTGACAATTAGAATAGAAGGTATAAAAAAAATATGACAAACATCACCAAAGCAAACAAAAACATGGACTGCAAGAAAATCTAGCAGGGGCCTGCTCACTTTCCAGACGGTTTCAGGTGCTGTGTTCACCCTTTATCAAGGATAGGCGCTCCGTTGCCCTCTGCTGCCTTTCTCTCCCTTCCGTGACGTGCACTCTCTCGTCTTTACCACATCCCCCCCCCCCCCCACGTACACTCCTCCGTCAGAGTCTAGATTTCCCTTCCTCTGTTCCGCCAACACCGAACGAGCTGTCCTGTGATCCCTGTACAATCGGCCTGACGGGTCCCCTCACCTCCTACTGGTCCCCTCGCCTCCTACTGGTCCCCTCGCCTCCTCCTGGCTCCCCTCACCTCCTCCGTGCCCCCCCCCCATCCCCTCCCCCACCGCCCCCTCTATTGCTGTCCTTATTGATCCGCTTGGCTGTGGCTCAGACATGGGCAGCGCCATTGTTCTTTGGAACCTGACAGACACCGATCGATGCCTCCCTGCATACCCTGCCGCCCACCAATAAAACCATAACATCTCCGACGGGTTTCTATCTTGTTATATTTTATTTCCTTTTTTTTTCATTTACTTGCCTTCGTCGCTTTCCAGCGTCTGTCATTTATGCAAATTACAAGGAAAAAAAGTTCCCAGCTCTGCTTTGGATTTCTCTCCCGCATAGGCGCATTTTGAAATTGTCGCTCCTAAGTAAGTTTGGAAAATGAAAGATGTTTTACACACCTGGATATGGTGACTGGAGAAAGTGGGAGCGGAGGAGGAGGTGGAAGACAGAGGAATGGCAGAGAGCATGGAGGGGGGTAGGAGGCAGTGGTGGTAGGAAGAGACCTCAGAGGACAAAAAAGAAAGGGACGAGAATGGAGGGACGAAGTCGAACGGAAAAAAAGGAGGAGGCCATGGAGAGGGGGGAGAATGAATAGAAAGATAGTGAGGAGAGAACTGGCGGAGGAGAAGAGAAGAACACAGAGTATGAAAGGAAGAGAAGCTGTGGAGAGATAAAAGGATGGAAACATTGAAGGGACATGAGAGAAGGTGTAGTGTAAGACACCACTGCAGCTCCTGCACTGCACAAGAGTCACTACTACTTATGGTGGTTACTCCATGCCCCAGTAAGTCATCGGATCCGAAGGACCTGAAACACTGGCCCAAAGCTAGAATCATGCTGACTCAATTAAACTTGGGGCCTTTGTGGAGTGGATGGCACGGGTATGCTGTACAGTTACTCTTTAGAGACCCTTCAACACATTTAGCTTGCAGACCAAGGGAAAAATACAGTATTGGCGACAAAACATTCTGTTGTATTAATTTAAAAAAAAACATAAGACACTGTAAGGTTCAGAGTAAACCCCAGGAAGAAGGAAAGGGCTACTCATTGGATTGACTCACCCTGTAGGAGCAAAGGATGGCTCTACCAGAATGTCCACCCACAATTGTTTGACAATTCAAATTGAGGGACTCCACTGAGATTACCTCAGCCAAAGTCCAAACGGTGCTTGAGTCTTCCAAACTGTGCATATCCTTCTTGGAAGACAGAGTTGAAGCTGTAGCATAGCCTTGAGAGATTAAGGATTATTGGTTTCTCGATTAAGACTCAAGAGAGCCGCTTAGCCCACATCACAATAATGAAGCTTCAACCAGTATCTCTTCTAAAACTGTCTCCCTTTATCACTGACTGCTGAGGGACATGGAAGACTGATCTGGGAGTAACAACCTTTGGTTTTACAGCATTTCTGAAAAGGCTGAAGAAGATCATGATGTTCTTCATGATGGCCCCCTTCCCTCAAGTATGGGACATCGCTTTCCGGAACCCCTGAAAATCCTGAGAGCTCATATTCATTTCCGGAGCTCAAACAGAGCCAAAGTACCCCATCCCTCCATTGTCCAGATTCTTTGCTACCAGTGAGAGCCATCCTCCAGAAGGAAGGTAAGATCAGCCCTTTTCGCCTAGGTGATTGCCAAGGTTCCTATCTCAGTAGATTAGTCACTTCATACCAACACAAGAGAAAGACCTACGTATTTCTTGACCCTGCTACTATAAACATCACCAGGAATGGTAGTAACATTTGATGATCTGAAAGACCTCGGGAGATTTCTGGATGCTGTTGAGTCCACTTTAAAAGAAGTTGCAACACCTCTGTGACAGTCACCCATCTTCACTCACCTAACGATCTTCTACATCCAACGGGGGGTGGGGGGCTTCTGCACAAGAAAGTAAGCTCTGACGAAAGAAACAGATAGGTCCAGATTGCCCTTGAGGAGCAAGGCATCCTGAACCATGTTCCTGTCCTTGTGGCTGAGGGTGTCAGCTTTTTTTGTTCTGATATCTTTATTAGTTTTGAGAGAAAAAATATAAACAATTAAAATACCATAATAAGCAATACAACCAAAAAGAGAGTTACACAATAAAGCATTGAGGGTGTCAGCTTTGAGATGGACCATCCTTTTGCTGTGCGTCATCCACAGGGCTGTCATGATGTCAAAACCACACATACATTGAACATGACTGCATCTATATGAACTGTTACTGTGTTAAAGATACTGTTGCTACCCAGGTTCAGTTTACTGTCTCCATAATCTATTGTGCCTCCTTCACTGCGCTCCTGTTCTAGTTGCGCTTTCCTCCAACACGACTTAGAGATCTCCTTTGTTCATATGTACCTACGTGATCCTGCAAATCTCCAAAAGACGGATGGTGGGTGGGGCATTATTTCCTACCTGCCTTCAAAGATAATTATGTATGTACACACAGTCCTCTCAAAACACTTCTAACCCCTTATGTACTTGCACCACTCTCATATATGAGCTGATCCTCGACTAACATTCAACAAAAGTGGGACGATCTGAAAACCCCCAAAACCTCCCCCCGACCTCCTGTCTAAAGACTCTAGCTCTTTAAGACCCCCCAATACACCTGGCCAGAGAAATGAAGACTCAGCCCCTAATACCACAATTAGAGTAGATCCCCGCCCATCGGAGGAGATCGCTGTTCTGTTCAGTTCCTTTTCATTTTTCGTTCATATCTTTTCACTACTCTCTCTCGTTGGCTGGGGTTTATTGTCTTTCGACTTCGCCTCCCTCCGATCTGCTGCTTACCGTACCATTGATCTACAGCTATGTGATATCTCAGAACTCTTTTTTCAGCCCACGTTTTTCATGTCCCATGCCTCTTATACATCATCTGACGACATATTGAAAATTTCTTCATGGAATGTGTGTGGATCAACCTACCACTATCAACATACTACAATTCTGACATACTGAAATTCCAAATCTAAATAATATAGCTCTAATCCAAGAAGCCCACCTGTTGGTGTTCATTTTGGCTAAACTTAGACTGAGAGGGTGGAAACTGTTGTCAGTAGTGGCCTTATAACCAGCTCTGTCCCTCAGGATGGAGTCAAATTGCTGGACGTGGAAGTGGGCAGGATTGATTGGGAACTACATTAGCAATGTTTTTTCATTTCACAAAAACAGTTACCACACTTTTTGTTAAAAACAACCATTCTTGAATGGATTCTGAATGGTTAATGACGACCTTAAGTTGCCTCTGGCTGAATGAGAAGTCCTGTACTGTGAAGCCAAGGAAGAAGCAGACAGCGAAAATTAAACAAGTCTTCTCTGCCTGAAAGAAATGTAAATGTGTGCAATTGGTTAATCAACAGATCTAAAGGCTGCTGGAAGCCAGCACATGGCTTAAATTGATGAGTCATTTTAAGCTTCATGGTGACAAAGAGTTATTCTTTTTTAGAAGTAATGTAAGGGGTTACTAGCTGAGTTCTGAAGTGAGTTTAATTCAAGCTTATAAAAAGAGATTTGCATTAGGTACAATTTGATGACAAATTATTAAAAATATATATTTTGAAAAAGGCTGCTTTATCTTAATCACTAAATCGTTTTGCTAATTTTGCAATAGGCTATTTTATAATGTGGGTAATACAATAAAAAATAATTATTTGCATACTCACAGATCTTTCAGTCACAGGCTGGGTCTTTCTACCACCAGAAATTAACCTGTCCCTTTCCCCCACTGCAAAATAGTGAATGCACAGCAGGAATTACTCTGAGTCTGAAATATATATATATATATATATGTGCTGGTGTGGCTCGTTCTTCTTCTCTCTGAAGGGAACCTGGTTTTGGATATTTTGTGCGCGGCCACAGCGCACTTGAGCCCCCACCCCACAAGTTGTTCAGTGCTTAGTGGCAAACTTTTGGGATATACCTCGCAGACCGGGGAGACACTGAACCACCGCATTTCGCAGCAGTTACCTACCCGCTGGATGGACCGTGACTGCACGAGGGGGCATCTTGCACTGTTGGGATGTTCCGAGGTCTCGGCTGCGGTCTGCGGGGGGGTGAAAGTCCAGGCCAGCTGCTTTTACCACAAGTTAGATCCAGGTACATTGGGAGAAGAGGCAGTCACCGCCCACTTGGGTAGTACCTACGCTGATTGACTTCCTTTGAGAGGACTCGGAGTGCCGAGTTTTGAGACGCTCCCTAGTACCTGCCAGATGACTACAGCCAATCGCAGTGAGACAAGCTGGTTTAAAGGTGGACTTTTGAAAGCATTCACGATTTGAAGGCATTTGAAAAAGTTTGATTACGAAACGCGTCATGCCCTGAATAGCCGAATAAAGCTGCTGGACCTGTTGTGCTGGTGTGGCTCGTTCTTCTTCTCTCTGAAGGGAACTTGGTTTTGGATATTTTGTGCGCGGCCACAGCGCACTTGAGCCCCCACCCCACAAGTTGTTCAGTGCTTAGTGTAAAACTTTTGGGATATACCTCGCAGACCGGGGAGACACTGAACCACCGCATTTCGCAGCAGTTACCTACCCGCTGGATGGACCGTGACTGCACGAGGGGGCATCTTGCACTGTTGGGATGTTCTGAGGTCTCGGCTGCGGTCTGCGGGGGGGTGAAAGTCCAGGCCAGCTGCTTTTACCACAAGTTAGATCCAGGTACATTGGGAGAAGAGGCAGTCACCGCCCACTTGGGTAGTACCTACGCTGATTGACTGCCTTTGAGAAGACTCGGAGTGCCGAGTTTTGAGACGCTCCCTAGTACCTGCCAGATGACTACAGCCAATCGCAGTGAGACAAGCTGGTTTAAAGGTGGACTTTTGAAAGCATTCACGATTTGAAGGCATTTGAAAAAGTTTGATTACGAAACGCGTCATGCCCTGAATAGCCGAATAAAGCTGCTGGACCTGTTGTGCTGGTGTGGCTCGTTCTTCTTCTCTCTGAAGGGAACTTGGTTTTGGATATTTTGTGCGCGGCCACAGCGCACTTGAGCCCCCACCCCACAAGTTGTTCAGTGCTTAGTGGAAAACTTTTGGGGGTATACCTCGCAGACCGGGGAGACACTGAACCACCACATTTCGCAGCAGTTACCTACCCGCTGGATGGACCGTGACTGCACGAGGGGGCATCTTGCACTGTTGGGATGTTCCGAGGTCTCGGCTGCGGTCTGCGGGGGAACGAACTGCGTTAAGTGGGCGCGCACGCCACGAATGGCGTAAAGTAACTTAGCATTTAAAAAACCGTACAAATTCACTGAAAAAACCATAGGTTTCACACACGTTATAGTTAGGAATTAGCATTTAAAAAACCTTGCAAATTCACTGAAAAAACCATAGGTTTCACACATGTTATAGTTAGCGGAAATTTTACTGATAAAAAACCAATGAAATTCCCCCGTTCTAGTTAGTGCAGGCAACTATAACTCACGCGACCGCAATCTTCTGCTGATGACATATGTGTCTTTATGAAAAAAAAATATTTGTAATATATGTATAGCTAAAAATGTATGGAAGAAGACATGGGCAAATAAGTGTCTAAATACAGTATTAGCATCAGCAGAGGATTGCGGTCGCGTGAGTTATAGTTGCCTGCACTAACTATAACGGGGGAATTTCATTGGTTTTTTATCAGTAAAATTTCCGCTAACTATAACATGTGTGAAACCTATGGTTTTTTCAGTGAATATATATATATATATATATATATATATATATATATAGTTAGGACCCCTTTTCCATAGGAAATCCGCAACATTCTATTTTGAATAACTTTGGCGCCGGTCGATGAATCCTCGCGAATTTCTCAAAATAGGTGGGGCGCTACGCTCCGCTCTTACCCTGAAAGTCTCGGGGGGATTCGTCAAGCGGGGGCTGAGATAAAAGGGGGGTCCCAAAACGCGTTTTTCCCATGCATTTTTCCATAGGACCTTTAGACAGAGCTACAGCCCGAACGGCTGAACAGAATTACTAGAAATTTGGCAGAGAGGTAGTCCCTATGTCAAGGAAGTGCCTTTTGTAGGTTTGGTGTAAATCTGTTCAGTAGATTCTGAGAAAATAGCCTTTAAATCAAAATATATATCTGAGCCCGCTTACGGTACGCTTACCGTACGCTTACCGTACGCGTACGGTGGCGTGCGCGAGCGCGATTCTGATTGGCTCTTAGATCTTAGTAAACATTCGAATCGGCCGAAACCAGGAAGCGGCGTCCGCCATTTTGTCTCTCGCACTGAGTGTTATTTATCAAACATGATGCCCAAAAACATGTTACGGGGCTGTTTTGACAACTCCCTCCCACATAGTCATGTTGAGGGAGTCCCCAAACATCCCCCAAGAGCAAAAACGGTTTTATTTTTTTTTCGGCAATTTCGCCGAGTACGCTTACCGTACGCTTACCGTAAGCGTACGGTAAAAAATAGAAATAAAAAAAACACTATCCACACTTACCCCACCCCCTGTGCCTTTTTGTGGCCGTAGGCCACCAAATGTACAGGGCTTATTACAACAGTAAAAAAACTATATTTTGGCAACATGAAATTATAAAATCGAAATAAAAAAAACACTATCCACATTGACCCCACCCCCTGTGCTTTTGGTGGCCGAAGGCCACCAAATGTACAGGGCTTATTAAAGTTGATAAAAACCGTGCACGGAACGCACTGCGTTAAGTGGGCGCGCACGCCTCGAATGGCGTAAAGTAACTTAGCATTTAAAAAACCGTACAAATTCACTGAAGAAACCATAGGTTTCACACACGTTATAGTTAGGAATTAGCATTTAAAAAACCTTGCAAATTCACTGAAAAAACCATAGGTTTCACACATGTTATAGTTAGCGGAAATTTTACTGATAAAAAACCAATGAAATTGCCCCGTTATAGTTAGTGCTGGCAACTATAACTCACGCGACCGCAATCTTCTGCTGATGACATATGTGTCTTTATAAAAAAAAATATTTGTAATATATGTATAGCTAAAAATGTATGGAAGAAGACATGGGCAAATAAGTGTCTAAATACAGTATTAGCATCAGCAGAGGATTGCGGTCGCGTGAGTTATAGTTGCCAGCACTAACTATAACGGGGCAATTTCATTGGTTTTTTATCAGTAAAATTTCCGCTAACTATAACATGTGTGAAACCTATGGTTTTTTCAGTGAATATATATATATATATATATATATATATATATATATATATATATATATATATGATAAATTCTACACTTGAACTTTTCCACCACAGCGAGAATTCACGGCACCACAGCAGAGGTAATTTTCACAGAGTATTTAATGGCTCACCAAAGTGCAAAACATGGTTTAAAAAGACGGTCTACGCGTTTCGGCTTCCTAGCCTTCTACTGGACCATAGAGTATCTCAGTCTAGAGCGTCTCTTAAAGTGCACAAGTGCTAGATGCCTCTTCACTTTTTACTGTTATTCAGCAGCTAGACTGTGCATCCCTAAATACACGTGATGGCAAACTACGTTACCATTTGCAAATCATTATACAAAGTGTTATAATTCAAACAACTAAACCAATTTTCTTGATATTAATGATTTTTCAAACTACTTTACAATTTTTTATAGTTCATTTCTTTCATTTTTCCATTTTTTTCTTTAAATTTTTGCTTTTCACACATCACTGTGAAGTACACTTAATTATCTCCAAATGACAGAAAGTGCTGGTGCGAACATAACGTTCAAGTGAATTCGATTTCAAAACCATTAAAAACACAATAAATGCACAAGATGAAGAGTCCCATGATGAATAAAAGTGAAAATCAACAACACTGTATCATGATTAATGTATGGGAAAATATATATATATTTTATATATATACACATAAATCTAGAGGAGTATAAAGTGCAAAGAGATGTTGCAATAAAATGGCTAGTGCATGGAGACATAGAGGGTCCGTGGTCCATTTAAGGTAAAGTACTCTTTAAATTTCAATGCATGATGTCTGTATGTTTTCAAAAAAACTATTACTAGATATTAGTGAAACGAGAGATTCTGTATGTATAAGTGACTTTAGCTAAAGTGCCAATATATATATATATATATATATATATATATATATATATATATATATATATATATATATATATATATATATATATATATATTCACTGAAAAAACCATAGGTTTCAGGCCTGATATAGTTAGGAATTGGCATTTAAAAAACCTTAGAAATTCCCTGAAAAAACCATAGGTTTTAGGGGTGTTATAGTTAGCTGGACATTTCACTCGAATAAAACCATTGAAATTCCTCCGATATAGTTAGTTGTACTAACTACATCTCGCGCGTCCGCAATCCACTGCTGATGATGTCACATTACATCATTCATGACATGGTCAGTGACATCACTGATGACATCTCAAATGACATCACTGATGAAATCATCCAGTGAATGTGGTTTGTTTCGTTATTTAAATATGTATTATATATATATAGCAATTTGCATTGAAGAATGAGTGGATATATAAATATAAATATCTGGATGGAGGATTTAGTAGCAGTGTGATTGACTGTTTACTTGACGAATTTATAGTGTCTCACTAAATATATTGGATAGTGACTAAACTGTGTGAATATCTGTATCACTTTGTCAGTTGTTGTATATACTGCTGCACCAGTTGGTTACTAGCTACGTGAAAGTCTATATTATTTATTGATTAGTTAACTGAGTATTTGTATGGGAGAGTGAATGTGTGTGTGGTTCGGTGGGGGGTGTGTGTGACTGCCCAAAGATGTGTGAATAGTTGATTCAGTAGGTATATGAAGTTAAAACTACATGTTATAACAGTTGTTTGGGTGAGTGAATATCTTTATGGGTGTGGTGATGAGCCAATACATGTCTCAATGGTACATGTCCAACAAACTAAGAAAATAAAAGCCAGTGTATGTGTCAGTTGTTGTGTATAAATAAGTATATATATGACTCAGTGATTGTATGAGTGACTGTATGGATAACTGTATACTTGTAATAGTGTTTTTATAACACACTAAGTATGATTTATTATCTATATGAATCGATGAAATTGTGTTTTTATAAGTGTATAGGTAAGTAAAAGTAAGTATGATCCATTGTTTGCATAAGTGAGTAGGATGACTTCATAAGTGATTAGGATGTGTGCTGGTGTGTAATGTCGATATAGGTGTATAAGTGATAGTGTTCTATTGATCATTGGCAGCATGTATGAGTGAATCTATAGGTAAGTGATTAGATGTGTGTATAGAGCTAGGAATCACTGAGTGGGTGTTTAGAAACTTGTATTGGTGTGTCAATGGTTTTAAATCTGGCACTCTGTGTTTTACAGTGAGTGATGAAAGGTTATACTAGTGTATGATGAGGTGTATCTGATTGTCACGTGGATTATGCCATCAGTGATGTCACTGACCATGTCATGAATGATGTAATATGTGACATCATCAGCAGTGGATTGCGGGCGCGCGAGATGTAGTTAGTACAACTAACTATATCGGAGGAATTTCAATGGTTTTGTTCGAGTGAAATGTCCAGCTAACTAAAACACCCCTAAAACCTATGGTTTTTTCAGTGAATTTCTAAGGTTTTTTAAATGCTAATTCCTAACTATATCAGGCCGGAAACCTATGGTTTTTTCAGAGAATTTCAAAGGTTTTTTAAATGCTAATTCCTAACTATATCAGGCCTGAAACCTATGGTTTTTTCAGTGAATTTCAAAGGCTTTTTAAATTCTAATTCCTAACTATATCAGGCCTGAAACCTATGGTTTTTTCAGTGAATTTCAAAGGTTTTTTAAATGCTAATTCCTAACTATATCAGACCTGAAACCTATGGTTTTTTCAGTGAATTTCAAAGGTTTTGTAAATGACAATTTTTAATGTATTAATTGTTGTACTGATTTTTTTTATACTGATTTACTACATTTTTTAAACTATTTATTTTTAGGTATATTTTTTTTAATTACATTATACATTACAATACAAAATATACTTTCTCAGAATGAATTACTTTAGTTTAAATACTTGGCAAATAGGCAACAGACTTTTAAATACAGTAGTTATAGTTGTTGCAATGGGCAACACAATTTCAAACACAAAGCAACATTGAGCTCAATGTGAATGTCTAGTTAAATGCAATTAGTTACTTTATGGATTACTTTTCTAACCACAGGACTGGATCCTAGATTCAGTCCTTGAACATCTCCTGTAAACAGTTGAGTAAAAGCGTTTTGGTTACAGTAGTTATTTTTAAGGAATATTATTGTATTTTAAAAGTTGACAGAAAGTTTTTCACATAGAATCGCCAATGTTATCCTATGGCAGAAAATTCACTTAGCAGGTAAGTAGTGTTATCGTTACTTTTTCTTACTCAGTGGTGGATCCTGGATCCAGCACTAGCCAACCTCCTGTAAGCAGTTGAAAGAATGTGTTTAAGTCACACAGACGATTTTTTAGGAATATTTTTAATTTGTGAAAATAGACACAAACTTTTCTGCTGAAAACCACACAATGGATTCCTATGGAAGGAAATACAAGTTAATGGTAAGTACGCTTAGAATTACTTTTCAGGGTCAGTGCTGGGCTAAAAGATGCAGCACTGGGTTCTCTCCTGATAACAGGTGAGTAAATCGGAATTCGTAGTTCAGCTGATTTTAGAGGAATATTTGTACGTTTCAAAAATGGACACAGAAAATTTTCTGATGAAAATCACACAATGGATTCCTATGGAAGGAAATACAAGTTACTGGTAAGTACGCTTAGAATTACTTTTCAGGGTCCGTGCTGGGCTAAAAGATGCAGCACTGGGTTCTCTCCTGATAACAGGTGAGTAAATCGTAATTCGTAGTTCGGCTGATTTTAGAGGAATATTTGTACGTTTCAAAATTGGACACTTAGAAAATTTTCTGCTGAAAACCACACAATGGATTCCTATGGAAGGAAATACAAGTTACTGGTAAGTACGCTTAGAATTACTTTTCAGGGTCAGTGCTGGGCTAAAAGATGCAGCCCTGGGTTCTCTCCTGATTACAGGTGAGTAAATCGGAATTCGTAGTTCGGCTGATTTTAGAGGAATATTTGTACAATGGTGAAGGAAGGGGGAGGGGCCTGAGGTGACATGTGCAAACACGCCCTGTGGCACGTTTTAAGTTGGGGAATTAATTCCTCTTCAATCCTGAGGTCCCCTGGGGCCAACTAGCCCACCAGGTACCTCCAGTATGCGCCAGGGAGCTGCATTGCAGAGAGGTATTCAGAGGCCACGCCCCTTTTTACAACACTCTGCAACACAGCTCCGTGGCGCTTACTGGAGGTACCTGGTGGGCTAGTTGGTCCCCAGGGACCCTCAGGATTGAAGAGGAATTAATTCCTCAACTTAAAACGCACCACAGGGCGTGTTTGAACACATATCACCTCAGGCCCCGCCCCTACCTTCACCACTGTGCAGACACGCCCCGTGGGGTGTTTTAAGCTAACATGCTGCTCCCCATGTGGAAAAGCAATCGTCTTTGCTTCATTGAAGCGAGAGCAGGTTTCCCTGCTCTTGCTTCAATGAAGCAAAGCAGTTTGCAATTGCAGGGTGGGAGCCGCGAGGCTCCCGTCCTGCCATTGCAAACAGCAGTGTCCCGGGGGTGGGCACCCCGGGACACTGCAGGAGCCGGCCCTGGGGGGTGGCGGTCCCCAGGGCCATCTTTGGCTCCAGGAGGGGGGCCGCGTGGCCCCCCTCCCACTTAATTTAAAACCCCGGGGTTAGTCGTCCCCGGGGCTTGGGGTCCGTAACGGACCCCCTATTTTAAATAATTAGTGCCCCGGGGAGGTGGCGGTCGCCGGGGCGTGTGGGGGGGCTCGAGCCCCCCCACACAGGTTTTTTTTTCTAAAACAAACAAGCCCCGGGGGGTGGCGGTCCCCGGGGCTGCGGGGGAGCCATGAGCCCCCCGCATACATTAACTTAAAGCCCCGGGGGGTGGCGGTCCCCTCTGGGCCCCCCATTACTATAAAAAAGTGCCCCCGGGACTTGGCCCCCCCGGGTATAATTGTAAACGAAGCGCGGGAGCCCGCGCTTCGTTTTTTTTTCCCGTCAGCGGGATGCGCGTACCCTACGCGCATCCCGCGATTTAAAAAATATATAAATATTTTTTTGGGCCTTGGGGGTTCTTGTGGGACCCCCTGAGCAGGCCTAGGGTGTCAGGGTGTTTCTACCCTGCCCCTTGTCGCGTTTTGCGCCTTTTTTTCGGTTTTCTTGTGTTTCGGAGGGTGCGGGGAGGGTGCGCGGATCCTCCGAGGCCATAGATATATATGTACTTTTAACTCTAATTTTCTCAGGAACTACTGAACGGATTTACACCATTTAAGCAAAAGGCACGAGTCTGAACTGAGGACTACCTCTTGGCCAAATTTGGTGTAATTCCGTTCAGCAGTTCGGGCTGTAGCTGCGTCAACAGGTCCTATGGGAAAATGCATTGGGAAAACGCGTTTTGGGACCCCCCTTTTTTCTCAGCCTCCGCTTAACGAATCACCGTGAAATTTTCAGGATAGGAGCGGACCGGAGCTGGCTAAAAGTTTGGAAACTTTCGCGAAGATTCGTCAATTGACGCCAACGTTATTCCAAATATAGAATGTTGCGGATTTCCTATGGAAAATAGGTCCTAACCATATCTACCTACTGGCGACCGCCAGTAGGTAATGGTAATATATATATATATATATATTCACTGAAAAAACCATAGGTTTCATACATGTTATAGTTAGCTGTACATTTCACTCGTAAAAAACCAATGAAATTCCCCCGTTATAGTTAGTGCAGGCAACTATAACTCACGCGACCGCAATCTTCTGCTGATGACATATGTGTCTTTATGAAAAAAAAATATTTGTAATATATGTATAGCTAAAATTTAATGGAAGAAGACAGGGGCAAATAAGTGTCTAAATACAGTATTAGCATCAGCAGAGGATTGCGGTCGCGTGAGTTATAGTTGCCTGCACTAACTATAACGGGGGAATTTCATTGGTTTTTTACGAGTGAAATGTACAGCTAACTATAACATGTATGAAACCTATGGTTTTTTCAGTGAATATATATATGTATATATATATATATATATATATATACACACACACACAGAATAAAAAAAAAACCTAGAAATGCACTCAAAAAATAAAGATTGCAGGGACGTTATAGTTAGGGTCAGATTTTAGATGCACAAAACCATAGAAATTCAGCAGTTATACTTAGCTGAAGAAACTATAACTTGTGCCCTGAGGTAACTATAGCTCGAACCCCCCGCCATGCACAGTTTTCCCATCAAAATTCTTATTGCAAATGTTACAGTGATATTATCAATGATGTCATAGAAGATGTCAGAACTGATTTATTATGTGGGGTAATTAGCAGTGCATGGCAAGCGCATGAGTTAGAGTTACCTTAGGGCACGAGTTATAGGCCCCCTTCACCATTTTTTTTAATGGGCCCCATGGGATGGTTCGCCAGGGCCTAAATCGGCCCAGGAGCGGGGCTACGCAGCCCCCCTCTTCCCATTTTGCATTTTGACCAGGGCCCGGGGAATGGGTTCCCCGAGGCTGAAATTAGCCTACGAGTGGGGCTTAGTGCTCCCCTCCCCTCCCCTCATTATATTTTGGCTGGGCACTGGGGATGGGGGCCGCATGCGCCCCCTGTCCCAATTATATTAATTAAAACACCCCCCAGGACCTGGCCTACCTGGATTTGTGGATCCTCTGCAAATTCGCAGTAAAATAAAAAAAAGTCTCTCTGGGATCCAACCATCGGGCTTAGGAGGTCAGGGTATTTCTATACTGCCCCCTTGCCTTTCAAAAAAAAAAAATCCTGAGACTAGGCTGAGTCCGAGTCCCAAGATGGCTGCTAGCGCTTCCAGGTTGAAGTGCTGCTAGGCACTCAGATCTAGCCATGAGATCTGTCAGATTTGCGGACCCTCTACGTCCCAAGATATATACATTCCTTTTCTTTCAATAACTCCAAAACGTCCGAACGGATTTGCACCAAATTACAAAAAGGGCTCTTTCTAGACCAAGATCAGGGCTGGACTGGGAAACAAAACCGGCCCTGGCAAAGTGCTAGGCCGGCCCCCCCAGGGGCGTTGAGGGTGCGGCCGAGCTGTTTGCCAGGGCCGGTTTCGGACGATTTTGTTACAGGGGCGATATTGCAGCTATGCTGCAAAAACGGCCCTGTGACAAAAACGGCCCCCCCAGGGGCCCAAAACCGGCCCCCACCCTGGCGGCCTACCCGGGAAAGGTGCGGTGCCCACTAAGGCCATTCCAGCCCTGAACAAGATCTACGTTTCTGCCAAATTCGGTGTAATTTTGTTCAGCGTTTCGGTTTGCAGTCGTGTTCAAAATCCCTATGGGAAATTGCATGGGGGAAACACGTTTTGGGCCCCCCCTTTATTCTCAGCCCCTCACTTGACAAATCACCCCAAAAACTTTAAAGACAGCAGTTGAAGTGAGTGGCAAACCAGTTTTGAAAATGTCATGAAGTTTTGTCAAACAGCGCCAAAGATATTGGCAAAACCAAAAAAGACTTGTCAATGGAAACCATTTATATTGTTCCAAACTCTGATAGCAGAATGAAAGCCGGCACTTGAAGTCAGGGGAAATAAACCCGTTTATTGAATCAGGTTGCCCCAGGAACACAGGAAAGACGCGTTTCAGCAGTGCAAATTCCTTTTCCGATCTAAATGTTTTTGCCATATTGAAGCTCCTTTTAAAATGTAACTACAATAAACAAACACAATATACTATACTTTGTAGCAGCACCTTTTCTTTCAAAGACATTTGGGACATCATGCAACATTTAAATATGAATACCACACATTATTTTAACTCAACACCTGTTGACATAAAGCTCTTGAATGAGTCTTTTTTTAAAAAGTCCAGTAAATACTACTTTGTGCTTTTTCAAATAACAATAAAAACAATTGCTATTGCAGTGTTCCACAATACATCGCATTGGCGTTTTCAAAAACTGGACTGGAATATCTCACTAGTCCTGGGCTGCTTTCCTTAAAAAGATCTTTAAAATAAGACTCTTTAATACCTGCAAAGACTCCTAGTTGATTAATGACACGTTCTAGGGAATAAATATCCCTCATAGTCAAAATAGGGTCATGAGCATTGCTCTCAAAATCTTTATTTCATCTCCAAATGGAGTACTCACTGAGGCGGCAGTACAGTAAACTTCAGTCCATGCATCGGGTGACATATGATCCTTCAATCTGAGTTAGAGTCCCCAGACCCCACCGCTCGGCCAGTGCCTTTAACACGGTGCCCAACTCCCCCTAGGGTGCGGCCACAGCTTGTAGTGTAAGATCACATTTTCTTTTTGAATAAATATATAGAGATTTATATATATATATATATTCACAGAAAAAACCATAGGTTTCAGGCACGTTATAGTTAGGAATTAGCATTTAAAAAACCTCAGAAATTCACTGAAAAAACCATAGGTTTCAGGGGTGTTATAGTTAGCTGGACTTTTCACTTGTACAAAACCATTGAAATTCCCCCGTTATAGTTAGTTCAGCTAACTATAACTCGCGCGCCCGCAATGCACTGCTGATGACGTCACATATTACATCACTCATGACATGGTCAGTGACATCACTCATGACATCACTGATGACATCTCAAATGACATCACTGATGACATCACTGATGACATCATCCAGTGAATGTGTGTTTTTCTGAAAATTAAATATGTTTTATATATATATATCTCAAGGTCGATGGAAGAATAAATGGGTATATAAGTGTCTAAATGGATGATTTGTTTTTGAAAAATTGATTGTGTAACTGACTGATTAAGTGTATCATAGTGAATACATGGCTTAGTGAGTAATGTTTAAATATGTAAATATCTGTATCAGTCTCTCACTTTGTGTATAAGTGGCTGCATGGGTTGGTGAGTAGCTACATGGGTGTCTATATAGGTTATTAGTTGGTTTTTTGAGTATCAGTCTGAGTGTCTGCATGGTTCGGTGGGGGGTATTACGTAGTGCATAGGTGCATGAATGAGTGACTCACTGTTTGTATGGGTTGAACACAGCATGTGTGCAGGACTGTATGGGTGGATGAGTGTGTGTATGGGTGTGTTAGTGAGTGAATGACTGTCTCAATAGTGTCTTTATGAGTAACTACATATGTTTTAAACTAGTATATGTGACTATTGGTGTATATATGTGAGTATATGTGAGAGTGAGAGATTGAAAGAGTTCCTGTATGAATAAGTATGTGTTTCTATAAGTGATTGTTTAAAAGACTAAGTATGTGTAAGTTTCCGTAGAAGTAAGTATGGTGGTGTGTGTATAACTGTATATGCAAGTAAATGTATGTTTGATTCTTTATTAGCATGAGTGACTATGTGTGTGAGTAACTCTATGGATGAGTGGCATTGTGTAACAGGATGTATAGGTGTATGAGTACATATGATGAGTGAGTACATGTATGAGTGACTGTATAGGACTGTTGGTGAATGAGTGGATGTGTATGTAGATCTTGGAATTACTGAAGAGGTTGTTGTAACTGGTATTGGTATGTCCATTGTTTTGAAAATTTTAGTCTCTATTTTTGAATGTGTGTATCAAAGGTTATATTAGGGTGAGAGGAGGTCTGCCACTCTATCACAAGGATGATGTCATCAGTGATGTCATTTGAGATGTCATCAGTGATGTCATGAGTGATGTCACTGACCATGTCATAAGTGATGTAATATGTGACGTCATCAGCAGTGCATTGCGGGCGCGCGAGTTATAGTTAGCTGAACTAACTATAACGGGGGAATTTCAATGGTTTTGTACAAGTGAAAAGTCCAGCTAACTATAACACCCCTGAAACCTATGGTTTTTTCAGTGAATTTCTGAGGTTTTTTAAATGCTAATTCCTAACTATAACGTGCCTGAAACCTATGGTTTTTTCTGTGAATTTCAAAGGTTTTTTAAATGCTCATTTCTAACTATGCCTACAGAGATAGGACATGTGAAGAAAGAAGAAAAAATGCACAGAAAGAAACAAAAGAAGTGCAGAAAGAAGCAACAGAAGTCCTCAAATACGAAGATAAGTGCAGGAAGAAGGATAACGTGCAGAAAGAACAAAAAGAAGAGCAGAAAGAAGCCTTGTTGCAAAATCATCCTGTACCCTCAACTTTTTCAGACGGATACTGGTGGTAACTGAGTCTGACTAACCAGTCCTAGAGCCAGTGCTATGTTAAAAGACACTTAGAATACAGTGAAAACACCTACATACACTAGGGAACATTATGCGTTGGGGTCTCCCTGTGATTAGCATGACCTCCTCTGTAAGCCCCTAGTATATAATAGGGCATGGGGATAAAACTACCTCTTAAAACAGGCCACAGGGCGTTTTTGCACACGTTAACTCAGGCCCCGTCCCCTCCATTCACCACTGTGTAAACACGCCCTGTGTCCATTTTTAGTTGGGAGATTAAGTTCATTTGAATCCTGAGGGTCCCTAGGGTCCAACTAGCCCACTAGGTACCTCCAGTAAGTGCCACAGAGCTGCGTTGCAGAGAGGTGTAAAAAGTGGCACGGCCTGGACCACCTCTCTGCAATGCAGCTCAGTGGCGCTTACTGGAAGCACTTGGTGGGCTAGTTAGCCCCCAGGGGCCCTCAGTATTGAAGGGAAATTATATCCCCAATTTAAAACGTGCCATAGTGCGTGTTTGCACACGTCACCTCAGGCCCCGTCCCCTCCCTTCACCACTGTGTAAACGCGCCCTGTGGCTGTTCTAAGTTGAGAGATTAAGTCCCCTTGAATCCTAAGGGTCCCTAGGGTCAAACTAGACCACTAGGTACCTCCAGTAAGCGCCACAGAGCTGCGTTGCAGAGAGGTGTAAAAAGGGGCTTGGCCTCAGAACACCTGGCTGCAGCGCAGCTCCCTGGCGCATACTGGAGATGCCTGTTGGGGGCGCGTTTGCAGAGTGCTGCACGGAGGGGGCATGGCCTCCGGCACGATGCCAGTCTTTTATTTATTTTAGTTTTTAAGAAGGGGGGCTGTTTGGTTCCCCTTCTTATTCTAATTTATTGGCCCTGATGACCCCATCCCCCAGGGCCAGTCTCCTAATTATATTTTTTTGACCCCAATCCCCAGGGCCGGCCACTGTTTTTTATTATTTTTAAAAAATATATATTCATAGACACACCTAGGACATGCTGGACAAACCGTACGTACCTATCACCATGACGATTTGCGTGATATTCATTAAAAGGCGACTATGCATGCAATGAATCCACGTGGAATGTATTTACACCACTAGTGAAGCTCTGACATGTCTGATGCCCTACCGTGCTTAATCCTGGTAGACACCCTTGTCGTTTATTTATACAAACATGGGTAGCTATTGACGGGCACATTTAATACACATGCACACCAAGCCATTCAAAGGGGATTCGACAAAAATTCGACCAAAACTATGCAAGAAACCCCCCTCACGGTTAATAAAACACACATCCACTGCCGGATGTGTAATACTTTTTATTTTACTCTCTGGAAAGGGGACGAACATCACTTGAGAGTCACAGCGTGCTTCTGACAGAGCCCAATGCTGTGTTACACCCACCATTGCCTGCCGAGTGCCACACACCTCTGTGTTGTATTCCACTAGCTAGTGCATATGCTATGACACTCTCTAGCCCATGTGCACTGTAACACCACCCCGTGAATATGTCATGCCACACTTGTCATCGCACGGGTTATATTGCCCCATCTAACGTGCCTTTCTTGATGCCTATGTTATAACGCACAGTGCTATGCCATACATATTACAATCTGGGATCCATATCTTTGTCACAGTGCATATGCAACGTTACACTCCCCAGCACATATTTTATATTACAACTTTAGAGACTAGTTAGGTTACACAACACTGCCCTGTGCATATTACACTCCAAGGCGCATATCGCATAGCACGCGCTAGTGCCTGTGCTATCTCGCGCTCTCCAATGAATCTGTCATTGCGCACAATGTATTGCATATTATATTTCACGCCCGGTTCATCTTATATCACACTTTTTGGTGCATAGTTTATACCATACACTATATCTAGTTTTCATTTTCAATCGTGCTCTCAGGACTATGTTCTATATAACACTGTGTTCACCTACCCTTTTCACAGGCATTACATTTTGCGATAGGGGGTGGAGCGTCAGGGGGTGTTTCTGCCAAGTGAGCCCGGAGTCACAGTCACAAACGTCCTCTTCTTCCTGAATAAAAGTGAGATTATGCTGCATACTTGTTCATATTTTAAGTAGTTCGCACAGACACAATGTTTTAAAAACAATAAAGTTCCTAATACCCGCCTTCTCTGAACAGTTAGCTTGCTGCCCCATCCCCTTCCTCCCTATCCTCTGTTGTGTGAATCCATGGACTAGCCTCCTCCCTCCTGCCATGCATGGTCTGATGTGCTGCCACTGCCCTCAATTTAGTATGATGTACCAGTCCACTCCTCCTGCCCTCCATTGCCCAATTCTATGCCCCATCATTGACCTCCTGCTTAAACTCTGTGCTTAGCTTGCTGCCCCTATTCTCCTTCCCCCTGCCCTCCGATGTCTTTGTGCATGCCCCTGCTCCATCCTTTTTGCCCACCATGTCCCATGGACCTGCCACTCCTATCTACTCTGAGTGTTCTGTTGAGCTGCCACTCCCCTCCCACCTGCCTAGCATTGTCAGATGACTGTAACCTGTCCCTGCCACCTCCACCCTGCCTGTCCACATGCCATGCCCCTATCCTCTTCCTCCTGTCCTACATGGTCCATTGTACTGCCACACCCTTCTGCCCTCCCTGGTCTGTTGTGCTGCAACTGCTCCTCCTGCCTGCCCCGTGTGGTCTGTTGTGAGGTCCCTTCCCCTGAACTTTCTTGTCTGTGCACAGGTCCTGACCCTCCCTTCTATCCTCCATCGTCCTTTGTGCATGCCCCTCCACCCTCCTTCTTGCCCATCATAGCCATTGTGCTGCCACTAACCCTCCCACTTGCCATGCATGGTCTTCTGTGCTGCCATGGCCCCTCCCACCTTCCCTGTGTGGTCAGTTAGCTGCCCCTGACCCCCTCCCACCTTCCCTCAATGGTCTGTGTGTATGCCATCACAGTCTGCTCTTCATGGTGTGTCTTGCTTCTAGTGCCCATCCTGCCTGACCTCCATGGCTATCTTGCTGCTCCTGCCCTGCCCCCTTGCCCCCAGCCCTACTCCCTCCCTCCTGGCTTGTCTGTTCCATTGTAATGCCCCTGATCCGTCCCTCCTGCCCTTTATGGTCTGTTATGCTGCAGCTTTCTCTCCTGTCTGTCCATTATGGTCAGCTAGCTACCATTGCCTCTTGCCCCTCTGTTCTCTGTTGTCCATGTGCATGGTCCTGTCCCCTCCCTCTTGCTTTCTATGGATTGTTGTGCTGCACTCCCGTCCTGCATGCCCTGTGTGGTGTATTGTGCTGCTGCAAACCCTGATGCCTGCCCTGCAGGGTCAGTTTGGTGCACCTCTCCATGTCCCTCCTGTCCTCTGTTATCCAAGTCCATGTCCCTATCCCATTTCCTTCCATGATCCAATGTACCATACTTGCGAACATTTTGAACTTGGTAAGAGGGAGATTTTGAAAAAAAACTGGGGTATTGATTTTCCCCTTTGAGTTACATTGAAAAAGAGGATACTGTAGACAGGAGACAGATCAAATAAAGCCCATTTGAGCTTAAAAACATTGGACGTTTCCTGGCTGAATCGGGTCTGTTGGCATGTATGGTTGTACTACCATTGCCTCTTCCTTCTGCCCACAATGGTCTATTACATTGCCACAGCCTTGAAGGAGGGTAGATTTTGTATCACAGGGGGCCCCTGGCCTGTTCTGTCCACACCTGAAGTATGAGACCCTTGTCCTTGCCCTGCCAGCTGCATTTGTAGGCCGTATTAAATTGACCAGCGGGTCCTGTGTTGCTATATAATTATCCTGAGACATCCTTACCACTCAGCCAGCATAAAACCCCTGTGTAGGCCCTTCTGTTCAATATGTAGGCCTCTTTGTTAAATTGACCATAGCTCTGCAATTTTAGTGTATAGCAGTCTGAAGGCAGGTCTGCGAGGCCTTCTGATCCAAACTAGTAGCCCCCACCCTACCCGAGTGCTCCGTGCTCGGTATCAAAGTTCAACATCCCCCTGAAGCTGTCGACATACAGTAGGCTGCATCCTGGACTGGTACTTGCTTCCTGGGCAGGTTTCCCGCTTTTAAGGAAGTGGCAACCGCAGAGCGTCAAGTTAGGAGAACTGAGGAGATTTTATACATGAATATATTGAATTCCCGTACAATACCCATTATTTTCTGCTTGCTCTATGGAACTTACGATAAGCGTTTGGACTGAGAGACTGACCTTTTCACCCAGTCCATTGTCAGCATTAAGTGGGTAAATGACGAAATGTCTGGTAAAATCTGCAGACGAAGCTTTTGGGTAGCATACGTAGGTAGATGTAGCGTGCAAAGGAGCCCACAAAATGATATGAAAAGGGAGCACCCACAGATATCGACGGACTACCTCGCCGTCTGTATGTAGGTTAACAGGCAGTGCAGGTTTTCCCCAAGAGCTGGGAGCTCTTGTCTTCCTTTGCTTAAAATGTCTTGCTCTGCTTTGCTTGAAGTATCTTATTCTATTTTACCTATATGAAATGTCATGTTATGTTTAACCATTGTTCTCTTTACTTTTGCATTTAAAAGATTTTGTATTGTAATTGCAGGAATGCTTGCTCTAAGAGTAAACGTGAGTGTTCCTAGGTAACATTTTCCTTGGTGTAACTTGTTTCTCATGATGCATTTATAGATGTGTTTTCTCTCTCTCTCTGTCAGTACATTAATTGAGATACAGAGAATATTATGACAGCTGTATGATTATCTGGATTCTGTATTTTGTACTTTATGTCTCTATTCTGCGGTTTCTTTGAAGTTGCATCTTCTCATTAAACTGCCATTGTATTCTGCCTCCAATTCCATGTCTCATATGTCTGTTTTCTTCATTTTTGGAGCAAGCGTTCCTAGGCACCCCGGCTCAAATTAAGGTGCCCCTTTTGTCCCTGACTCACTCTCCTGCTCAGTTCTGTGGTGGCTCCCGGGGATCTGGGGACCGCCCCTAGCTTCCTTGACCCGTAATAGATCTTCCCTCCAACAGCCTCTCTTGCAAGTCCTGTATTGTTGGTTTGTTGCCCCTGCCCCCCTTTCCACTGCCCTCCATAGTCTGTTGTGCTTCCACGGCCCTTCCTGCCTGCTCAGTGTGGTTAAATTGTTGCCTTTGCACCCTCCTACCTGCCTTCAATTTTCAGAGTCCGTGCCCCTGGCCTCTGCCTCTCAACAGTATCCTAATGAACAACTAGATTGCTAACATTCTATATTTATTACAAAAGTGTGGAACGCCTGACATCATCTTGATGTAATCAAAACTGTAATACCTAGAGCATTTCCTTTAGAAATTACATATATGAGAGGGTCTTATTGGCATCAAAATTATGGTTAGTGCTCTAAAAGACTAAAATAAGGACATATTTTCTGAGTTTTCAAATAGCGACAAAGCACTTTTAAATTATTTGTTATCTTTATGTTTTTTTATCCAGTTGACCACTTGATTAAATGTTGCACTTAGGGGAGAGGATGTGGTGTTACTTCCAGAACTGCAGACTTTGCAACTGGGGAACCAGGTTGCAGTTTCTGCTTCAGCTCGACATTCTGTGATTCTGGTCAAATCACTTAGTCTCCCCATGTCTACAACCAAAATGAATTTGTTCTTGTGTGATGTAACCAATGCTCATGTAAAGCACTCCAATACCTGACAAGTCTGCACTATATAACACTGCAAAAACACAAAATAATAAGTGTTTTGCACACTTCTGTCATTGGGCTATATTTGGGCTACATCTGGGTGATTTTGGGCTACATTTGGGCTCTTTTGTCTCCGGTGGCCATCTTGGGAGATTTATTTGTTATGAAGTTTCCTAATTTCCTCATGTACTGCAGTCTCCTCAGTAGGAAATGCTTTCAGTTTTTTACTTTGATTCCATCATGAAGGTATTCAGATATGTCACACATTTGCCATAAATTCTGAATGTTAGCACTCTAGTTGCTCATTAGATCACTGTAGTAAAACTACTGCACCATGGAAGTCTGCTCCTGGTATTAAAAGTGCATGTTTCAGTCTGCATGTCAGAATTTTTTAATGAAATAGAAGAGGATTTGAGAAGTCACTCAAAATGTGCCCTCATTTTCTTTCTTCAGCATTAATCATAATTTCTATGGCAAAATGAACCTCCTCATTGTGTTCCTTTTTAAATTAAATGTTTTAAGTGTTACCAGTTTATTCCAATCAAGATGGCTTCAGGTGTGCCATACTTTTGTCATAATGAAGACAGTAAGCGCTCTAGTTGTTTTTAAGAACATTCTGGGACATTCTGTCATTGGGCTATACTTGGGCTACATCTGGGTGATATTTGGGCTACATTTGGGCTCTTTTGTCTCTGGTGGCCATCTTGGGAGACTTATTTGTTATGAAGTTTCCTAATTTCCTCATTTACTGCAGTCTCCTCAGTAGGAAATACTTTCAGTTTTTTACTTTGATTCCATCAAGAAGGCATTCAGATGTGTCACACATTTGCCATAAATTCAGAATGTTAGCACTCTTTTTGCTCATTAGATCACTGTAGTAAAGCTACTGCTCACCAGGGAAAACTGCTGCTGGTATTGAAAGTGCATGTTTCAGTCTGCATGTCAGAATTTTTTAATGAAATAGAAGAGGATTTGAGAAGTCACTCAAAATGTGCCCTAATTTTTCTTTCTGCAGCACTAATCATACTTTTTATGGAAAAATGAACCCCCTCATTTTGTTCCTTTTTAAATTAAATGTTTTAAGAGTTACCACTTTAATCCAAGCAAGATGGCTTCAGGTGTGCCATACGTTTATCATAAGTAGGACTGTTAGCGCTCTAGTAGTTCTTTGGAACACTCTGGGAAGCTGCAGTAGAACACAAAGGAATCAACTGACAGTCTCTGCCCTTGTTGGATGTACATGTTTTACTGAGAATGTCAGACTTCATTCTCACATGACTGAGAAAGATAATGTGAATTTACAGAAAATAAGCTCTCAGTTTAGCCTATAGATCACCTTCCAAACCTCTGTGGTAAAAGCATGAGAAAATATTTTTCTCTCAATCATGATATCCCAGCAGAAGGCTTTTTCACATGGTGAAATCACCTTAGAACATACCACAATTCCTAAAATGAGTATGGTACCATCAACAAATGATTTATAATGTAACTAAAGTCTTAAAACCTTCTATTAACTGCAATGCTTTTTAATGAGGTGCTATCATGTATATTGGTCCCAAGATGGCTGCCAACACTTCTTGGATGAAGTGCTGACAGCCAATCAGATCTCAGGATGAGATGTGTGGTTAGGCTCCGCCCACATATATATATGCTTTTAAATGCTATTTTCTCAGGAAATACTGAACAGATTTACACCAGACCTGCAAAAGGCACTTCCTTGACCTTATGGCTACCTCTCTGCCAAATTTCAAGTAATTCTGTTCAGCCGTTCGGGCTGTAGCTGTGTCTAAAGGTCCTATGGAAAAATGCATGGGGAAAACGCGTTTTGGGACCCCCCTTTTTTCTCGGCCCCTGCTTGACGAATCCCCCCGAGACTTTCAGGGTAGGAGCGGAACGTAGCGCCCCACCTATTTTGAAATTTTCGCGAGGATTCGTCGACCGGCGCCAAAGTTATTCCAAATAGAATGTTGCTGATTTCCTATGGAAACAGGGTCCTAACTATAACTACCTACTGGCGACCGCCAGTAGGTAATATATATATATACATATATCTCCATATCCTTTATTTAATTTTAGATGTCATGAATCCAAGAACATCGTAAATGTTAATTTCATTTCGTATTCGCCCCAGTGAAATTCATCAAGCCACAGTCATCTTAATGTTAAAGGCCAATGATATATTTCCAGAATAGTTTGTTCTTTTATGCCAAGTTTCCGGTACCGCCCCCACACTCCCAAAGTAACTTCAGCCACAGCTGATTGTGCAGCTCCTAGAAATGTGTGGTGGAGATTCTCCTTGTAAGTCCCTGTACAAAACACTTCTTAAATCATGGTCGTACCCAGAAGGTAGATACGTATTCATCAAACTGAAGCTCTTGGACATGTGTCTGATCATGGGCTCTGTCTGTGCTCCCAACACATGGAAGACACCTTCCTCACCCAGCTGTCTAGAACCTTTGCAGAATTTGGTACAGCCAAAGTGTAAGTGCGCAGGAACTGGTCTCTTGTTTTGGATCGCCCCAGTTACAACAGGTTCAATAGACAAGTGCCATAACAGCGGCTAAACAGTAATTTGCGATGTCATGATGCACCATTGGCCTTATTGACATCTGGCGACTGCTGAGTCATAGAGATTGGATTACACATTCCTCTTTAACACCCAGGCACGTCCTCACAAATAGATTATTTATGAGCTTAGACCGCTGTATCGTCACTTGTGTCCTTCTATATTATCCTGGATGAGGCTTGTCCGACCGTTCAATGGTCCAGTTTGGTCTTGACCAGGCTTGTATACTCCTCCGGCTGAATGGAGAATCCTAAGGCGGTTGCAACCTCTTCACCTCAGGATGATGGAGGGCAGCCACAAATGCCTTGGTGAATTCATGTTCACATGAGAATTCTTTGTACCCGGGCACACCTTCCTATAAATGTTTCAGCTGTGCATCACGCAGAAAGCTATGGCAGGCTATCGACTGGCATCCTCAATATAAAACGTGCCCCATCATATAAGAGCTTTACACTGATTGCTTGTCAAGTTTGACGCATCATTTTCACCTGGAATCTAGCCTTCATAAATAGAAATGGACTACTAACCAACCTCTCTGATAGAGACTTCTAGCTGCAGATTCCTTCACATAGAATAATCACCAGGTATCAGACTGGATACGGAAATTTCGGTGAGCAGTACCCCTGCACACATGTAGGTGGCATCATTCGGCTCCGAGTGGTGTCATTAGAGGAGCACTACCCCAGCGCACTGATGTCATTTCTTTTCTTTCCGAGCCAGTCAGCATAGATCTCGAGAAGAGCTGCCCCCAATCTTTTTTGACTGACCCTTTTTTTGACTTATTGTCAAGATTTTTTTGAGACTTTCTCCTGGTGCATCAAGATGTCAGCTAGGAAAGCTGGTTTTAAGCCCTGTGGCGCCTGTCACCAATAGATGTTGGTGACATACCCAAATCTGGTCTGCCTCTGGTGTCTAGACCACTATGCCAAGACCTGCATTGATTGCCACCCCATACTCCCAAGACCACAGGAAGTGGTCCCTCAAGCTCCTCGACACAGCACGCTCATGATCACAGTCAAGAGTAAGGTCCTGAGATCAGTCATGGAGCCACTCTTAAGTGCTCATCATCGCAGTCAAGGTTGTTTGGAAAATCAGAAGTCCCACGTGCGCAAGAAGTCAAAGAGATCTTCGACTTCACCGTTTTCGTCAAAGTCATCAGTACTCGAGGCCCATCTCTGTGATGGAGCCTGCGCATGGGCCATTGCAAAACCTCCCAGAGTTTCCAGGAGCCGGAGTAACCCCAGCCCAGTTACATGAATTGTATGAGGCAATGCACCTCATATTTGGGCAACCTTTCCCGGCTGGAGTGCCTTTGGGTCCGCAAGCTTGGGAGGGGCCCCTACTGGATTCCTGCTGGCAGGTTTGCCCCCAGCACCAGTCGTCACCCCATGGATCCATTGATGGATCTGAAGCGGCTCCAGTACAGACACCCCGTGTGCCATCAACCTCATCATCATCCCCAGCTCTGATATGGAGCCTGATGGGCATTGTCCGATGGCAACGAGGGGCAGACTCCATATGATGGAGCCAGTGCCTTATTCGTATGACATACCTGCATTGGAGAACGAATGGGAGAGGTCTGCGGACCCTCATGGATCCCATTTAGAAGAGATGGAGGACAGCTGGTATGAGGATCTGGCAGATGCCAGTGGACTGGACACCACTCCAGATGCTGTCTTGGTCTCTCCCCACTACCGTGGCTACAGAGGAGGGTGCCCCTCTCGCAATGGTGCTTCAGAGGGCGGCTGAGGTTCTGGACCGCACACTATGCTCAGTGACAGTCAAGGCAAACGTCTTGACTGAGGTGCTTCAGCCGGGTGTTGCCCCCACAAAACCATTACTCTCATTTAATGAAGCCCTTACTGATGTCCTACTTGGAGCCTGGTCCAAGCCCTGCACAGGGGCTCCTCTGCATAGGAGCACTGCCCACCGCCATTGCCCCATGGGACCTGAGTTTCCTTCCCCCAGGACCCCACCTCGAAGAGGTTGGTGGGCCGGGCCTCCACATCCAAGGTTAACCGCAGCGCATTCCCTACCACTCCACTGGACAGGGAATCCAAAAGGCTGGATATCTTTAGGAAGAGGATGTTCTTTTCCACCAGCCTGGCAATGTGGTAGGTGAACACCGTGTGCCTCTTAGGCTTCCATACCATCTGGGACTCAGTTGTGCAAGTGCTTCCCATGGTCTCGGAGGAGGCCTGAGCCATAATCTCTTAAGCATTTGCTGATGTAAAGGACGCTGCCAAGTTCATCATATGATGTGGGCTGGACATGACCGACTGGCTGGGCAGAGCAATTTAATCATCAGCGGTGCTCCGGTGCCATGCCTGGCTGAGAACCGCTAGCTTTTTGGGGGATGTCCAGGCATCGCTCATGGACATGCCCTTTCCTTGTTCTTAATTGTTTGGAGAGAAGGCAGACTCTGCACTCCTCCGCTTTAAAAACAGCAGAGATCCAGCTGGCATTAAAGGCCTTTCCTCCCGAAGGTAAGTAACTTGTTCTTCAGTTTGCACTGTTGCAGTGGACTGGATCTGCCAGTCTGCCTCATTATCAGCAGCATCTAAAAGGAGGGAGATCCTGGATGTGCATACCATGTAGAGCTCACTTCTGGCAGATTTTAACGAAGGTTAACATCTTTTTCTCATGAGACCATTGAAAGGTGTTCTTCACATAGTGGCTCAACTAATCATTAGACTTAGGTGAAATTTCCATAATGTCGGCATAATCTTCTGTAATTTCACATTAGGATTGTTGCGCAAAACTCCTGAAGTTATGCTACTAAGCCATGCCAGGTAATTACGTGCAGTACGGTGCAAACATTTAGCACAAGTGCCTGAAACAATGGGAACGGCCAGAACACGGGCAGCTGATATTTGCAAAGCTGATGTTAGTTGCACTATATTTTTAGCGTAAAAATGGGCACAAGGGCTCATTCTGCACTAAACTTTGGCACCAAATGCCGGCTTTGTATTTCACAGCATTTTCCTAAAATTATACATAATTTAGCAAATGTAAATTATGCAAATTTTGCACCCCACTGCTAATCACCAACAGAAGAAAGGGCAAATACATCTCTCCGTTAAAAGAACTGCATTGAATCATTCCCCATTCGAGTATCCCAGTGGTCTCCAATGTGTTAGTCGTGAACAAAATGCTGTTCTTGGCACTCTAAAATATTGCTTACCAGTGATTCCATAACTTAGGGACAGATGTACAAAGCATTTTTCTGGTCGCAGAGGTCCGATTCGCAGAATGCTTTTTCTGATGTACAAAATGTGATTCTGTTACTTGCTACTGAATTGCATTTTGCATTTGCGATTCGGTATTCGGAAGGGGCGTGTTTAGGGGGTCCTGTCCAAATACCAAATCGGTATGGTATGTATTACTGTTTTGCGACTGAATTCCGGTCGCAACACAGTAATACCTTACCACCAGTTTAAAACTAGTGGTAATCCATTCACAAAGGGGGAAGGGGCCCCCAAGGGACCCCTTCCCCTTTGAGAATGTTAATAATATGTTTTAAAGAGCAGGCAGTGGTTCCGAAGACCACTGCCTACTCTTGAAAAATGAAACTTCAAGGTTTCATTTTTTTTTAATGCATCCTATTTCCCTGCATTTAAAAAAAATTGCTTTGTTCTAAATGCAGTCACAGACATGGTGGTCTTCTGACCTTAGCAGGCCACCATCCCTGTGATGGTTGTGAATCCTAATGGGTCCTAAACTGCGACCTACCTCATTAATATACACGAATTAGGTATATTTGCGACTCAAAGAGTTTCAAACATTAGGAATACCGATTTCTAATTGCGATTCGGAGAGAATTGCAATTAGGAAATAGGTATTCCGAATGTTTGAACATCTGGCCCTTAGTTTTAATTTTCTAGTGCTACAGACAGCAAGTATTTTTTGGTGAAGGAAAGCATGCAGATCCTTACAGATTTCCTCCGTCCAGGTGCTTCTCTAATAACTGTTCCCGTGGGACATATTAAGGCAGAAACACAATTTTTTCCATGGTTTGTGGGCTCAGGATGAGTGTGGCTCCAAGCTCTGTAGGGATGTATTGTGATTGCTCACAGGCAAACACAAGCTTCCTGCAGAAGTCTCTGTTGGAGTCAGCAAGATCCAGTAGGTGGGAGACTATGCACCACCCTTTCATGTTTCTAGGTAAAGAAGAAAGAGAATATGCAATGATGCAGTCAATAGAGTAACACTGATACAGACTGATTATAAACTTCAAGGTGTGTTACTTAGTTTACCTGTTTCCTTGGGTTACCACTCATTGATTTAACAGCTGGGCGGGGTCCTTTAGAGCATCTGGTGAGCCACCTAGCAGCTATGGACACATCATGCATTCTCCTACTTGCAACATTATGCAACTGTATTGTGCGCCCACCTCAAGCTTTATTGGAATCAGTCAAATATAATATCTGACACACTATGAAACTTAAAGATTGCAACATGTGTTGACCTGAGAATTATCAAATGTGGGTATTTATGAAAGCTGCAAAGTCTGGTGATTCTGGAAAATAACATGTGCCTACAGGGGCCATTGGAATCATGAAGCGCTACTGTGGCCAACGTAATACGTGCACTACTTGGGGTACTAGGGCATTTTGTAAGAGCAAATACAAGGTGCAGTATGGAAGCGTGCAAGGTAGAATATGTAACACACGCATTATAAAAAGTTGTACCTTGAAAGTTGTACCAACCATGTTTTATGGCTGAAGCAACTAACAATTTGAAAAATCTTGGCCTACTTGGACAACAATGGATTGTCTATGCTTGAACCTTAAGAATGCATTCACTCCACATAGGGACTCCATACAGGGAGTACAATACTATTGTTACACTTAGAGGCCTGTTGCCAGAGCTCTGACTTTATTGATCTGCCACTGACATTGTGATGACCTTTTTATTGTTTACACTTGTTGGAATTCTTATGAACTTATTGAAAAAGATTGGTTTGTGGAGCCCCTGCTCTCAGTAGTCCCTCTTGGTCTCATGGATTTGCTGTTAAATTTGGAACTAGGAAAACTGGGTTCAAAGCCCTGTGCCTAAAGTTTTGAATATATGTGAAATGTAATCAGATAAAACAGTATGAGGTGTAATGTCGTGGTGAATGTCAAAGGCACTCTATTTTTGCCAGCTAGGTTTGCGCTATATAAATGCCAGTACATATGTACATTTAAATCATACCAAGTTTGCTCTAAAAGTGTACCATTTGTCCCTTCATTTTCCAAGCATTCTTGGGAGAGAAATTCCAAACATTCCTTGTATACAAGTATTGAATTACTATCACGTTTTACCAACGATAATAACAAACTTCGATTTAAAAAACATCATATATCACTAACTTTCGCAAAAAAAGCATTGGTAGATGCCACCATTCCCCTTTACTAAGTGGTCTTTAAATCCTTTAATTTTTTTTTACTGATCGAATGTGCTTCAAAAAGCCCCGCGAGGAATAGGAAATACGCTTGCTACCACCGAAGAATGCCGAGGTGACAAGACTCTCCCTACTTTGTCCGGAACGCTGGTGAAGGTGAAAGAGCAGGCAGCCTTCCCTGCTTGAAAATAAGAGACAAGCAAACACTAGTTGGTGTAACATAAGACAGAGGAGTTCCCCAGCCCGACTCACAAGATGCGAATATTTACATGATACACAAGTCCTCTTTGAAAATATCTCTCCCTGATGAAGACCTTCCTATCACGACGTGCCACCTAGAAGGTCGAAATGCGTTGCCTTTGACAATAGAGAGGCTTCTCTAAGAACCAAGTATAAGTTAGGTCCCAAAATTGGACACAATAGAGCTCATTGAGAAGGGTTTTATCATTGAGTTCTTAACACCATCTGGACCTCTCTCTGGCTTAAACAGTAGTGAAGGACGAGGACAGAAAAGTAATACCAGTCCTTGTATTTTCTGTATTTTCTTTATTTGCAAAAAATTAGTGGGACTATTTTTGCCTGATGTTTTTTCCAGGATGTTATTTGTAAATTGGATTTTATAAACAACAAGGTTCATGTATTGAAAAAGCACAAATGTTTATGTCTTGTTTATGCACTTTAAATGTTTTTGATCACAATCTTTATGATTTTGTTGTATAAAAAAAGAAGGCAAGTAGGTGTTGCTCTAGCTTGTTCCGTGATGGGACTTCATGTTTTGTAAAAATAAGTGAAAAAAATACATATATATATATATACATATGATTATAATGCAGGGATAATTAAAAAATCCTATTGGAAAAAAGTGATTTATCATTGATGGTGTCAGTGGTATCTTGTTTTTTTCATATCAAAAAGCCATTGTGGCACTACATTTTCTAAGCATTCCTGTGAAACAGAGTCCCAATTCTTCAAACCTACCAAATTTTGCCCAGTTCTTACTGCGTATGAGCCTTAAAATGTACAGATTGAAAAAGAGTGGCAAACACTTCCTTAATAATAACCTTTAACACCTTATCAGTTGGCCTTTAGGTCAATTCTCTACAAGTGATACTGGCATGTAATGTATTTTAAAAAGCATTTTGCTTCTATGTTTCTTTGATATATATTTTTCAATGTACCTTTTTACCTTTAGAGAAACAGTGATATAGGATGTTTCTTTTAGTTTGAATTCTTGTTTGAATAAATGTAATAAGATTACTAGGTTAGTAAGTTTCATTGTGGTTTGAACGTTGCTCAACTTAACATTTCACATTAAAATGTTGCTCATTGTCCATCAAAGCTTGAGGACCGCTGGAGCATCAACTGCAAAGTTTGTCCAGTTCTCTAAATGTACGTAATCTTTGGTAGAATAGTCTTGCCTCTAAATTCAGCAGGACCGGTGGAGCTCACCATGCTAGGAGCTCAGTCAAGGCTGAGCTAGAAGTTGAGAAGTTTACAAACCCACAGCCTTTCTGTATATATTAACGGAGACCATGAAATGGCTTCCCTTTCCTCTGAGGTCTAGTTCCCCATTGTCGATGAAATTCAAAAAGTCTTCAAACCCACACCTTCATAATCTTCCTCTATCCCAGAATATATCCCAATATATCCCGTTCTCCGTCACTCCCCCGCGAGCCTGTGATTCCGATCTCTTCCCTTCTTGCTTCTGATCTCTTCTGTATTTTTATGCACCAAATATGCTCAGTTCTTATTGTAAACACATCCGCTTTCTCAGTATCCTTGTATGTTGTCTACATACAATGTTGCTATGTACAGAACTCCACTGCCCAATCGGGCTAGGGTAGTATTGAACAAACACCACTTATAAAATTAAACCAAAACTACAATGCAGTTAACCCTTAAAACCTTTTTTACTTTTTTTAGCAGAGGCATGTTCCTTTCCAGTTTCCATTTAGCTCCAAGGAACACTTCCACCGCTGTGCTCTAGAAATACCACGTAGAACAAACGACGATACTGCTATTGTACTAGGAACCGATGCCAGCCTTGCATATACTCAAGCCATTGGATTCAAGTTAGCCTGACTGATGAGGGGAGATGCCCCGAAACCGGTCCCAGGATGCTTGTTTTTCGGTGCAGGGAGGACCTGGCCTGGCAGTTCGGGCTGGACTGTTCCCATGAGGAACAGGGTCAAGACTGATTTGAATATGGCTGGGTTTAAACTGGAAGGGAACGGGGAACAAAAAAACTATGGATTTCGCCCCGAATCTCTGTACTTGGGTGAATGTTTAACATTGTGCAGCATTCTGTCCATCAATTGTTCTTTTTGCATTTGTCACCCCAAGTGGGACGGATATGCCCAGACGTGGGTCCCGTGCTCACTGTGTCACTGGAGTTGAGCTAGCCTGGCTGATAAGCGGTGATGCCCCGAAACCAGTCCCAGGATGCTTGTTTCCAGTCCAGGGAGGACCTGGCCTGGTAGTTCATGCTGGACTGTTCCCATGGGGAGCAGGGTCAAGAGTGATTTGCATATAGCTGGGTTTCAAATGGAATGGCATGGGGAGTAAAAAAAACTATGGATTTACGCCCAGATCTCTATACTGGGGTGAATATTTGACACTGTGCGGCATTCTCTCTATCAATTGTAATTTTTGCATACAATTTTAAGAGACCGCTCTCTGGAGTAAACATGATTGAACTGTAGCTCTGCCCTGGCTCCTTCTCTGAATAAGTTCATCTTCAGACAACAAAGCGCTTTCTACTTCACAATTCTATATGTCGCGGGTAAAGGGCTTCTGGAGAGAATTGGGTCCTCCTTTGAAATGGGCTAGTCATTGGGATTCAGAGTTGTGCACTCCCAGTTCAGATGCCATCAGATCAAACGTGGCAGGGAGTCTTGCAACTCAGGAAGAGGGACCGCAAACAGTATTACTTCGTAAACCAGATTTTGAGGTGGCAGACCCAAAATGGGAAGGTAAAGCTGCACACAGTAAATACCGCCCTGGACGTTTTAAGCATTCCTGGGTGTGGTGCTCCCTCCCGAAATAAGAGCAGTTAGCAGTGAGGCCCAGTACTGACCGTAGCACCTCATGGCTTTCTACGTTCACTTTCCCCATACCTGAGCCGCACTCCCTGTACCTATGTGCGCAGAGGTATGGGTATTGCACAAAGCTAGCTAGGAAGTAATGGAGCTCTGAAGATTGGGCAGTGCCCGGGCTATGGTTGATGGGAGGGAGCTGCTGCCTTCTCACTGTGTATTGTGTGAGGGTAGGTGTGCTGAAGAGGTGAATGTTCAGCTTGTTTTGAATCACAGGTGCATTGGCACAGTTCTTGAGCCGCTGGGGATGCTGGATAAGAACCAAAGCGCACAGACTGAGAAGGCCTTTCTTCAGATTCCTTCTTTCTTGCACATTTTGGCCTCCAGTCTGCTGATGTCTTGGTACCCGATACAGCGTTTATTTTTTGTTAGTTTTATATAGCGCAAACTCGACCCTAAGGTATCAGAGCGCTTTACAGGAACACCAGTAGCGTTACAGATGGACACATCCATTTTAGGCACGGGGAGGGACTAAGGGGGAGATTTTCAAAGAAGTCCTGCAACGCAGCGCAGCCCCCCCCCTGTGAGTCTGTGCTGCATTGCAGGACAGGGAGGGCGCAGGAGAGCGCCATATCTTCAGATATCTCTCCTCTCCTTTTCCTTGCTCTGATTTCAGCTGCCTTGCGCTATGCACACACCTTAGCGCTGCAGCGCTAGGGTGTGTGCATGAGTGTAGCATAGGTTTTGTACAAGGGTACCCTTCCTGTACAAAATACTATGCTAGGCACGACGCAAAGCTTTTCTCACTTTGTATACGTGCTGTTCGGTGCAGCATGCATGAAAAGTCGGAAAAGGAAGGAGAAATTAAAGCATTTCTCCTGCTAGCGCCTCCTTTGAAGGGGCGTTAAATTTTTGCGCAAAACCATATTTACAAATCTTTGTAAATATGGTTTTGCGTCAAAAGGCATGGGTGGTTGCATGGGCGCGCCCATGTACCACCCATGGAACGCCCCCTCAGCGCAAAGTAACGCAAAGCAATGCTTCGCGCTGCTTTGCGCTACTTAGAGGGTGCTCTAAAAAAATATATGCACTGGTTAGCGTCACTTTTGTGACGCTAATCCAGCACAAAAGGTTTAAAAATCTCCCTCTAAGTGATTTGCCCAGAATCCCAGGATGTTTGAGCCTCCCTCCAAGACTGGAACATGGTTCCCCAGCCTCAAAGTCGTCCGATCTGGCTGTTACGCCACATCCTCTCCCCTGCCTGTCAGAGTTGATTATTTTTTTTCCGGTCAGGTTTATTTGGTTGTCGTTTCTAGTGGCGTTGTAGGTTTACAGGCGTCTGGAAGACAATGCAGGCCTCGAGCTGGAGCCGATAAAATAGTCCGAAACTGATGCAAAGCCGGACCCGATGTTTTGCCCGAAGTATAGTATTTCCGGGGGAAGTTGTTGCCCCCACATTCTCAGCAGCACCTAGAATGAGTCTAGGAGAGCACGCATTAGCGGGGGCAGGATCGAATGGACCCGCATTTCAACACAGCGCACACACTGCATGGAAGCGCTCTAAGGGACAGTTAATAAAGCGGTTCAAACGCCCGAGCGCGCCGTCAGGCCTCTCCGTGGTTGAATCCCAGTCACAAGCACAGTTTTCATTCCATAAACGTTTTCGAGTCATTTCCGGGATCATAACAAATTGCATTTTATTGAGAGACGATCATTAAATGCTGTAATGCCCCTTAATGGAGACAGTCACACAGCTGTCCCCTGGTAACGGTAGGAGTTTGTAATGGAGCCTTAAGTGCAAATCGTTGTTCACAGGAAAGAGCCACTTGCTGGAGGGGGGCTCAGACTCACGGGGGCTTAGACGCACACGGAAACTCAGACGCACACGGGGGCTCAGACGCACATAGGGGCTCTGACTCACATGGGGTCTCAGACTAACACGGGGGCTCAGACTCACACGGGGTTTCAGACTTACATGGGGGCTCAGACTCACACTCACACGGGGACTCAGACGCACATAGGGGCTCTGACTTACACGGGGTCTCAGATTCACACGGAGGCTCAGACGCACATAGGGGCTCTTTGCTCACACGGAGGCACAGACTCACACGGGGGCTCACACTCACACGGAGGCACAGACTCACACGGGGGCTCACACTCACACGGGGGCTCACACTCACACGGGGGCTCACACTCACACGGGGGCTCACACTCACACGATGCCTCAGACTCACACGGGGGCGCAGACCCACACAGGGAGGCTCAGACACACGGGGGGCTCAGACAAACGGGATCTGGATCGTGTAGCTGCTATCGAGGACGGACCAGTGTGGCTAAAATCCAATGACAAGTGTTAACCCATTGTCGTAGACTTCACAAACAGCAGCACAACCATAACATACAGATACAGCTACTCAACAAATAAAATAGCCCTATTTAGACACACCCAAAGAGCACCCTCCTTCACAACAGCTCATCACGAGGGAAACTTAATCATCCACACACAGCTCTGGGCTATCTTATTGCGCAAATTCCCGCAATTAAAACAGTTCCACACACAAACACCCTCCTATGGAGAGCACAGCGCACGTGCCCTTGTTGCACAAACTCAACTCACAAACTCAACTTTAGAGACTCTAACCCCACAGACGCTTTATTAGACTAACTCTCCTCTTGCACCTGTCTTAAGAGCTCAGCAGTGGTGAACATTAGGGAACAGAACACACATGCTCAGTTAATGCAGCTCAGCACATATGAATCATTAGAACAACTTAACATGCAAAAACATAGTATGATTATTCGAGGCCTGCAACACTAGATCGTCCATCTGACCCTCCGCGTGTGACCATTGGGCTGAGAGTCACTGTAGCAACGGACACCTATGGATCAGGGTGTGGGGTACAATAGCAATACAGGAAGCCATCATGTCCAAGACCCCTATTAAGGTTTTGACTGTGAACTGAAATGGCTGAAAAAGAGCTAAAAGCCACACGTGGACCATGACCCTTTGAGGGCTTGGGTAGGCCTTAGCAATTCAAGCAAAGGATGTTCTGCCTCGACTCGTGGCCGTGGTGCGGCTTGAGCAGTGCTTCGGAGACCATGACACTCACTGTTGGTATCTTCACGCATGTCTCTCTCGAAGGCACCCGTGTCCTGCTCCTCTTCTTTCTTGGACCCAGAGGAAAGACTGCCTCCATGCTCAAGGATAACTGGACAAGCTGTGCTCCTGAAGGTCTGGTTTCTTCCTCCTCAGCCTCAACACTATGTTCCAACGTCTGCATCTTCTGATGGGCCGATCCCGCTCGCATCAATACAGAAGTATCTTTTTCGATCAGAGGATGAGGCAGGCCTGGCACGTGGCATCATCGTGGTCGGGGAAGAGGCAGAGATTGCAGACCTGATGACGAGTAGCCCTCAGAAATTTGGTGTAGCTCTGGGGACCGTATTCTCAATGTGTCCTTTTCATTATTGTTGAGGCAATCTCATGGACGAAACGCTCAAGGGAAGGCGCTGAAGACCCTAAGAGGGCCCTCAGACCTGACACCGAGGCGTCAAAGAAGGTCAGCGTCCACTAAATGCAGTTTTGCCAAAGAACAGAACAGTCATCGTGTGGAATGTCTTCCTTGCTACCTGAGTCGAAGAGCTACCAAATGGACCAAAAGAAAAATGCCACCAGCACCAACCACTGAGCCTTGTCGGTACACGTCTGAGCCCAGGGTGGGGAAAAAAATATCTGATATTGAGTAAATGCTCATGCACTTAGACAACTAAAGGACTCAAATGCTCATGACTTAAAAGACTTCTTCAAAAACAAGTTGCAAGCGTCCAAGCCCAGCATTAGACGACAGGAGTATGCAGTGCATTTGTACCTACAGCAACACATGGTATGAACAAGTAGTTCCCTAAATGTAAGCAGCGGAAGGATACTGATCAGCCACTTTGAAGGATCCTACGGTGTCTATGACCAGTGGGAGAGACAAACACAATAACTAGAAGATAAGCCATTGAGTGAGATAAAAGCAAACGAGAGTGACAATAAAGCCAACAAATGTTAACCCCTCCTGTGCTGGGCGTTTCCCACGCGGGTGGGTTTCATGACGAGATAGTCTCGTCATGGGCACAGCGCGACCGTGCTCCATGACGAGACTATCTCGTCATGGGCACAGAAGAGGTTAAAGAATGGATGGGATGCAGGCATGCTGTACCTTCACAATAGGTCTTTCGCAACAAGGCAGCTTAACTGTCTAGTAAGCAAGACCTAAAGCCCTGTGGCATCGCAAAAGGTTTATAGAGGAAAGATATGAACTAAGCCTTCAGGAAATTGCATCACAACAGGGCATTTGAACAAAGACAGCTGGTCCAGTAAACGCAAAAATGCCGAAAGGGCCAATAAATAACCTTTTACAGTGCTCACTGCAACTCCCTGCTCGGTCAAAACAAGAAAAAGAACAATATATTTCACAGTTTGGCCTGCAACCGGGGTGCATTACGGGTGCCAGATCAAGCCACAAACTTGCCCTAGAATCCTGCTGCGTCAGCTGGACTGCCCCCACTCAATCTTCATACATGGAGATGTAGATTGCGGGACCTTATGCCAGACCCTCCCCTGCTGCTGTAACAGAAAGTCCTCCCGAAGCGACATTCTGATTGGAGCATAAATGCTTTTGCCCAGAAGTTCATGGACCACACTCTCCTAGCCCAAAGTCACTATCTCCTAGCCCAAAGTCACTATGATAACTTGGGGCTGGTTGTTCTTGGTCTTCAGAACTCTGGACACCGGAGGAGGAAAGATATACAGGAGTCTGATGTTCCACTCTAGTGGAATGAATCTCAAAGAGAGCATTCCTGGGACCTCCCGCACACAAAGAACAAGTTACACTCCTTCATTAACGCTCTTTATGGGAGAAAATCAATATAACCGCAGACTCCTTAACTTTTGAATACTTCCACACGTGTCAGACTGGATCTGGAAAATTTTCAGCAGAACATCTGCGTGCCGCTAGGTGAGCCATGGGGCTCCGCACCAGCACGGTTCCACTCTGGAAATGACACAATGAACCTAGATAGGCACCATTCCCGCTCTCTGACGTCAGTTGCTTTTGAGGCTGTCCGCACCCCCAGACACAGAGCCCCAACAGCAAATCCGTATCATTCAGTGTATGGATCCCTAGATTTAGGATCTTTTTAGTGGATGCATTCTAATACACAGAATGCGGAGGATGGGAGGGTTGATGAAGAATTTGCCGTTAGATAGTCCCTACCAGAGAGAGCGGTACCAAAGGTAAGTAACTTGCTCTTCTGATAGAGACTGTAACCACAGGATCCTCACCTTTTGAATAGATAACAAAGGTTTTATAAATCTGATTTCCTCAATAACCTTTAGGCCATAGACTATTTTTAGATAATTTCCTGACAGGAAATGTATATCATATTTTGCAAAATGCCATCTCTTTTTGCACATTGCCCAGAGAGCAGCAGGAAAAATGGCAAATACAGCCCGCCCAGGAGCTGTATCTTATGTTTGCCAGGATCTCATGACCACAAAATGTGTCCCCACTGAAAGACCCTCTCCAGGCACAGTTTAAGGGAGAGAGAGAAGATTCACCTCCATGGCCAAATGGAGCACCACAGCAGTCAAGATTCCTTGGCTGGAGAGACTTTAACCCGTTTGGTGCGTCAGACGGCCCCTGGCTGTCCGACGTCACAGTGGGCATGTGCGGAGGATGGCCTGGGGCCGCCCGAAACACGTTCACTCCATAAATCACCCGCACCACGGCGGAATTCGCGCCGCGGTCAACGGGTTAAAAGGGCGAGGAGAGACTGCTCCCTCTGTCAGTACCCATATGTTACACTTTGAGCACTCTCGGAGAGGGAGGTCCAAAAGGAGAAGATCTGCTGAAAAAACAGCGTTCCCATTCGTCGTCGAGAGGAGGTACAGCACCTATTTGTTCACCATCAAGCTCTGGTTCAAGGTCAAGAACACTTTTGACATCAAGGAGGAGAGCACTGTCAATGATGAGAACTTCAACGTCGAGACATGGCTCAACATCAAGACATCATTCAACCTCACTGACCAAGACTGCGGAGTGGCTTTCACGGATGAAAGCGAGCAGACTTCCTTTAGTGTCTGATTAGGAGTACTTTCGGGCCTCTTAGAACCAGCGACGGAACATTTTCTGACTCTGGACCCTGTGAAGGCTGTCCCATTACGCGTGCAAAAGAAATATAGACCACCGGATCAAGATCCGTCTTTTCTTCGCACAGATCCAACACCAGACTTTGTCATTGCTTCAGTTAGCAGCTCGAAAACTTCATGCCACATCCCCATCATCTACAGTACCTCCTGATAAGGAAAGCAAGGAATTGGATTCAGTGGGCAGAAAGGTCTGTTGAACATCTGCAGTTTCCATCAAAGCTGCTAGTGCGACCGCTCCCCTAGTACGCTTTGATAGGCCTCCGGGACTCCATTCAGCAGTTCGTATAAGATCTTCCTAGAGACGAGTCAGGATTTCCAGGAGATTGTTAATGAAAAAATGATAGTGTCAAACAAACCAGGTTATATGTGAAACAAGGAGGAACAGGGGGCTATTTAGGACAGGTCCAGCATACTTAGCCCAGGCATGAATCTAAACGTACAAAGGTATGCTGTTCCTATAGAGGCTGTCAAAGATTGTAGAAAAGTATGAGTCAGGAGGAGATTCCTCCTTTAGGAAAGAGACCCTCACACATCCGGCAGACTAGCTGTCATATATCGTCAGCAGGTGGCCCAGATGTCAGGTATCATCATCAGGTCTGCTCCGAATCGGGGCGGCGCTGCAATCCCCGATCGGCGACCTCAGAGGCGCCTTTTAGTGGAGATCTTTATTCCATTCATTGCCAGTTGGTGAGTGCAAGTGGGGGCCCTATTGTGATGTGCATGTGAGACTAAGTGTGTTAAAAATAAGTAGTGGAGATCCTAAATAACAAATTTTAATAAGGAAGGTCCCACTCTTAATTAAAAACAATAACATGCGTAATCTTCCAGTGAGGGTGTCTGAATTACGCTCTAGTGAATAGTGGTCAACATGTTTCTTGCATCGGTCAAGTTGGCCGCAATTCTTCAGGACCAGAAAGTTCACACACTTATTGGTAGTGGTAGCAACTAATACTTACCACTGTTACAGCACCCTAATAAGTGGTTACTTTGAAATATAGAATTATTACGCCCTGGTATACCGGGCCTCTGGTATCAGCGAGAAGGCGCTGAAAAAACACTGAATAGTGCAGTGTTGGCAGTCCGCGATTCCGAATGCCTGGATCCTAATCTCCGTCCGCGTCAGCTCGGTGGACACACCAGGTTATCAGCGCTGCAGTCGATTCTCCATTCTAGCAGCACATGGTTATTGTCAACTACTAGCGCTTTGGTGTTCATCTTGGCTGAGACTGAGGTTTGAAACCAGAAGCCCAACACCGGATTCTCAACCCTTCTTTTTCAGGTACCACTTTATTTGTCTCTTTTGCTGACGAGATGTCTAGAATGAACTCTGGGCTTGACACTCTCAAAGCTGTCGGATTAGAGAAAAGGAGAGACTATAGGAGACATTCCTATAGGCCCTACGACCGCTGCTATTTCCACCTGAGGGTCCAAACTAGTTATTGGACTACAGGACAGCAGCAACAATAATTTTCTCAGCCACATAGACAATGACAGCACAGTCAGTCGAAAGGCAGAGGAAGACAGCAATCATCTGCCCAAGCCACTAAAACAACGTGGGGTGGCACACAGTGAGTCATCTGTTCCCCCCTCTTCTGTTGTCTAATCTGGGAGGGGGAAGTATACTATCTTTCCTGCTAGAGTGGCAAAGAATAACTGCAAACAGATGGGTTCTGAATGTTGTAGAACATGGATACTGCCTCAGATTCAAGTGTCCACCACCATCTATTCCACTGAAAAAAACTTGCCTTTACCAGCAGGAAAAACTGCAACAAGAAGTATCCATCCTGTTGCAGGGTCCCGCGTCTTCTCTCCTGCTCGGCTGTGTCCGACTCGAGGTCGGAACAGGAAGCAGGCAGCCAGGCTTCCACCCCTAAGCCAATCACAAGGCTGCAATGCAGCGTTGTGATTGGTCTGAGCACCGTGACATTGCGCATGCAAGCTGTAATACAGCCTGTAATTCAGAACAGGGATGTGTGCATCACTGTGTTGGGCAGCCCAAGAGGGCCGACCAAACAGTTACTGCGCACAGGAGTGTTCTACCACCCCTCCCCTGCAGCTCTGCCTCACCTACTCGCGCACTGCCACAGCAGGAGGACAAAATAAAATGATAATAACATTCCGTTATTATCATTTTATTATTTCCTTTCTTTTGCTGCTTTCGGGCAGTGGGGCAACGCTCCTCCTCTTTAGCGGAGCATCTGCCACTGGTCTACCCATAGCAGCAGTACTCCTGGTGAGGCATCGAGATCTAGACACAATGGGGCATATCAACCAGGCGGCGCTATAAAACTATTGTCACTTTGCGGCCGTTTTCTGCCGAAAAGCGACTACAATTGCATTGCTTTATCAGCAAGGTCGTCACGCTATCGCGTGAATCCTTGCCTTAGCGCCCTTCCCCGTAACGCCCAGCTTTGCATTTCTAATGAGATGCAAAGTGGGCGTTCCGTCCCAAAATAACTGGAGAAATGTCGCTAACCGACATTTCTCCAATTATCAATGGGCACGCTAACAAGCATAGCGATAAGAAAAGTAGCGCTAACCGCGGCTAGCGCTACTTTCCTTACGCCTGCTTTCAGGTTGACTTACCCATCATATCCAATGGAAGGTGGATATAATGGCTAAGTCCACCCTGCCCTATCAACAAGCTATCGCCAAATGTTGTGCGATTATCGCTGGATTCCCAGCGATAATCGCACATTTGGCAGCTTGCGTCTGGAATTTTATCGCTGTTGAGATAAGCGTTGCTGATAGCACGCTATCTCAGCGATAAAATTCGGCGTTAGCCGGCGATAATTATCCTAGCGCCAAGTGCGCTTAGCGATAATTATCGCTGGTTGTTGATGATATGCCCCAATGTTCCATACGAGCCCTTCGTAAGTGCACACACTGGTGTGGCCTCATTCTACACTCACAACACAGCCCCCCCTTTCTGCTGGTTTTGGTACTGCGGCCTCTGCACCCAACATTCCGTTGGCTTACCCTGCAGACTTGTCATAACGTATTACCCCTCTTGAAGCAGTGCTGTAAATGGGCCGGTGCCAGTACTTTTTTTTTTTTTTTAGATGGAGAGTACCTGCATTTATCAAGAGTGAATTGATATTTTTAATTGGAGAGTACCGGCACTTCTCCGAAACAAGCAGGCACTCTGTTACAGACCTGCACTTTTATTTTTCCAGTTAAAGCACTGTCTTGAAGTAATCTGATGTGAACTCAAAGATGCTCCGTGACCAGGAAAGCACTGAAGAGGCCTTTGCTGCAATTGTAGTGTGTGTAATAGACACCGGGACTGCTGCTGCGTGTGTGGAAACATGCTCCGTTGTGTAACTTACACTGCTGCTCAGGTGTCCGGCTCTTCCACTGTATCTTAACTTCGAATTCGTAACACAGCACTGTTGCTATCCATTCTGTCCCTTCTCGGGGTATTGTGGAAGCCTGGAACACATTTTCCCTACCTACCAAAGCCAAAACGGTTGAACGTAACGTTTGTGTAAGTTTACGATTGTTTGCTATTCACATTTACGTGTAGAGTCTTCACCAGAGTCTACACGTCAATCCCTTTGTGAATAGCAAACAATAGTATACTTACACAAAAGTGTAAGTTTACCTTTGTGACTCAGACCCAGAGTTCGCATGCCAGGAGCTGTAGTGACAACGTATGACACGGGCGCCCTCAGGTGGCCAAAGACTGCAGGCAGTTAAATGATAGTTTATTCTTGGCGATAGAGCTTTTCATATGTTTACCTTTATTTTAAAAAAGCACGCAAGAAGATAGAAAGTTGAGGAATGGCACATTATGAATTGGACACGGAAATAAATCTTACAACAAGCGTCTAAAACAAGTATAATTACAGACAGTAGTTCGATGTGTGATTTTTGTTTTACTCAGATCTACACGTAAATCACAAGTTTAACAAAAACGTTGATGAAAAATAAAGAAATCCAGAGCTCTTGTAGCAAAATATCCCCCTTCTCTGAAAACCTTACTTCGGAAAGAGTGCAGTGTTCGCATTGTGAAGTACCTCCATTTCCTAATAGTTTTCAATGCAAAAAGAAGCCAACAGGAGTTAAAATATTTCAGAGTTTGGTTATGATGCCTAGAAGTATTTCGATGTCAGAATACCCTACCTTGCATGAACAGAGATGTGGCTGTAGTATTTAGTTTATCCTGTTGTTAAATTAAGGACCAGCTGTGCTGTGGAAGTGCGGAACCCTGGGCCTCGTAAGCTCCCATTTATGGGTGGTAACTGTGAACATGTAATGACTGGTTCAGGCAGCCTTCTTTCATACTCTAGGATAGTGCAGGCCAGGAAGCCTTTTAACACGGCTCAATTTCCTCGCTCGAAATCAAAGTACGCAGCAGTGCACACGCCAAATTCAGACCCATGGTCCTTCTCTGAACACGTACGGGCATATTTACAAATCCCTATCACCACCAGAACGTAACTTTTGAGGTGGTGGCGATACGGGCTTCGCCTTATTTACAAGGCAGCGTTAAGCCACTTAAGAAAGCTCGTAAGTAGCACCAATACACAGTGGTCTCAAGGGGGGAGACCAAACCATATTCACAAATAGTGGTATGCGTACAATGACTTAATTCCAGGATGGACCCAGAGGACAGAGACGTATTGGGGACCCAAGGAACCACCCAAGGTTAGTACCCTGGAACCCCACGGAGGCTGTGTGTAAACACGACCGCGTGATCAACACAAGTCAATGGCTAAGTAGCGGTTGCAGTTTTAAAGGAAAAGGACCCTTCGAGTGGACCCTGAAGAAACCCAGTGGAAGATGGAAGGTTGGAGAGTCACCCCACCCGTGGATACCCCAGGAGCCAGGATACCTACACCAGGGGAGCCGGGTGCATAGGTGTCATGTGACATCGGAAACCGCCGTAGACCACAATAGAGGACTTGAGGAAAGATGCAGCTCTAGAAGAAGACAAAGGAGTCCAGTGGAACTCAAAGGTGGATTCAGGAGCATAGGTTCCTGCAAGTAGAGGGGACAGAGTCTATGCCACTCAGGAGTGACCAGGAAGCACGGAAGACGAATGCCCACCGATGTCAATAGATGCAGGATATTTGACGGTGCCCTTGAAGATGACGCTTGCAGACCAGGCGACGCTGTGGAAGACCAGGAACAGTTCACAAGCTGTCCCACGTCAGATGTTGAGAGTCAGGGGGTCAGTGTCCAGCAGAGGCACCAACACACCTTGGCAACGGCACCAGGCGTAGAAATCAAAGAAGGTGCAGTGCCAGGACCAGCAAGGTCCAAGTGACTCACCACAACTAGGTAAGTCAGAGACTGCTCGAGCAAGCAGGGGAGCCCCCGGGAATCAAAGAAGTTCCCTGAAAGGACCCAAAGATCTCTGGAGACAAGTCGCCTAGCCTTACCAATGCCCAGCTGATGCGGTGCACAGGGCCTTGGTTCCAGCTGTGCCCACGAGGGATACTGGCCACAGACTTGGTCTGAAGGCAGTGCAGGCCTGAGGGAGTTGTAGAACTGCCACCTGTGTTACTGAGCCTGTTGGAGTCCGTAGGAGCCCATGATCAGCAAACTGGTCAGGTACATTGCAGTGCCTGCAGATGCAGGGGAGTGAGTCCTTCACTCCAAGGGAGATTCCTTTGTGTGTCTTTGGATGGCCACAGGCCCTGTGAGCCACCTTTATGGAGTACGGACACTGACGGTGCAGCGGACATGCAGGACAATGAGACCTGGAGTAGTCAGAGTCTTCCCGGTTGCTGTCTCTGTTCCCAAAGCGAAGTTCGATGCAATCAGAATGTCCAGATGGTTGAAGATGATGCAGATTTGAATTGGAATTGAATTCCACAATAAATCTAAGGTCCCGCCCTCAGGTAAGCCCTTGAATACCCTTAGGAAAGGGTTGGGATGATGCAGGGTTCCCTCCCAGCGAAGGGGCTAGACAGTGGGAAGGATACTTCCATGTTCTTTGTCCATTTAAGCACCAGGACGGGCGCCAACAGCTCCCTGAACTGATTTGAGTTGGAGCATGCAAGGAGAAAACCAAATGTGCTCTTCAAACAGTCTCAGTGGTGCTGGCAAGTGCGCCCACCCTGCCCCAATACACTAAATCTTGTCTGGAAGGTGGTCACACCTCCCTGTGATAGGATGCCTATTGTTCTGCCTTCCCCTGCTTGAGCTTGGCTCAGCAGCAGGAGCGCAGAAATGTGTCTCTGGTCGGCAGCAGCCCTAGCTTGCTGTCTGGTTCTGGAAGACTGGCACCGGGAGCACAGAGGGCCTCCCTGAGGAGCTTTACAGAGCATGGAATCATACCTACCACTCCGTGTACGGTGAGGGGGTATGATTCCAACATGTTTGAAATCAAACATGAAGGGTTTGTTACAGCCAGTTTGGAGATGGTCATCGCGTGATGACGCATGGCCTCTCTATATGTCTAAATGGCTGATGCACTTACAGCCCGGGAGAATGGACCCTGAAGGTTGTAGGGGTTCCCTGCTGATGCAGGGGCACCTGCATACTTAGAACCCAGCACCCTGCCTTCAGGATCGGAAGGCCTACTTTAGGGGTGACATAGTTTTTAAGTGTAGTGACCTTAGATATAGGGTAAGTGGTGCTAGCGCCAGCTGACACAGGTTTCAGTGACCGGCCTAAAGTCACAATTTGAGTTGTCTCTCATGGGTGGCATAATACATGCTGCAGCCCCTGAGAGACCCCCGGTGTCCCTATGCCCTGGATACCTTAGTACCATATACTAGGGACTTACAAGGGTACACCAGTATCCAATCTGGAGAGTACCCAAGTACTCACCATGTCCAATTTAGGGGAGAAACACAGAGACTGGGCTCCTGAGTAGCAGCATCCCAGTCAGACTAGTCAGAAAACATAAAAGCGCCAGCAAAAAGTGGGGGTGACCATGAAAGCAGATCTTACTTTCCTACAGAATGCATCGTATAATTTGTGAATACTGCGCCAGATACTTTGGTGGATCAGGAGGTGGTGGGTGGGGGCTCAAACAGGAACAACAGATCTAGTCTGGTGGAATAAAATACCTGGGGGATAGGGCGGCAGCCAGGTGACTCGGACATGCAGATATGTGGCTGTGAGCTGCCCCCATCCGATATGTCCACTGCTGGCCCGTGGGTTTATGATGGTTTTAGCTGCTGTCATGCGGGTGGTGGTGAGGAAGGGGGCCAGTCTGCTCTGAAGGGCAGGGGCTATACTAAGAGGAAGCCTATGGAGCAGCATAGAATATACCAACCTGGCAAATCTGTGGAGCAGCAGCAGTCAAGCAAGAAAGGAGCCTCTGGGGTGAATGGTAGCCCACTTAGGAATTGGGTCACTTCTAAGGGTGAGGTGAAAGCACTCATCTCCCATTTGTCAGCAGTTCAGGCTGGAGCGGCTGAAAATAGACGGCCTTTGGAAAAGCAATCCCCTCTTAGGTGCTCTACTCCTCAACCTCAATCACCTTCAGCTGTATCTCGTGGCACCTCCTCCGAACACTCTCCCACCCTGACCTATAAGGAAACCGGTGCAGAGGATAACCCTCAAGAGCCGTCGCTGTCAGCAACAATGCTGATACTCCAAATTCAGCTCTCCGAGGCGCAGTCATACTACGCCAAGTCAAGGGCAGACAATCTGAAAATGCAGCAATCATTGCCGGAGATGTCAGGAAAGATCACTAGCCTCACTACGGAAACCACCAATCTACAACAGCATTTTTCTGATGTTGAGGAGATGGGAACAGCTACAGTTTACATCAATTGGTAACCACGATCGACAGTCGGACTATCTCCAAAACAAGGCCAAAGATATGGAGAACTGGCAGAGGAGAAATAGCCGGAGAATATTTGGAATACTGGAAGGTAAGAAGAAGGGGGGTGTGACCCTCGCCAATTCATCGTGCATCTATTCAGAAAAGCCTTCCTGAACTTGATGGACTGAGACTCACAGATTCAACGGGCCCACTGCCTTCCTCTTAATCACAATGTGGAGAACTCCAAGGCACTGTCGCCTCATCCAATTCTAATCTTTGTGGGAATTTGTTTTCTCAGGCAGGATATCTCTCTCAAAGTACGCCCCACTAAACCTGTCGTGGTAGATGCAATGTTGATTGTAGTCCACTCAGCTTTCTAAAAATCTACTATGGACCGACGGTGAAAGCTGCATCCGGGGGGCAGATATTTCTGCAAGAGCCAGCTTGACTCCAGATCATTAAGGACGGTCGGGTACTGATGTGTTACTCGGACTCTGACGCCATGCAGGCTTTGACCTGCTTGAAGGGCGCTACTATCTAGAATTATTAATTATAGATACTTCACAGCTGTACTATCAGCTCTCTCCTCCTTTTCCTCCACTTCTTCTCTACTTATGAGTTTCTGTGCTTGCATACTTAGGGGTCTATTAGGATGGCGGTCGGAACATCCCTCCGACCGCCATGGTAGCGGGAAAACACCGCCTGCTAGGAACGCGGCATAACCGCCAGTCCTATTAGTATGCTCTGCAGTCAAAATCCGACCACGGCAGTACGATCGCAGCATTTAACATTGCGGCGGTTGCTGCTGCCAGCAGCACCGCTGCGATGTCCAAAAAAGCATGTCCAGCATATCCTGCACTGCATGACAGACACTGCACAGTGCCTGCCACCTGGTACAGGGACATGTAGGTAGCCATTCGACCACCATCTTAATAGACCCATTAGTATTTTCTATTTATTTCTCTCTTGATAGGTTGGTGGGCAATGGGTGGTCTCGTCACGGTGCTGAGGGCTACACTCTCACAAGGGCTGTCATGGCACCGGCAGCTCAGAGGTTTGGGATGATTCTTTCCCCCTATCACGGGGGTGGGTTTACAAAGGAGGACGGGGTTGGGAAGGGTGGTCACACTAGATCCCCCTGAAATGGAGGGAACCAGTTTTTCCATGAACAAGGGTGGGTGAGGGAGTAAAACAAGTCAGAATGTTCTAAAACTTTTCAAAGAATGCATACTGCTTATTTCTGTTTTTCTGTGTGGTCTTGAAGATGCAGGATTAGTCAGCATAACCTGTCAGATCAATGGCTAGGATTAAATGTATGAACTGGAAAGTTTCTGGTTTAAATTCACAAAGTGAACAGCAGTTGGTTGGGGAGGAAGTAGCACCTTATAGACCCCATCTGTCAGCATTAACAGAGACTCACTTAGCTTATAAGGATCGTCTACTACTGAAACAACTGGGCTAGGATCTAATTAGTTGTACCTCACAAACAGTTTCCATTCGGGGGGTTGCTTTACTATCTGCAAAGAACCTCCAATGTAACATTATGAAAACTGCAGTGGACCCAAGGGGCAGATGGGTGTTGATACAACTGTTATTGCATTCCCAGAGATTTGTTATATGTGCAGTTTTCAGGCCAAATACTGATGACCCGAGGATATTGGATCCACTCTCCTTAGAGCTTCTAGACTGGGTGGGGGAACGGATAATGGGTGATTTTAATGGAGTAATGGATTGTAGTATTGATTCCACCAACCATAAAACTACCCCTGTATGAATAGGGCTAGGGCATCAATCCACAATCTAACCTTGATTCATAGGCTTTGTGATACATGGAGGACTTTGCACCCATCTAACCCTGGGTATTCTTTTTACTCATACCCACATAAACACTACTCCAGGATTGATATGGTTTTCGCCTGGAGGCCTATATTAGCAAGTGCAGAGATAGAAGTATGTCCCAGGATCGTCTCGGATCACAACCAACTTTCATTTACACTTGGTCTCATAAATCCTCAAGCTACACAATCTAAAATTGTATTTCTGTGTCTATTGTCTAATGACGATTATGTGAGTCACATCTCTGGTTTATTAAGGGAATATCTTAATACCACAGGCACAGTGACACCCTCCATGGTCTGGGATACTATGATGGGGGAAACAGCCTTTACAACAGAAGCGTTACAATGCATGCCGTTACAATGCATGCCATTACAACGCATGTCATTACAACGCAAAAGGCTTGCTGCAGGGGGTAGCATGTGTTGGAGTTAACTCCAACACCTTCCCTACTGTTGCACACACTGGAGTTGGAATAGTAAATTATACTATTCCAACTTCCAGCAAGTTGGGGTAAAGGAATGCGTTGTAATGTCATGCGTTGTAATGGAATGCGTTGTAACGTCATACAACCAGAAATACCATCCATGCCTTGTATACATTGCATGGTACATTTAGACTGCCTATCTGAGATTTGATAGGCTAAAACTCGACTGACCATGTCACCGTATTCATATTGCAGATAGTCTGCACGTCCGTGCCACCTTGAACAACTTTCTGGGCGTGTAATATTTTGAACTGTGGAATTTCTTGCTGCAGGAGACGCACAGCATCTAGAGCAACTCGGTTTTGTTTGATCATATACTGTAATGTAATGTCACTTATATATGCCATCATAGGGTTGTATGACGTTACAACGCATTCCATTACAACGCATGACATTACAACGCATTCCTTTACCCCAACTTGCTGTCAGTGGTGCACTGGAAGTTGGAATAGTATAATTTACTATTCCAATCCAGTGTGTGCAACAGTAGGGAAGGTGTTGGAGTTAACTCCAACACATGCTACCCCCTGCAGCAAGCCTTTCGCGTTGTAATGACATGCGTTGTAATGGCATGCATTGTAACGCTTCTGTTGTAAAGGCTGTTTCCCGGTATTTCTCATATAAACCCTGACTATTATAGAGCAGTTCTCCATGTTCTATCAGGATTAATACTTTTAGCCTCAGGTAGATTACCAGTCGGAAATCACAACATACATACAGAAGTGTAGGTTGCCCCACTTAGGGGATGATCAGCAGGCGAGGTGAAAGCTCAGTTTTCTATGGGAGAAGTGGAGGTGGCCCAGGCAGTTCTTCATTCAGGCAATGCGGCACGGAAGGATGCCCTTCCCTTAGAGTTTTATAAAGCACTTAAGAATATACTAGCTAGGGAATTATTAAAGCTTACTTGGCATTTCCATGGCGCTGGGGAAATTCTGTACTCCTGGAATATAACCAGCTTCATGGTACTTCTGAAGAAAGGAAATGGGGTCATACCGACCTATCTCCGTGATCAATTGAGAAGCCAAGCGGTTTGCTGAGGTCTTGGCGACGAGACTGGCCACTCTCCTTCCGATGCTAGTCCATAAACAACAACATGGATTCGAACCAGGGAGGGACACTACTAGTCACACCAGTGCAGCAGTCGATGCATTAGATGTTGCGGTGAAATCCAGCACCAGGATAGGCGTGATCTTATTAGACGCTGAGGAGGCCTTGGATCGCGTGGCCTACGACTGTATGTGGGCTATGCTGGGCTCTTTCGGTGTCTGTGACAAATACATACAAATGCTACAGGCATTATATAAGACCCCTTGGGCTAGGGTGATGTACTCAGGGAGGTATTTCAGTACATTTTGGATATACCGCGGAACTCAACAGGGATACCCGCTGTCTCCCCTTTTATTTGCTTTGTATATTGAGCCATACTTAAGATCGCTATTTCTGAACCCTGGCAACTGGCGTTTGGTGGGCATGAACTCAAAATTACAGCGTACGCAGATTATGTGGCTGTTTTTGCACAAAATCCGCTGTCAGCCTGTGGACGGGTTTTTAAGCAGGACGAATTTTTTTTTTAGATTTTCAGGGTTTAAGCTCAACATCTCTAAAACACAGGTCCTTGTGAACTTTGAGCCAGATGTCCTAATGGTAGGGGTGATCTCGACTGCTGCATACCTTTGTGTCAAACTGTGCTCAGAGGTGGGGGACATGATCAAATTGAACTATGAGCCCCTGCTAATATCGGTGATTGCCAAAATGAAGGCATGGAATAAACTAACTCTTAGTATTATCGAGCGATGCAATATAGTTACATTGAATATCCTTCCGAAATTTCTTTATCTTTTAAGGGAAATCCCCTTACGGGTCCTGGATTCTTTTTTCACGCACCTGGACAGAGCCATTGTAAGTTTATTGGGGGCTCCAGATGAGCAATCAGACTTATGAAGCTCCCATAAAATCAGGGAATTGAAACCCCCCTCACTTACAAGTTATACATCTGGGCTGTGTTTGTGGGGCTCCTAAGCAGTCTATTAATCCTGGCAGACCCAGATCAAACAGCTCTCTGCTATCAACTAGTGCTGGGTGTAGCATATAGGATTTTCTTATATTGGTTGTGGGACCCACACTATAACAAGCTGGCTTGCTTTAAGGTTGTGAAGGATACCATTCGTATTTGGCAGGAAATGTGCAATAAATATTACATTTCTTTTTAAATAAAGAAACCAGGTTGTGGCATAATCCTGCTCTTCCATTAGTGTTTCATGGTCCAAATGGAAAGGCCTGGGCACGATACGGGATTCCAACTATCGAGCCGGTTGTATGACTTAAATGACTTTTACTCATTTTCCGGATTACAGGCTAGCTATGGTCTCCCTCATCAGTTTGTCTTTAAATATTACCAAGTGATATTGGTTGGTTGATTACTTCCACACAGGTTGTAAATACCCGATGGATCTTGAAGGTTCAGAACTATTGGTGTGCCTTTATAAAGCAGGTAGGAAATCAACAATAAACTCGGTATACCAGCTCCTTTGCCAACATGCAACTGATGACAATGTGCTACTGGCTTTAAAATGGAGTTTGCAACTGGAGTCAGACGTTCATGTCTCAGAGATACAGAGGGCTTTGGAGATTTTGGATAAATTAGTCCATTCTATCAACTGGAAACTGCAACAATTCAAGACTTTTATATTCCACGCCAGAAATAATCTCTAAATCGGGTGGCAATATTTCCGGGGATAAAGTTAGGTGCCGAAAATGTAGGCAGCTTTCTGCAGACATCGTACATATGTTTACGATATGACCCGCCTTTCAGCACTTTTGGACTGATGTAACTAGGTTAATGTTTTATTGCCTCCGTCTCCATGTGTCTTTATCCCCCTAAGAGATTTTGATGGGTGTTACGTTTGAATGTGATGGTGGCATCAAGTGCCTATTGTCAATAATGATAGTCTTTGCCCGGTTATGTGTGGCAGGGTTATGGATATCTGTTGTTCCTCCTAAAGCAACCAAACGTTGGTCTCTTTTGAGACAAATTTATGAGTCAGAGCCGGCCCTGGCCAATGCAAGAGGTCCTTAATCATTCAGGAAACTTGATCAAATCTAGGCAGGTCTCAGCTGGGATTGGTCACATTATAATGGTGATAGATAATATTTCTCTTAGATGTTCGTCAGGATCGGCCCCCGGTATGTATGTTTGTATCCTGGCCGCTGATGATTATTATTTTGCAGTAAGTTATGTTCTAGGTCAACTGACATTTTCGCCTCAACTATTTCTTCTTTTTTTCTGTATACATATATTGTTTATCGAGTGTTATGTATTGAACATTTCTGACTTGAAATAATAATAAACAGTTACAAAACTAAGCACTGGCTGTTGTGCTCCTTAATGTTTTGTACCACTGCTATAAAATATGGTTTCTGTATTTGAGTCTTTATCCTTTTGATGAGTCAAACTGCCAACAGATGCCCTCTTATTTGAAACTTCTGATGAACTTCTACTGTGAAATCTAATTGTTTAGATCCAAGCAAAGTATCTAATCCTCCTAATTAAGAATGGCTTTTACCAGTGGATCCCCTCCATTTTGAAGGGTGTGCATCGAGTAAATAATATCTTGGTCAAGAATGTCGACTTCTGGTAAGCAATATCGATTTTAAAAATATTGAAGTGTTTAATATCGTTTGCAAAAATATAGTTAAAAATATCGTCTTTTTAATTAATGTTCGGTATTTTAGTATATATTTTAAATGTATGTGATGTATGTTTTTTGTATAAGAATTGTTTGTATTTTTAATATGTGTTACATTTTTTGTAGTTATTAATTTGAATTTTGTGTTTTTAGTTCCGTAGTGGGTTGTGGGTCTATAGGGGAATAGGGTAGGAAGTACTTTAATTATATTAAATTAATTGATTTTTTAAAATGTATTAATATTTGTTTAATTGAGATCTTATATTTTTAAATGTGTAAAGTAATGTATTATTATTAATTGGCTGTTCATTATTTTAATCAATTCATTGGTAATTAATTATGGCAATTGTGTAATTAATTTTAGGTGTGTGTTTTGGGGTTTATAGGGGTAAAGGGTGTTAAGTAGTTTTGTTTTATTTATGAATTAATAATTGGTTGTTAATTGATGTTAAATAATTAATTGGTAATTAATTATGGTATTTGTGTAATTAATTTTAGATGTGTGTTTTGGGGCTTACGTGGGTAAAGGGTATTTATTATGATTTTTTGGGTAATTGATATTAATTAAATTAATTAACATATTATGGTAATTGTGTAATTAGTGTTAGGTGTGTGTTGTGGTGTTAATAGGAGTAAAGGGTGGGAAGTAATTTGTGTTTAATTAAAATATAGTTAATAAATGTTAATTATTTGATATTTATTTTGGGTAATTGGTAATTGTTTATTTTTTGTCTGTTTTTACCCTTAAAGGGGTAAAGGGTGGGTATTAAATACATTTTAATTACTTTATTATTAGTTCTTAATAGTAATAGTTAAAATGTAAAATAAGTTTTAATTCTGTTTTATTATTTTATAGTTTAATTTAGGTGTGTGTTGTGGATATTATAGTGTTAATGTGTATGTAGTCAATTCATGTAATATTTTTGTAATTGATTGTTAATTATGGAAGTACATTTTATGTAAAATGTTGAAGTGTTTTGTTTTTGGTGTGGTGTTATAGTGTAGGAAATAAAACAAATACATTTATGTATTAATAACATTTTTTGTTTGTCAATATTTTCTAGTTTAAAAATTCTTTTTTTTACAAATGTATGTATTATTTTATTTTATATAATAGTTGTAGGTTTTTGTTATATGTTATAATATATTTTCTTTTGATATATTTGATTTTCATTTTTTAAATATTGTTTATTTATTTTTATGATTTTTTAAAGTTTAATTCTTTTTTTTGTTCTAACTGAGTGTCAATAGTAATTTTTGTCTCTCCGCTATCCAACGCTTTCCCTAACGTTGCACTCACTGTAGTGGGAATAGTAATTTTTACTCCTCCGCTATCAAGCACTTTCCCTACTGTTGCACTCACTGGAGTGGGAGTAGTTAATCTTACCCCTCCGCTATCCAACACTTTCCCTGCTGTTGCACTTACTGGAGTTGGAATAGTAATTTTTACCCATCTACTATCCAAAACTTTCCCTACTGTTGCACTCATTGGAATGGGAGTAGTAATTTTAACTCCACCATGAAGGGAACCAACTTTGGTTCCACAAAGCTGCACAGCCCATAGTCACTTGAATCAAATGAATTAAGTTCATATACTTTTTAATACTTTTTCACAATTTTATCCGTCCGTTTTTGAAACTCTTTTTTTGATTCAATTCATTTGATTCAATCCGTTTTAATTTGACGTCCATTTTCAAAAAAGCTCGAGAGCATAGGGTGAATGTCATGCCATGATTTATTTTCAAAAAGCCCAATGCATTTCGGGAAACAATCCTCCCTTCATCAGGGGCATCTAGAAGTACAAACAAAATATTTCATTTGATTCGAGTATACCAACAGAATATATTGTATTCACATAACAAAGCACAAATATCAGAAAAAAACAACAATGACCCATCTTTATATCAAACACTCAAAGCTGGTGACTATTTACATTCCTAAGTTTTACCATCATTAATATGCTGACAAACATACTAAATAACTCCACATTGCAAAAATTAGGTGCCCCCCTTAACTGTATTACGAATCCTGCTAGTCTTTAACAAAAATAAAAATAAACCACCAGTTCTAGAATGTCTTTTGCTTACCATGGAATGCTAGTAGATCTTAAAATATAAGGTAAACGCTTGCCGTGCAACCTCAGCCATCTGAGAACAGTAACTGGTTGTTTCCGTTTCATAACGTGCCATCGCACGCCTATTTCATGTAGTTGCAAGCATATTCTGCTTTCCCAAGCACTGTGTTTTATAACTATCACGGCCCTCGTAAGTGTCTACAGGTGATTAATTCTATCTGTTAATGACGTGAACCCACGTTTGTTAAAGCTGCAAGAGCATGTGTGCTGAATGATTAAGCTTGAGCTACTCAATATCCCAGAGTGCACTTCCAAGAGTAATTTTTCACGCGATGGGTAACCGTTACTGCTATTGACTTTCCCCGTAATGAACTTTTAAACGAGATAAACTCACTGTCTTAAACGAATGCGCTCTGTCTGGTATGCTTCTTACAAATCTAAACATGACTACGTGTACCACAAACTCCTAGAGTAAAATCAGTGAATTATTTTCCAACATGACACGACGCCCCTCCCATGGTTAAAAAGTCTTTTAAGGCTTGCTCTTTACGAACCACATTCTCTGGTCTTACTTTTAAAATGTTTATCCAACTTTTACCAATGGGTGCTATCTCATGTGAGACGAAAATGTGCTTAACATGAATTCAAAGGGAATGAGATGCACACCGTTTAATCCAATTACTCCAACAGTTTCAACCAAGTTCATCTTTCAACCAGTTTTGGCGTGCAATACTTTCTACGCGCTTCGTCTCGTTGCGCTGCAACCATAACTCCACCACAAAGGGTTCCCTTCGTGATGGAGTTATGGTTGCAGCGCAACGAGACGAAGCGCGTAGAAAGTATTGCACGCCAAAACTGGTTGAAAGATGAACTTGGTTGAAACTGTTGGAGTAATTGGATTAAACGGTGTGCATCTCATTCCCTTTGAATTCATAATAGTAATTTTAACCCCTTTGCTATCCAACACTTTCCCTACTTTTGCACTCACTGGAGTGGGAATAAAAATGCTTACCCCTCCACTATTCAACACTTATCCTACTGTTGCACTTTTTGGAGTGGGAATAGTAATTTTTACCCCTCCGTTATCCCACTCTTTCCCTACAGTTGCACTCTTTGGAGTGGGAATAGTAATTTTTGCCCCTCTGCTATCTAACACTTTCCTACTGTTTCTGTCACTGGAGTGAGAATAGTAATTTTTACCCCTCTGCTATCAAACACTTTCCCTACTGTTGCACTCATTGGAGTTGGAATAGTAAATTTAATTTCTCTGTTATCCAACACTTACCCTACTGTTGCAGTCACTGGAGTGGGAATAGTTATTTTTACCCCTTTGCTATACAACACTTTCCCTACTGTTGCACTGATTGTATTGTGAAATGTAAGTTGAAATATTTTTTAATAGTTTCATGTTTTAATTTATTATAGATTTGTGTTTTTTCATATTTTAAATCATTAATATATATAGTTTGTTTATATTATTTTAAACTTTTAACAAAATTTAAAAAAAAGTGTATTAATAGGTTTAAAGTAAATATATATGCATAAAATATTATGTTGGTGTGCTTATTTTGTAATTAAGTTTATTTGTTATATTTTATTAAAATGTATATTACATTTATTTTATTTTGTTAAAATTATATTTAATATATTTCATATATATTATTTTATATTTATATACAAGACAATATTTTATATATCTACATTTTTTACATATATATTTTTTAGTCAATATGTTTGTACTTACCTGTTTAACCCCTTCCATGCTGCGCAGATTCCGCCGCTGTGCTGGCGGAATCTTGCGCGGGCGGGGTCATGACGGAATGGTTCCGTCATGAGCACAGCTCAACCGTGGGTCATGACGGAACCATTCCGTCATGAGCACCGAAGGGGTTAAGTATAGGAGTCAATATTTTTGTTGTCGATATTTTTTACATCGATGTTGTCAGTGAACCATTTTGAAGTGATAATACCATAGTCACTTACTTATTTCTCACAAATGGGCTACAGGCCTCACTCCTGTCTTCTCCTGTGCTCTCTTTCCTGTCTTCATCAAGAATCTGACCTGACAACCTACTGCTCAGTGAGCTCAGGGCCTGGTGTAAGAGGAACAGGTTGCAATTTGCAATCAGTTGAGATTTTTACAAACTTTCAATGGACTAAAACGTCAGTTTGTAAAACTCTGAGTATAAGTGGGTTGTACTTCAACCTACCACATGAATGTTAATGAGATAGGTCACAAATTATGACTCACTCTGATTGGTGGCCTTCAGACGGATGGTGGTTGCTTGGGTCAGCAGATCTCCATATCAGTGATCAACCTTTAAATACTTAATGCAGCCACTTATACTTAAAGAAAACAAGACTATTTAAAAAAAGAGTTTTTTTTTAAACAGTCTCTTTTGCAAATGTCTTACCAACACAACTCTGAGTCAGTAATTTTTCAGTGTTTTGCAACTGGATTTTGGTTGCAAAACATTTATACGTAGGGTACCGTTGATATTAGGAAGAGACGCCCAAAACCTGCCCATTCCAATTATCGATTCAGTATCCATTTCTAAACACATTTCGTGATTCTGAAAACATTATCCGCATTGCCTGGATTGTTTACTATATAACAACAAGCATTTGTAATGCAATAGGTCTCGCATTTGTTGCAGTTGGAGCTACTGGCATTGTAAATGGCAGTGTTTTTTATCAATGTTTTTGTTTGCTGTGGAGTGATTATTTAAAAATTACACACTATACCATATTATAAGCTATTATAGCAACTGTACAGTAAAGCTATGCTATTTTAACGTAAAGGAGTGTGAATGGATGAATAAAAATACAAAAAACAGGATCTAAAAATTTACGATGGAATGTATAGCAGGGGACAGGGACTACCGATCACAACAAATGTACTTGAAGTGATTGGGGAATCATATGCAATAAAAAAATCGATAGTACGGGGTGTCAGCGACGCTTGTGCAAATGTTGTTCAGCTGGTGAAGTGGTCAGCTCTGTTTGCAGATGCAAAGTGGTGAAAGGTGAAGTATTCAGCTCTGTTTGCAGGCACAAAGGGATGAATTACTGTTGCTCATGGGCATCAAGAGACTCTGCCAGGTCTAAGGCATTCCAGAGACCTTATATGATGGCTGGGGTTTGTAAATGAACCTACATTAAACACCACTAAGAGATGAAGCGATTTCTGCAACATCACATGATTTTTCTCCAAAATGTGTTTTTTCAGTTTTACTTTTGGATTCCTGGGATGCTCTGGCATAAGATTCCCGGTTCCACCATGATTCATTTGGTACAGTAAATAAACACAATAACCAAAAATACTCTCAAACTGCAGTTTAACGGAGACGTGGTTTTCTGAGTAACAGACAAACGCCTGACCATGGTCCCAGCAGGGGCACGTGCCACCTAATCTAGAGACACTTCTCTCACAGGAGTTGTGCCAACTCACCTGCAGCCAAAGCTATGGGTCACGGGAAAATGGAATGGAGAGTAAGGGGGGTACAGGGAGAGAGAGAAAGGGGGCACAGGGAGAGAGAAATGGGGGCATGGAGAGAAATGGCGGACCGAGAGAGAATGGGGGAAGAGAGGCTGGAAGGGTGAAAACGAAAGGGAGAGAGGGCACTAATGAGGGGGATACCGGAAGGGGAAGGAGGTGGACAGGTGATATACATTTTAAAAAGCAGGTCTTTGGCAGTAGGTGATGACTGCTGGCAAGGACCAACACCCGTAAAGGAGGTTTGACATCCAAGCCCCCACTATTATAATGTGAAACTATCATGCAACTACAATATCACAAAAAGGTGCTAGTTTTCCAAAGACACATGACCCGCCTGATGTACACACTACAAGATTCTTATAAGTCCCAAGAACATAAAGACAAATTCATCTGGCACATTGGAAAAAAATTATACTTTTCAAATAGCCCTCCGTATTAAATTTGCTCCATTTCTACGCTCGGTTAACAGATATAACTACTACCCAATCAATGGTATTCAATTGATCCACCTCGGAAGAATGAAGGCTGAGGCAGACTTGCCGGGAGTGTAACCTCTGCCCCTTACAAGTGTACGTCTCACTGAGCCCTTCTGCCGGTATTGTGTTGGACAGCTGGTTACAATTCGATCAGTTGAGCCCCTTATGTGTAGCCTTTAAACAGAAACACAGCAAAGCCCGCTTTTGTATTCGCCAGATAACTAGGAAAACCAGCTATACACGAGGCGCGAGCAGCAACCGGAGTCACAGAGGTAGAGAGACCAGCCTTGGCTCCGCCGGTTATGAATAACTTAATATCCACGTACCTACCAAACATGAATGTGTCCTTCTATAATGGATGTGGTATACATGTAAAGTGCTCCAATACCTACGGATTGAGTTAGCGCTTAATAAAAAAAACTAAAAAATAAATACAAACACCTAACAGATCTGTTCCAGGTCAGGCAGCGGAGTCATAGTTCGCCCGACCCTTGTGAAGACAGAGCAGCCGTCCCTGAAAATCAGCAGGGCAAGGGCGAGGATGTGGTCCATCGGCTAAACTGCCGACTTTGGTGCTGGAAACCAGAGTTTGAGCCCCGAGGTCGCATCAACATCCTGTGATTCTGGGCAAATCACTTAATCTCCCCGTGCCTGAATGTGTAATGTAAATACGGTGCTCGTGTAAAGCGCTCCAATAAACTTCGGGTCGAGTTTGTGCTATATATATATATGCAAAAAAAAACAAGTGCAAAGGCAAGTAACAGTACAAGGACATGTCGCCAGCTAGTCACATGCACTCATAACCACACCTACAGGCGACGCAACAGAACAGTGAACCCATCCGCCCAACACCGGACATTTTGCAACTTGCTTTTATTTGGTGTACGCATAATTATACATTTGCCACACTTGCCTCATACCATCATCTCCTGCATATTTTTCCTTTTCTCGCATAATTTAGCCAACTCTGCCAGTTATACTATGTGAGAAGTTGGCCTGATGTATGATGTCACTAGTTCTAGTGTACACCTTATATCAGTCCAAATACCCTTATGGTGATTGGTTGTAAAGTCAACCTTATAGACCAGCTATCCTAGTGGTAGCATGGACAAGAGCAGTCTTAGGCTAAACTCTGAATGGCATGTGAAGCCAGCTGTGATACCATATATAATCCCTTGAATACCAAATGAAAGGACACCACAACAGATATATATATAAAATAAAGTGTATTTATTCTAAGCAAACCCTCAGCACTCTTTATGAGATTAGAGGTAAGTACAACACAGTCTTATTTAAGCATACATTAAGTCACACAGGTAAGTAATACAGTTAGGCCCTAGGGGCCACGCAAACCATATACTAAGTAAGTGGTATAAGAACCACTGTCACGGAAATAGAATAGGCCTAGGCCTAGGGAATCGCTGGGGCTACACTACACTAGCGTTAGTTAGGAAGTGGGAGGCCCACGGGATTCGTGTGCAGAGTGGAAACACTCACGCGTAATGCGTAAAAGTCAATAGCAATAGTACAGTTTAGAAAACGGTAGATTTAGGACACTTCCGGAGTAGCTAGGAAGTTGAGACTTGAAAACTAGACACTAGGATAGTCACTATCCTGATGAGCACCGGAGTACCCAAGTTACCTAGCCCACAGGCTGCGGGTGCATAGGGGTGAAGATGCGTCGTTTTCGTCGTCGACTCCTATGGATGCCTGAAGACAGATGCTGACAGGCAGTCAGTGAAGAGTGTCCGGTGGATCCCAAGGCTGGGATCAAGAAGAGAAGAAACCTGCAAGCAGAAGGGACAGAGTCAAGGTCACTAGCCAGTGACCACGTGGAACCAGGAAGGAACCAGGCGATGTCGTGAAGATTGCAGGTGAAGGTGAAGCTTGTCGCTGCAGCCAGGAGGACCAGGAAGCGTCGAGGACGACCAGGACCAGGAGGCGAGCTGTCCCACGAAGGCTCTTGCTGTCGGCGGCGTCGAAGTTGGACTAGGACTCACCAAGCCTTGGCAAGCGGAACCCACGAAGAACGACGGACTTGCTTCTGGTGCAGACCAGGAAGGTCTGGGGTGCTTCTTCTTTACAGAGAAGCGGGAGCCAGTCTGGAGGAGCCAAACCAGCGCAGAAGATTTCAGGGTGCGTCGTCACAAAGGCCACTAGCCAGCGGGCAAGCAACCGGACAGACGCGGCAAGCAGGAAAATGCTGAAGGGCCCCACGCAGGACTCGTGGAGTGTGGGGGGCTGATCTTTGGTGCAGATGGTGCTTGGGGTTGGGGCTTCCAAATCCCCGGGGCACAACTTCGAGGGTACCTCAGAAGCTGCGCTTTAAGTTACTAGCCACTTTTTCCAGGTAGCCGGTCCCACGTCGCTCGTCGCCTCCACGGATCTCAGCTCGGCTGTAGATGTGGATCAGGGTCGGAGAAGTCTGGAAGTCAAGGCTCTGGTCAGGCTCTGCAGTCGGTTCCTCGTAGAACGTGGGCAAAGCAAAGGGTAGTCTCTTGATGGTGCCTGTTTGCACAGGGTAGCCACTCCTTGGCTACAAGGGAGATTCTTCAGTCTTCTTCTTTCGTCGAATGTCGAAGGTCCAGAGTTTCTGTTCAGTTTTGCAGGTTCAGGATAATCTAAAGTCTTGAGGCCCAACTCCCACTCTTATACTAATCTGGGGGGCTGGGATACCTGCTAGGTCACGCCTTATGGGTGGGACCTGGGAGGGGGTGGTTACACCCACTTCCCTTTGTCCAGTTTCGCGCCAGAGCTGGGGCTGGAGTGCCCCAGCGCCGGTTTGAACTGGACTATGCAAGGAACACCTTGTGTGCCCCAGGCATGTCTCATCCCTTTCAGCCCACCCTGCCCCAATACACTAAAGGCTGTCTGGGGAGGTGCTAGCACCTCCCCAAGCAGGAAACCTATTGTCCAGGCCTCCCTGGCTGGGATCACTCCCAGCTGCAGGAGGTCAGACTTGTGTCGTGGCAGCAGCATCCATTTTGTGATGCTGAGGCTTTGGTCAGAGGCTAACAGTTGAAGTATGATTTTAACATGTCTTTCCCTCTAGAAGGGGGGAATAATATTCTCATGTCCAGAAATGGCATGGGGGTATTATTCCACAGTGTTAGACACCTTACACGACATGTTTCGATAAAGCCAAACCATAGTTACCATAACCGTCTAAGATTATAAGGCACTTTAAGAGTATATGGTAGGCTATATCATAGAACAGCTATAAGGACAAGGTTCCGAAAGCTGCAGACAGGCTCAGCTCATGCTAGAGCACCATCTCACATGTTACCAAGCACTCTGCCTCCAGGATTGTCAAGGCCTGCCATAGGAGTGACTGATAGGTACACATGTGTCTATATGTAAGTTAGGTATAGGAATACTACACCTAAGCAAGGGGTGATTACACGACCTTGCCCCAGCTGAGTGATCAGCCAGTTGTGTCAAAATGGAAGGCCAGGCCAGGGGTGGCATAATACATGCTGCAGCCCCTGGTAGGCCTAGGGTACACCTATGCCCTGGGTACTTAGGGTACACTGTACAGGGGCCAATAAGGTGATCCTATCCAAATGGGTTATGCACCTAAAGTACATAGTATTAATTTAGAGAGAGAACAGCAGGGCTGTGGATCTGATTAGCAGGCCCACAGCCACATCTAAGTCGAAAACCAGTAAAGCAAAAGCAAAAAGTGGGGGTGAACATAGAAAGCAGACCCTACTCTCCTACACAACCCCCCCCCAAACTTAGGGACATTAAACTAACCTTGACCAGTTGAGTCTTCATGTTCTAAGTGGAAATATCTGGAGAGTCCATCTGCATTGGCATGGTCAGTCCCAGGTCTATGTTCCAATGTGAAGTCCATCCCCTGTAGGGAAATGGACCACCTAAGAAGTTTGGGATTTTCACCCTTCATCTGATTTAGCCACAAGAGGGGCTTATGGTCTGTCTGAATTTTGAAGTGAGTGCCAAACAAGTATGGCCTCAGCTTCTTCAGGGCCCAAACCACAGCAAAGGCCTCCCTCTCAATAGCTGACCAACGTTTCTCTCTAGGGGTCAGCCTTCTACTTATAAAAGCAATGGGCTGGTCTTGACCATCTACATTCAGTTGTGAAAGAACAGCTCCCACACCTAACTCAGAAGCATCTGTCTGGACAATGAACTCTTTGGAGTAGTGTGGACTTTTCAGAATAGGTGCACTGCACATGGCCTGCTTCAGGTCATCAAATGCTTTTTGACAGCTTACTGTCCACTGAACTTTCTTTGGCATTTTCTTGGAGGTCAAGTCATTAAGTGGTGTCACTATGGACCCATAATTCTTAACAAACTTTCTGTAGTACCCAGTCAGGCCCAAGAAAGCTCTGACCTGAGTCTGGGTAGTTGGAGGAGCCCAGTCCTTTATGGTCTGGATCTTGCTCTCCAGTGGTTGAACCTGACCCCCACCAACTAGGTGGCCCAGGTATACAACCTTGCTCTGCCCTATCTGGCACTTAGTGGCCTTGATAGTGAGGCCTGCCTTTTGCAGGGTCTCTAAAACATTCCTCAGGTGAACCAGGTGATCCTCCCAGGTGGAGCTAAAGACAGCAATATCATCAAGATAAGCTGCACAATAATCATCCAACCCAGTAAGGACTTGATTCACCAACCTTTGGAAAGTGGCAGGTGCATTCTTCAAACCAAAGGGCATTACCACAAATTGATAATGTCCTCCTGGGGTCGAGAAAGCAGTTTTGGCCTTTGCACTCTCAGCTAGTCTGATTTGCCAGTAGCCTGCTGTTAGGTCAAATGTGCTCAAAAACTTAGCAGCTGCCAGTCTGTCAATGAGCTCATCTGCCCTAGGTATTGGGTGGGCATCTGTCCTAGTGACAGCATTGAGACCTCTGTAATCCACGCAAAACCTCATCTCTCTCTTACCATCTTGGGTGTGAGGTTTTGGCACAAGAACTACAGGACTAGCCCAAGGGCTCTCTGAAGGTTCAATGACTCCCAGCTCCAACATCTTTTGTACCTCAACTTTTATGCAGTCCCTGACATGGTCAGGTTGCCTGTAGATTTTACTCTTCACAGGCAGACTGTCACCAGTGTCCACCTCATGGGTGCACCAGTTTGTCTGACTTGGGGTCAGAGAGAACATATGTCTGTAGGATTGCAGAACCTGTCTGCAGTCCTGTTGCTGATGGACAGTGAGGCTGTCAGAAAAGACCACACCATCAACTGAGCCATCATCAGGGTTCTGAGTCAACAGGTCTGGGAGAGGGTCACTCTCTTCCTCCTGCCCCTCATCTGTAGCCATGAGTAGCCCCATGTCTGCCCTGTCAACATATGCCTTCAATCTGTTGACATGAAGCACCCTGTGGGGGCTTCTGGGAGTCCCAAGGTCCACCAAGTAGGTGACTTCTCCCTTTTTCTCAACAATAGTGTGGGGTCCAGACCATTTGTCTTGGAGTGCTGCTGGGGCCACTGGCTCCAACACCCACACTTTCTGTCCTGGCTGGTAAACAGTCAGTACAGCCTTTTGGTCATGCCAAGCTTTTTGGAGTTCTTGGCTTGCCTCAAGGTTTTTAGAAGCCTTCTTCATATACTCTGCCATCCTGGAGCGGAGACCAAGTACATAATCCACTATGTCTAGTTTGGGTTGTCTGAGAGGTCTCTCCCATCCTTCCTTCACCAAACACAGGGGTCCTCTTACAGGATGCCCAAACAAAAGCTCAAAAGGGCTGTAGCCAACCCCCTTTTGTGGGACCTCTCTGTAAGCAAACAGAAGGCAGGGTAAAAGGATGTCCCATCTTCGCCTAAGCTTGTCTGGTAGTCCTTTTATCATTCCCTTTAGGGTCTTGTTGAATCTCTCAACAAGCCCATTGCACTGTGGGTGATAGGGTGTGGTGAACTTATAGTTAACACCACACTCTTTCCACATTGCAGTCAAGTATCCTGACATAAAGTTAGTACCTCTGTCAGAAATGACCTCCTTTGGAAAGCCCACTCTGGAGAATACTCCAAGCAGGGCCCTTGCCACAACAGGAGCTGTTGTGGTCCTCAGGGGAATTGCTTCTGGGTACCTGGTGGCATGGTCCACTATCACCAGTATGAATCTGTGCCCAGATGCTGTTTGTGGGTCCATTGGTCCTACAATATCTATGCCCACTCTTTCAAAGGGGACCCCCACCACAGGTAGTGGTATGAGGGGGGCCTTTGTAGTGCCACCTGATTTGCCACTGGCTTGGCAGGTGACACAGGAGCGACAAAACTCCTTAGTATCTTCTGACATATGGGGCCAGTGAAAGTGAGGGACAAGCCTGTCCCAAGTCTTGTTCTGGCCTAAATGTCCTGCAAGGGGAATATCATGGGCCAAGGTTAGAAGGAAGCCTCTGAACTTCAGTGGTATGACCAACCTCCTGGATGCACCAGGCTTGGGGTCTCTAGCCTCTGAATACAGTAGCCCTTCATCCCAATACACTCTATGGGTACCTTGAGCATTCCCTGCAGCCTCAGCAGCAGCCAGCTGTCTGAGGGGTTCAAGAGAGGGGCAGTCTAATTGAGCCTGCCTCAGATCTGCCCTTGAAGGTCCCCCTGTCCCAAGAAACTCAACCTGATCAGGTTCAAGTTCTTCTAGGACAGTTCCTTCAGGGCTCTCAGAATCATCCTCCTGGGAGGGCTGATCCACCACCTGAGGCAGGGGGGAAGGCACAGCCTTAACCCTACTGCTCTTTCTCTTGGGTTGTGACTGGTCCATAGTTTCAGGATCCAGCACTTGTTCAGTGGTGCACTTTTTGGCCTGTGACCTGGTCACAGCAAGGACATGTGCATCTATCCCCAGCATTTCTGCATGGGTCCTATACTCCACTTCAGACCAAACTGAAGTTTCAAGATCATTGCCCAGTAAACACTCTACAGGAAGGTCTGAACTAACAACAACTTTCTTGAGGCCAGTTACCCCTCCCCAGGAGAAGTTAACAATAGCCACCCTATGGGAGGTAGTGGCATTGCTAGCGTTGGTCACTAGGTAATTCTCACCTAGTATGACCTGTCCAGGGTCCACAAAAGCAGGTGTCACCATTGTGACACTAGCTCCAGTGTCCCTGTAGGCCTGAGCCATTCTTTGGTTGATAAAAGGTGTCTGTCTGTACTTGCCCAGGTTACTGGGGCCTACAGTAGAGGACAAAGCTAAGTCCCCATCACAGATCAGAACAGCCTGAGTAGGTACTCTGACTAGGCCAGAATCCTCCTCAGTTCCCAGGGTTAACCCTACTACACCCTTTTGCTGGGAACCACCACTTACAGCTGAACTAGGGGGTACAGTTGCCTTAGGGGCAATGGTGGCTGGGGGCTTATCCTTTTTGGTGCACTCACTAAACCAATGTGAGTTGGACTTACAATAGTTGCACCATGGTTTCTTTTGGCCATCTTTCTTTTTATCCTTTTTGGAACCACCCTCCCCCTGAGCCTTTTGGGGGCCTGGTGAAGACTTCTGGTCTTTTTGTTTCTGCTCATTACCCTTCTGGTCTGCCTTTTTCTGATCACCGCCCTGGTTCTGGTTTTTCTGCTTAACTCTAGTCCTGACCCATCTATCTGCCTTCTTTCCCAATTCTTGGGGAGAAGTCAGATCAGAATCAATCAGGTGTTGATGCAATAGCTGGTTTTGACAGTTGTTAAGTATTTGTTCTCTCATGATCAAATTATACAATCCTGTATAGTCCTTAACCTTACTTCCCATTAGCCAGCCTTCCAGAGCCTTAGTGGCACAATCTACAAAGTCAGTCCAGTCCTGAGTCTGTGTCTTCTGGGTATCCCTGAACAACAACCTGTATTGTTCAGTGGTTAGGCCAAACCCATCAATCAGAGCACTCTTCAGGACAGTGTAATTATCTGCATCCTCATCACTAACTGTGAGGAGCTTGTCTCTTCCTTTCTCAGAGAAGGAGAGCCACAAGATAGCTGCCCACTGACTTTCGGGTACCTGCTGTACTTTGCAAGCTCTCTCCAAAGCAGTTATCCATTTGTGGATGTCATCCCCACACTTGTAGGGAGGGACAATCTTGCTCAGGTTCCTATTATCATAGTGCCTGTCTCTATCTCTAGGAATGTTGCTGCCACCAGTGGGTTCTAACCCACTTAACTTTTGTTCTCTAGCCAGAGCAAGCTTCTCTTTGGCAAGGGCAAGTTCTTCCCTCTGAATCCTCAGATTAGCCTCCCTCATTCTGGCTGCATGCTCCTTTCTCTCAGGTGAAGTCATTCCCCTGTGAGAGGAAGCATTAGAGATGCTAGAGACATGGGAGTGGATGGATTCCCTTGAAGGGGATCTGTCCCTCCTGCTTCTCTGTGTAAGCCTACTTGTGGGTCTGTATGGGGGGACTCCATGCAAACTCCCATGTAAACTTAGGTTAGCCTGGCTAAGTCTTCCTACTTGGCCCTGGCTGTCTACCTCTCCATCTGAAGCCCCATCTGACTCCTCTGTGGTGGGTAGACCCTCCTCTGTGCCTAGGGCACCTGCCTGAGATGCCCTAAGAGTATCATACTCCTCTAGGAGTTGTCTTAACTGAAGGAGGGTAGGGTTTGCACCCTGTTTTATTCCTCTGGAGGTACACAAGTGTCTCATCTCCTGGAATGTTAAGGTATCATATCTAGGGGGGGTCTTTTGCAGACCTGATCCTCCTGAGAGAGCATCTACTTGATCTCCTCTCAGAGACATGATCTAGTGAGGGTGTGGTGTGTGCACCTACCTACACTAGTTGTATCTACTAAACCTCTCTAGTAGTTGTAGTCAGGGTGTGTTACTCCCTACAACTACAAAGTCCAGTAGGACTTAAGTATTATAATCTATGTTATATGTACCTAGACAATATCTGTGTGATCTTTCAATTTAGTATCTCAAGATTACAATGGTATTACAACAGCAAGCTCAGATCCCAACCGCTGCTCACCAATGTGAGAAGTTGGCCTGATGTATGATGTCACTAGTTCTAGTGTACAACTTATATCAGTCCAAATACCCTTATGGTGATTGGTTGTAAAGTCAACCTTATAGACCAGCTATCCTAGTGGTAGCATGGACAAGAGCAATCTTAGGCTAAACTCTGAATGGCATGTGAAGCCAGCTGTGATACCATATATAATCCCTTGAATACCAAATGAAAGGACACCACAACAGATATATATATAAAATAAAGTGTATTTATTCTAAGCAAACCCTCAGCACTCTTTATGAGATTAGAGGTAAGTACAACACAGTCTTATTTAAGCATACATTAAGTCACACAGGTAAGTAATACAGTTAGGCCCTAGGGGCCACGCAAACCATATACTAAGTAAGTGGTATAAGAACCACTGTCACGGAAATAGAATAGGCCTAGGGAATCGCTGGGGCTACACTACACTAGCGTTAGTTAGGAAGTGGGAGGCCCACGGGATTCGTGTGCAGAGTGGAAACACTCACGCGTAATGCGTAAAAGTCAATAGAAATAGTACAGTTTAGAAAACGGTAGATTTAGGACACTTCCGGAGTAGCTAGGAAGTTGAGACTTGAAAACTAGACACTAGGATAGTCACTAACCTGATGAGCACCGGAGTACCCAAGTTACCTAGCCCACAGGCTGCGGGTGCATAGGGGTGAAGATGCGTCGTTTTCGTCGTCGACTCCTATGGATGCCTGAAGAAAGATGCTGACAGGCAGTCAGTGAAGAGTGTCCGGTGGATCCCAAGGCTGGGATCAAGAAGAGAAGAAACCTGCAAGCAGAAGGGACAGAGTCAAGGTCACTAGCCAGTGACCACGTGGAACCAGGAAGGAACCAGGCGATGTCGTGAAGATTGCAGGTGAAGGTGAAGCTTGTCGCTGCAGCCAGGAGGACCAGGAAGCGTCGAGGACGACCAGGACCAGGAGGCGAGCTGTCCCACGAAGGCTCTTGCTGTCGGCGGCGTCGAAGTTGGACTAGGACTCACCAAGCCTTGGCAAGCGGAACCCACGAAGAACGACGGACTTGCTTCTGGTGCAGACCAGGAAGGTCTGGGGTGCTTCTTCTTTACAGAGAAACGGGAGCCAGTCTGGAGGAGCCAAACCAGCGCAGAAGATTTCAGGGTGCGTCGTCACAAAGGCCACTAGCCAGCGGGCAAGCAACCGGACAGACGCGGCAAGCAGGAAAATGCTGAAGGGCCCCACGCAGGACTCGTGGAGTGTGGGGGGCTGATCTTCGGTGCAGATGGTGCTTGGGGTTGGGGCTTCTCAATCCCCGGGGCACAACTTCGAGGGTACCTCAGAAGCTGCGCTTTAAGTTACTAGCCACTTTTTCCAGGTAGCCGGTCCCACGTCGCTCGTCGCCTCCACGGATCTCAGCTCGGCTGTAGATGTGGATCAGGGTCGGAGAAGTCTGGAAGTCAAGGCTCTGGTCAGGCTCTGCAGTCGGTTCCTCGTAGAACGTGGGCAAAGCAAAGGGTAGTCTCTTGATGGTGCCTGTTTGCACAGGGTAGCCACTCCTTGGCTACAAGGGAGATTCTTCAGTCTTCTTCTTTCGTCGAATGTCGAAGGTCCAGAGTTTCTGTTCAGTTTTGCAGGTTCAGGATAATCTAAAGTCTTGAGGCCCAACTCCCACTCTTATACTAATCTGGGGGGCTGGGATACCTGCTAGGTCACGCCTTATGGGTGGGACCTGGGAGGGGGTGGTTACACCCACTTCCCTTTGTCCAGTTTCGCGCCAGAGCTGGGGCTGGAGTGCCCCAGCGCCGGTTTGAACTGGACTATGCAAGGAACACCTTGTGTGCCCCAGGCATGTCTCATTCCTTTCAGCCCACCCTGCCCCAATACACTAAAGGCTGTCTGGGGAGGTGCTAGCACCTCCCCAAGCAGGAAACCTATTGTCCAGGCCTCCCTGGCTGGGATCACTCCCAGCTGCAGGAGGTCAGACTTGTGTCGTGGCAGCAGCATCCATTTTGTGATGCTGAGGCTTTGGTCAGAGGCTAACAGTTGAAGTATGATTTTAACATGTCTTTCCCTCTAGAAGGGGGGAATAATATTCTCATGTCCAGAAATGGCATGGGGGTATTATTCCACAGTGTTAGACACCTTACACGACATGTTTCGATAAAGCCAAACCATAGTTACCATAACCGTCTAAGATTATAAGGCACTTTAAGAGTATATGGTAGGCTATATCATAGAACAGCTATAAGGACAAGGTTCCGAAAGCTGCAGACAGGCTCAGCTCATGCTAGAGCACCATCTCACATGTTACCAAGCACTCTGCCTCCAGGATTGTCAAGGCCTGCCATAGGAGTGACTGATAGGTACACATGTGTCTATATGTAAGTTAGGTATAGGAATACTACACCTAAGCAAGGGGTGATTACACGACCTTGCCCCAGCTGAGTGATCAGCCAGTTGTGTCAAAATGGAAGGCCAGGCCAGGGGTGGCATAATACATGCTGCAGCCCCTGGTAGGCCTAGGGTACACCTATGCCCTGGGTACCTAGGGTACACTGTACAGGGGCCAATAAGGTGATCCTATCCAAATGGGTTATGCACCTAAAGTACATAGTATTAATTTAGAGAGAGAACAGCAGGGCTGTGGGTCTGATTAGCAGGCCCACAGCCACATCTAAGTCGAAAACCAGTAAAGCAAAAGCAAAAAGTGGGGGTGAACATAGAAAGCAGACCCTACTCTCCTACACCCCTCCCCACCGAAATTTGCTTCTCGTTGCGCCTCTGTGCCTGAAGGAGGCCAGGTTACCACCACCAGGCATCTCCGAGGTTCTTACAGGGCCCGGGGCCTACAGACTAACGCGGGGCCCCACAGTGCGAGGACCTGTTTTAAAAGTGTGCTGTGGGGAAACCGAAAGCAGGGCAGGTCCTGCCTCTGGCTCCATTTAAGGCCCCGGCATGGTCAGGTGGCTCGTCATTAAATCTATAAATAATGTTGCCCACGTTCAAGGCCTTGAGAAAGCGTGGGACCTGGGGACCAATGACCTCCTGCCCCCCCCCCCCCCACCATCTGGCCGGCCCGCAGGTCACCAATGGCAACGTCGTGGTGTGCCAGTGAGAAGTGCTTGGAACTACCTGCAGTGGCTTAAGTGCTGCTATTGGGTCCAGCATTGGAGTGCTGACTCCCAGCTCACCCACTAGAGCAAACAGTGTGAAACTAGGATTCTCCAGTATTTGGGGTGTCTTTCATAGATTCACATGCCTGAATCATTCCCCGTCGTCGGAGTGGGAGTCCCACGGTACATAAAAAAGCAATAATTATGCATATACCAAACAAAAAACCCTGGTAACCTGAACCAGGAAGTAAAGTAGCCTAAGCTACCAGGGAAAAAAACTTCCACAGCTATGACTATCACTGTCATTATATACAGTCCAAACTGCACCCAATCAGGTGACAGCACCCACCAGAATGTTCTCCTCAGAGGCTCAGGCTGTCAGATTTTCTACCGCACGTCGTGTGAAGGGAGTCTCCCTGAGCTCTGCTCAGTTCTTCAAGTTTCTGCTGTTTCTACAACTTCTAGGATGTCAACTACAAAGAAATCACTCTTCAGATCTTGTGAGTCCTGCGGAAAGCTTAGGCTTTTTTCTGAAGACCCTCACAAAAAATGCATCTATTGCCTCTATCCTGATCATGAGGTGAAGGAGTGCAAGATTTGCCGTACCTTCTCTCAAAAGACCTTAAGAGATAGAGAGGGACGCCTTCTTCTGTGGCTACAGAAGCTTAAGGATAAAGATGCTCCTTTATCAGAGATAGAAACTGCCTCTGGATCCTCTATCTCGTCCAGAAAAAGGGTGGCTGAGGAAGAATCTTCTTCTACTGGGGCAAAGGTGTCGAGGAGAGCCCAGTCTGTTAAGGGCCACGGGGCAGTCTTCGTCTTCATCTAAGAAGACATCTCCACCTTCAGGATCCAAGCCCTCTACGCCCCCTGGGAAAACAGGAAAAACACAGCCAGCTAAGAGTTTTCCTGACAAGAAATCACCTCAGGTGAGATTGCCGTCGTCGACGGCGCCGTCGACGGCAGTGGCGTCGACAGTTATTATCGTCGACGCGATTTCAACGTCGACGATTACATTCTCGTCGCCGAGACCTACAATGATAATGTCATCAGCTTCATCGCCGTCGACGCTGGTTTCGGTGAGTGTAAAACCCATCTCGTCGACGAGGGAAGTGTCATCTCTCGTCTCCGTTCCGTCGACGGTAAGAATCAAGAAGCTGGCTCCGCCGACTACTTCGTCGACGTCTACTCCGTCGACGAAGATTGTGGCACCGTCGACTGTTGCATCGTCGACGAAGAATACCTCGTCGACGAAGAAAACCCCGTCGACGAAGATGGACGCGTCGACGCCCTCGTCGTCGAAGACTACCTCGTCGACGAAGACGACCTCGTCGACGGCACCACCGTCGACGAAGGTTGCCTCGTCGTCGGCACCGTCGTCGGCGAAGATTGTCCCATCGTCAACGGATGCCATCTCGTCGACGAAAACAGCCTCGTCATCGAAAATGGCTGTAACGTCAGGATTCGTTCCGTCGACACGTGTGTTACCACCTTCACTATCTACCTGCATGGATATGCAGGTATGGACTGCGACTCAGTCGTCTGTCGTGTTTGATCAAAAGTCACCAGCATCTACGCTTCTACAGCGTAGAGGATCGTCTTTAGAGGCTATATCGCCTCTAAAATTACCGGCGCAACTTTTACAATCGGAGGATAACGACTCCGAAGAAGATGAGAGATTTCGGACTGCAAGGAGTCCATCGGAGCTTCTCATCAAATATCAAGATGAGGATGATGAGGATGACGAGGATGAACAATACGAACATCCTAATATGGAACCACAGCCAACACCACCTGCACCAGTGCCGTCTGGTCAAATGCCGTCGGAACTACTTGATAATCTGCAGTATATGTTGCAAGATTACTATAGACGTTTTCCTCCTTCGGAAACGGCGGAATCTCTTCCGGCTACACCCAGACCACGAGTACAGTTGTCGTCGCTCCAGTCACCAAGACCACCTTCTCCATTGCCATCTCGGCAATTGCAGGTTTCAGACGATGAAAGGGAGGAAGGAGAGGTAGATGATCAATCTATCATGTCGGAGTGGGATAATTACCAAGTACAAACTCCTTCTCCAAGTGCTCCAGCTCCGGTGGACTCTCCCCCGGTGGACATTGGGAATTTCCACTCACTGATGGAAAGAGCGACCAAGAGATTCCTGATTCCCATGGAAACAAAGGAAGATGACTGCTTCCTATATGACTTCAAGGACCAACCAAGGAAGCAGGTTCGGGCAATCCCAATCATTGACTTTATTTGGAAAGAGGGATTGAGACTGATGGCTACCCCTAATTCTCTTCCAGCAGTGTTACCAAGGCTGGACAAGAAATATAGAGCCCCCCCCCCCACACACACATCACTCACCGGCGTTGGAATAAAAGATCTACGCTAGGAAGGCCCTATTAGGTGCCTGATCGGGCATTGCACCCGCCGGCCCGATAAGGAGCAAAGACCCGGTGATGAAGCAAGACACCCGCTTGTTGGGTGTGTGAGGGTCTTCTTTTCCAAATAAGGAGTTACTTCCACTCCTGCTATTCACTTCAGTTCCCTGTTACCACCTTGGTACCCCTTAGTTATTCTGTCACACCTTGCATTCACGTCAGGAACTGCATACCTTCTGTTTTCACAAGAAATATAGAGCCCCAAGTAATTCACCAGCATGCCTGATTGGTCAACCTAAGGCAGACTCGGTTATAGCACAAGCAGCTCAGAGACGGGCTAGAAATCCCTCAACACCCATATCAGCTCCACCTGATAGAGATGGTAGAAGGTTGGATGCAATAGGTAAGAAAGTGTCTACGATGGCAGCCACCACAGTTCGGGCTGCGAACTCCCTGGTGATTTTAGGGCGATACGACCGCCAGATGTGGTCCGACATCTCTCCTTTCCTCGACATGTTACCGGAGCCTTCAAAATCCGAGGCTATAAAGATCCTGCAGGAAGGAGAGTATGCGTCTGCGGAAATCATCGACGCAGCAGTGGATGTGGCATCAACTGGTTTCAGGCAGCTGGCAGGAGCCGCAGTGCTGAGAAGGCAGGGCTGGCTGAAGTCCACTTCGTTTCGCCAGGAGGTGCAGTCTAAAATTATAGACATGCCATTTGATGGCGAATCCTTGTTCGGTGCACATGTAGATGAAGCGCTACAGGCAATAAAGAAGGATACGGAGACGGCAAGGTCCCTGGGTAGTTTGCAATTCCGAAAATCTACCTTCCGCGGAGCCAGAGGACGTGGATCCTTCTCTAGCAGGGGAGGTAATAACCAGCAGCGTTCCTTTCAAACCTCTCAGTATAACCAAAGATCTCAGAATTATCGCCAACAGTATTACGGACAGCGAAATCAACAATATTCGCAGTCGCGTAAGAAGCAGTCCTTTCGCGGACGAGAGTCCGGTAAGAAGCAATGAGTTCAGCCACCTGCCACCATCTCTACCGTTCCCACGTACAAGAATCGGAGGTCAAATATCCCACTTTTATTCAAATTGGTCCAAGATTACCTCAGACAAGTGGGTATTAGATATAATATCCAGAGGACATGCTCTGGAATTCACAAAAATTCCGCCAAATTCTCCTCCCAAAGGCCCACCCCCTGCTCATCTCAAGGAGCTTTTTTCCCAAATAAATTTGATGATTCAAAAAGGAGCAATAGAAAAAGTCCCTCTCTTACAAAAGGGAACGGGCTTTTACTCAAGATTTTTCCTCATCCGGAAAAAATCAGGAGAGTGGCGTCCAATTCTCGACCTTCGCGCCCTCAACCAATTCCTAAAGAAAATGTCGTTCCGGATGTTGACGCTCCAAGAAATTCTGCAGTTGCTTTCGATGGGAGATTACATGGCCACCCTCGAACTGCAGGACGCCTATTTTCACGTACCAATCCTACCAAGGCACAGAAAATATCTACGGTTCAGAGTGGCTGGCAGGGATTTCCAATTCAAAGTCCTGCCATTTGGACTCTGTTCTGCACCCAGAGTCTTCACAAAGGTCATAGCGCCAGTGACTGCGCATCTCCGTCTGCAGGGAGTTCAGATATTCCCGTACCTGGACGACTGTCTTATCAAGGCAAGTTCCGCCAAGGTAGCATCCGAGCATGTTCAGAAATGCCTTTTACTCTTCCAATCCCTGGGTCTATCAACAAATCTGGAGAAATCACATCTTATTCCTTCGCAAAGAAGAACGTTTCTAGGAGCGACTTTGAACACGATCAGGTCAAAGCCTTCGTATCAAAAGAAAGGCAAACCAAGATATGCAATCTTGCGCGCTCTCTAAAATCAAAAGAGTGCGTTTCAGTCCGTGTATACAAATCCTTCCTAGGGATGATTTCGTCTTGCATTCATCTCATTCCCAACTGTCGGTACAGAATGAGACCGTTGCAGGAGGAACTCAATCTGCAATGGCTTCAGATCACAGGGTCATTCGAGGATCTCATTCACATCACCCCACGAATGCGAGAGGCCTTTCAATGGTGGAGTCAGATGAACCACTTGAAAGAGGGTTGCCCATTTCTGGTCGAAATGCCGGAGTTCACAGTCACCACAGACGCATCCCTCGAGGGTTGGGGAGCGCACCTTCAAGGAATGACAATCAATGGCAGGTGGACTCTAGAACAAAGAAAGTGGCATATCAACCTGCTAGAACTGCGAGCCATATTCCTGGCTCTAAAATCCTTCCAGACCATCATCCGAGGAGCATGCATACTTGTAAGAACAGACAACACTACAAGTATGCATTACGTGAACAAACAAGGCGGGACGAGATCAGCCCTCCTATCCCAGCAAGCGCAAGAGATTTGGGATTGGGCGATCCGCCACAAAATCAACCTCAAAGCCATTCACGTCCCGGGAATCACGAATGTTCTGGCGGATTCCCTCAGCAGGACCACAACGTCGAATCACGAATGTGAGTTACACCAACCATTCCTAGACGAAGTGTTTCACGAATGGGGACATCCCGATATAGACCTCTTTGCGACCAGCCAGAACCGCAAATGCCCATTCTTCGCAAGCTGGGCTCCCCACAAGGACTCGCTGGGGAATGCCTTTTCGATGAATTGGTCGCAAATATATGCTTACGCCTTTCCACCGATCCCGTTGGTTCCAAGAGTTCTGCGCAAGATCAAACAACAGCCTTGCCGCATGATCTTAATTGCTCCCAGGTGGCCCCGCCAGTACTGGTTTACAGAGCTTCTCCTCCTCTCAGAGGCCGAACCCATACAATTTCGACCAATTCCACATCTTCTGACCCTTCAGAACGGTCAAATTTGTCATCCGGACCCAGCATCGCTGAGATTAGCAGCATGGCTCCTCAACAGCTTGAATTTGCACACCTAGATATCCCTCCAGACTGCCAGGAGGTTTTGGCCAATGCTCGAGCACCAGCAACTGTTAAGACCTACAAACTAAAGTGGAAGAGGTTTTGCATGTGGTGTCAATCCGTTAATCTCCATCCGATCCACGCAAAGCCGGAACAACTTCTGCCTTTCTTTCTACAATTGGCGAGGTCTGGTCTTTCCCACTCTACTTTGAAGGTGTTCTTGGCTGCAATTTCAAGATTCCGACAGGATGGTACTAACTCTCTCTATTCCAACAGAGTCATCCAACAATTTTTTAAGGGGCTATTTAGGATGTTTCCGCCTATTCGGCGTCCGCCTCCTTCTTGGCACCTTAATATAGTGCTTTCACAACTAATGAGGCATCCTTTCGAGCCCATCCACAAGGCGGATCTAAAGTTCCTTTCTTGGAAGGTTTCTTTATTATTGGCTCTAACTTCTACAAGAAGGGTTAGTGACCTTCAAGCGTTCACTATTCATCCACCCTTTCTGCAATTCACATCTGATTCTGTGGTGCTGCGCACTAATCCAAAATTTATGCCAAAGGTCCCGACGGATTTCCATCTTAATGAACCCATAGTTTTGAAAACTTTCTTTCCAAATCCACAAACAGCTGCAGAAAGGGCCTTGCATTCCCTAGACATCAAGAGATGTCTGAAGTTTTACTTACAACGTACAGCACCGCTGTGCAAATCGGACCAGCTCTTGGTAGCTTATGGCAGACCACGTCAAGGCCATTCAGTATCAAAGCCAACCATAGCTCGTTGGATCTCAGCTGCAATTTGTTTATGCCATGATCAGGCTGGAAGACCACTACAAGCGACCCCAAGAGCACACTCTACGAGAGCAATCTCGTCATCTACAGCTCTTTTCGCCGGTGTGCCTCTTCACCAGATCTGTAAAGCGGCAACATGGTCCAGCTGCCATACGTTTACCAGACACTACTGTTTGGAAGCTGCAAGTGATGCGGATGGTTCAGTGGGACAAGCTGTTCTACGTAATCTTTTCAAATAAGGTGAGCCTCTGTTCTCCCTCCTCCGCTATGCTTTTATAAGATGCTTTTTGTGATGTGAAATTGTTTTGCATAAATTGAAACACATGTGTATTTCTGTATGGTTATACTGTTTCATAATGTATATGGTATATATATGTATATATATTTATAAAGGTGGCGTCTTATGAGCAAAAGGTTATGTACTGCTATCTACTCTGATTCAGGCAATACTGGAGAAGAACAATAGTTACTTACCTGTAATCTGTGGTTCTCCAGTATTGGTGTCTTTCATAGATTCACATGCAACCCGCCCACCTCCCCTCAGAGGCTTTTTAGGTTATGGTATATTACTTCACTCCTGTGCGAGAAAATCTGACAGCCTGAGCCTCTGAGGAGAACATTCTGGTGGGTGCTGTCGCCTGATTGGCTGCAGTTTGGACTGTATATAATGACAGTGATAGTCATAGCTGTGGAAGTTTTTTTCCCTGGTAGCTTAGGCTACTTTACTTCCTGGTTCAGGTTACCAGGGTTTTTTGTTTGGTATATGCATAATTATTGCTTTTTTATGTACCGTGGGACTCCCACTCCGACGACGGGGAATAATTCAGGCATGTGAATCTATGAAAGACACCAATACTGGAGAACCACAGATTACAGGTAAGTAACTATTGTTCAAACTCCCTATGGTTTCCGGCCTATTGCAGACAGGCGAACACTCCAGATTCAGGCGGGAGACTACCAATTTCATGGCTATTCTCCCGCCTCCCGATTCCTGCAAGCCTCCTGCTTCCTGCAAGCAAAAACCCGATTCCTCGGGGTTTCAGCTGACAGGGCTTGGTATTGTGTAACGTGCTCATGAACAAGCGAATGGTCTGTGAAGTACTGGGAGGGGGGGAGGGGGGCGGCGGCTGTGTGTGTGCCCGAAGCGAATTCAGCCCGGGGGGGTGTATGCACTGACCGCAACCTGCCAGGCCAGTTCAAACTCTTGCATCCCCCTCTTTCTCTGCCTGCCATTGCCCTCCATGCTTCTGAAAGGCGAACACGTGAATTTGCTTTCAAATGTCCGATCCTGCAGCTGCACACTTCCAAAGTCCATACATGACAGAAACCCGATTGAGGCCCCATTCTCCCGATTTTTTTTTTTTTTAAATCTCTCATTTTGCTTTTCTGAAATGCTGGCATGTATGTTATTGTACCCTGCAGATGGGAAACCTATGACGTAGCATCAGTGCGGGCCTCTGGTGTGGCCATCAGAGCTCCAAGTGAGGCTGCCAGGGCTGGGCTCTGGATGAAGCCTGCATAACCCATGGAAGGCCCTGGGTGATGCTTCAGTAGTTTGAGCAACAAAAAGGGACCCCAGGTTTCTAGCAGCACTGACAAGTGTGTGTGTGTGTGTGGGTGGAGCGGCACCCTGCTCCTCAGGCCGCCAGAATGGTATTTACAACTATGGCTTAAAAGATTCAGCCCCCCCCCCCGAAATGTTTCCTTACCCCCCCCCTGAAATTTGGCTCTAGTTGCGCCTCTGCTGTGCAAAGTTAGATTTAACCATAACTACATAGTGGTTGCAGCTTTTCTGTAGTACACAAAAACCCGGAGGTATCAGAGTGCTTTACATGCGCACCAGTTGCGGTACAACCTCTCCTGACATTGTTTAGTGCAACACAGAGTGCAGGGCGCGAAGGCAGACAAGAGAATGGGGAGCCGAGGTGTGAATGTCCAAAGGGCCAGAGCAACACCAGGCCCCCTGCCTGGCTCACATGGGGGGGGGGGGAGAGCTATTGTGTTCTGGCGTCTGTCTTACTACAGCCGCACCTGAGTACTTCACAGGTCTGTAAAAGACCATTTTACTTAATGAGGCTTTCTTGTTTTTCACCCCTTCTTAGAGCCCCTGCATCTCCATTCTGCCGATTGCTGGAAGAATCCCCCCCCCCCACCCCCCCCCCGCCGAAATTTGACTGTAGTTGCGCATCTGGGAGCTATGTAAGTATATTTACGCCGCTGGTCCTTATTACTGTTGAACTGTATATGAATGTTTCATACTGTACACATGGATTCAACACTCCCCTTTCATTTAAAAGCATGATGGTTAAAGCATTTAGGGTACCAAGGATACAGAGTTTCAATGTTTTAAATCAAAAGCACTTAGAAACTGCAAATTGCCAGTTTTCGTGAATGTTCCTGTTAGAGCCCTGATGGCTGAAGGTTTTGCTTCAAGGTCAGCTATTGGAACAAACATATTTTGAAGACTTTCGAATCCGTAGTCAATTCAAGGCCAAGAGGACAAGGGAGAGACTCCCAGAGCGAGGAATCTGAGCCACATTGTGCCCATCGTTGAAACGCATTTTTCATGTCAGATTGGACTGAGAGTCTCATTAGGGTGGCTGGGTGTACTTTTTGTTTGGTGTCATCAGGCTTTAAAGATAAAATGGATTCTTATGCTATGCCTCAAATATGTGTTCGTCATTTTCACCAATTGGTTGGCAGCCTGTTCAGTGGCATCATTATTTTTTCAACAGTACGCAACCGGTTTCTAAGTGTTTCTTTTATGATCTAGTTTGCGCAGAACAACATGCCCCGCAGAATAAAGACGGCAGAAGATTATGTGCTGGAAAACAAAGATTTCATGGTTGAAGAAGTGCGTGGGCAAAAGATGTTAATTTGCAGGTTTTGCAGAGTGACTGTCCCAATAGTAACTGGGAAGACTGCAAGCCGAATTGCTGAACATCTTGTCACCAAGACCCACTTGAAATTGAAAGAGCCACCTAATAGCGACAGCCTATGCCAGATGTCTCTTGCTGAGACAATGACACGCTTCAAAAGAAAACGTGAAGAAGAAATGGATGTGGCACATGAATTTGTACGTGCCCTAGTGCAATCTGGAACCAGCTTACACCAAGCCGATGGACCCATTGGGAATCTGTTCCACAAGCGTGCACCAGCATGCAAAACATTACCAAGAGCAACACAAATGTATGACAAATACCTACCAGAGGTGTTCCTTGCGGATATTGAACATAATTCAGAGTTACTCCAAGGTGATGTAAAGATCTCTGTTACGCTTGATGAAACCCCAGAGATGCGTGGCGACCCAGCAGTAGCAGTGCTATTCACATTTTGTGATGCAAAAAATGGATGGTACAGACGTACCATCATGGCAGATCTAGATGTACTGGAAACATGCAACGCAGTGTCACTTGGAATGCTGCTGCAGAGAGTTCTTACCAAGTTTAACAAAGATTGGAGTGATATTGTTTGTATTTGCAGCGATTCCGCTACGTATATGAAAAAGTTATGTGATGACCTGTCAAAAGCAATACCTGAGCTGAAGTGTTTCCCTGTAAGAGATCCATGCCATTTGCTAGATGGTATGCTGAAAGCAGCTCTACAATCTTCTGAGCTAATGAAGAATGCTATTGATTTTGTAGTCCATTCAGGTGCACTGTTTCGGTATGCGCGGGAACTAAAACGCAAATATTTCTCATTTTGTGTTTTGTGTGGCAGCAAAGAAAAAGTAATCCCAACTGTGTAATTTAGTCGGTGGTTCTCAGTCCTAGAGGCCGTGAATGCAATATTATCTATGTGGCGACCGTTTACTGATTTTTTGCTTAGTGATGATGCAAAAGGCAAGAAATGTGAGGATCTTCGGGTGCATATTGATAGCGATGTAAAAAAAAGTACATTGTACTGCATTCTTAGATTCCTACAGGAAAACATGACTGCTGTAGTGGACATAATCAAAAAACTAGAGTCAGAAAACACCCTGGTCTACCAAGTGTTCAGCATAATTGGTGTAGATGTCAAACATCTCCTCGAGAGTAGGCTAGGCGACACTTTTAGTAACTTTGGCACTGCAACATGTTCCCTGTTAGAATGCTTGCCACTTGGTAAGCAGAGAAGTGTTGAGGACCAATTCAGGAAATTTTATTTCACAATGCATGAGAAATGGCTAGCTATGATGCATAGAAATGTCCCTTCACCAACCATGGCGTTTGAAGCCAATGAAGCCTCACTTTGGTACTCTGCGCAAGTGTTAGATCCCTTCCGTAAAGGGGAATTTTCTCCAGACTTTGCAAAGTACAGCTTCATTTTTGACCGCTTTAACACCTCGGAGGGCATATGCACCCAGTTCAACGCATATGTCGCAGAACCTGGCCCAGAGAATGTCAACCTTGAGGTGCACCAGTATTGGCATGGAAAGCTACGTCAGTGGCCAGAGTTGGCAAATTGTGTACTGTCTGTTTTGGCGTTGCCAGTCTCAAGTGCCAATGTCGAGATGCCTTTTCCCAAATAAAAGTGTACATGGGTAGGAAAGAGAATGACCAAAGATTCACTGAAAAAATATTGTATGGTGTACTACAATAAATTCGACTTGTAAAAATGTATTTTAACCTCATATACACTGTACATAGACTGTCTATATTCCATGCACCAATTAAGAAAGCAAACAATAATAAAAGCAAAGCGTCCCATAAACACCGGTAAAACACCGTTTCTGTGGTTTTTTTGGGTCGAAAATGAGTAACCACTGAAAAGCACTGTTTTTTTGAGGTTTTGAAATCACTGGAAAACACTGAAAAAACACCACCAGAATTCACCAAAAATAGAAACTGAAAACAGGAAAGCCTAAATATAATACTTTTGTAGAGGAATTGTTAGACACACGACCCCTGCCCACTTATGCCCCACATAGGATATATCCCGCCATTTCCTTACAGTCCCAGCCAGCCTGTCACGTCTGCTTTGGCTGTGCCAGTATCCACGGCTATTGTTTCGACGGCTGTTGCTACTTCCCCTCCTGCTCCTTTTTTATCCTTACCGTTTTTGGCAACTGTGACCTTCAGCACATCAAGTGTTTCGACTCCTGTATCCTCCATTCTTCCTCCCTCGATGCAAGCACCAGCAACGATTGTACCTGTCACTTCTGTTGCTTCTCCTTCCATGGTTTCATTCTCTGATACCTTCGCATGTTGGGACACCAGTACGTGGATTTGAGGATAGAGATTGGAAAAAATTCAAGGAGCGAATAGGCCCGTTAGTGCGATCTGGGGTAGGGGATGAAGAGAAGCAAGTAATAGCTGACCAGGCTGCGCGGTGGGCCGGTAATGCAATTTATAGTGTGGAGGATGTTTGCAATATTTTGAACCCTTTATACAGCAGCTTGCCCTTAAGCACATGTCTGCTACGTTGATTAGTCTTTTGCAACAAGACATTGGGACCAAACCGCCTCAGATTTTATTTGATATTAGAGATCATGTGTATGCTGCTGACTTGGAGCCAGGCCAAGTATTTGGGAATGTTAAAACTCTAGTTGCTTATAAGGGTAGAATACATGAGAGGAGCCCTACTTAGGTAATTCAGTTTCCGATGCGGGAGGTTCATCCCATATATCACCCAGAAATACCTGAGATAACGGATCAGCGCAGTAATGTTACTAGACCAACTGTAGCGGCCCGTTTTCAGGAAGAATGGGTTTATACTCCATGGAAGAGGAGTGAGGTTTTAGCTCTTAAGGCTCATTTACCTGATCCCAGGAAGAATCCTACATCTTATTATAAAGAATTGACAGAGGCTGCCTCTTCTACTGTAATGCCTCTTGCTGATATTTAAATGTTTTTTGGTCTCCTTGTTCCGGTTAATGCTTGGAGACAGGTTCATACTCAAGACCATATCGCGAAGTTGGGTGGTACATGGGATGTGATTAAAGGATGGGATCATGAAAGGAAGCCAGGTGATAAACCCTGAGCCAAGATTCTAGCTTTGCCAGGCCGCATTATTACATACATGCATTCCCTTATTCCGCCTAAGAAGGTAAGCTGGGATAAATTGACAGCTTGTCGACAGAAGAAAGATGAGTGTCTGATTTCTTTACCCGGTTCGAAGATACGTTTTTGGACTATAGTGGGCAGGATATGTCTACTGGGGGAGAAGTTCAATTGTTGATAGATTTGTTTCTAATCTTTTTCCTGGAATTGCGACTCGTTTACAGGCGTTTGAGAGTACTTGGTCCACCTCTTCCCCCTCTGATATTTTGAATGTGTCCAGTACTATGAACACCGAGATCAGGAGGAAAAGGATAGGACTGATAAGAAACATAAGGATTTAAAGACGAAGGTGTTGTTGCAGCAAGCGTTTAGAGGAAATAGTAGGGGACGAGGTGGTCCTTCTAGACAGCTTCAACGTACCAGTAGACAGCTTTCAATGACACCTTTAGGGCCAAATGAATGTGCGTATTGTAAGGAGGATGTTCTTTGGCGTAGCCAGTGCCCTGTGCTTTTACAGAAAGTTACAGCTCCTAGGGGGCCAGGTTCTGGTGGGAGAGGTTGTGGGACAGAGAGAGCTCAGAATGCTACTGCTTCACAGGGTCATTCTGATAATAATTATTTAGATGACCCTCGTGATGGCCAGTATTATCATGATGATTACGATATGGATGAGGCGGCTGGTATGTCCAACAGCTAGGACAGCCAGGGAGAGGGACCAGTTCCGATACCGGTTGATCAGCATGGTCCTTATGTCACAGCGGATTTGCAAGGATCAACTAAGGAATGTTTGGTGGACACAGGTGTAACAAAAAGTTCTGTTTCTCGACATATGGTCCCTGGGGCAGTCCTGTCTGTCCATAATAAGGTTTTGGTAGGTTTTTCATGTGTACCGGTTGTAAGCCCCATTTCACAACCCCTTGCATTGACTGTTGGTCCTTTTACTGTGGAGTCCCCGTTTCTGTAGACATCCTATTGTGGTAAGAATTTGATGGGTTTGGATTTGTTGAAGAAGTTGTATGCAACAATTTATTGCTCTCCTGTGGGTGTCTATATCACGATGAGTCCAGATGCGAGTATTAAACAATGTTTGTCCGCCTGAATTTGCTGATGTCCCACCCACTCTATGGGCTACAGGTGACACGGATGTAGGGCTGTTGCATATACCACAAGTTTCTATACAAGTTAAAGAGTACGTTGTTTTACCTCGTATTCCTCAGTATAAGATTCCGCAGGCAGGAGAACAGGCTCGTCTTCAGATTATTCAGGATTTGATACAAAAGGGAGTAGTTGAGGAAACGTCTGGCAATATTTGTAATAGTCCTATTCTTCCGATTCTTAAATGGGCACCCTCAGGCTCCTCTGAGGACACTGATGATGTTTATCGCTTTGTGATTGATCTGCGCGAGCTTAATAAAATAGTGGTTCCACAGTTCCCTGTGGTTTCTGATATTACTGCACTTTTGACGATGATTCCTTCTGCAGCTAAATTCTTCTCTGTTATTGATTTGAAAAATGCTTCCTTTAGCATTCCTATCCATCCAGACAGTAGATATTTGTTTGGGTTTACACTGGCTGGTATGAGCTTTAGATTCTGTTGTGCTCTTCAGGGCTATACGGAAAGTCCTAATATTTATAGTCAACGCTTAAAAGGTCAGTTGGATTCCTTGTCGCTTCCCTTAGGTAATGTATTGGTGCAGTATGTTGATGATCTACTCATAGCTTCTAATACGGAACAGGGTTGTAGAGATAGTACAGTTAAATTATTGTTGCATTTAGCCCATCATGGACACAAGATTTCCCTTTCTAAATGTCAGTATTGTCGACAGGAGGTCACCTATTTAGGTCACCTACTGTCAAAGGAGGGTAGGATGTTGACCCCTGAACACATCAGTACCATTGTTAAAATGCCCATTCCACAAACTCAAAAAGATGTGCGCGCTTTTATAGGTATCACTTCCTACTGTCGTCAGTGGATACCTAACTATTCTTTGCTAATTAAGCCTTTGCTTACATTAACAACAAAAGAAGTTCATGAGCCTTTGCCTTGGACGTCTGAATTTTAGCCATCTTTTGAGCAATTGAAAACGGCTCTTTGTTCGGCTCAAGTGTTTGGTACTCCTAACTATGGCAAGCCTTTTGTGCTTTATGTCCACGAGATGGCTGGCTGCGCGCTTTCTGTCCTAACACAAAAAAATGGGGATAAGCAACGGCTGTGTGCCTATTTCTCTGATGTGCTTTATCCCATCGCAAGGGCCCTCCCGAGTTGTCTGAGAGCGGTCGCGGCTGTGGCCACTTCAATCAGACAATCGGCTGGACCTGTGCTTGATACTGACCTCACAGTTATTGTACCCCATGCTGTGGATACACTTTTGAATAAGACAAAGACACAGCACCTCACCAGTGTACGTCTTACCAGCTATGAATTGACATTGTATGCTAAACACATTACAATTAGGAGATGTGCTACTCTGAATCCAGCCACGTTACTACCCCTCCCTTCTGCGAACGATGCAGTAGATAAGCATGATTGTATCTATCGAACAGAAGAAGAGACAAAGGGACGGGTAGACCTGACTGGCGTTCCCTTATCTGACCCCCAAGGAAAACTATATGTCAATGGCTGTTGATTTAAATTACCAGATGGCACCACGACTGCAGATTATGCTGTCACTACGTTGCGCAAGGGTCCCCTATCAGTCGGCTCAAGCTGCTGAGCTCACTGCTCTTATTCAAGCTTGCGAATTGAGTGAGGGACTGGTTGTCAACATCTATACTGACAGCCAGTATGCCTTCAGGGTCACGCTTAATTTTGGGCAACTCTGGGCAGAGAGAGGGTTCCTTATTTCTCATGGCACCAAGATTCAGCATGGGCACCTCATATTGAGGCTTTTGTCTGCTTTAACGCTCCCCAAGAAATGGTGATAATCAAGTGTAGTGCCCACAGGAAGGTTACTGATGACGTGGGTAGAGGAAATGCTTTTGCAGATCAGACAGCTAAGGAAACAGCCCAAACAAAGAGGAAACGCATGTTTGTAGCCGGTCCAGCTAGGTGGGTCCCTGAAGTTGTCATGTTTGAGAATACCCTTGAGAGTGTAAAGGAGATACAAAGTGAAGCCACAATGGAAGAATTCGCGAATGGAAGGAAGGTACACACAGTTAAATGATGTTGAATTGATAAATCAGGGAAGCAGAGATGGATGTTACCAGATGCATATGTTCTTCCTGTGGTTACTATGGCGCATGGTCCAGCTCATGTTAGTGCAAAAGGCATTTGTACGTTGTTAGACCCTGTATGGCAGAATGGCAATATCTCTAAGACAGCCGCATATTTGGTGAAATATTGCATGGTCTGCATGATGCATAATCCAGGGAAGGGTACACCTACACCATCAACCTTTCCTTTTGAAGTCCCTCAAATGGACTATATTGAATTTGAGAGATGCAATTATCTTAAGTATGTTTTGGTGGTTGTATGTGCATTCAGTAAATGGGTTGAGGCTTACCCCACCAAAGACAATACAGCCATTACGACTGCAAAGGTACTTCTGAAGGAGTTCTTTCCTCGTTTAAGCTTGCCCCGAGTTATGTGGAGTAACAATGGTAGTCAATTCAATGCAAAAGTGATTCACTTACTTTGTGAGGGTCTCCATGTCAAACAAAAATTCCATGCTGCTAATCATCCACAGTCAGCAGGTTTGGTTGAGAAGTACAATGGTACTCTCAAACTAAAACTGGCAAAAATTCAGGTGACCACAGGGTTAAAGTGGCCAGATGCTTTACCGTTCGCACTCTTGTCGACAAGAACGACAGCACATTCTAGGACAGGATTGTCTCCTTACGAGGTCGTGTTTGGGCGCCCGACAAATGTCTGGGGCGTCTCGCGTCCTCATAGATTTTCCGATACTAAGTACCCTGTATTGCTTGATTACCATGGCCAATTAACAGAGAGTTTGCATTCTATTCCTCGACAGGTGCGAGAGTCCCTACCTTCCACACCAGATGGACCTAGCCACGATATCCAGCCCGGAGATTTCATCCTGTTGCACAATTTTCAGAGGAAGAGAAGTTTGGAGCCGCGCTGGAAGGGGCCTGAACAGGTTCAATTGGTTACGCGTACTGCTGTGAAGGTCGATGGCCGTAAGAACTGAGTTCATGCAACCCACTGTTGGAGGGTTCCCTTACCTCTGCCCTATGATCAGTGGGTCAAGGACAGCGTTGGGGACTCAGAGTGCGAGCAGGTGCCTCGGTTTGTCCCATTTAGCGACGCCCAGCTTATGTGGACACAGATGGATAAAGAGAATGCAGATGTGTTGAACAAGGCTGTTCCTCCATAAATGCGAGCGGTCCAAGAGCCTTTTTTCACGGATCACACGGTGCCTGGGGTACAATTTGTGCCCCCGGCTGAGGGAAACTACATCTAAGGAGAAATGAGATTAGGGCTGGACTGCGTCAGACAAGTTGTACTGAAGCCTGGTACCAATGGCATTCGTTGAGATTAGTGAGGGATTTCTGTGTACTTCATTTTAGTTGTTTGAACATTAGATAGAAAAGATGGAAGGGTACCCTGAAGGTATACCATCTTGATCGACATGGGATACGAGCTTAGGACAGAGCAAGCTCCACCGCCGGTGCTCAAGAGCGCCAACGTATTGATGGACAATAGGAGTCTGTACCAGTGAGTCTCTGACGGACACTGGGAACTTATATGTTCTTCCTGCATTTTTTATCCTCTCTTTATCATTCGTTATGCATCCTTTTGGTAGACATGTTGCTGAGGAAGAGCAGCCAGTGATTCTTGATGCACAGTATAATATGGTGTGGACCCGCAAACAGAAAATAATACGTGTTGCTCTTGTGGTTTTACTGCTAATAATATTGTGTGGGGTGTCATGGGTTTTTGAAAATGATCAGGATGTGCTTTTACGTACTAAGGTTACACTTATTTCCCCAACAAGGAAGAAGAGAACAGCCCCAGGTAATGTGTTTCTAGATACGCACAAGAGAATCTTTGGGGAAGGGACCGCTTGTTACCCCACTGAGTCTGTCACTACTTTATGGACTGCATACCCATTGTCTCTTGTGAATTATACTTATACTCCCCCATCAGCAATTTACAGAAATGAAGGGAGTTTTTGGTTTTGGCTATCCAGGTCCTTGTATATATTCTAGAAAGCCACTGGAAATGGGTTATCCGGGTCGTGATAACAACACCTATTACGACACCTGTTATATGGAAAAAAAGAATGTCACACTGGTGGGTTGGCATTATAAGGAATTGATAATCACCCTGGAGGCTGGTTATTACCCTGCTTGTTGCTCTATCATGTATAGTACGGACACCTCTTTGTATATTAACTGTTCTGGAATGGTGTTATATAAGAACATAATTCCCTTAGTGAATGACAAAGATCAGAGAACTTTTGGAATGCACACCAGATATGCTGCAGTAGATTATGAATGGCCGATTTATGCACACCCAGGGTTTTACTTTTGTCTAACGGTGCCTATTCCAACATTCATAATGGTACAGATGATGTAGCTCTTGTGATAGTGTTTCCCTTAGGTGTACCCTGTAAATACGCTAAGCCTAATGTCCGTTAGGTTAAAAGGACTTTGACCAAAGCATTCTGTGAGTGAATGACCGATATAAAGGTCAATAATTAAACCAATGGGATCACCTTTGGATACATCCTTTCTTCCATTTTCACTTTGGGTGGTACCGCCATGGCTCGGGGTAAGAAAGCCAGAGAATATTTTGGGTGAAAGTTAAACATTTTATCAAATACTACTGTTGCAGCTTTATGCAACATCACCACTTAGTTGGAAAGCATGCGGATATAGTCCCAACAGACTAGATACGCGGTTGATTTTATCTTAGCCAAGAGTGGTGGTGTATGCACCGTAGTGGGAGACCAGTGTGTAGTCGGGATAAAAAATATGGAAAAGAATATTACCAAGCACATTCTCGATATTCTCAAGAATGTCAAGGGAATGGAAAGTGGAAATTAGAGTTGGTCTCTTTTCGGTAGTTGTGGCTGGATTCTTGAAAAGGTGATTTACATGATCGTGATATTGGTGCTTAGTTGTGGCTTTATTCAGTGCCTTCCCTTCTGTTGCTTCTATTGCACCACCATTCTCACCCCTAAACGGAAAATATCTATTCATGATACCAACGCTGCCATGATGGTGCAGAAAGAAATTGACGACCTCATGAACATAGATGAGAGCGTTTTCGAGACTTCTTCCCTCCTTACAGTCTCCTTGTTACAGAGAACATGGAATGATCATAAGATTCCTGTTTTCTTGGTTTTATGTTCTCCTTGCTGGTGCTAGAAAATGTTTTAGGTCATGCTAAAAGGAGGGTCTGTTAGAATAGAAATATTTGTGTTTGTGCATTGCCTATGTAAAGTTAGCATTCACTGCACCATTTTCTATTTGGACGCCATTTGAAATCATGAATGAAACGAATGCTTTGCCATTTCTAAGAAAAGGCCTTTGTTACGTTTCATTTCTGCAATGTTAAGTTTTGCTTCACTAATGAATAGACTGTTCATATTAGTGCATACATTTCTCACTAGATAGAGGCCCTCTCCCACTTGTCTTGTGGCAGATACAAGGTGAAACGACCTTGGGTTGTATTAGGTGGTGTGAGATATGAGAATCACAACCTTTTGTTTTGTATTTCACTGTCCAGCTGCATCTGCTTGGAAAATTCCACTCTGGGCGTTTTTTAGCCCAATTGCGAGATGTACATAATGTAACTTTTTGCTTGTCGATTTCAGTCCCTCTGCAGCATTCCTAAAGACTGGGCAGACTGGGCTCTGCTCTGAGTGTATCTAATAAACAGTTATTAGTTTGTATTCTCTACTGTCTGACCGACTCTTCATTTGGTATGGAAGGCTGAGAGGTGGTAGTTAGTGACCCGGGTGACCCTAATTGAGCCACTTCCTTCAGTAACGTATGCTAACATATACTTTGCATAAAAGAGCATCAACAAGTATAATCTAACACTGGACCGCCTCCTTGTGTCATGGGCACCAGACAGCCTTTTAGTGCCATGGGTAATGGACAGCCTTCTTGTGCCGTGGGAAACGGACAGCCTCCTTGTGCTGTGGACAATGGACTGCCTCTTTGTGCCATGGGCAATGGACAGCCTCCTTGTGCTGTGGGCAATGGGCCACCTCCATGTGCCGTGGGCAACAGACCACCTCCTTGTGCCATGCCGTGGGCAATAGACCGACACCTTATGCAGTGACGTGGGCAACAGGCCGCCTCCTTGTGCCGTGGGCAACAGACCACCTCCTAGTTCCATGCCGTGGGCAACTGACCGCCTCCTTGTGCCATGCCATAAGTAACGGACCGCCTCCTTGTGTGGTGCCGTGGGCAATGGACCACCTCCTTGTGCCATGGGCAACGGACCACCTCCTTGTGCCATCGGCAACAGACCACCTCCTAGTTCCATGGGTAACGGACCTCCTCCTTGTCTGTGTGTAATGGACTGCCTCCTTGTGCCGTGGGCAACAGACTGCCTCCTTGTGCTGTGGGCAACAGACCACATCCCTGTGAACTGTGGGTAACTGATTGCATCCTTGTGCTGCGGGCAATGGGCAGTCTCCTTGTGCCATGCTGTGGGCAAAGAACCGCCTCCTTGTGCTGTGGGCAAAGGGCCGCCTCCTTGTGTCGTGGGTAAAGGACTACCTCCTCTTGCAGGGGGTAATGGACCACCTAGTGTTGTGGGTAACAGACCGCCTCCTAGTGCCATAGGCAATGGAGAACCTCCTTGTGCCGTGTGTAACGGACCACCTCCTTGTGCCATGGGTCACGGACCACCTCCTTGTCCTGTGGGCAATGGACTGCCTCCTTGTGCCGTGGCCAACGAACCGCCTTCTCGTGCCCTTGGACACGGACTGCCTCCTTATGGCGTGGATAACGGACCGCCTCCTTATGTCATAGGTAACGGATGGCCTCCTCGTGCCGTGGTTAACAGACATCCTTCTCGTGCTGTGGGTAACGGACCACCTCCTTGTGCCATGGGTAACGGGCTGCCTTCTTGTGCCGTAGATAACTGACCGCCTCTTTGTGCTGTGACATGGGTAAGGGACCGCCTCCTTGTGCCATGCCGTGGGTAGGGACTGCTTCCTAGTGCCGTGCTGTGGGTAACTGACCACCTCCTTGAGCCGTGGGTAACTGACTGCCTCCTTGTGCTATGGGTAATGGACCACCACCACCTAGCGCTGTGGGTAACGGACCACCTCCTAGTGCCGTGGGCAACAGACCACCTCCTTCTAACATGGGTAATGGTTTGCCTCCTTGTGCTGTGGATAACGGATCACCTCCTTGTACCATGGGTAATGGACTGCCTTCTTGTGCCGTAGGCAATGGACAGCCTCCTTGTGCCATGGGCAATGGACAGCCTCCTTGTGCCATGGGCAATGGACAGCCTCCTTGTGCCATGGGCAATGGACAGCCTCCTTGTGCCGTGGGTAACGGACAGCCTCCTTGTGCCGTGGGCAACGGACAGCCTCCTTGTGCCGCGGGCAATGGACCCCCTCCTTGTGCCGTGGGCAACGGACAGCCTGCTTGTGTCTTGGGCAATGGGCCGCCTCCTTGTGCCGTGGGCAATGAACCGCCTCCTTGTGCCGTGTTGTGGGCAACAGACTGCCCCCTTGTACCTTGGGCAACAGACTGCCTCCTTGTGCAGTACGCTGAGTAACGGACCGCCTCCTTGTGCCATGGGTAACGGACAGCCTCCTCGTGCCGTGGGTAACGGACCACCTCCTTGTGCCATGAGTAACGGACTGCCTCCTTGTGTCGTGGGTAAAGGACCACCTCCTTTTGCCATGCGAACCGAACCACCTTCATGTGCCATGTCATGGGCACTGGACTGCCTCTGTGTGCCATGCCATGAGCACCGGACCACCTCCTTGTGCCATGGGCACCAGACAGGCTCCTTGTGCCATGGGCAATGGACATCCTCCTTGTGCCGTGGGAAACGGACAGCCTCCTTGTGCCATGGGCAACTAACCACCTCCTTGTGCCGTGGGCAACGGACCACCTCTTCGTGTCGTGGGCTAATGGACTGCTTCCTCGTCCCGTGTGTAACGGACAACCTCCTCGTGCCGTGGGCAACGGACCGCCTCCTAGTGCTGTGGGTAGCAGACCACCTCCAAGTGCCGTGGGCAATGGACCACCTCCTTGTGCTGTGGGTAACGGACCACCTCCTTTTGTAATGTGTAATGGACCACCTACTTCTGCCGTGAGTAACGGACCGCCTCCTTGTGCCATGGGTAACAGACTGCCTCCTCGTGCCATGCCGTGGGTAACAGACCACAACCTTGTCCAGTACCGTGGGTAACAGACCACCTCCTGGTTCTGTGGGTAACAGACTGCCTCCTCGTACCGTGGGTAACGGACCGCCTCCTTGTGCTGTGGGATACAGTACACCTCCTCGTGCCGTGGGTAATGGACCACCTCCTTGTGCCATTCTGTGGGTAATGGACCACCTTCCTGTGCCGTGGGCACTGGACCGCTTCCTTGTGCTGTGGGCAAAGGACACCCTCCTTGTGCCATGGGCAACAGACCGCATAGTTGCGCCATGGGTAATGGGCCACCCCCTTGTGCCGTGGGTAACGGACACCCTCTTTGCGTCATGCTGTGGGCAACAGACCAGCTCCCTGTGCCATGTCGTGGGTAACAGACCACCTCCTTGTGCTGTGCCATGGGCAATGGACAACCTCCTTGTGCTGTGGGCAACAGACTGCCTCCTTGTGCCGTGGGCAATGGATTGCCCCCTTGTGCCATGCCGTGGGCAACGGACCACCTCCTTGTGCCGTGGCGTGGGTAATTGAACGCCTCCTTGTGCTGGGGGCAACGGACCACCTCCTTGTGACGTGCCATGGGCAACGGGCCGCCTCCTTGTACCGTGCGTAACGGGCCACCTCCTTGTGCTATGGGTAATGGACCACTTTCTTGTCCCATGGGTAACGGACCCACCTCCTTGTGCTGTGGGCACCGGACTGCCTCCTTGTGCCGTGGGCAATACACTGCCTCCTAGCGATGTGGGTAACGGATTGCATCCTTGTGCCATGGGTAATGGACTGCCTCCTTGTGCCGTGCTATGGGCAACAGACTGCCTCCTTGTGCCGTGGGCAACAGACCGCCTCCTTGTGCCGTGCCATGGGTAACAGACCGCCGCCTCATGCCATGGGTAAAGGACCGCCTCTTTGGGCAGTGGATAATGGACTGCCTCCTTGTGCCATGGGTAACAGACCACCTCCTTGTGCCATGCGCATTGAACCACCTTCTTGTGCCGTGTCATGGGCACTGCACTGCCTCCTTGTGCCGTGCCATGAGCACCGGACCGTCTCCTTATGCCATGGGCACCAGACAGCCTCCTTGTGCCATGGGCAATGGACATCCTCCTTGTGCAGTGGGAAATAGACAGCATCCTTGTGCCATGGGCAACAGACCACCTCCTTGTGCCATGCCGTGGGCAACGGACCACCTCCTTGTGACGTGCTGTGGGCAACAGACCTCCTCTTTGTGCCGTGCAGTGGACAATGGACCGCCTCCTTGTGCCGTGGGGAACAGACCGCCTCCTTGTTCCGTTCCATGGGCAACGGACCACCTCCTTGTGCCATGCCATGGGCAATGGAACCCCTCCTTGTGCCATGGGTAGCAGACCACCTCCATGTGACGTGGGCAGTGGACTACCTCCTTGTGCCATGGGCAACGGACTGTTTCCTTGTGCTGTGGGTAATGGATTGCATCCTTGTGCCGTGGGCAATGGACCGCCTCCTTGTTTCATGGGCAATAGACTGCCTCTTCATGTCGTGGGTAATGGACCGCCTCCTCGTGCCGTGTGTAACAGACCACCTCCTCAAGCCATGGGTAATGGACCACCTTCATGTGCCATGGGTAACTGACTGCCTTCTTGTGCCGTGTGTAACAGACCACCTCCTTGTGCCATGCCGTGGATAACGGACCGCCTCCTAGTGCCATGGGCAATGGACCGCCTCCTTGTGCCATGGGTAACGGACCGCCTTCTTGTGCAGTGGGTATTGAACAGCCTCCTTGTGTTGTGGGTAACAGACCACCTCCTTGTGCATTGTGCACCGAACCACCCTCTTGTGCCGTGTCATGGGCACTGGACTTCCTCCTTCTGCTGTGCCATGAGCACCAGACTGCCTTCTTGTGCCATGGGCACCAGACAGCCTCCTTGTGCCATGGGCAATGGACATCTTCCTTGTGCCGTGGGAAACGGACAGCATCCTTGTGCCGTGGGCAATGGACCACCTCCTTATGCCTTGCCGTGGGCAACTGACCGCCTCCTTGTGATGTGCCGTGGGCAACAGAATGCCTCCATGTTCCGTGCTGTGGGCAACGGACCACCTCCTTGTGCCGTGCCATGGGCAACGGACCGCTTCCTTGTGACATGCTGTGGGCAACAGACCACCTCTTTGTGCCATGCAGTGGACAATGTACCGCCTCCTTGTGCCGTGGCCAACATACCGCTTCCGCAATGGCAATGGACCACCTGATTGTGCCGTGCCATGGGCAATGGACTGCCTCCTTGTTCCTTGGGTAACAGACCGCATGCTTGTGCTGTGGGTAACGGACCACCTCCTTGTGCCATGGGCAACGGACTGCTTCCTTGTGCTGTGGGCAACAGATCACCTCCTTTTGCTGTGGGTAAAGGATTGTATCCTTGTGCCGTGGGAATTGGACCGCCTCCTTGTGCCATGGGCAATAGACTGCCTCTTCGTGTCATGGTTAATGAACCGCTTCCTGGTGCCGTGTGTAACAGACCACCTCCTCAATCAATTGGGTAATGGACCACCTCCATGTGCCATGGGTAACGGACAGCCTCCTTGTGGCGTGTGTAACAGACCACCTCCTTGTGCCATGCTGTGGATAACGGACCACCTCCTACTGCTGTGGGTAACAGACCGCCTCCTAGTGCCATGGGCAATGGACCGCCTCCTTGTGCCACTGGTAACGGACCGCCTCCCAGTGCAGTGGGTAATGAATAGCCTCCTTGTGATGTGGGTAACAGACCACCTCCTTGTGCATTGTGCACCGAACCACCCTCTTGTGCCATGTCATGGGCACTGGACTTCCTCCTTCTGCTGTGCCATGAGCACTAGACTGCCTTCTTGTGCCATGGGCACCAGACAGCCTCCTTGTGCCATGGGCAATGGACATCTTCCTTGTGCCGTGGGAAACGGACAGCATCCTTGTGCCGTGGGCAATGGACCACCTCCTTATGCCTTGCCGTGGGCAACTGACCGCCTCCTTGTGATGTGCCATGGGCAACAGACCACCTCCTTGTGCCGTGGGCAACAGAATGCCTCCATGTTCCGTGCTGTGGGCAACGGACCACCTCCTTGTGCCGTGCCATGGGCAACAGACCGCTTCCTTGTGACATGCTGTGGGCAACAGACCACCTCTTTGTGCCATGCAGTGGACAATGTACCGCCTCCTTGTGCCGTGGCCAACATACCGCCTCCGCAATGGCAACGGACCACTTAATTGTGCCGTGCAATGGGCAATGGACTGCCTCCTTGTTCCTTGGGTAACAGACCGCATGCTTGTGCTGTGGGTAACGGACCACCTCCTTGTGCCATGGGCAACGGACTGCTTCCTTGTGCTGTGGGCAACAGACCACCTCCTTTTGCTGTGGGTAAAGGATTGCATCCTTGTGCCGTGGGCATTGGACCGCCTCCTTGTGCCATGGGCAATGGACTGCCTCTTCATGTCATGGGTAATGAACCACTTCCTGGTGCCGTGTGTAACAGACCACCTCCTCAAGCAATTGGGTAATGGACCACCTCCATGTGCCATGGGTAACGGACTGACTCCTTGTGGCGTGTGTAACAGACCACCTCCTTGTGCCATGCTGTGACTAATGGACCACCTCCTACTGCTGTGGGTAACAGACCGCCTCCTAGAGCCATGGGCAATGGACCGCCTCCTTATGCCATGGGTAACAGACCGCCTCCTTGTGCAGTGGGTAATGAACAGCCTCCTTGTGATGTGGGTAACAGACCACCTCCTTGTGCTTTGCGCACCGAACCACCCTCTTGTGCCGTGTCATGGGCACTGGACTTCCTCCTTGTGCTGTGCCATGAGCACCGGACTGCCTGCTTGTGCCATGGGCACCAGACAGCCTCCTTGTGCCATGGGCAATGGACATCCTCCTTGTGCCGTGTGAAACGGACAGCATCCCTGTGCCGTGGGAAACGGACCACCTCCTTGTGCCTTGCCGTGGGCAACGGACCGCCTCCTTGTGCTGTGCCATTGGCAACAGACTGCCTCCTTGTGACGTGACGTGTGCAGCAGACCACCTCTTTGTGCCGTGCAATGGACAATGGACTGCCTCCTTGTGCAGTGGGCAACAGACCGACTCCTTGATCCATGCCATGGGCAACGGACCACCTCCTTGTGCCATGCCATAGGCAATGGAACACCTCCTTGTGCCATGGGTAACAGACCACCTCCATGTGCCGGGGGCAATGGACTCCCTCCCTGTGCCATGGGCAACGGACTGCTTCATTGTGCTATGGGCAACAGACCACCTCCTTGTGCTGGGAGTAACGGATTGCATCCATGTGCCGTGGGCAATGGACCGCCTCCTTGTTCCATGGGCAATAGACTGCCTCTTCCTGTCTTGGGTAATGGACCGCCTCCTCTTGCTGTGTGTAATGGACCACCTCGTCATGCCATGGGTAATGGATCACTTCCATGTGCCATGGGTAACGGACTGCCTCCTTGTGCCATTTGTAACACATCACCTCCTTATGCTGTGCCGTGGATAACGGACCGCCTCCTAGTGCTGTGGGTGACAGCTCGTTTCCTAGTGCCATGGGCTATGGACCGCCTCCTTGTGCCATGGGTAATAGGCCGCCTCCTTGTACAGTAGTTAATGAACAGCCTCCTTGTGTTGTGGGTAACAGACCATCTCCTTGTGCATTGCGCACCGAACCACCCTCTTGTGCCGTGTCATGGGCACTGGACTTCCTCCTTGTGCTGTGCCATGAGCACCGGACCACCTTCTTGTGCCATGTGCACCAGACAGCCTGCTTGTGCCATGGGCAATGGACATTCTCCTTGTGCCATGGGAAACGGACAGCATCCTTGTGCCGTGGGCAACGGACCACCTCCTTGTGCCTTGCCGTGGGCAACGGACCGCCTCCTTGTGCTGTGCCATGGGCAACGGACCACCTCCTTGTGCCGTGGGCAACAGAACGCCTCCATGCTCCGTGCTGTGGGCATCAGACCGCCTCCTTGTGCTGTGCCATGGGCAACGGACTGCCTCCTTGTGACGTGCTGAGGGCAACAGACCACCTCTTTGTGCCGTGCCGTGGACAATGTACCGCCTCCTTGTGACGTGGCCAAAATACCGTCTCCTTGTACCGTGCCATGGCAACGGACTGCCTCCTTGTTCCGTGGGTAACAGACCGCATCCTTGTGCTGTGGGTAATGGACCACCTCCTTGTGCCGTGGGTAATAGACCGCCTCCTTGTGCCGTGGGCAACGGACTGCCTCCTTGTGCTGTGGGCAACAGACCACCTCCTTGTGCTGTGGTAACGGATTACATCCTTGTGCCGTTCTGTGATTAACAGACCGCCGCTTCGTGTCATGGGTAAAGGACTGCCTCCTTGTGCCATGTGTAATGGACCACCTCCTCATGCCATGGGTAACGGACCACCTCCACGTGCCATGGGTAATGGACTGCCTCATTGTGCCATGTGTAACAGACCACCTCCTGGTGCTGTGCTGTTGGTAATGGACCACCTCCTGGTGCTGTGGGTAACAGACCGCCTCCTAGTGACGTGGGCAATGGACCACCTCCTTGTTCTGTGGGTAACGGACCGCCTCCTTGTGCCATGGGTATCAGACTGCCTTCTTGTGATATGCCGTGGGCAACGGACCACCTCCTTCTGCCATGCCGTGGGCAACGGACTGCCTCCTAGTGCACGTGTGACGTGTGCAGCAGACCACCTCTTTGTGCCGTGCAGTGGACAATGGACCGCTTCCTTGTGCCATGGGCAACAGACCGCCTCCTTGTTCCATGCCATGGGCAACGGACCACCTCCTTGTGCCATGCCATAGGCAATGGAACACCTCCTTGTGCCATGGGTAACAGACCACCTCCATGTGCCGTGGGCAATGGACTCCCTCCCTGTGCCATGGACAACAGGCTGCTTCATTGTGCTGTGGGCAACAGACCACCTCCTTGTGCTGGGGTAACGGATTGCATTCTTGTGCCGTGGTGTTGGACTTGGCCTTTCTGGCAAGTTCGCCCCTTAAACTTTTTGCATTTATCCTAGCCTTTTTCCTATGTTGTATTAGTGGTTTTAGGCCTCTAGGCGCTTTTACACTGTGTCCCAGTGGAAAGTGCGTGCGCTCTGTGTATGTTTTAGTGAGACTGACCTGCCCTCCCATTGGAATGCATGGGGGATCTGAGTGACCGTGTTAAGTCCTGATGTGAGAGGAGTGCAGGGTCGAGTTTGGTATGTGCGAACTCGTGAGATTGAATGCTGCGGGATGATGTGTGCGACGTTACTGTGTCTATTATAGAAGTGCCACTTCTAGAAGCTGGCATGTCTGTGTAATAAATGTGAAGTGACTGTCTGGCTTGTGATTGGCTGGTGTGCCTGGCTCCAGAAGTCAGGATGGGTCTGCCCCGGTGGTGAATGGAGAGATCTGCATGTTGATGCCAGGGAGGAGTGCACCTGGGACCTGAATAGGGCTGTGCTTTCCCTCCACAATGCTGGCGTCACCACCTGTGGTGCGTCTGATGTCCCTGGCCTGTCCTGTGAATAGGGAGAGGGGCTGAGCAAAACAAAGTGCTCAGAAACCAGTTGCATCTGGTTCGCCCCTTCCCTGCAGCTTTGGAGACAAAGGATTTTGTGTATAAAAGAGGGGCTGTGACCCCATGAAAATGTTCTTGTGTTCTGACTTGAATCTACCAGGGGCGTGCTGCTGCTGGGGCCCAGGGGAAGGCTGGCCTCCCTGGGCCCTGCCCAGCCCCTGGATGCCCTGGATGCTGGAGGACTTCTTTTGGACCCTCCTGCCTGGCCTGAGGATGGCTGGGAGACTGTCGTTGCCCTTCATTCCTAAGGACTTATTATTTTTGATTGCTGAGGACTTGTGATTTTGGAGCTGGGGCTCCTTGCGCCCTGTGAGCGCTTTGTTTTTTATATTCCATGGCCTTGAGGACTGGGACTGCATATAGCGCCTCGTGTGCGCTTTCCTTCAATTCCCCTAGGAGAGGGGAGTGCTAGAGCCTCGCAGCGTCAAGCTGCCCATCACTCCGGAGGGAATCCCCAGCGTAGGGATTCTCCCCACATTGCCGTAATCGAGCGGGTGCCACCCCGCGTCATGGCCGCCTGTCTGATTTCTTTATTTACGTCGCGGCTGCCCACCCCGTTTATTTCTTTTACGTCGCGGGTGCCCACCCTGCGATTTGCCTGTTTACGAAATCACCGCTGCGGCCCGGTCCTTCCAACCAGGAAGTCAGGCAACGTATTGCCTGACGGCGGGCAGGACTTCCGGTTTCTCGGGAAGTCCCACGCACGCCGCTGGTGAAGGGAAGCAATGGGAGAGTCCAGGCGGAAGCCCACCCCGTGCTGGTCTGTGCCGAGGGAAGAGGAGGCGGTATTGTCGGCGGGGCTCCCGTGGTGACGAGAGGAGCCCCGCATGCTGCCTTGTGTGTTGGGAGCCTCGCAAGCTCCATGCAGAGTCCCGGGTCCCAGGAGGGGACCCGGGTGAAGAGGTGCCATATCGCCTGAGCTGGCAAGGGACGGAGAGGACACTTCGCCTGCGAAGAGAGCAGGGAGTCCAGCAGAGGCCCAGCGCATCCCGATGAGTGGAGGCTGGAGTGGGAGCAGATTACTTGTGCTCCCTGGAAGCAGTGTTCGTCCTGGGGCCCGAGGTGCCCACGCTGAGTTCCTTTTGGGGGCCATGTTGTTTCCTGAGCCTGGGTGGCTCCAACGCTGGGGGCAAGTTCTTTTTTTTTTCTTCTAATTGGCGCTTGAGTATTTCAGGAGCCAGTGCACTCCATGGGAGCATGATTATTTACAGAGCCCCGTGTGGCTCCAACGCTCTGCATATTTGTTCTAAAGGCACAGTGGTGCCAGGCCTTATCTGATTCACAGCTGCCCAGCAAGTAGTGGGCAGCTGCAACGTTTAGGTGCACAGTTCTTTAGGGGACATGCTGAATTTAGGAGTGGGACGCACTCCTTCGCCCCCATCTTTTCCTGCACAGCTGCGCAGCACTTAGTGCCAGCTGCAACGTTTAGGTCTGCGCTAAAGTGCGCACCTTGACCTTCGCTGCATAGGCAGCGCGCCCTGACTGTTGCGACACAGGGCATTTGAGCCCCTGTTTGAGATGGCCGGTTGGCCAGGGGGGGCTGTTGGGATTGTAGGGCGCCAGGCCCTAATGTGATTTAGGTGCTATTGTGATTTATATACTAATGCTTTGGGTGTTAGGAAATGTACTGTGTGTAGTATGTTTTGCGCACCCTGTGTTTTATACCTCTAGATATGATTTCTGCATAGGAGGTTGTTTTACCTGTTTAGGTTTATGTTAGGGAGATTATACTTCCCTGTGTGATGTACGCCCCTAGTGTAATTATACTTAGGAGGTAGGGTCTAATGCGTTAGACTTGTGAGAGATTGCATAATGTGTTTATGCCCCTGTGATGTATACAGGATAGGTTTTACACCTGCTTCTATTGTGATAATGCTGAGGTTATTATTGCGCCAGTAGTTACTGGTTGTGCTCTACAGTTAATTTGTGTTACAGTTGGTATATGTTCTACATTTACAATTGGTGATTTGTGCTAATTCTGACAGTGGTCCATGTGGCCCTGTCTTGTGTGAATAGTCCCCTGTAAAATTCTGCCCAGTGCCAGTTGGCACAGTGTAAATTATGTGATTATCATCTAATGTGTTTATTATAATACAAAGGCTATTTTTTATATATAACCTTGTGTGGAGTTTCTTTTGTGCTGGGCCTAGGGTGTTGTTGCTGTGTGCGCGCGCAAACGCTTTACACATTGCCTCCGAGATAAGCCTGACTGCTCGTGCCAAGCTACCAAGGGGGTGAGCAGGGGTTATCTTTGGCGAGTAACTCCCCAGCCCTGACTTAGAGTGGTGGTCTCTGCCTGGCTTTGGCGCAAGCCATAGCCAACCAGAGATCCCATTTCTAACACGTGGGCAATGGACCGCCTCCCTGTTCCATGGGCAATAGACTGCCTCTTCCTGTCTTGGGTAATGGACCGCCTCCTCATGCCGTGTTTAATGGACCACCTACTCATGCCATGGGTAATGGACCACCTCCATGTGCCATGGGTAACGGACTGCCTCCTTGTGCCATTTGTAACACACCACCTCCTTCTGCTGTGCTGTGGATAACGGACCGCCTCCTAGTGCTGTGGGTAACAGACCGCTTCCTAGTGCCATGGGCTATGGACTGCCTCCTTGTGCCATGGGTAACGAACCACCTCCTCGTGCAGTAGTTAATGAACAGCCTCCTTGTGTTGTGGGTAACAGACCACCTCCTTGTGCATTGCGCACCGAACCACCCTCTTGTACCGTGTCATGGACACTGGACTTCCTCCTTGTGCTGTGCCATGAGCACCGGACCGCCTTCTTGTGCCATGTCCACCAGACAGCCTGCTTGTGCCATGGGCAATGGACCGCCTCCTTGTACCGTGGGTAACGGACCGACTCCTTGTGCTGTGGGTAATGAACCACCTTCTTGTGCCATGGGTAATGGACCACCTTGTGCCGTGGGCACCAGACCGCCTCCTTGTGCCATGACATGGGCAATGGACCGCCTCCTTGGACCGTGGGTAACGGACCACCTCCTTGTGCTGTGGGTAATGGACTGCCACCATATACCGCAGGCCAGGAACCACTTCCTCGTGTCGTGGGCAATGGACTGCCTCCTTGTGCCATGGGCAACGGACCACCTCCTTGTGCCGTGGGCAACGGACCACCTCCTTGTGCTGTGGGTAATGGATTGCATCCTTGTGCCGTGGGCAATGGACTGCCTGCTTGTGCCATGCGCACCGGACTGCCTCCTTGTGCCATGCCATGGGCAATCAACTGCCTCCTCGTGTCATGGGTAGCTGACCGCCTCCTTGTGCCATGGGTAATGGACCACCTGCTTGTGCCGTGGGAAACAGACCGCCTCCTTGTGCCATGGGTAACAGACTGCTTCCTTGTGCCGTGGGCACCGGACCACCTCCTTGTGCTGTGGGCAATGTACCACCTCTTTGTGCCATGCTGTGGGCAACGGACAGCCTCCTTGTACTGTGCCGTGGGCAACAGACCACCTCCTTGTGCTGTGGGCAACAGACCACCTCCTTGTGCTGTGGCATGGGCAATGGACCACCTCTATGTGCTGTGGGCAACTGACCACCTCCTTGTGCCGTGCCATGGGCAATTGACCGCCTCCTTGTGCCGTGGGCAATGAACTACCTCCCTGTGCCATGCCATGGGCAATGGACCGCCTCCTTGTACCGTGGGCAACGGACCACCTCCTTGTGCCATGCCATGGGCAATGGACCGCCTCCTTGTACCGTGGGTAATGGACCACCTGCTTGTGCTGTGGGTAACAGACCACCTCATTGTGCTGTGAGTAATGGACTGCCTTTTTGTGCCACAGGCAACGGGCCGCTTCCTTGTGCCATGGGCAACGGACTGCCTCCTTGTGCTGTGGTTAACGGATTGCATCCTTGTGCCGTGGGCAATGGACCGCCTCCTTGTGACATGTGCACCAGACAGCCTCCTTGTGCCATGCCGTGGGCAATGGACCGCCTCCTTGTATCGTGAGAAACTGACTGCCTCCTCGTGCTGTGGGTAATGGATCACCTACTCGTGCCATGGGTAACAGACCGTCTCCACGTGCCATGGGTAAGACTGCTTCCTTGTGCCGTGTGTAACAGACCACCTCCTCGTGCAGTGCCCTGGGAAACAGACCACCTCCTAGTGTTGTGGGTAACAGACCGCCTCCTAGTGCCATAGGCAATGGACTGCCTCCTTGTGCTGTTGCTAACGGACTGCCTCCTTGTGCCGTGGATAACAGAACTCCTCCTTGTGCCGTGCCCTGGGTAACGGACCTCCTCCTTGTGCCATGGGTATCAGACTGCCTCCTTGTGCCGTGCTGTGGATAAGGGACCGCCTCCTTGTGCTGTGTTGTGGGTAACAGACTACCTCCTTGTGCTGTGCACAACGGACCGCCTCCTTGTGCTGTGGGTAACGGACCGCCTCCTTGTGCTGTGGGTAAAGAACACCCCCCCCCTTGTGCCATGGGCAACGGGCAGCATAGTTGTGCCATGGGTAATGGGCCTCCTCTTTGTGGCATGGGCAACCAACACCCTCCTTGTGCCTTGGGCAATGGGCCTTCTCCTTGTGCCATGCTGTGGGCAACAGACCCCCTCCTTGTGCTGTGGGCAACAGACCGCCTCCTTGTGCTGTGCCATGGGCAATGGGCCACCTCTATGTGCTGTGGGCAATGGACCACCTCCTTGTGCCATGCCATGGACAATGGACCGCCTCCTTGTACCATGGGTAACGGACTGACTCCTTGTGCTGTGGGTAATGGACCCCCTCGTGCCATGGGTAACGGACCACCTCCTTGTACCATGCCATGGGCAATGGACCGCCTCCTTGTACCGTGGGTAACGGACCACCTCATTGTAACGTGGGTAATGGACCGCCTCCTTGTGCTGTGGGTAACAGACCAACTCATTGTGCTGTGGCATGGGCAATGGACAACCTCTATGTGCTGTAGGCAACTGACCACCTCCTTGTGCCTTGCCGTGGGCAATTGACTGCCTCCTTGTGCCATGGGCAATGGACTACCTCCCTGTGCTGTGGCATGGACAATGGACCTCCACCTTGTGCCGTGGGCAACGGACCACCTCCTTGTGCCATGCCATGGGCAATGGACCGCCTCCTTGTACCGTGGATAATGGACCACCTCCTTGTGCTGTGGGTAACAGACCACCTCATTGTGCTGTGGGTAATGGACTGCCTTTTTGTGCCAAGGCAACGGGCCGCTTCCTTGTGCCATGGCAACGGACTGCCTCCTTATGCCGTGGGCAACGGACTGCCTCCTTGTGCTGTGGTTAACGGATTGCATCCTTGTGCCGTGGGCAATGGACCGCCTCCTTGTGACATGTGCACCAGACAGCCTCCTTGTACCATGCCGTGGCCAATGGACCGCCTCCTTGTATCGTGAGAAACTGACTGCCTCCTCGTGCTGTGGGTAATGGATCACCTCCTCGTGCCATGGGTAACAGACCGCCTCCTCGTGCCATGGGTAACGGACTGCTTCCTTGTGCCGTGTGTAACAGACCACCTCCTCGTGCAGTGCCCTGGGTAACAGACCACCTCCTAGTGTTGTGGGTAACAGACTGCCTCCTTGTGCCGTGCTGTGGATAAGGGACCACCTCCTTGTGCTGTGTTGTGGGTAACAGACTACCTCCTAGTGCCGTGGGCAACGGACCGCCTCCTTGTGCTGTGGGTAACGGACCGCCTCCTTGTGCTGTGGGTAAAGAACACCCCCCCTTGTGCCATGGGCAACGAACAGCATTGTTGTGCCATGGGTAATGGGCCTCCTCCTTGTGGCATGGGCAACCGACACCCTCCTTGGGCAATGGGCCTGCTCCTTGTGCCATGCTGTGGGCAACAGATCGCCTCCTTGTGCTGTGCGGTGGGCAACAGACCGCCTCCTTGTGCTGTGCCATGGGCAATGGGCCACCTCTATGTGCTGTGGGCAATGGACCACCTCCTTGTGCCATGCCATGGACAATGGACCGCCTCCTTGTACCATGGGTAACGGACCGACTCCTTGTGCTGTGGGTAATGGATCCCCTCGTACCATGGGTAACGGACTACCTCCTTGTGCCGTGGGCACCGGACCGCCTCCTTGTACCATGCCATGGGCAATGGACCGCCTCCTTGTACCGTGGGTAACAGACCACCTCATTGTAGCATGGGTAATGGACCGCCTCCTTGTGCTGTGGGTAACAGACCAACTCATTGTGCCAAGGGCAAGGGACTGCTTCCTTGTGCCGTGGGCAACGGACTGCCTCCTTGTGCCATGGGCAACAGACCACCTCCTTGTGCTGTGGGTAATGGATTGCATCCTTGTGCCATGGGCAATGGACCGCCTGCTTGTGCCATGCTGTGGGCAATGGACTGCCTCCTTGTGTCGTGGGTAACTGACCGCCTCCTCGTGCCATGGGTAATGGACCACCTCCTTGTGCTGTGGGTAACGGACCACCTCCTTGTTCTGTGGGTAACAGACCGCCTCCTTGTGCTGTGGGTAACAGATTGCCTCCTCGTGCCGTGGGTAACGGGCTGCTTCCTTGTGCCTTGGGTAATGGACTGCCTCCTTATGCCTTGAGTAATGGACCGCCTCCTTGTTTCGTACCATGGCAATGGACCACCTCCTTGTGCGATGCCATGGGCAATGGACTGCCTCCTTGTTCCGTGGGTAACAGACCGCATCCTTGTGCTGTGGGTAACGGACCACCTCCTTGTGCCCTGGGTAACAGACCACCTCCTTGTGCCGTGGGTAACAGACCGCCTCCTTGTGCTGTGGGCAATGGACTGCTTCCTTTTGCTGTGGACAATGGACTGCCTCCTTGTGCTGTGGGCAACAGACCGCCTCCTTGTGCTTTGGTAATGGATTACATCCTTGTGCCGTGGGCAGTGGACCGCCTCCTTGTGCCGTGCTGTGGGTAACAGACTGCCTCCTTGTGCCATGTGTAATGGACCACCTCCTCGTGCCATGGGTAACGGACCACCTCCACATGCCATGGGCAACAGACTGCCTACTTGTGCCATGTGTAACAGACCACCTCCTGGTGCCATGCTGTTGGTAACAAACCGCCTCCTGGTGCTGTGGGTAACAGACCGCCTCCTAGTGCCGTGGGCAATGGATCGCCTCCTTGTGCCATGGGTAACGGACCGCCTCCTTGTGTAGTGTGTAACGGACCACCTACTTGGGAGGTGGGTAACGGACCACCTACTTGTGCGGTGGGTAACGGACCTCCTCCTTGTGCCAAGGGTATCAGACTGCCTCCTTAAGACATGCCAAGGGTAACAGACGACCTCCTTGTGCTGTGCTGTGGATAACAGACTGCCTCCTCGTGCTGTGGGTAACGGACTGCCTCCTCGTGCTGTGGATAAGGGACCGCCTCCTTGTGCTGTGTTGTGGGTAACAGACTACCTCCTAGTGCCGTGGGGAACGGACCGCCTCCTTGAGCTGTGGGTAATGGACCGCCTCCTTGTTCTGTGGGTAACAGACCGCCTCCTTGTGCTGTGGGTAACAGATTGCCTCCTCATGCCGTGGGTAACGGGCTGCTTCCTTGTGCCTTGGGTAAAGGACTGCCTCCTTATGCCTTGAGTAATGGACCGCCTCCTTGTTTCGTACCATGGCAATGGACCACCTCCTTGTGCCATGCCATGGGCAATGGACTGCCTCCTTGTTCCGTGGGTAACAGACCGCATCCTTGTGCTGTGGGTAACGGACCACCTCCTTGTGCTGTGGGTAACAGACCTCCTCCTTGTGCCGTGGGTAACAGACCACCTCCTTGTGCCGTGGGTAACAGACCGCCTCCTTGTGCCGTGGGTAACAGACCGCCTCCTTGTGCCGTGGGCAATGGACTGCCTCCTTTTGCTGCGGACAATGGACTGCCTCCTTGTGCTGTGGGCAACAGACCGCCTCCTTGTGCTGTGGTAATGGATTACATCCTTGTGCCATGGGTAGTGGACCACCTCCTTGTGCCGTGCTGTGGGTAACAGACTGCCTCCTTGTGCCATGTGTAATGGACCACCTCCTCGTGCCATGGGTAACGGACCACCTCCACATGCCATGGGCAACAGACTGCCTACTTGTGCCATGTGTAACAGACCACCTCCTGGTGCCGTGCTGTTGGTAACGAACCGCCTCCTGGTGCTGTGGGTAACAGACCGCCTCCTAGTGCCGTGGGCAAAGGAATGCCTCCTTGTGCCATGGGCAACGGACCGCCTCCTTGTGTAGTGTGTAACGGACCACCTACTTGTGCGGTGGGTAACGGACCTCCTCCTTGTGCCATGGATGTCAGACTGCCTCCTTGTGCTGTTGGTAACGGACTGCCTCCTTGTGACGTGGATAACAGAACTCCTCCTTGTGCCGTGCCCTGGGTAACGGACCTCCTCCTTGTGCCATGGGTATCAGACTGCCTCCTTGTGCCGTGCTGTGGATAAGGGACCACCTCCTTGTGCTGTGTTGTGGGTAACAGACTACCTCCTAGTGCCGTGGGCAACGGACCGCCTCCTTGTGCTGTGGGTAACGGACCGCCTCCTTGTGCTGTGGGTAAAGAACACCCCCCCTTGTGCCATGGGCAACGAACAGCATTGTTGTGCCATGGGTAATGGGCCTCCTCCTTGTGGCATGGGCAACCGACACCCTCCTTGGGCAATGGGCCTGCTCCTTGTGCCATGCTGTGGGCAACAGACCGCCTCCTTGTGCTGTGCTGTGGGCAACAGACCGCCTCCTTGTGCTGTGCCATGGGCAATGGGCCACCTCTATGTGCTGTGGGCAATGGACCACCTCCTTGTGCCATGCCATGGACAATGGACCGCCTCCTTGTACCATGGGTAACGGACCGACTCCTTGTGCTGTGGGTAATGGATCCCCTCGTACCATGGGTAACGGACCACCTCCTTGTGCCGTGGGCACCGGACCGCCTCCTTGTACCATGCCATGGGCAATGGACCGCCTCCTTGTACCGTGGGTAACAGACCACCTCATTGTAGCATGGGTAATGGACCGCCTCCTTGTGCTGTGGGTAACAGACCAACTCATTGTGCCAAGGGCAAGGGACTGCTTCCTTGTGCCGTGGGCAACGGACTGCCTCCTTGTGCCATGGGCAACAGACCACCTCCTTGTGCTGTGGGTAATGGATTGCATCCTTGTGCCATGGGCAATGGACCGCCTGCTTGTGCCATGCTGTGGGCAATGGACTGCCTCCTTGTGTCGTGGGTAACTGACCGCCTCCTCGTGCCATGGGTAATGGACCACCTCCTTGTGCTGTGGGTAACGGACCACCTCCTTGTTCTGTGGGTAACAGACCGCCTCCTTGTGCTGTGGGTAACAGATTGCCTCCTCGTGCCGTGGGTAACGGGCTGCTTCCTTGTGCCTTGGGTAATGGACTGCCTCCTTATGCCTTGAGTAATGGACCGCCTCCTTGTTTCGTACCATGGCAATGGACCACCTCCTTGTGCGATGCCATGGGCAATGGACTGCCTCCTTGTTCCGTGGGTAACAGACCGCATCCTTGTGCTGTGGGTAACGGACCACCTCCTTGTGCCCTGGGTAACAGACCACCTCCTTGTGCCGTGGGTAACAGACCGCCTCCTTGTGCTGTGGGCAATGGACTGCTTCCTTTTGCTGTGGACAATGGACTGCCTCCTTGTGCTGTGGGCAACAGACCGCCTCCTTGTGCTGTGCTGTGGATAACAGACTGCCTCCTCGTGCTGTGGGTAACGGACTGCCTCCTCGTGCTGTGGATAAGGGACCGCCTCCTTGTGCTGTGTTGTGGGTAACAGACTACCTCCTAGTGCCATGGGGAACGGACCGCCTCCTTGAGCTGTGGGTAATGGACCGCCTCCTTGTTCTGTGGGTAACAGACCGCCTCCTTGTGCTGTGGGTAACAGATTGCCTCCTCATGCCGTGGGTAACGGGCTGCTTCCTTGTGCCTTGGGTAAAGGACTGCCTCCTTATGCCTTGAGTAATGGACCGCCTCCTTGTTTCGTACCATGGCAATGGACCACCTCCTTGTGCCATGCCATGGGCAATGGACTGCCTCCTTGTTCCGTGGGTAACAGACCGCATCCTTGTGCTGTGGGTAACGGACCACCTCCTTGTGCTGTGGGTAACAGACCTCCTCCTTGTGCCGTGGGTAACAGACCACCTCCTTGTGCCGTGGGTAACAGACCGCCTCCTTGTGCCGTGGGTAACAGACCGCCTCCTTGTGCCGTGGGCAATGGACTGCCTCCTTTTGCTGCGGACAATGGACTGCCTCCTTGTGCTGTGGGCAACAGACCGCCTCCTTGTGCTGTGGTAATGGATTACATCCTTGTGCCATGGGCAGTGGACCACCTCCTTGTGCCGTGCTCTGGGTAACAGACTGCCTCCTTGTGCCATGTGTAATGGACCACCTCCTCGTGCCATGGGTAACGGACCACCTCCACATGCCATGGGCAACAGACTGCCTACTTGTGCCATGTGTAACAGACCACCTCCTGGTGCCGTGCTGTTGGTAACGAACCGCCTCCTGGTGCTGTGGGTAACAGACCGCCTCCTAGTGCCGTGGGCAAAGGAATGCCTCCTTGTGCCATGGGCAACGGACCGCCTCCTTGTGTAGTGTGTAACGGACCACCTACTTGTGCGGTGGGTAACGGACCTCCTCCTTGTGCCATGGGTGTCAGACTGCCTCCTTGTGACATGCCGTGGGTAACGGACCACCTCCTTGTGCTGTGCTGTGCTGTGGATAACACACTGCCTCCTCGTGCTGTGGGTAATGGACTGCCTCCTCATGCTGTGGGTAATGGACCGCCTCCGTGTGCCGTGGGTAACAGACGACCTCCTCATGCCTTGGGTAACGGACCGCCTCCATGTGCCGTGCCGTGGGTAACGGAGCACCTCCTTGTGCTGTGGCCACTGGACCACCTCATTGGGCTGTGGGCATCCGAAAGCCTCCTTGTGCTGTGGGTAAAGAACACCCCCCCTTGTGCCATGGGCAACGGCCAGCATAGTTGTGCCATGGGTAATGGGCCTCCTCCTTGTGGCATGGGCAACCGACACCCTCCTTGTGCCTTGAGCAATAGGCCTGCTCCTTATGCCATGCTGTGGGCAACAGACCGCCTCCTTGTGCTGTGCCATGGGCAACAGACCGCCTCCTTGTGCTGTGCCATGGGCAATGGGCCACCTCTATGTGCTGTGGGCAATGGACCACCTCCTTGTGCCATGCCATGGACAATGGACCGCCTCCTTGTACCATGGGTAACGGACCGACTCCTTGTGCTGTGGGTAATGGACCCCCTCGTGCCATGGGTAACGGACCACCTCCTTGTGCCGTGGGCACCGGACCACCTCCTTGTATCATGCCATGGGCAATGGACCGCCTCCTTTTACCGTGGGTAACGGACCACCTCATTGTAACGTGGGTAATGGACCGCCTCCTTGTGCTGTGGGTAACAGACCAACTCATTGTGCTGTGGGTAATGGACTACCTCCGTGTGCCGAGGGCAAGGGACTGCTTGCTTGTGCCGTGGGCAACGGACTGCCTCCTTGTGCCGTGGGCAACAGACCACCTCCTTGTGCTGTGGGTAATGGATTGCATCCTTGTGCCGTGGGCAATGGACCGCCTGCTTGTGCCATGCTGTGGGCAATGGACTGCCTCCTTGTGTCGTGGGTAACTGACCGCCTCCTCATGCCATGGGTAATGGACCACCCCCTTGTGCCGTGGGTAACAGACCGCCTCCTCGTGCCATGGGTAATGGACTGCTTCCTTGTGCTGTGGGCACCAGACCGCCTCTTTGTGCTGTGGGCAATGTACCACCTCCTTGTGCCATGCTGTGGGCAACGGACCGCCTCCTTGTGCCGTGGGCAACAGACCACCTCCTTGTACTGTGCCATTGGCAATGGACCACCTCCTATGTGCTGTGGGCAACTGACCACCTCCTTGTGCCGTGCCGTGGGCAATTGAATGCCTCCTTGTGCTGTGGGCAACTGACCACCTCCTTGTGCTGTGCCGTGGGCAATTGAATGCCTCCTTGTGCCGTGGGCAACGGACCACCTCCTTGTGCTGTGGCATGGGCAATGGACCTCCACCTTGTGCTGTGGGCAACGGACCACCTCCTTGTGCCATGCCATGGGCAATGGACCGCCTCCTTGTACCGTGGTTAACAGACCACCTCATTGTGCTGTGGGTAACGGACTGCCTCCTTGTGCCACGGGCAACGGACCGCTTTCTTGTGCCATGGGCAACGGACTGCCTCCTTGTGCCATGGGCAATGGACCGCCTCCTTGTGCTGTGGGTAACGGATTGCATCCTTGTGCCGTGGGCAATGGACCACCTCCTTGTGTCATGCGCACCGGATCGCCTCCTTGTGCCATGCCATGGGCAATGGACCGCCTCCTTTTACCGTGGGTAACGGACCACCTCATTGTAACGTGGGTAATGGACCGCCTCCTTGTGCTGTGGGTAACAGACCAACTCATTGTGCTGTGGGTAATGGACTACCTCCGTGTGCCGAGGGCAAGGGACTGCTTGCTTGTGCCGTGGGCAACGGACTGCCTCCTTGTGCCGTGGGCAACAGACCACCTCCTTGTGCTGTGGGTAATGGATTGCATCCTTGTGCCGTGGGCAATGGACCGCCTGCTTGTGCCATGCTGTGGGCAATGGACTGCCTCCTTGTGTCGTGGGTAACTGACCGCCTCCTCATGCCATGGGTAATGGACCACCCCCTTGTGCCGTGGGTAACAGACCGCCTCCTCGTGCCATGGGTAATGGACTGCTTCCTTGTGCTGTGGGCACCAGACCGCCTCTTTGTGCTGTGGGCAATGTACCACCTCCTTGTGCCATGCTGTGGGCAACGGACCGCCTCCTTGTGCCGTGGGCAACAGACCACCTCCTTGTACTGTGCCATTGGCAATGGACCACCTCCTATGTGCTGTGGGCAACTGACCACCTCCTTGTGCCGTGCCATGGGCAATTGAATGCCTCTTTGTGCTGTGGGCAACTGACCACCTCCTTGTGCCGTGCCGTGGGCAATTGAATGCCTCCTTGTGCCGTGGGCAACGGACCACCTCCTTGTGCTGTGGCATGGGCAATGGACCTCCACCTTGTGCTGTGGGCAACGGACCACCTCCTTGTGCCATGCCATGGGCAATGGACCGCCTCCTTGTACCGTGGTTAACAGACCACCTCATTGTGCTGTGGGTAACGGACTGCCTCCTTGTGCCACGGGCAACGGACCGCTTTCTTGTGCCATGGGCAACGGACTGCCTCCTTGTGCCATGGGCAATGGACCGCCTCCTTGTGCTGTGGGTAACGGATTGCATCCTTGTGCCGTGGGCAATGGACCACCTCCTTGTGTCATGCGCACCGGATCGCCTCCTTGTGCCATGCCGTGGGCAATGGACCGTCTCCTCGTGCCATAGGTAATGGGCCACCTCTTCGTGCCGTGGGTAACAGACCGCTTCCTTGTGCCATGGGTAACGGACTGCTTCCTTGTGCTGTGTGTAACAGACCACCTCCTTGTGCCGTGCCCTGGGTAATACATGGCCTCCTAGTGTTGTGGGTAACTGACCGCCTCCTAGTGCCACAGGCAATGGACTGCCTCCTTGTGCTGTTGGTAACGGACTGCCTCCTTGTGCCGTGGGTAACAGACCTCCTCATTGTGCTGTGAGTAAAAGACCTCCTCCTTGTGCCATGGGTATCAGACTGCCTCCTTGTGCTGTGCTGTGGATAAGGGACCGCCTCCTTGTGCTGTGTTGTGGGTAACGGACTGCCTCCTCATGACATGGGCAACGGACCGCCTCCTTGTGCTGTGGGTAACAGACCGCCTCCTTGTGCCATGGGTAACAGACTGCCTCCTCAAGCCGTGGGTAACAGATTGCCTCCTCAAGCCGTGGGTAACGGGCCGCCTCCTCATGCCTTGGGTAAAGGACAGCCTCCTTGTTCCTTGAGAAATGGACCGCCTCCACGTGTCATAGGTACCGGACTACCTGCTTGTGCCGTGCCTTTGGCAACAGCCAACCTCCTTGTGCTGTGGGTATCAGGCCGCCTCCTTGTGCCATGGGTTATGGGCAGCCTCCTTGTGCTGTGGGCAACAGACCGGCTCCTTGTGCCATGGGCAAGGGATCACCTCCTTGTGCCGTGGGCAACGGATCGCCTCCTTGTGTCGTGGGCAACGGACCTCCTCTTTGTGCCATGAGGTAGGTAAAGGACTGCCTCCTTGTGCCATGCCGTGGGTAATGGACCGCCTCCTTGTGTCGTGGGCAACGGACCACCTACTTGGGCTGTGGGCAATGGACCGCCTCCTTTTGCCATGGCTAACAGACTGCCCCCTTGTGTCATTGGCAACGGACTGCCTCCTAGTGGTGAAGAAAGTGGCCCTTAGGGGCCACTCAGGTTATTTACAACCACCTGCTATGCCTTCCCAAGTAAAGAAGAGTCGGTCAGACAGTAGAGAATATAAGCAATCTTTTACTGTCAATACTCTGCAGAGGAGTCCAATCTGGCCTGCACCCTAAGATGTCTGCCGAGGGACTGGCTCACCAACAGTCTGCAACACATAATAATTCCTCCAAGAACCTCCAACCACGCCCAACATGGAAAGTTACCGGCTCAGGCCGAATGTGAACAAAGCAGGCACAGAAGGATGGGCTACCACCTACCAGATGGGTACATACTATCAGTGTCTCAAGGTTGCAGTGCTGAGGCTCGGTGTCTCCTAACGTGGGATCAAAGTTACACACAAGGATAGGAATGTGAGGGCAGAATGGCCGATTCTTTAGTTATGTTATGCATGGTCAGTTGCTTGTTTTATTGCTCTCATGTCTACTTTTTCTTATTGTTCATTTGTATGTTGTGCAATCACTAGATGCACTCTATGCATCAAAGAAGTAGGAAGATTTTGACATGTTCTGTTTTAATTTTAATTTTGATGACCATTAAGGAGCGTAAGGTACTCGAGATGCTTATCGAGTCATAACTTATCCTATAAACTGATGTCCGTCAACAGAAATGAGGACGCTTGTATCCAGCACGCATGTTTAACATGATTATATATTTTTATTGTTTGGATATTCCATATTGTTTGGATACTTAGCAAATACACTTTTATTCTTTCGTCTTGACACAGTATTGACTTGTACAAACCACACATATTACGTTATAGGCACCAGTCCAATATGGCCGACATCGCACTCCTTTCTTTTGATTTTCGAGTCCTTCACCTCTTTCCACTAATTAACACGTGAACGGCATCTCACGTTAGCACATACGGGAGCCGACTGAACGCTCAGCACACCTGGGTTCCTTTCCTGACCGGAGCACAGTTCACATCGTATCGTCTTCTATGATTTAGGTAAGGAACTTCGATCCGAGTTCCATAAACCGCTCAAGCTGCCGTTTTCTTCACGAGGTTTCTATCTCTTAGTTTGCGCATTCCATTTTATTTCCAGTGACAGCTGCGAAATTGACCGCAACGGATACAGCTACTAATATCAGCGCGAGTGCATGTGCACGGAAGTTATCTACTCCTTCTAAGGAGTCCTGCTCATGAAGACAGTACACTGTTTTGGTTTTCCTCCACATCCCATCTCGAATTCGGTTGAATTCCCATGAGGTATTTAGTAGTTTAGGCGTATCGATTAGACCTCACAACTCAATATGCTATTTTATCTATATAGCATGAGTTTACATTGACACTCACGTTTATTTTCAGGTTATGTGGTATACCTCTTCATCGTTTTAATCACCGGCAGTTTCCCACATCACAGACTCATTTTAAGGTAGTCCACTTGTTGTTTTACACAGCATTTTTCACATTATTAGATACGCGGCATGCTGGTGCTTTGTGGGCCTTCTGGTTCTTTACTACCGACTGTCACAAGCTATTTCGTGAACATTTCTGGATATTCAACTATTGAACACTATTGTTCTTCCTCCTGGTAGATTTCATACCATTCTTCTCTTTTACATAATCAAGCTGTTAACTTAGATTTCAGTCCAATTCTTTTTATTGTATTCAAACAAGTATGTACTATATTGTTAATTTGTATTTTTGTTATTTATAGATCCCCTGAAGAAGGGTGATTGTTACACCCGAAATGCATTGGGATTAATTTGATTTTCTGTGAAGAAACTTTTTGGATTTACGTTTACAGATGTGGTAATAAACAATTACACATCCTCAAGAAACATTCATTGAAGTACTTCTATTTTGGACTCTTGACATTATTTTTGGATTAACTCCTGCAAGGATTTCGTTTCTGCAATTTGTTGCTCAGCAACTGGTCATAATGAGTTTGAACTAGTTAAACTGATGTCAAGAATGTTTTGAAGCATGTAATATACTCTTTTATGAGTGAATTAGGTAGTGCACAGCCTGTCTAGACCACAGGGGCCTAGTTGCAGTTCTCATTTCACAGGTGGCAGGGTAGAACCACCTCAGGCATTGCACACAGAACTAGAATATTGTGTATATGTTTTGATTAAGAATTTCTCTACACGAGTGCGCGCTTAGCTGCCTTATCTCCAATTTAATTTGACTTTTTACCCACGCAGTTTACAGCAGCACCACTACCTAAAAACATGTCTTTTGAAGACATATTAAATCTCACAGATAATAAGGCTGACACTAAAGCCTATAGTTCCACTGAAGCACAAGAGATCTATGGTCTCATCCGGGAGGCCAGAACATTTGATGTTACACAAGGTCCAGTAGTCCACCAACTGAGACAGTTAGAGTATCTAATGAGACGAGAAATTAACCAACGGCTACATGCAACCACATTGATACAATATCATAAGGCAAGTAGGATCCCGAGAGGGTTGAGATTACCACTGAAACCCATGCTATTTAAAATGAACAAAAAGTTTATGGACAAGTGGTATTCGATACTTAACAAGTGTTCTCTGGATTTGATTCTATTAATTGTTGAGGAATTATCCACGGTTTTAATAGGTTTGGAACAAGAAATAAAAGATCTTCAAGAATCTTTAAAAGCACGCATGACAGAGGAAGACTTGACTACATCACTGGAGACAATTAACACGAAATTAGACCAATATGCTAAAGAGATACATGAACGCAAAGTACGGAAATTTAGACGAGACACTATAGATTACAAACTCGATGAGGTATACTCCTGGGCGGAGGTATATGCACACAAACGCACATACCAAAAACCCGGAGATGCCTCATCCGAGGAAAGTGTAGCCTCCCTCAGTGACACTCGTTTAAATAGACCACCTGTACCATCTACAGTGGACTCCACGATCTCACAAGCACCATCCACTTCGGGCTCTAAGGTTTCTTTTTTAGAATCCAGCCCTGCCGCCAACAATCCACCAACGACGCAATCATTACCAGAAACAAGCAGCACAAAACCCGCAGAGGTAGTGGAAAGTCAAAAACAGCCCAGTGCAGGCAGGAGACAGAAGAAGCATTAGTAGTAAATATCTCTTCCAGCACTCTGTCAAAAACACAGATAGCACTATTGAACAAAGGCACATCCTTTGTCCCTACATTTCATACTACGCCATTCAACACAGAGATAGAATTGTTTAAATTCATGAGAAAACTCAGACTCAGATATTTTTTCTCTAATCAACCTTTCATCGAAGTAGAACAGACAGAATTTAAACCCACGAGTACATTCATGCCTCCCACTTCGCATAAAGTTCTCGATTCTTTTGAGACACTTGTTAAGAGGGATCTCTCCAACCTAGCTGCTCCACACAAGAAACGACAAAACTTGACAATTGAAGACAAGAAGGCACTCCAATTGCTAAAGAAAAATACCTCATTGACATTTTCTCCAGCTGACAAGGGCGGTGCCCTAGTTGTCATGGACCGCGTCTTTTATGAAACCAAGGTCCAAGAGATGCTGCTTGATGAGTTAACATACTTGCCACTAGAACAGGATCCCACCGTTGAATTTCTTTCTATCCTGCTAGATATATTGACCAGAGCTAAGGAAATGGGTTGGATCAATAAAAAAACATTTGAATTCCTACATACACGATTTCCACGTAGACCCATGGTGTATATGCTTCCAAAAATACACAAGAACCTGCATGATCCTCCTCTACGCCCAATAGTCTCAGGTTGCAACTCCATTCACGAACCCATTGGTCACTATCTAGATTCATTTCTTCAACCCTTTGTTCAGGCAGGACCCACTTATGTTCAGGATACCACACATTTTCTTAAACTATTGGAGGAACTTTCTTTACCTTCTGGTGAACCGATTTGGTTGACTACTATAGATGTAGTGTCCCTCTACACCTCCATACCCCATTCTGAGGGTATTGAGGCGGTCGAATGGGCACTCTTACAACTAGACAATATCACGGCCAACAAAGTTTTTCTGATTGAATTATTACAATTCAGTCTTTTCCACAGTTATTTTAAATGGAAGGAGGATTTTTACCTCCAAACCAATGGCACATCCATGGGTTTTCCAGGAGCTCCCAGCTACGCCAACATCTTCATGATGAAATTTGAACAGGAGCACATTCTGAACGATTCATCATGGACAGATAACCTTCTCATGTACCGTAGGTATATCGATGACATCTTTGTCATATGGCGAGGACAAAAACACCACTTAGAAAGAAAACTCAGTGAACTCAATGTTGTAAACCCAAGGATTCAATTCACACACACCTTAGACAACCATACTATATCATATCTAGATGTCAGCATTGAACTGTATGATTCCATCATCACAACCAAAGTTTTCAAAAAATCCACAGACCGGAACAACATCCTACTTTATACTAGTTTCCATCCGGAATCTCTGAAAAGGCACCTACCACTCTCCCAATTTTTGAGAATTAAACGCATCACTTCAGATTCCACCCAGCTATCCAGGACTTTTGAAGAGACCAAAAAAAACTTTTTGGTACGTGGTTACCCGGAACAAACAGTTTGTGATGCAGTAGCTAGGACACAGGAATTCCCTAGATCAGAACTTTTGAAGAAAAGAATCAAATCCTCTAAACACAAGGAGGTTTTTGTCTCCACCTTCTCAACCCACTCGACGGCCATTAAGAAAATAATTCTCAACAGATGGGAATTATTGCAAACTGAACCAGACTTTGGCGAACTCTTTCGAGATCGCCCAATTTTTGCCTACAAACGCTCACGCAATCTAAAAGAATTACTTAAAAGGCAGGACACAAGTGATTCAGGCCAACACAACAGAGGGATGACACGGTGCTATAATTGTTCCCATTGCAATAACGTAATTTCAGGTACTCACATTGCACACCCTTGGTCGGGTAAACCCATCAAGCTCAATTTTACAGCTAATTGTAACACTCAAAATGTGATTTACATAATACGATGCCCATGTGGCTTATATTATGTGGGCAAGACCGAAAGGAGTTTGCGCATACGCATCACGGAACACAAGAGCAGAATTCGCACCAAGAATCCCAACTCACCATTGGCTAACCATTGGGTAGGCTCACATCATACCATAGCACAACTGAAATTTTGTGTTTTGGAAGAAATACACGACAGCAAAGACAAGGACATATCAAAATACATTACCCAACGAGAAACATTTTGGATCAGGACCCTGAATACCATGCATCCAAAGGGTCTTAATGACCGTATAGAATTCTCTTGTTTCCTATGAGTATCAGTTCACGAGTCAGCCAGGGCAGCACTGTCTCAAATGTTCTCACAGCTTAGGCCCTCTTCAGCTTCCTCCAGCCGCGGTTATTATGTTTTCACATATGGAATTCCCTTGCACGTTCATAAGCACAGCCGTTACCACACAGGTTTACTCACACAAGTCTTTATGTTAGATGGTTCCTACATAGTATGTTTAAGTTTGACTACATGTATTACTTACGTGCTATTGTGTGTTTAATTTTTTGTATATTATGGGTAATCAGGAACTGACTTGAAATTTGAAGCTGAAATTGCAAATTGCATGCTGTATTTTTGTTTTGGAAACATCCTAGTTATATCAAAGTAAGGCAAGGGCTCATTTTGTTTACACAACTAAAATATCTCATTAGCATGTTATGCATGGTCAGTTGCTTGTTTTATTGCTCTCATGTCTACTTTTTCTTATTGTTCATTTGTATGTTGTGCAATCACTAGATGCACTCTATGCATCAAAGAAGTAGGAAGATTTTGACATGTTCTGTTTTAATTTTAATTTTGATGACCATTAAGGAGCGTAAGGTACTCGAGATGCTTATCGAGTCATAACTTATCCTATAAACTGATGTCCGTCAACAGAAATGAGGACGCTTGTATCCAGCACGCATGTTTAACATGATTATATATTTTTATTGTTTGGATATTCCATATTGTTTGGATACTTAGCAAATACACTTTTATTCTTTCGTCTTGACACAGTATTGACTTGTACAAACCACACATATTACGTTATAGGCACCAGTCCAATATGGCCGACATCGCACTCCTTTCTTTTGATTTCCGAGTCCTTCACCTCTTTCCACTAATTAACACGTGAACGGCATCTCACGTTAGCACATACGGGAGCCGACTGAACGCTCAGCACACCTGGGTTCCTTTCCTGACCGGAGCACAGTTCACATCGTATCGTCTTCTATGATTTAGGTAAGGAACTTCGATCCGAGTTCCATAAACCGCTCAAGCTGCCGTTTTCTTCACGAGGTTTCTATCTCTTAGTTTGCGCATTCCATTTTATTTCCAGTGACAGCTGCGAAATTGACCGCAACGGATACAGCTACTAATATCAGCGCGAGTGCATGTGCACGGAAGTTATCTACTCCTTCTAAGGAGTCCTGCTCATGAAGACAGTACACTGTTTTGGTTTTCCTCCACATCCCATCTCGAATTCGGTTGAATTCCCATGAGGTATTTAGTAGTTTAGGCGTATCGATTAGACCTCACAACTCAATATGCTATTTTATCTATATAGCATGAGTTTACATTGACACTCACGTTTATTTTCAGGTTATGTGGTATACCTCTTCATCGTTTTAATCACCGGCAGTTTCCCACATCACAGACTCATTTTAAGGTAGTCCACTTGTTGTTTTACACAGCATTTTTCACATTATTAGATACGCGGCATGCTGGTGCTTTGTGGGCCTTCTGGTTCTTTACTACCGACTGTCACAAGCTATTTCGTGAACATTTCTGGATATTCAACTATTGAACACTATTGTTCTTCCTCCTGGTAGATTTCATACCATTCTTCTCTTTTACATAATCAAGCTGTTAACTTAGATTTCAGTCCAATTCTTTTTATTGTATTCAAACAAGTATGTACTATATTGTTAATTTGTATTTTTGTTATTTATAGATCCCCTGAAGAAGGGTGATTGTTACACCCGAAATGCATTGGGATTAATTTGATTTTCTGTGAAGAAACTTTTTGGATTTACGTTTACAGATGTGGTAATAAACAATTACACATCCTCAAGAAACATTCATTGAAGTACTTCTATTTTGGACTCTTGACATTATTTTTGGATTAACTCCTGCAAGGATTTCGTTTCTGCAATTTGTTGCTCAGCAACTGGTCATAATGAGTTTGAACTAGTTAAACTGATGTCAAGAATGTTTTGAAGCATGTAATATACTCTTTTATGAGTGAATTAGGTAGTGCACAGCCTGTCTAGACCACAGGGGCCTAGTTGCAGTTCTCGATTCTTTAGTAAGTCAGAATCCAACCTTGAGCAGGGAAGGAAATATTTGCTGAATACAGTGTTCTGCTGAGGCAAGCAATACGAGTAATGAGGCCTAGTACAGACATAGCCTAATGCGGATTATGAAATACAAAAAAGGAGTCACACTTGCTAACTGAGGCTTACACATTGCAGGGATAACTCAGTGGGTTGCATAAAAGGGATATGAATGATGCCTAATTTAACCGCACACTGCTAACCTAATATAGCATAGAACAAGTGTATAACGATAAAGGATTTTTCAAACCTGACAGTGTTGTGGGTATCATACCGCCTCTTCATGCCATGGGTAACGGACCGCCTCCTTGTGTCTTGGGTAACGGGCTGCCTTCTCGTGCCGTGAATAACGGACTGCCTCTTTGTGCTGTGACATGGGTAATGGACCACCTCCTTGTGCCGTGGGAAACTGACCGCCTCCTTGTGCCATGCTGAGGCACGCGGAACACCTCCTAGTGTTGTGGGTAACTGTTCTGCTCGATTTTCCCGGCCTTCTTGTGAGGAGGAATGATTGAATGTGACTTCAGTCTCTTATCATTCAAGTCTAAGGGTTAGAGTAGTGAATGGAGCCTATTTACTAGGCACTTCGACATGATCCTGTGCTCTTCCCCATAGATCAGGGCTTGCACACATAGCCTAGGGGATAGATTCGTTAGTATTAGGGATAACCTGTCCTGTAGTGAGGGTATTTCATGGAGCCGTGCTGAATTCAGGCCTGGTAGGCCTCAAACGGGAGAGACTCCATCTTTCTTTCTGCTCCGGCAGCTTGGGATGCTTCTAGGTCAAATGTAATGTTTTAGTTATGAGGTGTTATTCGCTTGGAGAGAACCGGTTCAGGCCGGCCCTTATCGAAGGATTGTATTTTTCTTCATGCCGAAGACACTACATCAGGCCGGCCGGCTGGGAACGTGTCCTTGGTACGGGGAGGTACAAGAATTTGGTGGGCGGCAGGTTACGGGCCGGAATTTTCCATGAGGAAACGCACCTCTATATTAGTGAAAGTCTGAGGCAGTTACTTGTTCAGTCCGTAGGCGGCATCTAGCCGTTAGCAGTAAAGCTACTACTTATTCCAGGGAAGACAGACGCCATCTTGAAGGCGGAGAAGAACCGAGAGACAGATACTCTCCTAGCAGAATAGCCAGAGAGGAGAGAGTAGCCGATAAGGAAGAGGTCCCAGTGACTCGGAGAAGGGTGAAGAGAACAGCGCATAGTGGTGCAGACATGTATCCGTGACTGCGGAGGTGTGACTTCCAGGCGAGCCGAGGCACAGACGAGAAGGGAACCTAGATGACCACTGAGTGCAGGCTACACACTACTAAGGTGATGTCGACCCTTTCTTATTAGAGTGTACAACTTAATCTTTCACTTTTCTTTGCAGGTTATGTGTCATATTGTAATGTTATGTGATTGCGTATGTAATGAGTAATAAAGTACCCAGTTTGTAGTGAACCAACATGTGCTGCGTGTTCTTGTATGAGAGGGTAGCCTATTCTTCTAGTCAGCTGCGGCTACATGAACAGATGTTAACCCTGATCAGGTAAGTGGTAACTGAATAAGGGAAAGAGGAGCCCCTCGAACCGGAGAACAGGCTATGCTCGAACTGGCAGTCCTTGTGTGATCTGATGAATAGTGAGACTGATTCCCTTTTTGTATGTTATGGTAATCATAGGATGAACTGTCGTATGAGACTGCCGTCTGGGTAGAGAGGTCTGGATTCGTATGGGATCGCGAGGCCGCCACTTGTGATACTGTCGTATGGGCAGAGAGGTCTGGATTCGTATGGGATCGCGAGGCCGCCGATTGTGCTGAGACTGCCGTCTGGGTAGAGAGGTCTGGATTCGTATGGGATCGCGAGGCCGCCACTTGTGATACTGTCGTATGGGCAGAGAGGTCTGGATTCGTATGGGATCGCGAGGCCGCCGATTGTGCTGAGACTGCCGTCTGGGTAGAGAGGTCTGGATTCGTATGGGATCGCGAGGCCGCCACTTGTGATACTGTCGTATGGGCAGAGAGGTCTGGATTCGTATGGGATCGCGAGGCCGCCGATTGTGCTGAGACTGCCGTCTGGGTAGAGAGGTCTGGATTCGTATGGGATCGCGAGGCCGCCACTTGTGATACTGTCGTATGGGCAGAGAGGTCTGGATTCGTATGGGATCGCGAGGCCGCCGATTGTGCTGAGACTGCCGTCTGGGTAGAGAGGTCTGGATTCGTATGGGATCGCGAGGCCGCCACTTGTGATACTGTCGTATGGGCAGAGAGGTCTGGATTCGTATGGGATCGCGAGGCCGCCGATTGTGCTGAGACTGCCGTCTGGGTAGAGAGGTCTGGATTCGTATGGGATCGCGAGGCCGCCACTTGTGATACTGTCGTATGGGCAGAGAGGTCTGGATTCGTATGGGATCGCGAGGCCGCCACTTGTGATACTGTCGTATGGGCAGAGAGGTCTGGATTCGTATGGGATCGCGAGGCCGCCACTTGTGATACTGTCGTATGGGCAGAGAGGTCTGGATCCGTATGGGATCGCGAGGCCGCCGATTATAAGAGGTCTTGGTATGCATAGTAGGAATTCCCTGTCCTTAGGTGGTAGATATATGTGGTTGCACTATTGTAAATAGGCCCTAGGGAGAGGGTAACGTTCTGGCTGGGTTAGTGAGGCTCTGATGAGCGGGTTCTATCTGATCCGAAAACCCAAGCAGAACATTTGGCGTCACGAACCGTTTACGAAACCTGTGTGCGTTGTGGTTGTATCGTGTTTGCTTTCGACGCGTGCGTGGTTTCGTTTGTATATTATTTGTATATAATTGTGTATGTAGTTTTTTCTCCTTCTTCTTTCTCTTTTTCTCTTTTTCTTTCTTTTCCGAAATGTTTTCTAGAAAGTCGAAATCTACTTTTAAGTTGCCCGTTGATATTCCCGGCTGGGATTCAACGCCTTATGAAGCCTTAGCCCGTGAGTGGGCTGATTCTACTGGTTTGAGTGAGAATTGGAATTCTTTTTTGGAGCTGGCGGAGCCGGCTAATGTGATTACTTGTTTACAGAAGGCGCCGGTATCTAAGGGTGATGAGCTTCCCGTTTTGGGGCGCAGAGGTTGGATTGTTCTGTCTGCGTACAGGATCCTGCATGAGCAGGTGGCACGGGCGCCATCGACTGAGACTGAGAGTGAATGTTCCGTACCTTTAGTACAGGAGTCTCCTGTTAAGTGGGGTAGACCTTTTGATGATTTGTCGGCGGAGGACAGAAACCATGTCTGGTTTACGGATGGTTCAGCGAGGTTCATAGGGACGAAACGGCATTGGAAGGCGGTGTCCTATAATCCGATCACACAAAAATTGCTGAGCACAACTGGTGAGGGTAAGAGCAGTCAATTTGCTGAACTCTATGCTGTTTATCAAGTTCTGAAACAAGAATTACCTGGCACATGTCATATTTTCACCGATTCTTGGTCTACTGCCAATGGACTGGCAGTTTGGTTACCGACTTGGCATTCCCATAGTTGGAAAATCCATTCAAAAGAACTGTGGGGAAAAGAATTATGGCAGGAGATTTGGGAAATGCTCCCACAGAGTACTGTTACAATCTTCCATGTGGATGCTCATACCCCGATAGACTCTCTTGACAAATTCTTTCATAATATTGCAGATGAGAAATCTAAAATTGCTGAGGCAGTGGTGGACAGGCAAGATTCTGATATTGCGGGATTGGCGAAATGGGCCCACCAGAAAGCAGGACACTTTGGAGAGAAAGCCACTAGCAGGTGGGCTGCTGATCGAGGAATTTATATTCCCCTAGATTTAATCAAAAATGTTATTCTACATTGTCCCATTTGTCAGCATATCAGGCAGCGCAAAGTGCCCCAAACTGTTAAAGGTCATTTACAACGCGGGAAATTACCCGCTCAAATTTGGCAGATTGATTACATTGGTCCACTTCCTATGAGTAGGAATTGTCAATATGTTTGCACTATTGTTGATATATACAGTGGCCTGTTGGTGGCCCTTCCCTGTAACAAGCTACCCAATTGAATACTATTAAAACAGTGGAATTGATTATGATGTATTATGGTGTGCCATTCCAAATTCAATCTGATAATGCATCCCATTTTCGTGGAAGATTGGTACAGGAATTCTGTGTGAAAACAATATTGAATGGGTGTTTCATATACCATATTATCCACAGGCCTCGGGTCTTGTGGAGAGGTTGAATGGCCTGCTGAAAGATCGGTTACGTAAATTAACAGATGACAAGTATAAAAATTGGCGAGACTTTTTGCCTCAAGCGCTATTGATTTTGAATAACCGTCCTTTTCTAAATGCTGAATCCCCACTTATGCGTTTGTTTCCTCCGAATGTTGATGCTAAGCCCAATGAAATCAGAGAGACTGTGATGTACTGGGAAATTACTCCCGGAGCTTTGGCTCCATGTAGAGCGACCCCAGGGTCGGCAGGTTTAGACTTGCATGCCATGGATGACACCGTTATAAAAAGTAAGGATCGAGTCATCATTGAAACTGGTGTTGGTGTTCATATACCAACTGGGAATTTCGGATTAATCGCCCCTAGATCGGGGCTGGCTGTAAAAGGCGTTCAGGTGCTTGGAGGGATCATTGACAGTGATTATCAGGGAGAGATTAAGGTGCTCCTGCTGAATAGCAGTGAGGTTGACTTACTGGTACATCAAACTGACCGAGTGGCTCAATTGCTAATAATGCCTGTTTTCAGTGGTGAGATCACAAAAGGCACTGCCCCAACGTTGCTAACTGTACGAGGCCAGAAAGGTTTTGGCTCCACAGATAATCCTGGGGCCAGAGTTTGGGTGCAGTCGCCTAAGAATCCCCCTGAACAAGCAGAAGTCATTGCAACCGGTCAAGACAACACCATTTTAGTTATGAGACCAGGGAAAGATAGCTGGGAAGCAGTCCCGGCTGACAAATGTTACTTACGAGAATGAATAATGCCTGTATTTGATTCTCTTTCAGATCATTCTTTGGACTGTTGCTGCAGGATGTGTCGGCGTTGGACTCCTTTTGGGCTGGTACGACGAGAGAGGAGGGATCCCATCAACCCGGGCTGAGTTGAGAACCCGAGTGTCGCGTTCCTTCGCTGCGTGGGATTCGTCGTCGAACTTTTGGATTACGTTAGCCAAACGAGTAACTAAAGCCCCTCATTTCTGCTTGACACCGATGAGATCGGTGACTGACATTCTAGCGACTTGTTTAGTTGCTGTCCCTGCTTCATTGGAGACTTTGACTCATATTTTTAATATATCGAATGCTCGCCCCAATGTTCTTCTGGGCGATTTTGCTACCCATGAGTATTGCCCCTTGTGTACTGTACTGTCAGACCCGATACCCCCCATCCAGTCCCAAATAGTTACCTATAATATCACACAGGGTGATTTGTGTTTTTTCCTTACTTGTGATCCTAGTGCGATTTCTGAATGTATGCGTTTAAGATTGAAAGGTGCCACTTCATTCACCGCTCATGAACGAACTTTGTGCCTTCAAAGGACACCGAAAACATGTACTTCTGTTCAGAATAACATGACTTGCAAGAGTTTGGTAGTTACCCCCAGTCATTATCGCACGATGTTACTACCTGCCGGATGGCTTTTCTCATGTGGTAATACTTCCTGGCCATATATCCCCGCAAATATTTCTGGAGGCCCTTGTGCCATTACTAGACTGAGCTTGTTGATGTTTTCATCACATCCGAATGCCAACTCTCGTGTGATTCGAGATACAGTGAGGTTACAGGAGGATTGTGACTCATCTTTGCATTTATATTCCAAGTCTGAATACCTTAGCCTGGCTATTTCAATTGTTGGTGTTCCTGCTTTGGCAGTTTATAATGCCAAATCTATTGGGAAAATGGCCTGCTGGATGGTAAAATCCATTAATCATACTTCTACAGTCCTGTCTGACATGCTATTAGACGCCCAGGGTGAACGTAGAGCTATCTTGCAAAATCGAGCGGCCATTGATTATCTTTTGCTTAAACATGGACACGATTGTTCTGATTTTGAGGGTCTTTGTTGTTTTAACTTGTCGGATCATACAAAATCCATTCAAGCTCACATTGATAAACTACATGACTTGACAGAAGAAGTTAGAAAACACATTGACCAGGGCTGGTTTGACTGGCTCTTTAATTGGTTACCTGATTTGCATATGTTACGTCAGATATTAGGAGGTATTCTGATTACTATCGGCATTTTGATTTCTATCTGTTGCTTTATTCAGTGTATTCCTTCACTACTTCAATTCTGCACACCTGGTACTAGACATAGATCAGTTAGTCTTGTTTCATATTATTCTTCCACAGATATTAGTTCTGTTTAATGAATGTATAATAGACTGAAGTCAAGGGTGAAATGTTCTGCTCGATTTTCCCGGCCTTCTTGTGAGGAGGAATGATTGAATGTGACTTCAGTCTCTTATCATTCAAGTCTAAGGGTTAGAGTAGTGAATGGAGCCTATTTACTAGGCACTTCGACATGATCCTGTGCTCTTCCCCATAGATCAGGGCTTGCACACATAGCCTAGGGGATAGATTCGTTAGTATTAGGGATAACCTGTCCTGTAGTGAGGGTATTTCATGGAGCCGTGCTGAATTCAGGCCTGGTAGGCCTCAAACGGGAGAGACTCCATCTTTCTTTCTGCTCCGGCAGCTTGGGATGCTTCTAGGTCAAATGTAATGTTTTAGTTATGAGGTGTTATTCGCTTGGAGAGAACCGGTTCAGGCCGGCCCTTATCGAAGGATTGTATTTTTCTTCATGCCGAAGACACTACATCAGGCCGGCCGGCTGGGAACGTGTCCTTGGTACGGGGAGGTACAAGAATTTGGTGGGCGGCAGGTTACGGGCCGGAATTTTCCATGAGGAAACGCACCTCTATATTAGTGAAAGTCTGAGGCAGTTACTTGTTCAGTCCGTAGGCGGCATCTAGCCGTTAGCAGTAAAGCTACTACTTATTCCAGGGAAGACAGACGCCATCTTGAAGGCGGAGAAGAACCGAGAGACAGATACTCTCCTAGCAGAATAGCCAGAGAGGAGAGAGTAGCCGATAAGGAAGAGGTCCCAGTGACTCGGAGAAGGGTGAAGAGAACAGCGCATAGTGGTGCAGACATGTATCCGTGACTGCGGAGGTGTGACTTCCAGGCGAGCCGAGGCACAGACGAGAAGGGAACCTAGATGACCACTGAGTGCAGGCTACACACTACTAAGGTGATGTCGACCCTTTCTTATTAGAGTGTACAACTTAATCTTTCACTTTTCTTTGCAGGTTATGTGTCATATTGTAATGTTATGTGATTGCGTATGTAATGAGTAATAAAGTACCCAGTTTGTAGTGAACCAACATGTGCTGCGTGTTCTTGTATGAGAGGGTAGCCTATTCTTCTAGTCAGCTGCGGCTACATGAACAGATGTTAACCCTGATCAGGTAAGTGGTAACTGAATAAGGGAAAGAGGAGCCCCTCGAACCGGAGAACAGGCTATGCTCGAACTGGCAGTCCTTGTGTGATCTGATGAATAGTGAGACTGATTCCCTTTTTGTATGTTATGGTAATCATAGGATGAACTGTCGTATGAGACTGCCGTCTGGGTAGAGAGGTCTGGATTCGTATGGGATCGCGAGGCCGCCACTTGTGATACTGTCGTATGGGCAGAGAGGTCTGGATTCGTATGGGATCGCGAGGCCGCCGATTGTGCTGAGACTGCCGTCTGGGTAGAGAGGTCTGGATTCGTATGGGATCGCGAGGCCGCCACTTGTGATACTGTCGTATGGGCAGAGAGGTCTGGATTCGTATGGGATCGCGAGGCCGCCGATTGTGCTGAGACTGCCGTCTGGGTAGAGAGGTCTGGATTCGTATGGGATCGCGAGGCCGCCACTTGTGATACTGTCGTATGGGCAGAGAGGTCTGGATTCGTATGGGATCGCGAGGCCGCCGATTGTGCTGAGACTGCCGTCTGGGTAGAGAGGTCTGGATTCGTATGGGATCGCGAGGCCGCCACTTGTGATACTGTCGTATGGGCAGAGAGGTCTGGATTCGTATGGGATCGCGAGGCCGCCGATTGTGCTGAGACTGCCGTCTGGGTAGAGAGGTCTGGATTCGTATGGGATCGCGAGGCCGCCACTTGTGATACTGTCGTATGGGCAGAGAGGTCTGGATTCGTATGGGATCGCGAGGCCGCCACTTGTGATACTGTCGTATGGGCAGAGAGGTCTGGATTCGTATGGGATCGCGAGGCCGCCACTTGTGATACTGTCGTATGGGCAGAGAGGTCTGGATTCGTATGGGATCGCGAGGCCGCCACTTGTGATACTGTCGTATGGGCAGAGAGGTCTGGATCCGTATGGGATCGCGAGGCCGCCGATTATAAGAGGTCTTGGTATGCATAGTAGGAATTCCCTGTCCTTAGGTGGTAGATATATGTGGTTGCACTATTGTAAATAGGCCCTAGGGAGAGGGTAACGTTCTGGCTGGGTTAGTGAGGCTCTGATGAGCGGGTTCTATCTGATCCGAAAACCCAAGCAGAACATTTGGCGTCACGAACCGTTTACGAAACCTGTGTGCGTTGTGGTTGTATCGTGTTTGCTTTCGACGCGTGCGTGGTTTCGTTTGTATATTATTTGTATATAATTGTGTATGTAGTTTTTTCTCCTTCTTCTTTCTCTTTTTCTCTTTTTCTTTCTTTTCCGAAATGTTTTCTAGAAAGTCGAAATCTACTTTTAAGTTGCCCGTTGATATTCCCGGCTGGGATTCAACGCCTTATGAAGCCTTAGCCCGTGAGTGGGCTGATTCTACTGGTTTGAGTGAGAATTGGAATTCTTTTTTGGAGCTGGCGGAGCCGGCTAATGTGATTACTTGTTTACAGAAGGCGCCGGTATCTAAGGGTGATGAGCTTCCCGTTTTGGGGCGCAGAGGTTGGATTGTTCTGTCTGCGTACAGGATCCTGCATGAGCAGGTGGCACGGGCGCCATCGACTGAGACTGAGAGTGAATGTTCCGTACCTTTAGTACAGGAGTCTCCTGTTAAGTGGGGTAGACCTTTTGATGATTTGTCGGCGGAGGACAGAAACCATGTCTGGTTTACGGATGGTTCAGCGAGGTTCATAGGGACGAAACGGCATTGGAAGGCGGTGTCCTATAATCCGATCACACAAAAATTGCTGAGCACAACTGGTGAGGGTAAGAGCAGTCAATTTGCTGAACTCTATGCTGTTTATCAAGTTCTGAAACAAGAATTACCTGGCACATGTCATATTTTCACCGATTCTTGGTCTACTGCCAATGGACTGGCAGTTTGGTTACCGACTTGGCATTCCCATAGTTGGAAAATCCATTCAAAAGAACTGTGGGGAAAAGAATTATGGCAGGAGATTTGGGAAATGCTCCCACAGAGTACTGTTACAATCTTCCATGTGGATGCTCATACCCCGATAGACTCTCTTGACAAATTCTTTCATAATATTGCAGATGAGAAATCTAAAATTGCTGAGGCAGTGGTGGACAGGCAAGATTCTGATATTGCGGGATTGGCGAAATGGGCCCACCAGAAAGCAGGACACTTTGGAGAGAAAGCCACTAGCAGGTGGGCTGCTGATCGAGGAATTTATATTCCCCTAGATTTAATCAAAAATGTTATTCTACATTGTCCCATTTGTCAGCATATCAGGCAGCGCAAAGTGCCCCAAACTGTTAAAGGTCATTTACAACGCGGGAAATTACCCGCTCAAATTTGGCAGATTGATTACATTGGTCCACTTCCTATGAGTAGGAATTGTCAATATGTTTGCACTATTGTTGATACATACAGTGGCCTGTTGGTGGCCCTTCCCTGTAACAAGCTACCCAATTGAATACTATTAAAACAGTGGAATTGATTATGATGTATTATGGTGTGCCATTCCAAATTCAATCTGATAATGCATCCCATTTTCGTGGAAGATTGGTACAGGAATTCTGTGTGAAAACAATATTGAATGGGTGTTTCATATACCATATTATCCACAGGCCTCGGGTCTTGTGGAGAGGTTGAATGGCCTGCTGAAAGATCGGTTACGTAAATTAACAGATGACAAGTATAAAAATTGGCGAGACTTTTTGCCTCAAGCGCTATTGATTTTGAATAACCGTCCTTTTCTAAATGCTGAATCCCCACTTATGCGTTTGTTTCCTCCGAATGTTGATGCTAAGCCCAATGAAATCAGAGAGACTGTGATGTACTGGGAAATTACTCCCGGAGCTTTGGCTCCATGTAGAGCGACCCCAGGGTCGGCAGGTTTAGACTTGCATGCCATGGATGACACCGTTATAAAAAGTAAGGATCGAGTCATCATTGAAACTGGTGTTGGTGTTCATATACCAACTGGGAATTTCGGATTAATCGCCCCTAGATCGGGGCTGGCTGTAAAAGGCGTTCAGGTGCTTGGAGGGATCATTGACAGTGATTATCAGGGAGAGATTAAGGTGCTCCTGCTGAATAGCAGTGAGGTTGACTTACTGGTACATCAAACTGACCGAGTGGCTCAATTGCTAATAATGCCTGTTTTCAGTGGTGAGATCACAAAAGGCACTGCCCCAACGTTGCTAACTGTACGAGGCCAGAAAGGTTTTGGCTCCACAGATAATCCTGGGGCCAGAGTTTGGGTGCAGTCGCCTAAGAATCCCCCTGAACAAGCAGAAGTCATTGCAACCGGTCAAGACAACACCATTTTAGTTATGAGACCAGGGAAAGATAGCTGGGAAGCAGTCCCGGCTGACAAATGTTACTTACGAGAATGAATAATGCCTGTATTTGATTCTCTTTCAGATCATTCTTTGGACTGTTGCTGCAGGATGTGTCGGCGTTGGACTCCTTTTGGGCTGGTACGACGAGAGAGGAGGGATCCCATCAACCCGGGCTGAGTTGAGAACCCGAGTGTCGCGTTCCTTCGCTGCGTGGGATTCGTCGTCGAACTTTTGGATTACGTTAGCCAAACGAGTAACTAAAGCCCCTCATTTCTGCTTGACACCGATGAGATCGGTGACTGACATTCTAGCGACTTGTTTAGTTGCTGTCCCTGCTTCATTGGAGACTTTGACTCATATTTTTAATATATCGAATGCTCGCCCCAATGTTCTTCTGGGCGATTTTGCTACCCATGAGTATTGCCCCTTGTGTACTGTACTGTCAGACCCGATACCCCCCATCCAGTCCCAAATAGTTACCTATAATATCACACAGGGTGATTTGTGTTTTTTCCTTACTTGTGATCCTAGTGCGATTTCTGAATGTATGCGTTTAAGATTGAAAGGTGCCACTTCATTCACCGCTCATGAACGAACTTTGTGCCTTCAAAGGACACCGAAAACATGTACTTCTGTTCAGAATAACATGACTTGCAAGAGTTTGGTAGTTACCCCCAGTCATTATCGCACGATGTTACTACCTGCCGGATGGCTTTTCTCATGTGGTAATACTTCCTGGCCATATATCCCCGCAAATATTTCTGGAGGCCCTTGTGCCATTACTAGACTGAGCTTGTTGATGTTTTCATCACATCCGAATGCCAACTCTCGTGTGATTCGAGATACAGTGAGGTTACAGGAGGATTGTGACTCATCTTTGCATTTATATTCCAAGTCTGAATACCTTAGCCTGGCTATTTCAATTGTTGGTGTTCCTGCTTTGGCAGTTTATAATGCCAAATCTATTGGGAAAATGGCCTGCTGGATGGTAAAATCCATTAATCATACTTCTACAGTCCTGTCTGACATGCTATTAGACGCCCAGGGTGAACGTAGAGCTATCTTGCAAAATCGAGCGGCCATTGATTATCTTTTGCTTAAACATGGACACGATTGTTCTGATTTTGAGGGTCTTTGTTGTTTTAACTTGTCGGATCATACAAAATCCATTCAAGCTCACATTGATAAACTACATGACTTGACAGAAGAAGTTAGAAAACACATTGACCAGGGCTGGTTTGACTGGCTCTTTAATTGGTTACCTGATTTGCATATGTTACGTCAGATATTAGGAGGTATTCTGATTACTATCGGCATTTTGATTTCTATCTGTTGCTTTATTCAGTGTATTCCTTCACTACTTCAATTCTGCACACCTGGTACTAGACATAGATCAGTTAGTCTTGTTTCATATTATTCTTCCACAGATATTAGTTCTGTTTAATGAATGTATAATAGACTGAAGTCAAGGGTGAAATGTTCTGCTCGATTTTCCCGGCCTTCTTGTGAGGAGGAATGATTGAATGTGACTTCAGTCTCTTATCATTCAAGTCTAAGGGTTAGAGTAGTGAATGGAGCCTATTTACTAGGCACTTCGACATGATCCTGTGCTCTTCCCCATAGATCAGGGCTTGCACACATAGCCTAGGGGATAGATTCGTTAGTATTAGGGATAACCTGTCCTGTAGTGAGGGTATTTCATGGACCCGTGCTGAATTCAGGCCTGGTAGGCCTCAAACGGGAGAGACTCCATCTTTCTTTCTGCTCCGGCAGCTTGGGATGCTTCTAGGTCAAATGTAATGTTTTAGTTATGAGGTGTTATTCGCTTGGAGAGAACCGGTTCAGGCCGGCCCTTATCGAAGGATTGTATTTTTCTTCATGCCGAAGACACTACATCAGGCCGGCCGGCTGGGAACGTGTCCTTGGTACGGGGAGGTACAAGAATTTGGTGGGCGGCAGGTTACGGGCCGGAATTTTCCATGAGGAAACGCACCTCTATATTAGTGAAAGTCTGAGGCAGTTACTTGTTCAGTCCGTAGGCGGCATCTAGCCGTTAGCAGTAAAGCTACTACTTATTCCAGGGAAGACAGACGCCATCTTGAAGGCGGAGAAGAACCGAGAGACAGATACTCTCCTAGCAGAATAGCCAGAGAGGAGAGAGTAGCCGATAAGGAAGAGGTCCCAGTGACTCGGAGAAGGGTGAAGAGAACAGCGCATAGTGGTGCAGACATGTATCCGTGACTGCGGAGGTGTGACTTCCAGGCGAGCCGAGGCACAGACGAGAAGGGAACCTAGATGACCACTGAGTGCAGGCTACACACTACTAAGGTGATGTCGACCCTTTCTTATTAGAGTGTACAACTTAATCTTTCACTTTTCTTTGCAGGTTATGTGTTATATTGTAATGTTATGTGATTGCGTATGTAATGAGTAATAAAGTACCCAGTTTGTAGTGAACCAACATGTGCTGCGTGTTCTTGTATGAGAGGGTAGCCTATTCTTCTAGTCAGCTGCGGCTACATGAACAGATGTTAACCCTGATCAGGTAAGTGGTAACTGAATAAGGGAAAGAGGAGCCCCTCGAACCGGAGAACAGGCTATGCTCGAACTGGCAGTCCTTGTGTGATCTGATGAATAGTGAGACTGATTCCCTTTTTGTATGTTATGGTAATCATAGGATGAACTGTCGTATGAGACTGCCGTCTGGGTAGAGAGGTCTGGATTCGTATGGGATCGCGAGGCCGCCACTTGTGATACTGTCGTATGGGCAGAGAGGTCTGGATTCGTATGGGATCGCGAGGCCGCCGATTGTGCTGAGACTGCCGTCTGGGTAGAGAGGTCTGGATTCGTATGGGATCGCGAGGCCGCCACTTGTGATACTGTCGTATGGGCAGAGAGGTCTGGATTCGTATGGGATCGCGAGGCCGCCGATTGTGCTGAGACTGCCGTCTGGGTAGAGAGGTCTGGATTCGTATGGGATCGCGAGGCCGCCACTTGTGATACTGTCGTATGGGCAGAGAGGTCTGGATTCGTATGGGATCGCGAGGCTGCCGATTGTGCTGAGACTGCCGTCTGGGTAGAGAGGTCTGGATTCGTATGGGATCGCGAGGCCGCCACTTGTGATACTGTCGTATGGGCAGAGAGGTCTGGATTCGTATGGGATCGCGAGGCCGCCGATTGTGCTGAGACTGCCGTCTGGGTAGAGAGGTCTGGATTCGTATGGGATCGCGAGGCCGCCACTTGTGATACTGTCGTATGGGTAGAGAGGTCTGGATTCGTATGGGATCGCGAGGCCGCCGATTGTGCTGAGACTGCCGTCTGGGTAGAGAGGTCTGGATTCGTATGGGATCGCGAGGCCGCCACTTGTGATACTGTCGTATGGGCAGAGAGGTCTGGATTCGTATGGGATCGCGAGGCCGCCACTTGTGATACTGTCGTATGGGCAGAGAAGTCTGGATTCGTATGGGATCGCGAGGCCGCCGATTGTGCTGAGACTGCCGTCTGGGTAGAGAGGTCTGGATTCGTATGGGATCGCGAGGCCGCCACTTGTGATACTGTCGTATGGGCAGAGAGGTCTGGATTCGTATGGGATCGCGAGACCGCCGATTGTGCTGAGACTGCCGTCTGGGTAGAGAGGTCTGGATTCGTATGGGATCGCGAGGCCGCCACTTGTGATACTGTCGTATGGGCAGAGAGGTCTGGATTCGTATGGGATCGCGAGGCCGCCGATTGTGCTGAGACTGCCGTCTGGGTAGAGAGGTCTGGATTCGTATGGGATCGCGAGGCCGCCACTTGTGATACTGTCGTATGGGCAGAGAGGTCTGGATTCGTATGGGATCGCGAGGCCGCCACTTGTGATACTGTCGTATGGGCAGAGAAGTCTGGATTCGTATGGGATCGCGAGGCCGCCACTTGTGATACTGTCGTATGGGCAGAGAGGTCTGGATCCGTATGGGATCGCGAGGCCGCCGATTATAAGAGGTCTTGGTATGCATAGTAGGAATTCCCTCTCCTTAGGTGGTAGATATATGTGGTTGCACTATTGTAAATAGGCCCTAGGGAGAGGGTAACGTTCTGGCTGGGTTAGTGAGGCTCTGATGAGCGGGTTCTATCTGATCCGAAAACCCAAGCAGAACAGTAACAGACTGCCTCCTAGTGCCGTGGGCAACAGACCGCCTCCTTGTGGTGTGGGTTGCGGACCACCTCCTTGTGCCGTGGGTAACGGTCCGCCTCCTTGTGCCATGGATAAGAGACCGCTTCCTTGTGCCATGGGTTATGGACTGCATTCTTGTGCCATGGGTAACAGACAGCCTCCTTGTTGGGCAGATGACTGGGCAATTCACCGAAGTACAAGGAAAGATAACATACTTCAGAATCTGAGTTGTATACAGTGACATCAACCATAAGTGATTTAGGACCCTGAAGTCCGTTTGGGTATTGCCTTCTTCAATCCGAGCTCAAGTATATCAAGGAATTAATCCCAATTGAGAGAACCATACGACACTTGTGACTTATATTATAGGTGTTAGACCTGGCACCTTGGCGTGAGTCTCCCTTCCACTTTTTGTCGCTGTGCCTCATGTGTTTTGCTGGTGTTGGCTGCTCAGAGCACTGCGCCACTGCCAACCAGTGCCACAGTGCAAGTGCTCCCTATATAAAATGTATATGTTGGTTGGATTCCATGATTGGCTTATTTGGTTTACTGTCAGACCCCAGTAAAGTGCACCAGGTGTGCCCAGGGCTTGTAAATACAAATGCTGCTGGTGGGCTTGCAGCACTGGTTGTGTGCCACCCACAGAAGCGGCCCTGTAAAATGTGTCTAGGTCTGCCATTGCAGAACCTGCGTGCAGTCTGGTACTGTCATGCTGACTGGCAAGTGAACCCACTTGCCAGTCCCTAAACCTTCCCTTAACTTCATGTTAGTCACCCTTATGGTAGGCCCAATTGCAGGGTGCATTGTAAGCATAAGGTAGGACAAGCCCTGATGTGTGTGGCATGTCCTAATAGTGAATGTTAGACCTGGCACCTTGGCGTGAGTTTCCCTTCCACTTTTTGCTGATGTGCCTCATTGGTGTTAGCTGCTCAGGGCACTGTGTCACTGCTAATCAGTGCCACAGTGCAAGTGCTCCCTTTTGAAAAATGTATACATTGATTGGTGTCCATGTTTGGCTTATTTGGTTTACTATAAGCCCCTAGTAAAGTGCAGCAGGAGTGCCAGGGCTTGTAAATACAAATGCTGCTGGTGGGCTTGCAGCACTGGTTCTGCCACCCACAGAAGCGGCCTAGTAAAATGTGTCTAGGGTCTGCCACTGCAGAACCTGCGCGCAGTCTGGTACTGTCGTGCTGATTGCGCAAGTACACCTACTTGCCAGTCCCCAAACCTTCACTTAACTACATATTAGTCACCCCTCTGGTAGGCCCAAGGGCAGGGTGCATTGTAGGTATAAGGTAGGACTTGCCCTGATGGGTGTGGCATGTCCTAATAGTGAATTAGAGCCATTTTCGTATTTCACTATGGAAGGCTACCTGCTCTCCATAGTCCAGAATGGGCTGCTGGAATTACTACACGCTGTAATCCCAGTGGACTCAGAGAACATGATAGAAAGTCAAGTTTATGCCTGAACTCAGAATAATAAAATACTTCTTTTAGTAAAGTTTATTTTAATATCCTGTGTTTGTAAATACTACTTTTAGAAAGTTAGTATTTACTGACCTGGCCATTTCAGTCCGCCTCTGCTGTGTGTGTTCTGCCTAGTAACAGTAAGGAGCAGGGCTGGGGAATTCCAGGAGACAGACTGGCTGCCAGGTGGTGGATAGAGAGATTACACCAGGATGGGTGGGAGGAGTACACCTTTGACTCTGAATGGACCTGTGCTCTGCCACCACAATGCCGGCTCCGCCCCCTGTGGAGCGGCTGATGTCTCTGCCCTGCTGCTGAAAGGAAAGAGCAGAGTCACCACAACAAAGTGCTCCAAAACTGGACTGAGCCAGGCCCAGGCCCCCTGGCGACAAAGAACAAAAGAAACTTGCTATAAAAGAAGGAGCCCTGCTCCTAAGAAATCAGATCCTGTTTGCGCCAAGAAGAACCTCTGCCCGAAGAGAAGGACCTGGGAAAGCTGCATGGAGGAGTACTGTCTCTAAGCCTGAGAGACTGGCCTGTGGTGGGTGCCTTGCTGCTGGAAGGAGAGGAAGACAAGACTGAGAAAGACTTTTGATCAACTTGTGCTTACAAACAATCTCCAAGGGCTTTCTTGTGAACTTGCCCCCTGAACTGCGCCCCAGGAACAGTGGGCGCTACCTTTCCCCAAGAAGAAGAGAAGCTGCTGGAAGTGATTCTGCAAGCCACTGACCTCAGCGAACCTGTGTGCCCCTCATCTGCTGATCACCGCGACTTCTGCCACCGGGACTATTGTGAGCACAGTGAAGGCCTGCCTGGCCTGAGCACAGTAAGCAACTGCCCCCCGAGCCGTAGCTCGCACAGCAAAGAAGAGACCGATCAGGCTCCAAGCGCCGAGCCTCTGCGACCCCCCTGGCCGTGGAAGCTCCTGTAAGGACTGTTCATCCCCTGAGCGAAGCCGACAGCGCTGCGACGCGCTAGAAATCACCCCCGGCCGGCCCCTCCTTCTGCCGACCTCGTTGTGTACCTGGTAGCGTTCCGAAGTGCCCCGCGAAGCATCGCCGCCCACTGACCAGGAGGGACGACAACGCGACGTGGGACACTCCTCTGTGGACCCCTGAGGCTGTGACGACGATTTCCCCCAAAGAACAAAGGTACTGTGAGCTGCGCGCGCTAGTACGACCCGTCCGTTGCTTTGTCCGGACCGTACTGGCGCTGCCGTACCGCTACGCTGTTCACGCGTGAAGTGTGAGCTTCGGTACCCTTCGTATCAGCTGTGCGAGGCCCCCGTGAAGGTACGGTCCGTACTCCATTGAATATATAGGACGTTGCTCACGCGGGAAGCGTGAGAAACGGCAAGACACGTTCAAAACCTCGTACGAAGCGTACCAAAGGCGCTACGAAGCGCACAGACACCAAAGAAGCCTATTTTAAGTTGAATAGTGTCATTTTAAGAACTGTGGACTGCCTAAAAGTAATGCAAGTAACTGGAAGGAGTAGTTTCTTACCTGTAACTCCAGTTCTGTAGTAGGGGTATCTCTGTTATAGTCATAATCTATGAATAATCCCCGCCCATGTGCGGGGACCCCGGAGCAATCAAAATATCTCTTAAGCTGTCCCGCATTTGCAAACCTGCAAAGACACTTAAGAGACAGACAAAATAATACAGCCTAATCACAACAAGGCTGCACTGGCCAGCACTTCCTCTGAAGTGAACACAACAGCCAAAATAAAGTTGAAATGTCATTTTTATTCACATTTGACATGTTCCTTTATTATCACACACTCCCTTCACCAAAATCCCTTTAAACAATAGAGAGGAAGGGGTGGACAGACAAGCCCTATAGGCTGTCATTATGTGTCTGCTAAAGGGATACCGTGCCTTTAAGAAACTCTCCAGAGACCCCCGGTATCCCAGGATGCACAGCCAACACAAGTTACTTTCAGTTCTTTTTGAAGGTGTATAACAACAGGCCTGATACTGTCAGGTTACTCCACCGGGGAGGAGGGAGGGTCGCTTATGACTATAACAGAGATACCCCTACTACAAAACTGGAGTTACAGGTAAGAAACTACTCCTTCTGTAGTAGGGGATCTCTGTGTATAGTCATAATCTATGAATAGAATGGCAAGCCCATCCCAACCAACAAGCAGCGGTGGAGTAAGCCCAAACACCAACAAATCACTGTGCAAACAAATTCCTCAGCGAAGCCTGTCCAACCTGCGCATCTGCCCTAGCATCAGAATCCAGGCAGTAATGCTTCGTAAACGTGTGGACCGACTTCCAGGTGGCAGCCTTACAAATGTCAGCAATGGGAACATTCCTAAGCAAAGCGGTAGTAGCCGCCTTGCCTCTAGTCGAATGTGCCGTAGGCTTACCCCCCAATGTTTTATTAGCTTTTTGGTAACAAAGCTGGATACAGGAAACAATCCATCTGGAAATGGACTGCTTTGAGGTAGCTAAACCAGTTCTTACCGAACCATAGTTAACAAACAGTTGATCCGACCTGCGGATATCTTTTGTCTTATCCAGGTAGAATTTCAACACCCTACGTACATCAAGTGAATGCAGAGACCTCTCCGCCGGAGAGGAAGGATGCTGAAAAAACGTAGGCAAAGTTATCATCTGATTCACATGGAAATCTGAGATTACCTTAGGCAAAAATTTAGGATGGGTACGCATCACTACTTTAGAAGCATGGAAAACAGTATACGGCTCTTGACAACACAGAGCCTGAATCTCACTCACCCTCCTGGCCGATGTAATGGCCACAAGGAAAGCAGCCTTCCAAGACAAATGCTGCAACAAAGCCTTATGGATAGGCTCAAAAGGCTCCCTCATCAATCTAGATAACACCACATTCAATTCCCATGGTGGAGAAGGTCTTCTAACAGGGGGAAACACCTTACGCAAACCCTCCAAAAAATCCTTAATCACAGGGATTTGAAAAAATGAGGTTTGAGAAGGGCCCTTCCTATACGCAGTCAGAGCTGCGAGATGAACCTTAATAGACTGAAAATTAAGCCCAGACTGAGCTAACTGCAGCAGATAAGGCAAAATAACATCTTCTTTACAGGATGTAGGGTCAAAGTCCTTTGCCTTGCACCATAAGCAGAATCTCTTCCACTTATAGGCGTAGGAAGTCCTCGTAGACGGTCTCTTAGCCTCTTTCAAGATCACCATACAGTCCTGAGGCAGGTTCAAGTGTCCATACCTTACTAGCTCAGGAGCCATGCTGCCAAACTCAAGGACGAGAGATTGGGGTGAACCATCTGTCCTCCGAACTTCGTGAGAAGGTCCGGCCGACACGGCAGGCGTCGGTGTGGCCGAACAGACCGGTGAAGAAGGTCGGTGAACCACCATTGCCTCGGCCACTCCGGAGCAATCAGGATCATTCTGGCTCTGGATTGCGACAGCTTGATCAGCACCGCCGGGATCAGGGGAATGGGTGGAAAGGCGTAGAGAAAGCTGTTGGACCAGCTGATCCATAGGGCATTCCCCAGCGTCCCTGGTTGGTAGTACCTGGACGCGAAGTCGCGGCATTTGCTGTTTTCTGCCGTAGCGAACAGATCTATATCTGGAGTGCCCCACTCTGCGAAGACGTCTCTTAGCACGTCGTCGTTTAGCACCCACTCGTGGTTCTCTTGAACGAGCCTGCTGAGCGCGTCTGCTTGGGCATTCTGCACTCCCGGCAGATGGGTCGCCGTGATCGTCAGGTTCCTGGCCACCAGCCAGTTCCAGATCGCCTGTGCCTCCCGAGACAGGGTGCGTGAACGTGAGCCCCCCTGCTTGTTGAGGTAATACATGGTCGTAGTATTGTCCGTCTGAACCAGCAGGGAGTTCGTCCTGAAGGAGGGATGGAACGCCTTCAAGGCCAAGTGTACCGCTCTGAGTTCCAAAAAGTTGATATGGTAAGTCGTCTCCATCTGCGACCATATCCCCTGAATCTGAAGAGGGCCCGAATGCGCTCCCCAGCCCTGGAGAGACGCATCGGTCACTATGGTCTGGACCGGAATATCCTTGTGAAAAGGAGTCCCCTTGCAGACATTCTCTGGGGCACACCACCATGTCAGAGACTGCCGAGCGTGTTGAGACAGCTGGATCTTGTCCTCCCAACGCCCCCGCCTCTGGTCCCATTGATCCTCCAGACATTCCTGTAGGGGCCTCATATGCAGACGTGCATTGGGGGTGAGAAAGATGCAAGAAGCCATTGACCCCAGTAAGGAAGACACCGTCCTCACCGTAGGAGAGCGGGCTGAAATGAGATGCCGCGCCTTCCCACGGATCGATAAGCGTCTCTCCTCCGAAGGACACACGCTTGCGGTCAAGGTATTGACTGAGGCCCCCAAGTACTGGAGACACTGCACAGGGATCGGCACTGACTTCGACATGTTGATGTGCAGGCCCAGGCGATGCAGCAAGGCAGCTGTCCTGTTGAAATGGCACCGGGCTTCCTGGTAAGTGGACGCTTTGATCAACCAATCGTCCAGGTAAGGATACACAAACACCTTGGTCTTCTGCAGGTGTGCCGCGACCACCGCCATGCACTTGGAGAACGTCCGTGGGGCAGACTTCAGGCCAAACGGGAGTACTGAATACTGGTAATGGTTGTTGCCTACCAGAAACCTCAGGAACTTGCGATGCTTTGGTGCGATCGGCACATGAAAGTAAGCGTCCTGCAGATCTATGGCGCACAGCCAGTCTCCTCGATGCAACTGAGGGTAAATCTGATGCAGGGACAACATACGGAACTTTTCTCTGCGGATCTACTTGTTGGCTTGACGCAGATCTAGAATAGGCCTGAACTCGTTCTTGTCCTTTTTTCTTACGAGAAAGAACCGTGAGTAGAGACCTCTTCCTTTTTGCTGCAAAGGAACCGCTTCTATCGCCCTCTTTTTTAACAGAATGTCCGCCTCCCGCTGGAGCTCCCTTACCATGTAGGAGGAGCGCACTGGTGGAATCTGTGGGGGCGGGCTGGTGAAACGAAGACAGTACCCATTGCAAACAATATTCAGCACCCACTTGTCCTGCGTTATTGTCCTCCACTCTGCCAGGTAGTGTTGAATACTTCCCCCCACCGGAGCGGGTAACGGATGAGGGGGAAGTAACTTTTCAGGGCTTCGACCCGGCCGGGCCTTTGTTCCCCGCCGAGGACTGATGCTGGCCTCTGCCCCTCTGGCGCTTCTGAAAGGACTGCCTCGGGTACTGCTGCTGTTGCTGGGGCTGTTGTTGGTGGCCCGACTGACGCCCTTGGCCTCTCTGCTTGGCGTAGCGCCTGCCCGAGGATCGGAAGGACCTCCTCTGCTCCTTGGGCCTCTCCAGCCCCACCGCCTTCAGAGTTTCCGCCTCAGCCTTCATGCGGGCCATCTCGTCATCCGCATGTGACCCGAACAGCGTTGTGCCAGAGAATGGTAAATTGGCGATCTTCTGCTGCGCTTCAGGCTTGAGCGGGGTCAGCCGCAGCCAGGAATGCCTCCTCATGTGTATGCCGTGGCAGTACCCATGGGCCGCCAGCAGCGACACATCCCCCGCCGCACTGATGATCTGATTAGAGACCATCATGCCTTCGTTCAGCACCTCCTGAAAGTCCTCCCTCTTGTCTCTAGGCAGGGAGGCAGCGAACTGTTGCAGGGAGTCCCAAAGAGACCTGTCATAGCGCCCCAACAGAGCGGAGGCGCTAGCGGCCTTCATCGTAGTGGCCGACGTGGAGCACATCCTCCCCCCCAAGGAGTCCATTTTGCGACTCTCCTTATCCGGAGGAGCCGTGGATGAAGGCGTCGTAGAGTGTTGCTTACGAGCCGCCGCCACGATAACAGAATCCGGTGGAGGATCCACTCTGAGGAACGCCGGGTCCGAGTCAGGAGCCCTGTACTTTTTTAGCAGTCTCGAGGGCGCCGGTTTCACCACGGCCGGCGTCAAGAACACCTCCATTGCAGGTTCCTCCAACCCCGGAACCAACGGGAGGAGGGGGCGCGACAGATGAGCCTTATGCAAAGTCTCAAAGATCACAGAAGTAGTGGGAATAGGGGTAGTGACTGATATCCCCAACTTCGCAGCCCCTCTCATCAGCACCTCCTGGAACGTGGCAATGTCATCCACCGGCGAGACGCGGGTAGGAGGCGTCTCCGACAGCGAGGGCGAAAACCGGCCAGCCCCAGACGAGTACGTGCCCCTCGAGCCTCTGGAACGAGACCGATACCTCCGTCGTCCATGTCCAGAGCGAGTGGACGATCTGCGCCTACTCCGTGATCGCCTGCGAGGGCGAGAGCGAGATCTCTGCCTGTGAGGAACCCTCGGGGGCGGAGGCGGTGGCTGTGGCGGCGACGTAGGCAGCTGAGGCACGGGCAGAGGCAGCGGAGGAGGGGGCGGAGGGAGAGGAGGAGGAGGAGGAGGAGGAAGGGCAGGCACCGGTGGAGGCGCCGGTGGAAGGTCGGGCACAGGAGGCAGAGGCGGCTGCTGGGTACGCAGCGGGGACAGATGTTCCGAAGCCCCATCACTCCTAGCAGGCGAGCCCCCACCAGAACTGTCCGGGCTCGCGGCCACTCTCCTCTTCTTGGCGGGCCTGTCCCGCGTGGAAGCCACCGACGGGGAACGTCCGCGTCTCCCCGATCCCCGACTGCAGATCGTAATCACGGAGGACGTGTTCCCCAATGTCTGTGACGTCGAACTGTACGTCGACCTCGTCCGGCGTCTTAGTCCTCGACGTCGAACGCCGTCTCGCAGTCGAGCGTCCTCTCGACGTCGAACCATGCCTCCTCGACGTCGAACCATGCCTCCTCGACGTCGAACCACGCCTCGACCTCCGTCGCCGCGGTGTCGACTTCTGCCTCGACGTCGACTTCTGATGTTTCGACGTCGACCGCTGGTGTCTCGACGTCGACGACCTGTGCCTCGACGGCGACCTGTGCCTCGACGGCGACCTGTGCCTCGACGGCGACCTGTGCCTCGACGGCGACCTGTGCCTCGACGGCGATCGTCTCCGCCTGGACGGCGGGCGCCGGGATCTCGGCGTCGACGCCGTCAGCGTCGAGCCGTGGGTCGACGGCGAAGGTGGCGAGTGAAGTCCATGGGGCTCGGTACGACGTCGATGTGTTGTTGACGTCGACCGTGACACCTGCGACGGCGACCCGGTCCCGGGTCTCGCCGGCCCCTCCCTCGACGTCGAACGCCGAGGCTGCCGCGACCCAGAGCCCTGGATCGACGGCGAACATACCGGTGCCTTCTCTCTCGCCGTCGTCGCCTTAGACGTCGAACGCGACCTACCAGCCGGTAGGTGCCGTTTCTGCTCCCTGCTCTGCCCGGAGGTCCCTCCAGGGGCTGAAGCATGGGCGGAGGAGGGGGAATGAGACCCTCCATGCCCCGAAGTCCCACCGGTCCTCTGCTGCTCCTGTCCCTGAAGGCGAATCTTCTCCCTGTCCCTCAGGGTCCTCTTAGAAAAGGTTTTGCAGATGGCACACGTAGCTGGGACATGTGAGGGCGACAAGCAGAGGATACACACCTCATGTGGGTCCGTCTTAGCCTTTTTCCTCCCACACTCAGGGCAGTTATCGAACAAAGCCATGCTAAGAGTGGGCCAAAACTGCTCCAGATTGCAGGCAGTAGTAGACAAAGGCTCTAGACGTCGAATGAAAACACTATTTATCCAAAAAAAACAATTTTAATCAAGTAAACCACCCAAAAGGGTAGAGCTCAAGCTCCAGGGTCCTGCTAGCAGGAGCCGGAAAAAAGAACTGAAAGTAACTTGTGTTGGCTGTGCATCCTGGGATACCGGGGGTCTCTGGAGAGTTTCTTAAAGGCACGGTATCCCTTTAGCAGACACTTAATGACAGCCTATAGGGCTTGTCTGTCCACCCCTTCTTCTCTATTGTTTAAAGGGATTTTGGTGAAGGGAGTGTGTGATAATAAATGAACATGTCAAATGTGAATAAAAATGACATTTCAACTTTATTTTGGCTGTTGTGTTTACTTCAGAGGAAGTGCTGGCCAGTGCAGCCTTGTTGTGATTAGGCTGTATTATTTTGTCTGTCTCTTAAGTGTCTTTGCAGGTTTGCAAATGCGGGACAGCTTAAGAGATATTTTGATTGCTCCGGGGTCCCCGCACATGGGCGGGGATTATTCATAGATTATGACTATACACAGAGATCCCCTACTACAGAACCTTATTTAAGTGAAGACCTGTATTTTTGAAAGCCTGCTTAAAGAAATCTATTATATAAAGAACTCTATTTTTACATAAATACAGTCTTGTGTCTCTGTGTGGTGGGTTGGTGGTTATTGTGTGGAACACTTTGAATGCTTAACCTAATGCCCTCTGGAATCTAGCCTGACTGCTCGCGCCACGTTACCTAGAGGGTGAGCAGGGGCTATTTTTAAAGAGGTAATCCTACGCCCTGACTTAGAGGAAAGGGTCCCTACTTGTCGCAAGTGCATACCTGCGCCAACCAGAGACCCCGGATTCTAACAGTGAATTACAGCCATTTTCGTTTTTTACTATTGTAAGGCTACCCTGTTCTCATAGGCCAGAATGGGCTGTTAGAATTGTTACATCCTATGATCCTAACAGACCCAGGGAACATGGTAGAACATCGAATTTAGTATGCCTGAACTCAGAATAATAAAATACATCTTTTAGCAAAGTTTATTTTAATGTTCTGTGGTTGCAAACGCCACTTTTAGTAAGATGGCCTTTGCTTGCCTAACCATTTCAGCCCGCCTCTGCGCTGATGTGTATCTGCTGTCTGGCTTGTGTGGGTGACAGGGCTGGGGAATCCCAGAGGGGCAGGGCTAGGTAGCCTGGTGGTGAATAGAGAGATTGACATATAGATGGGTGGGAGGAGTACACCTGGACTCTGAATAGGGCTGTGCTCTGCCACCACAATGCTGGCTCCACCCCCTGTGGAGCGTCTGATTACTCTGCCCTGCACACTGAAAGAAGAAGCCTGCATCATGTCAACAAAGTGCTCAGAAACCGGACCGAACTAGGCAAGGGCCCCCCTGGCCTGCAAGAACAAAAGAAATGTAGTATAAGTATAGGAGCCCTGCTCCTAAGAAATCAGATCCTGCTACAAGACGAACCTCTGCCTGAGGGGAAGGAACCGGGAAAGCTGTAGGAGGAGTACTATCCCTGACCTGGGGGACTGGCCTGCTGTGGTTGCCTTGCTGCTGAAGGAGAGGAGAAAGATTGCTGATAAACTTTGCTTCAACTTGTGCTGTTTAAGGTCTCCAAGGGCTTGTGCTGGAGCTTGCCCCCTGAACGAAGTCCCAGGACCAGTGGACTTCACCGCCGTGATAAGAGCACCGGAAAACCGCCTTTTTCCCCGTAACGTGGAAGCGAACTGCTGTGTACGTCTCGAAGATCGAAGCGTACCCTCGAAAGCCTATACCCGCTGTCCGGCCCGCACAACGTGACTAGAGGCCCCCAATGAGCCGTAGCTCGCAACGCAAAGGAAGGACCTGTCCGGCCCGAGCAACGCGACTAAGAGGCCCCTGCGAGCCGTAGCTCACAATGTAAAGGAAGGACTTCGCACCGTACTTGCTTTCAGTTCCTACGAACCGTACTACTCAGCGTACGCTCCTTTCCCCTGCTTCGGAAAGGCTGCGTTGCGTAGAGTAGCTGCGTACGTCTCCCCCAAGCGGAGCGTATGGTTCGCTTCCTCATCGTGCTTCAAAGAAGGGTGCTGATCTCACGGTACGGCGCGTACGCCGCCACAACACTCAAGAACACTGTACCTCCGCACCGTCCCCTCGAGCAACGCGACCCAAGGCCCAACGTGCCGTAGTACGCCCCGCGACAGGAGGACAACGCGACGTACAACGCGCTGGTTTTTAACTCCTCAAGATAAAGGTACTGTGTACGTTCGCACCGTAAGGTGTACGCTTCACCCCGAAGCACCTGTAGTGTGTGTGAGACCCGTGCCTGAGCATTTTTCCACCGCGTACGAAGAGGCACGACGCGCACAGAACTTTAACATTACGCTAAACTCAAGATCTCTTTCCTTTTCTTTGTGCTAATAGTATTGTGGACCGTAAACGTTATTTGGTCTTGTGCTAAGCCTGATATATATAAAGATACTTATTTTTGATAACCCTTGTGTGGAGTCTATCTGTGGTGGGTCACGGGGTCACTGTGTGGGTTCACCAACGCTTAACCTATGACGCTCTGAGATAACGCCTTGTTTGCTCGCGCCAAGCTACCTAGAGGGTGAGCAGGGGTTATTTGAAGAAGGTAATCCCCGCATCCTGACTGGAAGAAGGGATCCCTGCTTGACACAAGTCCCTACCTGTGTCAACCAGAGATTCCCAATTCTAACAAGAGGTCACTTTCATGAGACTACAGGCTTCTTCTCTGCATCGGACACTCCCGTTAGGGTGTCTTTCTGGAGGCTCTGTAGTCCATCTATAGGAGGACCGGTTATATCCCAATTGAGGGCACCAAACGATATTTGAGACCTATATCAGTGGTCAGCCCCTATGAGACTACAAGCATCGTTTACATACTTGACACTCCGGCTGGAGTGTTACACAGCAGGCCTGATGGTCAAGTTTTAGAAGATCCCCTATCCTCCACTCTTATTAAGTCAGGAATCATTGGTTCTGAAGAAGATGAAGATTATCAGCAATGTCCATTGAAACGTACGTCGACCGGATGGTGTGAAATCCCAGTCACCAGCGCAGCCACTGAGGGTTGATGATTCCCCCCTTTGATTCCCTCTGTGCATGCAGTGTTGTACAGTGTGTATGAATGTGTGGAGTGTGTGTCAGTGATACGATTGACGAGTACGTGAATGAGGTATGAGTAAGGGGGTGTACTGTGATGAGAGTGGACTCCAGTCCTCTAGCACTAAATGGGAATTGTGTACTGGACCTATATAAAATGCACTCGTAGCATTTTTCAAATGAGAAAATTACGTCAATTTTTTGTATATATTGTTTCGGAAATGAGGAGTATAGTTCAAAAATATGTATTGCAATGAAAAAAATGCTGCCTCTTTTTTTATACTACATGGATAAAGAAAATAAATTAAGTCTAAATAATAATTAATATTTGGAAACATTTGTGTAACAGGAGATGACTCAGAAAACTGACATCAGTTAGTAGCACAGAAATAGAGGTCAAGTGGGAGGCTTTCTAGTATTTAATTGTTGTTTTCCCCTTACTCCCAGACAGGTAGACTTATTTTCAGAGGAGGGCACCTTCTCTTATTTTGGTTAACAGACAGCCTCCTTGTGCCGTGGGCAACGGACACCCTCCTTGTGCCATGGGCAACGGATACCCTCCTTGTGCCGTGGGCAACGGACAGCCTCCTTGTGCCATGGGCAACGGACAGCCTCCTTGTGCTGTGGACAATGGACTGCCTCCTTGTACGATGGGAAATGGACAGCCTCATTGGGCCATGGGCAATGAGCCGCCACTTTGTGCCGTGGGCAATGGACCGCCTCCTTGTGCAGTGCCATTTGTCAACGGACCGCCTCCTTGTGCAACAGACTGCTTCCTTGTGCCATGCCATGGGTAACTAACCCTCTCCTCATGCTGTGGGTAACAGACCGCCTCCTTGTGCCGTGGGTAATGGACTGCCTCCTTGTACCGGGGTAACGGACCACCTCCTTGTGCCATGCGCTCCGAACCATCTTCTTGTGCTGTGCCATCGGCACCGGACTGCCTCCTTGTGCTGTGCCATGACCACCAGACAGCCGCCTTGTGCCATGGTCAACTGACATCCTCCTTGTGCCATGGGAAACCGACAGCCTCCTTTTGCCGAGGGCAATGGACCATCTCCTTGTGCCATGCCATGGGCATCTGACCGCCTTCTTGTGCTGTGCCGGGGGCAACTGACCTCCTCCTTGTGCCGTGGGCAACAGACCGCCTCCTTGTTCCACAATGTGGGAAACGGACCACATCCTTGTGCCATGCCATAGGCAGTGGACCGCCTCCTTGTGCCATGCTGTGGGCAACGGACCACCTCCTTGTGCCGTGGGCAACGGACCACCTCCTTGTGCCGTGGGCAACGGACCACCTCCATGTGCCGTGGGCAACGGACCACCTCCTTCTGCCGTGCCATGGGCAACGGACCGCCTCCTTGTTCTGTGGGTAATGGACCGCCTCCTTGTGCCATGGGTAACAGACCGCCTCCTTGTGCCGTGGGCAATGGACTGCCTTCTTGTGCTGTGGGTATCGGCTTGCATCCTTGTGCTGTGGGCAATGGACCGCCTCCTCGTGTCATGGGTAATGGACCACCTCCTCGTGCCGTGGCTAATGGACAGCCTTCTTGTGCCATGGGTAACGGACTGCCTCCTTGCGCCGTGTGTAACAGACCACCTCCTTGTGCCATGCCATGGGTAACAGACCGCCTCCTAGTGCTGTGGGTAACAGACCGCCTCCTAGTGCCATGGGCAATGGACCGCTCCTTGTACCATGGGTAACGGACCGCCTCCTTGTGATGTGTGTAACGGACCACCTACTTGTGCCATGGGTAATGGACCTCCTCCTTGTGCCAAGGGTACCAAACTGCCTCCTTGTGCCGAGCCATGGGTAACGGACTGCCTCCTCGTGCTGTGGGTAACGGACCGCCTCCTTGTGCCGTGGGCAGTGGATCGCCTCCTTTGCCGTGGGCACCAGACAGCCTCCTTGGGCTGTGGGCAAAGGACACCCTCCTTGTGCCATGGGCAACAGCAGCTTCGTTGTGCCATGGGTAATGGGCCACCTCCTTTTGCTGTGGGCAACAGACACCCTCCTTGTGCCATGGGCAATGGACTGCCTCCTTGTGCTGTGGGTAACCGAGCACCTCCTTGTGCCAAGCTGCGGGCACCAGAATGCCTCCTTGTGCGGCGGGTACCGTACCATGTCCTTGTGCCATGCCGTTGATAATGGACCGCCTCCTTGTGCCGTGCTGTGGGTAACAGACTGCCTCCTTTTGCTGTGGGTAACAGACTGCCTCCTTTTGCTGTGGGTAAAAGACTGCCTCCCAGTGCTGTGGGCAACGGACTGCTTCCTAGTGATGTGGGCAACGGACAGCTGACCACCTCCTTGTGCCGTGGATAACAGACTGCCTCCTCTTGCCGTGGGTAACAGACTGCCTCCTTGCGGTGTGGGTAACGGATTGCCTCCTCATGCCGTGCGTAATGTGCCGCCTCCTCCTGCCTTGGGTAATAGACCTCCTCCTCTTGCCTTGGGTAACGTACCACCTCCACGTGCCATTGATAATGGACCTCCTCCTTGTTCTGTGTCATGGATAACAGACCGTCTCCTAGTGCAGTGGGTAACAGGCTGCCTCCTTGTGCTATGGGCAACAGACCACCTCCTTTTGCCATGGGCAACAGACCACCTCCTTTTGCCATGGGTAACAGACCGCCTCATTGTGCCATGGGCAACGGATCACCTCTTTGAGCCATAAGCAATGGACCTCCTCCTTGTGCCATGCTGTGGGTAATGGACCACCTCCATGTGCCGTAGGCAATAGACTGCCTCTTTTCTGCCGTGGGCAACGGACTGCCTCCTTGTGCCGTGGGTAACGGACCGCCTCCTTGTGCCGTGGGTAACGGACCGCCTCCTTGTGCCGTGGGTAACAAAATGCCTCCTCGTGCCGTGGGTAACAAACTGCCTCCTCGTGCCATGGTGATGGACCACGTCCTCGTGCCATGGGCACCAGACAGCCTCCTTGTGCTGTGGGCAAAGGACACCCTCCTTGTGCCGTGGGCAATGGACCACCTCTTTGTGCCATGGGCAATGGGCTACCTCTTTGTGCCATGCTGTGGGTAATAGACCACCTCCGTATGCCGTTGGCAATGGACCACCTCTTTTGTGCCATGGGTAACGGACCACCTCCTTGTGCCATGGGTAACAGACCGCCTCCTCGTGCCATAGGTAACAGACCGCCACCTCGTGCCATGGGTAACGGACTGCCTCCTCATGCCGTGGGTAACGGACTGCCTCCTCATGCCGTGGGTAACAGACCACCTCCTCGTGCCATGGGTAATGGACCGCCTCTTGTGCCATGGGCACCAGACCGCCTTGTTGTGCCGTGGGTAATGGGCCACCTCCTTGTGCTGTGAGCAACGGACACCCTCCTTGTGCCATGGGCAATGGACTCCCTCCTTGTGCTGTGGGCACCGGAATGCCTCCTTGTGCCACGGGTAACATACCACGTCCTTGTGCCATGCCGTTGGTAATGGACCGCCTCCTGGTACCGTGCTGTGGGTAAGAGACTGCCTCCTTTTGCTGTGGTTAACGGACTACCTCCTAGTGCCGTGGGCAGCGGACTGCCTCCTAGTGCCGCGGGCAACAGACTGCCTCCTTGTGCAGTGGGCAACTGACCGCGTCCTTGTGCCGTGGCTAACAGACTGCCTCTTCTTGCCGTGGGTAACAGACTGCCTCCTCATCCTGTGGGTAACAGATCGCCTCCTCATGCCATGCACAACGGGCCACCTCCTCGTGCCTTGGGTAACAGACCACCTCCTGTTGCCTTGGGTAACAGACCACCTCCACGTGCCATGGGTAACGGACCTCCTCCTTGTTCCGTGCCATGGCTAATGGACCGCATCATTGTGCCATGGTAACGGACCACCTCTTTGTGCTGTGGGCAACAGACTGCCTCCTTGTACCATATGTAACAGGACGCCTCCTTGTGCCATTGGTAATGGGCTGCCTTCTTGTGCAGTGGGCAATGGACCACCTCCTTTTGCCGTGGGTAACAGACCGCCTCCTTGTGCCATGGGCAACGGACCACCTCTTTGTGCCATTGGCAATGGACCGCCTCCTTGTGCCATGCTGTGGGTAATGGACCACCTTCTTGTGCCGTTGGCAATGGACCACCTCTTTCGTGCCATGGGCAATGGACTGCCTCCTAGTGCCTTGGGCAACAGACTGCCTCCTCATGCCATTGGCAATGGACCGCCTCCTCATACCGTGGGCAACAGACCTCCTCCTTGTGCCATGGGTAACAGACCGCCTCCTCGTGTTGTGAGTAACAGACTGCCTCCTTGTGCGGTAGGTAACAGACTGCCTCCTCGGGCTGTGTGCAACGGACTGCCTCCTCATGCCATGGGTAACAGACCACCTCCCGTGCATGCTGTGGGTAACGAACGACCCCCTTGTGCTGCGGGTAACCGACTGCCTCCTTCTGCCATGCGGTGGGTAACGGACCATTTCCTAGTGCTTTGGGTAACGGACCACGTTCATGTTCCATGGGCAACGGATCACCTCCTCCTGCCCTGGGTAGTGGACCACCTCTTTGTGCCGTGGGTAGCAGACCGCCTCCTCATGCTGTGCTGTAACAGACAGCCTCCTCTTGCCTTGGGTAACAGACTGCCTCCGCATGCATTGGGTATTGGACCTCCTCCTTGTGCCGTGCCTAATAGACCGCCTTCTAGTACAGTGCCGTGGGTACCAGACCTGAAGGAAGTGACCCGAAATGGGCCATCCGGATCACTCGCGACCACCTCTCGACCTTCCCAAAAATGAAGAGTCAGGATAACAGTGGAGAATACAATCTAACGCCTTTACTAGTAAATACATTTCAGCGGAGCACGGTCTGACCAGCCTCATGGGTTAGCTGGCGAGGGACTGGCCTCAGAACACTTGGTAACACAAAATAGGCCTTCTAACACCTCTCAAAACCCCGCCCCTGATGGAAAAATACTGCTTGGGCAGAAAACTGAACAAAGAAGGCACTGAGGGATGAGCTACCACCTGCAGAAAGGGTACACGTTATCAGGCTCCCAAGGCCATCTTACTCGGTCTCAGCTCTCTCTAGTGTGGAAGCATAACTATGTCCAGGGATAGGCATACAAAGCTCAATAAACTATTCTGTTCGTGCATCTGGGTTCCAACCTGGATGAGATAAGGGAACTTCCTAAACAGCAGCTTTTGCTGAAGCAAGCAGAGAGCGGGGGCACAGAGGCCAAGTTCTTCTTACAGTGTAACATGGCAAGTCTGGAAAGGAAAATGGCGTCTTAGATGCTAACTTTTGCCTGCACAACTTTACGCGAAGCAGGACACACACATTTGCAATAGTGATCAATATGAAATACCTACATGAATGCTAACACAACACAGTATACGTCATGGAGGATGGGGCAATAATATTATGTTAGAAATGGGATTTCTGGTTGGCTAGGGCTTGCGCCAAAGCCAGGCAGAAACCACCACTCTAGTCAGGGCTGGGGAGTTACACGCCAAAGATAACCCCTGCTCACCCCCTTGGTAGCTTGGCACAAGCAGTCAGGCTTATCCCGGAGGCAATGTGTAAAGCATTTGCGCGCGCACCCCGCAACAACACCCAAGGCCCACCACAAAAGAAACTCCACACAAGGTTATATATAAAAATAGCCTTTGTATTATAATAAAACACATTCGATGATAATCACATAATTTACACTGTGCCAACTGGCACTGGGCAGAATTTTACAAAGGACTATTTACACGGGACAGGGCCACATGGACCACTGTCAGAATCAACACAAATCACCAATGGTACATGTAGAACATATACTAACTGTAACACAAATTAGCACTGTTGAACACAACCAGTAACTACTGGCGCAATAATGACCTCAGCGTCATCACACTAGCATCAGGTATAAAACCTATCCTGCATCCATCACAGGGGCATAAACACATTATGCAATTTCTCATTAGTCTAACGCATTAGACCTAACCACCTAAGTATAACTACACTAGGGGCGTACATCACACAGGGAGACATAGTCTCACTGGCAAGAACAACCTCATAATCAGAAAAGACCACATTTAGAGGTATAACACAGGGTGCACAAAACATGCTACACACAGTACATTTCCTAACACCCAACGCATTAGTATATAAAGCACAATAACACCTAAATCACATTAGGGTCCAGGTTGCGTCAGAACCTCAACGTAGCAGCTGCCCACTACTTGCTGGGCAGTTGGGGACAAGAACAGGGCCTAAACACTGCAGCTGGCACTAAGTGCTGTGCAGCTGGGGAAGTAAAATGTGGCATGGGCTCTCAAATGGCCCCTGAAACAGTGTCCAAAACGTTGGAGCAACCTAGGCTCTACACACACCATGTCCCCCAGTACTGTGGAGCGCACTGGCGCTTTTCACTAGGAAAAGATGCCCCCAAAACGTTGGAGCCACGTAGGCTCTTAGAAACAAAACATGCCCCAATAGCGTTGGAGCCACACGGGGCTCTCAAGATAAACATGCCCCCTAGTTGGAGCGCTCGGGCTCCTAAAACAAAACATGCCCCACGAACTACACTGGCCCGCTACGGAGGCGCCACTGGCAAAACTGGCCCACTCGTTGGAGCCATCTGGGGCTCTAAGAATAATGATGCCCAAGTCGTTGGAGCGGCCCGCTGCCATCCGGGGCCGCTCTAAACATGACTGGGTCCGTGCCTTTTACCAGGCCCCACAGTAGTCTCGTGCGGAATCCCCCCCCCAGCCCTTTCACACTCACCGGGCTGTTTGCTGGCGAGGATCTCCGGGGGCAGGACTCTTCTCCTTTTTCACCCGGGCCCCCTCCTGGGACCCGGGGCTTCAGGTGCGCATGCAGGGCTCCCACCGGCACACGGAAGCCCTGCCTGAACGGACGCTGCCTCCCCACTTCACCCGGGCCCCCTTCTGGGACCCGGCGCTTCAGGAACATGCGCGGGGCTCTCTCCACTCATGGGAGCCCCGCGAGGCTTCACAGTCTTCCGCACGGGAGCACCGCGTCACGGTAACAGCCTTCCTCTTCCCCGGCGGCAACAGGGCCCGCCCACGTCCCAGGCAAGGCTTGCCTGACTTCCGGGTCGCGCAGAACACGGCCCGGAGAGGAATTCTGTAGCGGCTCGGGCCGCAGCAGTGAAACGCGGGATGGGCTCCCGCTATAAAATCAAACAGGCGCCATGAGGGGTAGGCTCCCTCCGAATTGGGATACAAAGCAGGGTGGGCACCTGCTCCATTATACAGGCACATATTAGCGGGGTGGGCTCCCGCTGGATCCTGAAGCACGGGGGAATCCCTACAACGGGGATTCCCTCTTTCACAGACGGCAGTTGAGCGCTGCGGAGCTCTAGCGCTCCTCGGGCTCAAAATAAATCATTATAGCGCTCCCAGGGCGCTAGAAGAAGCAATGAAGCGCTCACCAGGCGCTAGAAGTATGCAAAGGTCCTGGGGCAAAGAAGGTAAATTCAAGCAGGTCCCAGGAGTCCATCAGGCATCCAGGGGCTGGGCAGGGCCCAGGGAGGCAACCCTTCCCCTGGGCCCCAGCAGCAGCACGCCCCTGGTAGATTCAAGTCAGAACAAGAACATTTTCATGGGGTCACAGCCCCTCTTTTATACACCAAAACCTTTGTTTCCAAAGGTGCAGGGAAGGGGCGAACCAGATGCAACTGGTTCTTGAGCACTTTGTTTTGCTCAGCCCCTCTCCCTATTCACAGAACAGGCCAGGGTCATCAGTCGCACCACATGGGGCGGAGACAGCATTGTGTGGGGAAAGTCCAGCCCTATTCAAGTCCCAGGTGTACTCCTCCCACCCATCTGGCTGCTGATCTCCCCATTCACCACTGGGTGACTCCTCCTGACTCTGGGGATTCCCTAGCCCATCACATGACCTCAGCCAGCCAATCGCCAGACAAGGCACTCATCTCACACTGCACACAGAAATGCCAACTTCCAGAAGTGGCACTTCCACACTAGGTACATTGACGCCGCACACATCATCGCGCAGCATTTCATCACACGAGTCCGCACATACCAAACTCGCACCTGCACTCCCCACGCATCAGGAACTACCAGGGACACATACATTCCCCCATGCATTCCTATGGGAGGGCAGGTCAGTCTCACTCAATGTAACCCAGAGCGCACGCACTTTACACTGGGACACAGTGTTAAAGCGCCTAGAGGCCTAAATCCACTAATACACCATAGGGAAAAGGCTAGGATAAATGCAAAATGTTCTAGGGGTGAACTTGCCAGAAGGGCCAAGTCCAACATATTAGATACAAGATAAGCCGGAGATAATATCGGACCAGTGAAATTTCTTTTGTAACTGGCAAGCCAAAAGGGAATTTGTACGGAATTCATCATTCTAAGAAGGCGGCTGTGTTTTACTGCCGGAATTAGGATGTTAGGGTGTCCTATCTTGCTTTCTAAATACGGAAGTCTTTGGCTCGGAATCTTCTCTTTATAAACAAACGAGGAGAAACCGCTAATCGATTCACAGGGACACCTGAAAATACGCAGAGATTTTTTAATCCCGGTAAGCGGCTTGGTTTGAGACTTGAAAAATTAGCAGCATTGACTATTGCAGTCATGCCACAAGCTTAATAACAAGTGTGATGTTAGTGATATAACAAGCGCCTTAATTTAGAAGTTTTTAACAGTTAGTATACCGCTTAGATTATGTATCGATAGGTGGGTTATTACCTATTCTGGAAACTACTTGATGTAACAAATATGTTTGTCCATTCCTCCCAGCAATGTATGGCTTTTGGGTGTTTTTTTAACAAATCGGCAATATATATGCCTAAAACGAATGGAGCAACTCTGATTTGAGCACCCCGCTAATGAGAATAACTACTTTATATACGTGCTACTTCCCAAAAGGTAATTTATATTTTTATTTGCTTAATATATGTGATGAATGATTAGAGATAGATACCCTCACTGACTGAAAAGATAAGCGTAACACCGGCTATTTACTCTTGATTACAGAAAGGAATTAGCTGAGAGATAAAGGTTTCAATGGCCCAGGTTCAAGGGTGTTGACATTAATGCAGGAATTGCCTACAGAAGCAAATCACTTGGTAGGTTCAATGATCTATCGTAGTCTTGAGTGTCAAATTTGATGGGGTATACGAGTCCTAAACGATATCCTTTGTCTTACATCTATCAGAAATAAAAACTATCCGGAGTGAAGTCCCTCTGAAGACTTTAGTTGGGAGATTTCGTCCCCGCATATACATCTTACGACAAACACCCAGATCACAGTGGGTAGTGATAGACATGATTATAAAGCTAGGGCACTGAGTGTTATATGAATGGACCTGTAGAAGCCTGATGGTTAATTTAGAGCGTGAGCACACGATCAGGCCTTAAGAGATTTTGTGCGGAGGTTTTTCCCCAGCTCTATACCTAGAAGTATATAGAACAAATAATAATAGTAACTATGGTTATCAAGAAGGTAAAACCTAATGGGTCCTTATGGAGGATGTTTATCTAAATGTATATGAAGGGGGAGAAATAAGGAGTTGTTTGTAGGAATGTAGCCCCCCGTGTGACTGTGTTTGTAATACAGGAGTGGTGTGAGTCCTACAAAGCCAACGATCTAAATGTACATGTTTATTTATTAATTATGTTTTTGTTAACGATTTGTTGAAATTATGTTCATATGTATGATTATATAGACATATACACATATATATATATATATATATATATATCTTTTTCATATAGATTCAAAGTGCTGGGATTGTTTATATGGTCAGTGTAAAGCCTGAAGAAGGTGGTTGGACCTGCTTTTACCACCGAAACGTGTCACTTCTTGGTCGTTTTTTAAAGAAAGAATTGTCTACTTTGTGATTATGAAAAGAGAATGTACTGGATAACAGGATACTTTCCGTAAACTTTGATCTAAAATTGAATATTATTGTTGATTTTCATAATCAATGTGCACTTTGTTTTTAATATGAAGAAACTTTCCTGTTGGAGATAAGTTAATGTACAATAACCTTGAATGTACTAATGTGGTATTGTTTTCTGATGTTAGAGCAGATTGCTCTATTTTATTAATTTTTAAATTTGTGTTTTAATGAATTCGGAAAAATTAATGAATAAACAATTATATATTTGATTGATTGACAAGTGTGGTGGACTCTTGTGGTTTGAGTGAAAAGGAATAATTGAGTGTGCGATTATTGTTTCCCAAAGGGATCAATTGTTTCAGACATTGTGTCAGGATGGGGCAATGGTACATTCAATCCTAACAGACCACCTCCTAGTGCTGTGGGTAACAGACCGCTTCATAGTGCTGTGGGCAACAGACTGCCTACTTGTGGCGTGTGTAATGGACCGCCTCCTTGTGCCGTGTGTAACAAACGGACCGCCTCCTTGTGCCATGGGGCCTCCCTCTCCAAACCCTAAGCAGGTATGCTTTACACTTGAGATGGTCTCATAATGACTCAAGATTCGCGGGTGAGAGGGGGGAACTTTCTGAACTTCCCGTTGGTGCTAAAAGCAGGTTAGGCCTAGGTGTGCGCGGGCTTCTTACGCAGGAGCTTCAGGCGCTGTCTAGGTGAAGCAGGCATGGACCAGAAGTACAAATAAGTTTGTTTTAAACACACTCCCCGCTTTTCTCTGTTCCAATCAAGGTAGTGTGTTTTCTTCGGTCTTCACACACAGACCCTTGCCTTGACAGCGTCAAAAGGGGATGAGGACGTATAGGGTAAGTCAATACACTCGGGTGGGAAGGCTGGGGGACGGACCCAGGCAAATGTGCCCGGAATAGCTAGCAAAGTGAGCTTGGCGCAGGATGATAACCTGTACTTATCTTTCACACCCCAGACTTCTCAGACTGACAGTACAACAGGTCCATTGGTTGTCGTGAAACAAAGTGGGAAAGTAAGTATGGCAGAGATGGGGCACATTGATCAAGGTTGGGGTAGTGTAATCCAATTGGGACCTGCTCAGATCAGAGGTAAGGGAGGGTGCAGGGATCAATCTGACTCACGTTTCTCTATCCCCGCAGGACCTTCCAAGTCGGTTTCTAGCACTCAAAGGCAATAGCATAGATAGCCAGGGATTACCCCCCTGTTTTCACAGATGACAAGTGTTGGGGACTCCCAGCTCAGCACGTCTCAGGATGCAGACTGGGCAATTTTTATGGAGAGGGCGAAGGCAAAGGGACTGGAGTGGGCAAGGGGCAAACTGCACGCGCGAGATCCAGAAGACTCTGGGGTTGAAGTGGACAGACCCGACGTGCCCCAGCTGGCACAAGCCGATGCTGGGCCCAAGAGGCCGAAACGGACACGCCGGCCTACGAACAAGGAATTCCCTGTTGAGCCTCCCGCACCGAAAGTTAGAGCCCCAGCACCGCAACGCGAGGCTGATACTGTGGCAATACCAGCAAGCACCACTGACACAATTCCAGCAAGCAGCGAGACTATGGACAAAATGGGTACGCTGATGGACTCCAAGTTGAGCTTTATGGTGGACTTCAAAACCCGTTTTGCTAACCCGGGGCCACAGCCTCCTCACATGGTCCCAGCTTCCGTGGGGGGAGGGGCAAAGGCAATTGCTAATGTATGGGGTGAGCAAGCCAGTGTCAAGCATACACAGAGTACCGTACCCCTTACCCCCCCCCCCCTCCCCCAGGCGACTCTTTCTACTCCGCTTGAGAAGCAGTCTCAGGCCACTAGTAACACCACGGTAGTTGGCAGCCCCGCAGCATTGATCAGTCAACCCTCTCCGGTACTGACCCCCCCATCTTCCCGGCAGGCACACAGGGGCCCAACGCACAGTGCATGGAACCAGGCCTACTGGTCAATTCACCTGAAGCCAGGCCCCACACCATATTGATTGAGGCAGCTAAGGCAACATCCCTGGTGATCAGATAGGCTGCTGCTGGTAACAGTTGGCCCCCTGGTATCGGGTCGCTGCTCCCTGGCGTGGCACCTGCCATTAGCAGCCAAGGAGGGGATCTGATGGCGAGGATTTACAGATATATTAACGCTCCTGATGCACAGGTTGGATGGGTTGGACACAAGAAAGATGGGCGAGAAGGATGAGGACAAGAAGGTGAAATACCAGGCGTGGCCGGAAGCAAACATTGAAACCTGGCTAGAGGCTTTCTCCATCTCATCAGCTGTGGTGATTGAGAAACATCCAGAACAGGGCCCGGGCTCTTTTAGTATTCCTTCTCCATCCATAATGAGGCCATAAAGTCGAGGGGCATTGGGTGGTACAACTATGACTGGGAGATTAGGAAGAAGATGGCCATGTGACCAGAGCTGGGTTGGGATCAGAAGGAAGTCCAGCTCTGGATCGAGCACATGGGTAAGTTCACCCTGCTTCAGAAGGAAGCCTTTAACAAAAACCAGAAGGGGCAAGCATCTTTCAAGGCACAGGCCAGTTAGGTTGACGGTACTTCAAGCAGCCCTTTCGGGGAGCGCATGGCATCTGCCGGGCAGAGGCGGGGTGAAAACTGTTCAACGTGGGCACTTGCAGGCTGTTCAATGCAAGGTCCTGCTCTTGGGGGAAAGCGTGCAGATTCTCCCACAATTACAACAAATGCGGGGCTCCTCACCCAGCAGTGTCCTGCAACAGCAGGCAGGAGACCCACTCCACATCCAACACCAGGTAGGACAGTTAGGCAGCAAAAGGTAGCTGAGTCCCCTCCGTCCCCCCCCCCCTTCATTCCGAATTGCACATCAGCGGTCAACAGCACAGTCATGAGCCCACCTTTCAAGCCAGTCAGCTCCCCAGCCATTGCTAGCGCAGGTAAGGGCCCTGTCCCGCTAATTTTGGGCCGCCTCCTCCCATTGCTCAGGAATCACCCCAACTCTAAAGACGGCTTGCTCTTGGCCAATGGTTTTATTGAAGGTTTCAGATTTCCTTATCTAGCCCCATTGGGAAGCAGGGATGTGGACAACCTCAGGTCAGCGAAAGAACTCCCAGTGGTAGTTCAGGAGAAGGTCGCCATGGAAGCATCTTTGGGGAGTGTGGCTGGGCCTTTTTCCCAACCCCCGCTTGACAATTATGTGGTTTCCCCCCTAGGAGTGGTCCCTAAAAGAGAGCCAGGGAGTTTCAGATTGATCCACCACCTGTCACACCCGAGGGGGGACTCAGTGAATCACTGGTTGGAGGGTGGACCCTGTTCTGTCTCCTACTGCATGTTTGACGTGGCAGTGGACATGGTGAGGAGAGCGGGGCAAGGGGCTTGGTTAGCAAAGGCAGACATTGAATCTGCATTCTGCTTGTTGCCTGTTCACCCAGACAGTCACCACCTGCTGGGTTTTAAGTGGCAGGGACAGTTTTAATGTGACAGGTTTATGCCGATGGGTTGCGCAGTATCCTGTGCCTACTTTGAGGCATTCAGCTGTTTCCTGCAAGGGGCACTCATGTGGTCCTGTGGTGAAGAGGGGTGACACACTAGACAACTTTTTATTCATTGGAGAGTGGAGGACTCAGGATTGCAGGGAAGCACTAAAGATCTTAAAGAGCTGAATGACCACCTAGGGGTCCCCTTGGCACCCGGAAAGACTGAGGGCCCTGCGAAGGTTCTTACTTTCCTGGGCATCGAGCTAGACACGGTGGAGGGCGTATCCAGACTACTGGCGGGCAATGTGCAGGCTTTGTTCCAGGACATCCGGACCACACTGGAGAAGGACAAAGCATCCTTGGGTGTAATTCAGAGCCTCTTAGCCAAATTAAATGTTGCAGCAAGAGTGATCCCAGCAGGCAGGGTTTTTGCTAGAAGGCTGGCCAGAGCCACAGCCAACGTAAAAAACACCACCTGGTCAGACTGAGCAAGGTTTTGAAAGAGGATCTCAAAATGTGTGCTGAATTCTTGGCGGAAATTTGGTCATCCACCTCAGTGGCAATGACCTCACGGCCATGGGGAGAGGGGCATTATTACAGGCAATGAAGGCCGCTATGGGGAAAATCATTAAATATATGGGACAATGTGAGCTACGGAGATAGTCCCGTGTGGGTCTGGCTTGGGGCCAGGTCGGGGGAGTGTATCGAACATTCCCGTAGAAGGGTAAACAGCGCCATCCACAAGTTCATGGAGCAGAGGTGTTTTGGCTTCAGGGCTAATACATGCCAAGACCAATGGGTATTTTGAGGAGGACGGGGTGCACCTGTCTAAGGTGGGCATGGAGCTGTTTTTGTTAGATCTGGGCGAGGCTCTGGTAACATTGGGTGGCAAGTGAAGTAAGCTGCCTGCCTTGGTGGGGGGCTCTGGATCTGAAGGGGCCACATCCACAGCATTGGTAGAGTTACAGGGTGATCCGGAGGTGAAAGGGTATGGAAGGGTACCCCTTCAGGTGCACAATAAGGGTCCCAATGCCAAACCCCAGGAGTCTTTACGGCAGGACCCTGGATGAAAATCATCAGCGCCCGCTAGTCCTACAGGCGGTTGTAAGCCTGAGCAACAGGGGGCTTGCCTTGCACCACTTCGCCCTTAAAAAGGCGTGAGTAAAGTGGTGGACCGGGGGTTCACGGTATTTAAGGGGGGAATCCCCACATAACTGGTAGCACCAAATAGGTTGGCCACCGTGCAATTTGGTTCTTCAGGCGGCAGTGCGGTTTAGGTCAGTCTAGGTCAGTCACCGCTGCCTGCCCTTGGATCGCCCGTAAGTGAACCCACCACGTTGGCATACTTTTGTATGGCTAAACCTGCAGCAAACTGTTTCCAACAAAATTGTTTTGCGTGATTATTTATTGCAATGCATGCCACGTTCATCAGGGGTGGGGAGGGTTGCCTATATAGGCACTAACTGCAGCAGCGCAGTAGCACAACTGCCCAAGGGTGTGGGGGGGGGGGCTTTGGCACCCACGTGATGGCTGTCTCTTCGCTCCTCTTGATTGCATTAAGGTGCGGGACACCCTGAGGGCGAGAGGCCTTCTCACGGCGAATTCTGAAGGAGAGAACGGTGCGAGGCGCAGGCAGGATGCGAATGCTGTGAGAGGATGCAGTCTGGATGGGAGTAGGTCTGTGAGAGAGTGCAGCCTTGATACCAAGCCTGTGCGATCGGGCAGGGTGGATGAGTAACCCGTGAGAGGTGCAGGGTGGATACGAGGCCTGTGACAGGGCTCATGCTAGATGGGGGTCTGTGAGAGGGCAAAGGGTGGAGGGAGGCCTCTGAGAGGGTGCAGGCTGGGTGAGACGCATGTGAGGGGCGAAGGCAGAACAGAGGTCTGTGAGAGGGCGCAGGCTGGAGGGAAGCCATTGAAAGGGTGCAGGCTATATCAGAGGCATATGAGGGGCGCAGGGTGGATACGAGGCCTGTGAGATGGTGGAGGACGGCCCGTGAGGGGGTGCAGGCTGAAGGAGGACCCGTGTGGGGGCGCAGGCTGGATGGCCCGTGAGGGGTGCAGGCTGGAGGAGGAGAGCCCATGAGGGGCGCAGGCTGGAGGGCCCGTAAGAGGGCGCAGCTTGGAGGAGGGCCCGTGAGGGGTGCAGGCAGGTGGAGGGTCCATGAGGGGTGCAGGCTGGAGGAGGAGAGCCCATGAGGGGCGCAGGCTGGAGGGCCCGTAAGAGGGCGCAGGTTGGAGGTGGGCCTGTGAGGGAGTGCAGGCTGGAGGAGAGCCCATGAGGGGGTGCAGGGTGGAGGGGGCCCTTGAGGGGGTGCAGGCTGGAGGAGGGCCCTTGAGGAGCGCAGGCTGGAGGAGGGCCCGTGAGGGGTGCAGGCTGAAGGAGGGCCCGTGAGGGGGTGCGGGCTAGAGGAGGGCCCGTGAGGGAGGACAGCCTGGAGGAGGGCCTGTGAGGGGGTGCGGGCTGGAGGAGGGCCCGTGAGGGGTGTCCTTGAGAGAGCGCAGGCTGGAGGAGGGCCTGTGAGGCACACAGGCTGGAGGAGGCCCGTGAGGAGGCTCAGGCTGGAGGAGGGCCCTTGAGGGGTGCAGGCTGAAGGAGGGTCCGTGAGGGGGTGCGGGCTGGTGGAGGGCCTGTGAGGGGCGCGGGCTGGAGGAGGGCCTGTGAGGGGGTGCAGGCTGGAGGGGGGCCGTGAGGGGGTGCAGGAGGGCCTGTAAGGGGGTGCAGCCTGGAGGAGGGCCGTGAGGGTGTGCAGGCTGGAGGAGAACCGGTGAGAGGGTGCAGGCAAGATAGCCATGTAAAGCGTGAGAGGCCGAGAAAGGGGTGTCGGCTGGGTTTGAGGCCAGTGAAGAGATGGGGCTCGTGATGTGTTGACAATAACTGGGAGGCTCTGGGCGGTGAAGGCTGGATCTGAGAGCTGTGAGTGAGGACTGGTGAGAGGTCAGTGCATGGTGAGTGGGGTCCGAGACCTCAGGTGGGGAGGCTTTTATTTTATGCGTTTTTATATAGTGCGGACTTTACCCGAAGGTGTCAGAGCGCTTCACAATAGGAACAGCAGCGTGACATGAGGAGAAAATTACATGTGAGCATGTTACAAAAGCAAACGTTACATTACATGAGGCAAAAGTGACAAATGTGCATGTATCAAAAGAAAACAAAATACAAGAAGAGGTGGCAAACTATACCTTACAAGAGGAAAAAGTGACATTTGTGCAAGTTACATAAGTTACAAGATACAAGTAGAGGTATGGGAGAGAGTGAAAAAGAGCCGTGAGTGGTGGTGTCCGGTCCGGATGATAAAAGTGTGAGGCGGTGAAGGCAGGTTGGTTATAGGCCTGTGAAGGGACGGTAGCATGGTCGAGCGGTCTTCCAAGGGGGTGAAGCCGGGGTGAGAGCCCTAACGGGGGGTGAAAGCAGGGTGGGGTCCGGCGGCGAGGGCTGGGTGAGAGTCGTGTGAGGTGGAGATCTGGTAAATCACAGAGCCCATATTACACGATGAATCCGAAAGCTAATCCCACTGGAGGCCGCAGAGAGATACGGAAACTGTTTACATGAATTTGTCATGAGGTGCGTGGGTGCCGTGTGTCGGGGGGGAGGTACATGCTTCCCTTTGGTGATTCTATGGTTTGTGGCTCGTGTGCTTCCCTCTGTGCCTTCAAGGGGGCCGCTACAGCCTGACATGAAGAGACCCAGAACTGCACATCAGGCCCTCAAACTTCAGACATCTCAGCCTTACCCCCCCACCCCCGTTATCCCCGCCCCCCCCCCCCTCCCCGCTCCCCCATTCTTAGCTGGCCACAGGTTTACGGGCACCTCTGCGAGGCCAAAGCCCTGTAGCCTCGCGCACATGCCGCCACTCGTGTGATCTTCGGTATATCTGGGCCAGTATTTACAGTAGGCTCTGTGTACATCCGGCACACCTGAGCACAGGTTTCTCGCAGCCTTGCCAAGTCTTCTAGGTCCATCCGTGATGTGCTGCTCCAGTCCACCTTTTCCCCTTGATTTGCGGGACTTGTGTTTTTTTTTATTTCATTATATAGCAGGACTACATGTCCCATAATTCAGAGGGAAAAAACTGGACTGGAACAGCACATCACACAATGACCTCGAGAAATTGGCAGCTATGGCTAAAGTTCATAGGATAAGTAGAAGCATCCCAGAGCTACACACAGTAAAGATTGTTCTAGAAACTCTCAGCAGTGAGCCCCGTTACGAGCCTGGTGATGAATTAGACCTCCTACTGTGAATGGGGTACCCTCCCCGAGGCGAGACCCACCTATAAGCAGAGACTCAACAACTGCTCCTGGGTGTGATTGGTTGAAGAGCGGCACTAATTCGGCTCTTTTGTTAACGTTAATAAATACTAGCGTATGACACCTCTGTGTGAGTGTCTTTGCACGTGCTTGTACAGATGTGAGTGTGCAAGCGAGTTGTGACAATCAGCCTTAGCTCCGTGCCTTCCCAGCAGCACCACCAGAATCCTGCGAATAGAACACCTGTGACGTGCCAGGCCCTCCACTGTGATGTCACGAGGTCCAGCCTAGCCCAGTAGCAGACTCCTGTGAATGGAACACCTGCGACGTGCCAGGCCCTCCACTGTGATGTCACGAAGTCCAGCCTAGCGCAGCAGCAGACTCCTTTGAATGGAACACATGTGACGTGCCAGGCCCTGCTCTGTTATGTCACGAGGGCCACGCTAAATGCAGAGGGGAGGCCGCCGCCGCAGCAGAGACAAAGAGAGGCCACTGACGGGGAAGAAGGTCGGGGTAGGATGGGATCGTCTTTGAGGTTCATCGCAGAATCATTCTGTGATTAAAAATGGTTTTTTTTTGTTTTTTTTTAGGAAATTGAATTAAAACCGTGTCTCGGCTCCCCCCTTACACTGCAACACCAGTCATCCCCCATACACCTGTGATGCATGATGACAAGTTGCAAAGTCTCTATTGTGACGTGTCCGTGGTATAAAAGGCTGGTAACCAGGCAGCCCCAGCATTGCACTCATGAGCACCAGACGGAGAGGACCACTGCTGACGGCTGCAGCCGAGGCCAGCGAGAGGCGGAAGCAGCCGGGCCGAACAGGCTCCTAAAAGAAGTGGGCGGGGATGGGTCAAAAGGGACAAGGTGAGTATAGAAACCAAATGAAAACCGAACTTGAAACCAAACTGAAACCAAACTTGAAACTGACTTGATACTGGCTTAATACTGACTTGATACTGGCTTGATACTGACTCGATACTGGCTTGAAACTTCCCTTCCCTTCTGTTCAAATTCCCTTTCCTTCCCTCTTCCTTTCCCTTCCCTCTTTTCCTCCTCTGCCTTACATTCCTATCTCTCCTCCCCTGTCCCCTTCTCCCCCTTTTAATTTCCCTTTCCCTCCATTACTCTTCAATCCTCTCCCCTCCTGTAACTCCCCTTCCCTTCCCATTCCATCTTCTTTGGTCCCATCCCGCACTCTTAGCTCTCCTTTTCCCTCTCCACCCCTGCCCTTCTCCCTCCACCTTCCTCTCAACTTCCATTCTCTTCTTCATCCCTTCTTTCCCCTCTCCTTTCTGCTTTCCCTCCCCCTAACCTCACCCTCCCACTACACCTCTCCCTTCCCCTTGCTTTCTATTTCCTTCTCTTTCCCATTTCTCCTTCTCTGCCTTACACTCTTATACCCTTCTTCCTCTTTCTTTCCATTTCCCTTTCTTCTTTACCTCTTCAATCCTCTCCCATTGTCACTCCCCCTTCCTTTCTCATTCCATCCATTCCGGTCCCATCCGGCACTCTTATCTCTCCTTTTCCCTCTCCACCCTTCCCTTCTCTCTCCTTTCCCTCACCCCTTCACTTCTCCTCTCCCTCCACCTTCCACATACCCATCCCATCCCTCCCCTTCCCAATCCCCTCACCTTCCATTCTCTCTCCTTTCCTTTCCTTCTTACCCCTCCCCTGCGTGCGTTCCCTTCCCTTTACCTCGCCCTCCCACCATCCCTCTCCCTCCCTTTTCTCTTCCTTTCTCTCCCTTAATATTCCCATCTCTCCTCTCCTATCCCCTTCTCTCCCTTTCTTTCCATTTCCCTTCATTACCTTCTTCCTTATCTCTTCAAACCTCTCCCCTTCAGTCACTCCCTCTTCCATTTTTTTCTTTTCTGTTCCCTTCCCATTCCAGTCCCTTCACGCAGTCTCTCATCTCTCCTTTTCCCTCTCCACCCCGTCCCTTCTCCATTCCCTCCCATTCACCCTCTCCTCCCGTTCCATCCCATCACATGTTCTTTCCATCCAATCTGTTCCCATCCCCCGCCTTCTTTCTTTCTTTCTTTCTTTCTTTCTTTCTTTCTTTCTTTTTCTTTCTTTTGCCTCCCCTCACCCTTCCACTCACCCTTCCCATGCCTTCTTCCCTACCATACTCTTCCCCATCACTTTCCAACCCCTTGACTCCCCACCCTCACCACTCCTCCTTTCTTTTCACCTCATTTGCCATCCCTTCCCTGACCTGACCTTCTCTTCACCAATCCAATCCCTTTCCATCCCTCACCCACCGCTTGTCTCCCCCACACCCCATCTCTTTTCTTCCCTTCCCCTTCCCATCACCCTTCCCATCTTCTCTATACTTTCTTCCCCTCACCCCTTGCCACTCCACCCCTTCCTTTCATTCTCTTCCCTTCCTTTCTGATCAACTTCCATTCCCTTCCATCCCATCCACCATCCACATCCCTTCCCTCCCCAATCTTCTCTCCTGCTCTTCCCCTTTCCGCTTTCTCACACTCCCTCCTCACATTTCTCTTGTCTCCCCCTCCTGTCTCCCTTCACCTCTCCCTCCCCTTCTTCCCTCTCCCAGCCCTTCCCCTCCTTTTCCTTCTCTTCCCCCTAACTTCTTCCCCTCACTCTTCCCTTTCGATCACCCGCACCCTTCCCTAACCCATCCACCCCACCCCACTCCCCGCCCCTTCCCGTCACTTTCCCTCTCCCTCCACCTTCCCCTCACCCTTTCCTCCCCTCTCCTTCCTGCTTTCCCTTCCCTAATCCATTTTCTTTCCTTTTTTCCTTCTTTGCCTTACATTTCTATCCCCTTCTACCCCTTTCTTCCAATTTCCCTTTTCCTCCATTACTTTCTTCTGTACCTCTTCATTCCTCTCCCCTTCTGTCACTCCCCCTTCCCTTCCCATTCCATGCATTCCAGTTCCATTTGGCACTCATCTCTCCTTTTCCCTCTCCACCCCTTCCCTTCTCTTCCCCTCCATTCCTTCCCATTCACTGGCTCCTCCCCTCCCCTTCCATCTAATTCTCTTGTCTTCTCTTCCGTTCCCTTCCAATCTGTCCCGATCCCCTCTGTTCCCTTTCCCCTACCCTCACCCTTCCACTCACCCATCCCTTCCTCCGTATGCTTCCTTCACCTCCCTTCACTTTTAGCCATTCCCTCCCCTTTCCCTTCCCTTCTTCCATACCCTATCCTACCCTACCCTTCTCCTTCGCCTCCCAACCCCTTGACTCCCCCCACATTCCCCACACCTCCCTTTTCCCTCCACTTGTCTTCCTATCCCTCACCCTCCCCTTGCCTCCCCATCCACCCTTCCTTCCCTTCTATTCCCTTCTGATCACCTTCCATTACATTCCCATCCCCTGCTCTTATCCTTCCCTCTCAAAAACCCTCCTTCTCCTCGCCCTTCCCCTACTCTCACCCTTCCACTCACCCATCCCTTCCTCCTTATTCTTCCTTCACCTCCCTTCACTTTTACCATTCCCTCTCTGTTCCCTTCCCTTCCTCCATACCCTATCCCACCCTACCCTTCTCCTTCGCCTCCCAACCCCTTGACTCCCCTCACATTCCCCACTCCTCCCTTTCCCCTCTACTTGCCTTCCCATCCATCACCCTCCCCTTGCCTCCCCATCCACCCTTCCTTCTCTTCTATTCCCTTCTGATCACCTTCCGTTCCATTCACATCCCCTATTCGTATCCTTCCCCATCAAACTCCCTCCTCCTCGCCCTTCCCTCGTTTCCCTCTCTATCCCTCTCCCTTCCCTCTCTCCCTTCTCCCTTCCCCTCCCTTCTCCTTCCCTGACCTTCCCCTCCTTTCTCTTCCCTCCCCTTCCCCTCCTTTCTCTTCTCTCCCCTTCTCTTCCCCCTCCCTTTTTCCCCTCATTCGTCCTTACCTTTCCCTTCTCAATCACCTCACCTTCCATTCTCTTCCCCTCTCCTTCCTGCTTTTCTTCCCCATTTACCTCGCCCTCCCACTACCCCTTTCCTTTCCCCACTCTTCCCTTCTCTTTCCCTTTTGACCTTCTCTGCCTTTATTTCCTATCTCTGCTCTCCTATCCCCTTCTTCCCCATCTTTCCATTCATTTCTTCCTTACAGCTTCAATCCTTTCCCCTTCTGTCCATTCTGCTCCCATCACACACTCATTTATCTCTCCTTTTCCCTCTCCACCCCCTTCTCTCCCCATCATTCCCTCCCGTTCATCGCCTCCTATGCTCCCCTCCCATTCTCTTTTCTTTTCCATTCCCTTCCAGTCTGTTCCCACCCCCTCTGCTCCCTTTCCCCTCCCCCACACCCATCCCTTCCTCATTATCCTTCCTTCACCTCCCTTCACCCTTCCCTCCCCTTTCCCCTCACCCTTCCATTCTTACCTTCCCCTCACATACCAACCCCTTGATTCCCACCATACCACTCCTCCCTTCCTTTCCCCTCCGCTTGCCATCCCTTCCCTGACCTGACTATCCCTTTACTTCCCTTCACCAATACAATCCCTTCCCATCCCTCATCCTCCCCTTGCCTCCCTACCTCAACCCTCATCTTTTCTCCCTCACCTTACCCTCTTTTCTTCCCTTACCTGAACTTGTCTTCCCGTCCCCCTTCCCTTTCCTTACCCTACCCCACCCTTCCCAAACCCATCCACCCATACTCCCCACCCCTTCCCTTCCCCCTACACCTTCCCTTTACCCTTCCAATCCCTTCACCTTCCATTCTCTTCCCCTACAATTTACCCTTTCCCTCTGCTTCCTGCTTTCGCTCTCCTTTACCTCTCCCTCCCACCATCCCTCTCCCTCTCTTTTCCTTTCCCTTCCCTTCCCCCTTCCCATTCTGGTCCCATCCCCCACTCTCTTATATCTACTTTTTCCTCTGTAACCCGTTTCCCTTCTGCATTCACAATCTCCTCCCCTCCCCTTCTCGTTCTGTTCCCTTCCAATCTGTTCCCATCCCCTCTGTTTCCTTTTGCCTCCCCTCACCCTTCCCTTCCTCCTTATTCTTCCTTCACCTCCCTTCCCCTTCCCATCAACCTTCTCTTCCTTTCCTCCCAACTCCCTACCCCTTGACTCCCCACCCTTCCCTCTCCTCCCTTCCCCCTTCCCTTCACCAATCCAATCCCTTCCCATCCCTAACCCATCCAATCCCATACCCAGCCGCTTCCCTTCACTTCCACTCTACGTCAACATTCCTCTCACCCTTCCCTCCCTGTCACAATCCCCTCACCTGACATTCTCTTCCCCTTCCTTCCATTTCCCTTTCCCCTCTCCTTGCTGCTTTACTTCTCCCGTTCACTACCCCTCTCCCTCCCGTTTCCCCTACCCCTTCCCTTTGTCATTCCCTTCCCTCCACCCTTCCCCTTCTCATCCTTTCCTCCCATCCTATCCCCTCCCCCTTCCCTTCCCTCTTCCACTTCCCCTCACTTTCTTTCCTTCACCCTTCCCACTTTGCTCTTTCCCATCCTGTCCCCTTTCCTCCTGCTCCCTTCCCACTCCCTCCTCCCTTTCTTTCACCCTTCACTGCCCTCCCCTTCTCTTTTCCCCTCCGCCTCCTTCCCCCCAACTTCCCTCACCATTTCGTCCCCTTTCCTTATACCTTCCATTTCCGTTCTCTTCCTCACACCACCCCTGCCCCCCCTCTCCTTCCCCATCCATCACCATTCCCATCCTCCCCCCTTCCATTCCCCACCTCGTGCTTCCCTACAACACTCCTATCCTTCCCTCCTCTTCCCTCCCATCCTCTTTCCTCCCTTCGCTCCCTTCCCTTAGGGTTCAGGGTGGGTATGGGTTTTGGGGTGACAAGGGCAATTTTAGAGTTCAGGGTGGATTTGGGTTTTGGGGTGATAAGGGTAAATTTAGGGTTCATGAAGGGTATGGGTTTTGGAATGACAAGGGTAATTTTAGGGTTCAGGGGGGGGATTTGGGATTGGGGTGCCAGAGGTAAATTTAGGGTTTAGGTTGGTATGGGGTTTGGGGTGCCCAGGGGTAATTTTATGGTTCAGGGTGGGTATGGGTTTTGGAGAACCCAAAACCCAGATCCATGCAGAACCCTAAAATTACCTCTGGGCACCCCAAAACCCATACCCACCATGACCCTAAAATCACCCTTGGCACCCTTAAACCCATACCCACCCTGAACCCTAAAATTATCCTTCGCACCCCAAAACCATACCCACCCGCAACCCTAAATGTACCCTTGGCATCCCAAAACCCATATCTACCCAAACCCTAAAATTGCACTTGGCACCCCAAAACCCATACCCACCCTGATTCCTTAAATTACCTTTGGCACACTAAAACCCATACCCACCCTAAAATTACTCGTCACCCCAAAACACATACCCACCCAAACCCTAAAATTACTCTCGGCACCTCAAACCCCATACCCACCCTGAACTCTAAAATTACCCCTAGCACCCAAAAACTCAAATCCTCCCTGATCCCTAAAATTACCCTTGGCATCCCAAAACCCACACCCACCCTGAATCCTAAAAGAACCCTCTGCACCCCAAATCCCATACCCACCCTGAACCCTAAAATTACCATCGGCACCCCAAAAGCCATACCCACACCGAACCCTAATATCCCTGGCACCCCAAAAGCCATACCCAGCCTGAACCCTAAAATTACCCCTGGGCACCCGAAATCCCATAACCAACCTGAACCCCAAATTTACCTTTGGCACCCTAATACTCAAATCCCCCTTGAACCCTAAAATTACCCTTGTCACCCCAAAACCCATACCCACCCTGAACCCTAAATTTAACCTTGGCACCGCAAAACCCCTACCCACCCTGAACCCTTAAATTACCCTTGGCACCCCAAAACCATACTCCCCACTGAACCCTAAAATTACTGTTGGCATCCCGAAACCCATATCCATCCAAACCCTAAAATTACTCTTGGCACCCCAAAACCCATACCCACCCTGAACCCTAAAATTACCCTTGTCACCCCAGAACCCATACCCACCCGGAACCCTAAAATTACAGTTGGCACCCCAAAACCATACCCACCCTAAAATTACCCTTCGCATCCCAAATCAACACCCTGAACCCTAAAATTACCATTGGCACCCCAAAACCCACACCCACCCTGAATCCTATAATTACCCTCTGCACCCCAAAAACCCTAATCCCCCTGAACGTTAAAATTACCCTTGGCACCCCAAAACCCACACCCACTCAGAATCCTACAATTACCATTGGCACCCCAAAACCCATACCCACCCTGAACCCAAAATTACCTTTGGCACCCCAAATTCCAAATCTTCCCAGAACCCTAAAATTCTCCTTAGCACCCCAAAACTCATACTCACCCATAACTCTAAATTTACCTTCTGCACCCCAAAAGCCAAATCCACACAACCCTAAAATTACTATTGGCACCCAAAACCCCATACCCACCTTGAATCCTAAAATGACCCTTGCCACCAAAAATTCCATACCTACCCTATACCGTAAAAACACCAGTGGTGCACCCAAAACACATACCCACCCTGACCCTCAACTTACCCTTGTCACCCCAAAACCCATACCCACCCTGAACCCTAAAATTACCCTTGGCACCACAAAACACGTACCCACACTGAACCCTAAAATCACCCTTGGCAACCCAAAACCCATGTCCACCCTGCATCCTAAAATTACCCATGGCACCCCAAAACCCATTCCCACTCTGAACCCTAAAATCTCCCTTGGCACCCCAAAACCCATACCCACCTTGAACCCTAAATTTACCATTGGCACCAAAAATCTACCCAGAACCCTAAAATGACCCTTAGCACCACTAAAACTCATACCCACCCTGAGCCCTAAATTTACCCTCTGCACCCCAAAACCACCCTGAACCCTAAAATTACCCTTGTCACCCCAAAACCCATACCCACCCTGAGCCCCAAAACATACCCACCGTGAACCCTAAAATCACCTGTGGCACCCCAAAACCCATATCCATCCCGAACCCTAAAATTACCCTTGGCACACCAAAACCCATACCCACCCTGAATCCTAAATTTAAACTTGGCACCCCAAAACCATACTCACCCTGAACCCTAAAATTACCCTTGGCATCCCAAAACCCATATCCACCCAAACCCTAAAATTACTCTTAGCACCCCAAAACCCATACGCACCCTGAACCCTAAAATTACCGTTGGCACCCCGAAACCATACACCCTAAAATTACCCTTAGCATCCCAAAACCCATATGCACCCTGAACCCTAAATTTACCCTCTTCACCCCAAAAACCATACCCACCCTAAACCCTAAAATTCCCCTTGGCACCCCAAAACCTATACCCACCCAAACCCTAAAGTAAACCTTTCCCCCCAAACCGCTTACCCATCCTGAACCCTAAAATTACCCTTGGCACTCCAAAACGCATATCCACCCTGAACCCTAAAATTACCATTGTCACCCCAAAACCTATACCCACCCTGAACCCTAAAATTACCCTCTGCACCCCAAAACCCAAATCCACGCTGAACCCTAAAATTACCCTTGTCACCCCAAAACCCATACCCACCCTGAACCCCAAAACTACCCTTGGACCCCAAAACATCCCCACCGTGAACCCTAAAATCACCTGTGGCACCCCAAAACCCATATCCATCCCGAACCCTAAAATTACCCTTGGTATCCCAAAACCCATATCCACCCAAACCCTAAAATGACTCTTAGCACCCCAAAACCCATACGCACCCTGAACCCTAAAATTACCCTTGTCACCATAAAACCCATACCCACCCGGAACCCTAAAATTACCGTTGGCACCCCGAAACCATACACACCCTAAAATTACCCTTAGCATCCCAAAACCCATATGCACCCTGAACCCTAAATTTACCCTCTTCACCCCAAAAACCATACCCAACCTGAACCCTAAAATTCCCCTTGGCACCCCAAAACCTATACCCACCCAAACCCTACAATAAACCTTTCCCCCCCAAACCGCTTACCCATCCTGAACCCTAAAATTACCCTTGGCACTCCAAAACGCATATCCACCCTGAACCCTAAAATTACCATTGTCACCCCAAAACCCATACCCACCCTGAACCCTAAAATTACCCTTGGCATCCCAAAACCCATACCCTCCCTGATCCCTTAAATCACCCTTTGCACCCTATATTCACCCTGAAACCTAAAATTACCATTAGCACCCCAAAACCCATACCGACCATTAATCCTAGAATTACCCTTGGCACCCCAAAACCATACCCACCCTGAACCCTAAAATTACCCTTGGCATTCCAAAACCCATATCCACCCAAACCCTAAAATTACTCTTGGCACCCCAAAACCCATACCCACCCTGAACCCTAAAATTACCATTGGCATCCCAAAACCCATATCCACCCAAACCCTAAAATTACTCTTGGCACCCCAAAACCCATACCCACTCTGAACCCTAAAATTACCGTTGGCACCCCAAAACCATACACACCCTAAAATTACCCTTCGCATCCCAAAACCCATACCCACCCTGAACCCTAAAATTACCCTTAGCACCCCAAAACCCACACACACCCTGAATCCTAAAATTACCCTCTGCATCCCAAAACCCTAATACCCCTGAACCCTAAAATTACCCTTGGCACCCCAAAACCCATACCCACCCTGAACCCTATAAACACCCTTGACACTCCAAAGCCCATATTCAACCAAACTCTAAAATTACCCCTGTCACCATAAAACCCATACCCACCCGGAACCCTAAAATTACCGTTGGCACCCCGAAACCATACACACCCTAAAATTACCCTTAGCATCCCAAAACCCATATGCACCCTGAACCCTAAATTTACCCTCTTCACCACAAAAGCCAAATCCACACTGAACCCTAATATTGCTATTGGCACCCCAAAAACCATACCCACCCTGAACCCTAAAATTCCCCTTGGCACCCCAAAACCTATACCCACCCAAACCCTAAAATAAACCTTTGCCCCCCAAACCGCTTCCCCATCCTGAACCCTAAAATTACCCTTGGCACTCCGAAACGCATATCCACCCTGAACCCTAAAATTACTATTGTCACCCCAAAACCCATACCCACCCTGAACCCTAAAATTACCCTTGGCATCCCAAAACCCATACCCTCCCTGATCCCTTAAATCACCCTTTGCACCCTATATTCACCCTGAAACCTAAAATTACCATTAGCACCCCAAAACCCATACCCACCCTTAATCCTAGAATTACCCTTGGCACCCCAAAACCATACCCACCCTGAACCTTAAAATTACCCTTGGCACCCCAAAACCCATACCCACCCTGAACCCTAAAATTACCATTGGCATCCCAAAACCCATATCCACCCAAACCCTAAAATTACCGTTGGCATCCCAAAACCATACACACCCTAAAATTACCCTTCGCATCCCAAAACTATCCTGAACCCTAAAATTACCCTTAGCACCCCAAAACCCACACCCACCCTGAATCCTAAAATTACCCTCTGCATCCCAAAACCCTAATACCCCTGAACCTTAAAATTGCCCTTGGCACCCCAAAACCCACACCCACTCCGAATCCTAAAATTACCATTGGCACCCTAAAACCCATACCCACCCTGAACCCTAAATTTACCTTTGGCACCCCAAATCCCAAATCTTCCCAGAACCCTAAAATTATCCTTAGCACCCCAAAACTGATACCCACCCTGAACTCTAAACTTACCTTCTGCTCCCCAAAAGCCAAATCCACACAACCCTAATATTACCCTTGGCACCCCAAAAACCGTTTAACCATGCACTGTAAAATTACATTTGGCACCCCAAAACCCATACCCACCCTGAACCCTAAAATTACCCTTGGCACTGCAAAACCCATACCCACACTGAACCCTAAAATGACCCTTGGCAACCCAAAACCCATGTCCACCCTGCATCCTAAAATTACCCTTGGCACCCCAAAACCTATTCCCACACTGAACCCTAAAATGACCCTTGGCAACCCAAAACCCATGTCCACCCTGCATCCTAAATTTACCCTTGGCACCCCAAATCTACCCAATACCCTTATGTTACCCTTGTCACCCCTTGTACCCACTCAGAACCCTAAAATTACCCTCGGGACCCCGGAACCCATACCCGCCCTGAACCTTATAATCACTGTTGGCATCCCAAAACCCATATCCACCCAAACCCTAGAATTACCCTTGACACACCAAAACCCACACCCACACAGTCCTAAAATTACCCTTAGCACCTCAAAACCCAAATTCACCCTCAACCCTAAAATTACCCTTGGCACCCCCAAACCCATGCTCTCCCTGAACCCTAAAATGACCCTTCCTTAGTATCCCCAAACCCATACCCAGTCTGAACCCTAAAATCTCCCTTGGCACTCCAAAACTCAAATGCACCCAGAACCTTAATATTACCTTTGTCACCCCAAAACGCATACCCACCCTGAACTGTAAATATACCCTTGGCACCCCTACACCCAAATCCACCCTGAACCCTTAAATTACCCTTGTATCCCCAAAACCCACACCCACCCTGAACCCTAAAATTATCATTAGCACCCCAAAACCTATACCCACCCTGAACCCTAAAATTACCCTTGGCACCCCAAAACCCATCTTGACCCTAAAATTACCCTTGGCACCCCAAAACCCGTACCCACCCTGAACCCTAAAATTACCATTGGCACCCCAAAAACTATACCCACCCTGAACCCTAAAATTACACTTGGTGCCCCATTACCCATACCCACCCTTGTTCAGGGTGGGTATGAGTTTTAGGGGTGACACGGTGATTTTAGGATTCAAGATGGGTATGGGTTTTGGGGTGCCAGGGGTAATTTTAGGGTTCAGGGTGGGTATGTGTTTTGGGGTGCTAAGGATAATTTTAGGGTTTAGGGTGGGTATGGGTTTTGGGGTGCTAAGGATAATTTTAGGGTTCAGGGTGGGTGAAGGTTTTGGGGTGTCCAGGGTAAATTTAGGGTTCAGTGTGTATATGGGTTCTGGGGTGCCAAGGGTAATTTTAGGGTTTAGGGTGGGTATGGTGTTTGGGGTGCCAAGGGTAATTTTAGGGTTCAGGGTGGGTATGGGTGTTTGGGTGCCAAGGGTAATTTTACGGTACAGGCTGGATATAGGTTTTGGGGTGCCAAGTGTAATTTTAGGGTTCAGTGTGGGTATTGATTTTGGATTGCCATGGGTAAATATATAGGGTTCAGGGTGGGTATGGGTTTTGGGATGCCAAGGGTAATTTTACAGTTCAGGGTGTGTATGTGTTTTGATGTGCCAAGAGTTATTTTAGTTTTCAGTGTGGGTATGGGTTTTGGGGTGACCAGGGTAAATTTACGGGTTAGGGTGGGTACAGGTTTTGGGGTGCCAAGGGTAATTTTGGGGTCAGCGTGGGTATGGGTTTTGGGGTGGCAAGGGTGATTTTTTTGTTCAGGGTGGCTATGTGTTTTGGGGTGCCAAGGGTAATTTTAGAATTCAGGGTGGGTATGGGTTATAGGGCGCCAAGGTTAATTTTAGGGTTCAGGGTGGGTATTGGTATGGGGTGCTAAGAGTAATGAGAAGGAGGGGAAAAGAGAAGGGAAGGGCAGTGAAGGGTGAAAGAAAGGGAGAGTGAGTGGGAAGAGAACAGGGGGGAAGGGAAGGGAAGGGAGAGAGACAGGAAGGTAAAGAACGAACTGGAAAGGGAGAAGGAAAGGAAGTGAGGGAATGTGGAACGGTGAAGGGAAGGGAATGGGGAGGGGATAGGATGGGATGGGAGGAAAGAGTGAGTAAAGGCGATGGGAAGGTTGGATGGAAGGGAATGGATTGGGAGGGGAGGTAAGGGGGAGTGGAAACGGGAGGGAGAGGGGCAGTGTGAGGGAGAAGTAAAGCAGGAAGGAGAGGGGAGGGAAATGGAAGGAAGGGGAAAAGAATAGATAGCAAGTGAAGGGATTGTGATGGGGAGGGAAGGGTGAGAGAAAGGTAGACAGATATTGGAAGGGAAGGGGCAGGGTGTGGGGGTGGATGGGTTAGGGAAGGGTCGAATGGGAAGGGATTGGTGAGGGGAAAGGAGGAGTGGGAAGGGTGGGGAGTCAAGGGGTAGGGAGTTGGGAGGAAGGGGAGAGAAGGGTAAGGGGAAAGGGGAGGGAAGGGTGAGGGGAAGGGAGGTGAAGGAAGAATAAGGAGGAAGGGAAGGGTGAGGGGAGGGGAGGCGAAAGGAAGTATAAGGGATGGGAACAGATTCAAAGGGAATAGAAGGGAAGAAAGGAGAATGGGATGGAAGGGGAGGGGTGGAGATGGTGAAAATGGGTGGGAATGGAGAAGAGAAAGGGGTGGGGAGGAAAAAAGTAGAAATAAAATAGTGGGGGAAGGGAAGAGGAAAGAGGGAGAGGGATGGTGGAAGGGAGAGGTGAAAGAGAGGAAAGAAAGGAAGGGTGGGATAAGGGGAGGGGTTGGGTGGGAAAAGGGAAGGGAAGGTCAGGGAACAGATGAGAAGGGGAAGGGTGAGGGTGAGTGGGGAGGGGTGGTATTAAGGGGAGAGGGAAGAAAATGGGAAGGGAGGAGGGGAAAACATAGAAATAGGAGAGTGGGGGAAGGGACCGGAATGGGAAGGGGGAAGGGAAGATGAAAGAGGGAGAGGGATGGTGGGAGGGAGAGGTAAAGGAGAGGGAAGAGAAAGGAAGGGTGGGGTAAGGGGTGGGGTTTGGGTGAGGAAAGGGATGGTCAGGGAAGAGATGGGCGAGAATGGAGAAGGGAAAGGGGTGGAGAGGAAAACATAGAAATAAGAGAGTGGGGGAAGGGACCGGAATGGGAAGGGGGAAGGGAAGAGGAAAGAGGGAGAGGGATGGTGGGAGGGAGAGGTAAAGAAGAGGGAAGAGAAAGGAAAGGAAGAGTGGGGGGAGGGGTTGGGTGAGCAAAGAGAAGGTCAGGGAAGAGATGGGAAGGGGAAGGGTGGGGTGAGTGGGGTAGTGGCGGTATTAAGAGAAGGGGGAAGTAAAAGGAAGAACATGGGAAGGGAGGGGAGGCAAGAGGTAGGGAGGTGAGGGGAAGGGTAAAAAGGGAAATGGTAGGGTGAGGGGGAAGGCAAAGAAAGGAAAAGGGAAAGGGATGAGGGGGATAGGGATGAGGAAGTGGCGGGAGGTGATTGGGAAGAGGGAGGGAGTGGGAAAGCAAGGGGAGCAGAGTGTGATGGGTGAAGGGATTGAAGGAAGGCAGGGTGCAGAGTCAAGGGGGTAGGGGGTGAGGGGAAGGTAAGGGTAAGGAAGAAGAGATGATGAGGAGGAACAAGTGAAGGGAATGGTGAGGGAGAAGGGAAAGGAAGAGTAGGGGTGTGGTGGGAAAGCAAGGGGAGAGGAAGTGAAGGGAACAGAAAGGGTAGGCAAAGGTGAGGAGAGGGGAAGAGAACAGAAGGGAGAAAGAAGGTGGGAAGGGAAAGTGAAGGGAAAGGAAAGGGTTATGAAAAGTGGTGGGGAAGTGGAGAGGGGGAAGAGATGGGGAAGAGGCATGTGGTGGGGAGGCAAGGGGATGGGAAGGGAGAGGGAGAAAGGAAGGGGGTGGAGGGAAAGGAAGAGAAGAATAGGAAAGGGAAGGGTGGGGGAAGGATTCAAACGGAAGGGAATAGAAGGTAGGGGATGGGGAGGAAGGTGGGAGGCGAAGAGAATAGGATAAGAGGTACAGAAAGGGAGGTAAAAGGGGTAGGGGATGGGATGGGGATGGAAATTAGGAGGGGAGTGCTAGAGGAAGAGTGAAGGGATGGGAAAGGGAAGCTCGGGGAAGGGAAGGCGAGTGGAAGTGGTAGGAAGGTGGGATGAATTCAAGGGCAGGGTAGGGAAGAAGGAAGGGTAGGGGAAGGGTAAGGGTAGGGTAGGGAAGTGGGAAGGTTATGGTGGGGTAGGGTAAAGGAGGAGGGGAGGGAGAGGGGAAGGGGAGTAGAGAGTGACTGAGGTGAAGGGAATGGAGGGAAGGGAGGATGCAGAGGCAAGGGGTTAGGGAAGGGAACGGAAGGGTAGGAAAGAAGAGAAGAGGGGAGGGGAAGGGGTGGGTGAAGGGTGAGAGAAAGGGAATGGTGAGGGGGAAGGGAAAGGAAGAGGGGTGCGGTGGGAGACAAGGGGTGGGGAAGAGAAGAGACGGGGCGGGTTTGGTAAGGGAGAGGGGAAGAGAACGGAAGGGGAGAAAGTTGGGAAGGGAAAGTGAAGTAAAGGGAGAGTAAAGGGGAAGGAAAAGTGGAGGGAAAGTGGGGTGGGAAGAGGAGGGGAAGATTCATGTGGTGGGGAGGCAAGGGGAGGTGATGGGAAGGGTGAGGGAAAGAAAGGAGGGGGAAGAAAAGAGAGAAGAATAGCGAGGGGAAGTAAAGGGTGGAGAAAGGAATAAAATAGGAGGGGAAGGGAGAGGAAGGAGGGAGAGGGGAAGAGAATAGAAGAGAAAAAGCGGTGCGGAAAGGAAGGGAAAGAGGTAGAAGAGGGGTAGAGGAAGAAAGTGGAAGGGAAGGATTGGAGAAGGTGAGGGGTGGAGGGGTAGGGAGATGGAGATATGAAGGATTGGGGAAGGGTGGAGAGGGTGAAGAGGCAAGGGGTAGGGAGGTTAGGGGAATGAAGGGTAGGGCAGTAGCAAAAGGAAGGGGAGGGGGAAAAGGAACAAAAGGGAAGGGGAAGAGGAGTATGATGGGGAGGCGAAGGGAAGGGGTGAGGTGAACGATGCGACAGTATGGGGATGGGAAGGGAAGGTTAGAGAATGGTGAGGGGACAGTACGGGGGAGGGGAAAAGGTGAGGGGAAGGGGGAGGGGAAGGAGAGAGAGACAGAGGTAAAGGTAAGGGAAGAGTGAGGGGGAAGAAAGGGGAAAAAAAGGGAGAAGTTAAGAGAACGGAAAGGAAGAGATGGGCAGGGAAGTGAGAAGAAAGGAAAGGGTGAGGGATGGGAAGGAAAGCAAAGAAAAGAAAAAGGGGTAAGGAGGTGAGAGGAAGTCAGGCAGGGAGGGTAGGGAAAGGGAAGGGTGAGGGGGAAGAGAGAGGGGGAGAGTGAGGGAGAGTTTGATGGGTGAAGAGGGGATGAAAAGAAGCAGTGGTGAGGGTGGGGAAGCAAGGGGTAGGGAGGTGAGGAGGACGTTTAGGAAAGTAAGAAGGGGAGGAAGGAAAGGGGGTGAGGGGTGGGACAGGAAGGGAAGGGAAAATGTGAGAAGGGAGGGGGGAGAGGTGAAGGGAAAGGGAATGGGAATGGTAAATGATGATAGGGGAAGTGATAGGGAAGGGGAAGAAAGTGAAGGGTGAGGGATGGGACGGGAAAGGAAGGGGTGGGATTGGGCAGGGAAAGCAGGAGAAGGAAATGAAGGGTAGAGAGGGGAAGGGTGAGGGTGAGGAGGAAGGGAAGGAATGGTGGATAGGAAGGGAACGAGAAGGGAAGTGGGAAGGAAGGGAAGGGTAGGGTAGGGTTGAAGGGGAGGGAGGGGATTGGCAAGGGAAGTGAAAAGAAGGGTAATGGGAATGGGAGGGATAGAGGAAGAGATCAGAAAGGAATGTAAGAGATGGGAAGGGGGTGGGCAGAGAGAGGGAGATGTGAAGGACAAGCGTAGGAAGAGATGGAAAGGGAGGGTGGGGTGGGGAGGGAAGGGAAGAGGTAAAGAATGTTGAGGGGAAGAAAGTATAGAGACGTTCAAAGAGAAGGGTAGGGGAGGAAAAGATAGGGAAGGGTGGGGAGGGGAAGAGAAGGGGTGTGGTGGGGAGTGTAGAGGAGAGGAAGGGGGAAGGGGTTGGGTGAGCGATGAGACAGGAGGAGATGGGGAAAGGGAAAGAGAAAGGGTTGGGCAAGCGATGAGGCGGGAATAGATGGGGAAGGGGTGAGGAGGGTGGGAAGGTAAAGGGTAGGGAGGTGAGGGGAAGGAAGAATAGGGAAGAGGTGGAGGGTGAGGGAAGGGAAGAAAAGAGGAGGGTGTGGTGTGGAGGAAAGGTAAGGATGAAGAATGGGATTGGTGAAGGGGAGGGGGAAGGGAAAGGGAGGCCAGCGGAGGGGAAAAGAAGGGAGGAGTAGGGAAGGTGGGGAGTCAAGGGGTAGGGAGGTGAGGGTAAGGCAATGGTAGGGTAGGGAAGAAGGGAAGGGTGAGGGGAAGGTGACCGGAAGGGAGGTGACGGAAGGAAGAATAAGGAGGATGGGAAGGGTGAGGGGAGGGGAAAGAGAGCAGATGGGATGGAAACAGTGGGGTGGGGTTGGGCAGTGAAAGGAGAAGGAAGGGAAGAGGGGGGAAGGTGAGGAGGAAGGGAAGGTAGGGGAAGGGAAAGAAAGGAAGGGGGAGTGAGGGGAAGGAGGAAACGGAGGAAGTGTGAGGAGTTAAGTGGGAGGAAGGGGAAAGGTAGAGAAGGGAAAGAAAGGGAAGAGGAGGAGTGTGGCAGGAAGGTTAGGCAAGGGGTGAGGGAAGGGAAGGAATGGTGGAAGGGATGGGGAGGATGAGGGAACGAGAAGGGAAGGGGGAAGGAAGGGAAGGGTAGAAGGGATGGGGAGTTGGGGGATGGAGAAGGGAAGTGAAAGGAAGGGTGAGGAGAAGGGGAGGGATAGCAGAAGAGATCGGAAAGGAAGAGAAGAGCTGCAAAGGGGGAGGGTAGAGAGGGAGATGTGAAGGAAAGGGAGGGTGGGGACGGAAGGGGTAAGGAGTTTGAGGGGAAGAAGTATAGAGACGTTCAAAGGGAAGGGGAGGGAAAGGTAGGTAAGGAATGGGAATGGGAGGAGAGGGGAAGACGAGGGGTGTGGTGGGGAGGGGAGTGGAAGGGGTTGAGTGAGCGATGAGACGAGAGATGGGGAAAGGAAAGGGGAAGAGAAGGGGAGGGTGAAGAATGGGATTGGTGAAGGGAAGAGAAGGCGAGCAGAGGGGAAAGGAAGGGAAGAGTGGGGAGGGTGGGGAGTCAAGGTGTAGGGGGGTGAGGGGAAGGGTAGGAAAGAGAAGGGTGAGGGGAAGCTGATGTGATGGGATGGGAGATTAAGGGAGGAAGAATAAGGAGGAAGGGAAGGGTGAGTGGAAGGGTGAGCGGAGGGGAAGAGGCAAGGGGATGGGAACAGATTGGAAAGGAATGGAATGGGTGGAAAAAAGAAAATGTAATGGAAGGGGAGGGGAGGAGGCGGTGAATGGGAGGAAAAGGAGAGGAAGAGAAGGGAAAGGGTGGAGAGGGAAAAGGAGAGATAAGAGTGTCGGATGGGACCGGAATGGATAGAATGGGAAGGGAAATGAGGAGAAGGGAAGGGAGGCTGACTGAAGGGGAGAGGATTGAAGGGGTAAGGAAGAAAGTAATGGAGGGAAAGGAAAATGGAAAGAAAGGGCGAGAAGGGGAGAGGATTGATGAGAATGTAAGGCAGAGAAAGAAAAAAGGGATAGGAGGGAATAGAAAGGAAGAGGGAAGGGAATTTGATCGGAAGGGAAGGGAAGTTTCAAGCCAGTATCAAGTGAGTTTCAAGCCAGTATCAAGTCAGTATCAAGTCAGTTTCAAGCCAGTATCAAGTTTGGTTTCAAGTTTGGTTTCAGTTTGGTTTCAAGTTCGGTTTTCATTTGGTTTCTATACTCACCTTGTCCCTTTTGACCCATCCCCACCCACTTCTTTTTGGAGCCTGTTAGGCCCCGGCTGCTTGGGCCTCTCGCGGGCCTCGGCTCCAGCCGCCAGCAGTGGTCCTCTCCGTCTGGTGCTCATGAGTGCAATGCTGGGGCTGCCTGGTTACCAGCCTTTTATACCACGGACACGTCACAATAGAGACTTTTCAATGTGTCATCATGCATCACCGGTTTATGGGTGATGACAGGTGTTGCAGTGTAAGGGGGGGGGGGAGCAGCCGAGACACGGCTTTAATTCAATTTCCTAAAATAAAATAAAAATCTATTTAGTCACAAAATGATCGTGCGATGAACCCCAAAGACATCCCATTCTACCCGACCTTCTTCCCTGTCTGTGGCCTCTCCTTGTCTGTACTGCGGCGGAGGCCTTCCCTCTCACTTAGCGTGGCCCTCGTGACATTACATTGGAAGGCCTGGCACGTCGCAGGTGTTCCATTCACAGGATTTTGCCTCTGTTGCTAGCCTGGACCTCGTGACACATCACAGTGGGGCGTCTGGCACGTCACAGGTGTTCCATTCACAGGATTCTGCTGCAGGTGCTAGCGTGGACCTCGTGACATCACAGTGCGGGGTCTGGTACGTCATCAGTGTTCCATTCACAGGATTCTGGTGCTGGGAAGGCGCGTGCCCTTTTAAATGAATTTAAAATGTGAAGTTTTCTTATTCTTCGTTTACAATAAATATTTTCGACATTAGGCGCATAGTCGCGCACCAGGGACGCAACGACTGTTGTGCTGATAGGTCTTTAGCCCCCCACCCCTCCTCCCTCAGCTGGCGTGGGTTGGACTCTGGGCGGTGGCTGCAGGCCTTAAGGCCTCTCTCACCGGAAGTGGCTGGGGAGTGAGATGGGGGCCCTCAGGGGAGAGTCATTGGATGGGTAGAGCTAGGGGAGTGAGATGCAGACCTCGGGGGAGAGTCATGGGTTGGGTAGAGGCTGGGGAGTGAGATGAGGGGAGACCATAGGGGAGCGTTAAGGGATGGGGAGAGTTTGGAGAGTGAGATGAAGGGAGACCTCGGGGGAGAGTAAAGGGATGGATCGAGGCTGGGGAGTGAGATGAAGGGATACCTCGGGGAGAGTCAAGGGATGGGTGGAGGCTGGGGAGTCAGAGGAAGGAGTTGTGGGTTTAGGGAGAGAGTCCTGGCAGACATTGTTAGTGAGAATGGAAGGGCAAGGCATGTTGGGACTATAGGAGGCTGTAGTGTCAAGCAAAGGACGAGCTGCTACGATGACGAGGTGGTCATGGGAGAGGCTGGTGTTAAGGATTAGCTTTGGGGGAGGCGAGAGAGGTAGTGAAGTCAGAAGATGCCATCAGTTTGAGGCGTGTGAAAATAAACGGAGGCTGTGGTGCAGGGGAGAATAATTGGAGGCCGGAGTTGAGAGCCAGTGGATTGGGGACCGGCAGTGGCAAGGCGAGGCACAGGCTGGCTGTCCCTCAATGGTAGACGGACAGCCAGGGTGAGTCAGTTCGAATTGGCTGCATTGTCCACTGTTGGTTGTCATTGTAGGGTCTGGTGGTACATGAAGGAGGAGCACGGGGGAGGAGTTGGGTTCAAGCCCCCCACATACAAGTACTAGCACATGGAGTGGGCGGGTCTCTCTCATGCATGCCCATTCACATTGTGTGTGTTGCATAGCAGAAGGCTGATTTTCTCAACCCTTTTTCTGCCAACCTCTGGCTGTCCACCACACAATCTACCCTTCTGCTAATGCCCCCGCCTCTCTGTATGGGGTGCACTCCTCCGCCTGCACAGCCCCGGTCGGGTCTGTGTGTCGGGCAACAAACTGGCAAGGTAGGAGGCTTGCCAGAGACTGTGCTTTTGTACTGTTTGCCTGTTTATGTGCACCTGCCTGTGTGTTACTGTGAACCTACTTGCCTCTGTTTATGTGTACTTGTCTGTTACACACACACTTCACCAGTGTGTCGATGAATTGTGGTACATTGTGGTAAATGTGTGCATTGTTGTGGCATTGTGGAAATGGGGCAAGTGAGTACATTTCTGTTGGGTTGTGGAAAATGGGCGAATATGTGCAATGCTGAGTTGGTAGTGTATGTCAAGGAGCATTAGGCTGAGCAGTAAAGGGTTAATATGTGGGTATTAGGTTTTCCAAAGTATTGTTATGTTGTCATGTTATCGGTTCTGTTAGGCTTGTACCATTAGTATGGTATTGCAATGGCGGTTGGTGTTCACCAAGAATGGCGGGGCGTGGAGATGAAAAAAAAGTAACTTCAGCAGTCCGCATCGCGCTCTTCTGCTCTTCTCCTCCAGGCACGAGCTTCCAGACTCCACTGCGGCCAATCCTGATGCAGCTCTCATGCTGCTGGTGGCAGCATGAAGGCAGCGTCAGGATTGGCCTGAGCGCCGTGTATTTGCGCAGTGAGACGGGGAGCCTGTGCCTGCTTTCTCCAACCCGGCAATGCAACTTGGGTTCGAAACAGCTTCAGTGCGCATGACGGTTTGGACGGCATGAGATGGTCGACCAAACCATCATACTCACTGAAGGCGGGGCCCATCACTCCCCTCCCCTCAGTGCCTGTCATCCCTCCTGGCCCGCCGCCAAAGACTTGTCAGGAAAGGAAAAAACACGGTAATAGAAAGCCCTCCATAGCAAAGGAGCTGCCGCTGTGGTATTGTAGTGCTTTCACGTGTGCCCTTTCGTACATTGGGAGATTTCCATCAATCAAATGTTAATTGTTTGGTTGTGTTTGGTATTAATGGTTAGTAGTGATTTCTTAAATGTTTTGTATAGTAAACTTTATCGTTAACGTGAAACTAAAATGAACTGATTCAAGTACTCCACCGGGCAGGCCGACCTTGATAAGTCGGCTCCCTGGTGTCCTAGTGTGGCAAGGAGCTTACTGGGCGAGACTTGGTTTTCGGGAGAATTGCGGACACCAGGGAGCCGGCTTATCAAGGTTGGGCTGCCCGGTGGGGTTTTACTCGAGCACAAGTATAGACTACTCAACTTTTTAAAGCTACAACGTGTGCTTGCCACTTATTTGGCGTGGACAGGGATACTTTGAAGAACCTGCGGGGCTAAGAGCGGAAAAGGTGCTTTTTAGCCATGTACATGTTCGGCTTGTAAGCTATTTTCTTGACAGCGTACTACATTGTGGTCGTCATTCACTTGGCAGGGACAGTGCAACTTTGCTGACTCTGATGAACCGAGATTGAAAATTTACCAGGCGCGTTTAGTATATATGATTGGCATGATCACCACTTCTTTTTTTCTTTTTTTTTTATAAACATTTTTATTGGCATTTTTGGTTTACTGCTACACACAGAGTAAAACAACCAAACAAACAGGTCAGTACTGAGCACCACAACCACCCCGCCCGCCCTCCACCCCCCCCCTCTCTCATTACACAAGAAGTCTGTTCCGGACTTATTCTGCGGGTGGCACCAGCGTCTTCGGTATACACCACTGTCCGTGCCCTAGGGCCGTACACATCATCCATGAACCGTGCCGGTCCCCTCCACTTCACCGCCCCTCTAGAGTCCCCCCTCCAGGCCATGATATCTCTGCCAGCGGGACCACACCCTGGTGAATTTTTTGGGGCAGCCTCGTGCTTTGTACGTGACCCTTTCGGCCGCCATGTAGACGTCAAGACCCCTCCTCCACTCCTCCAATCGGGGTGGCGAGGGCGCCCCCCAATATTTTGCTACGTCCCTCTTTGCCACCACCAGAGCCAGTACCAGGAAAGTCAACAGCGGGCGGGGGAGGTCCACATCATGTGTCATACCCAGTAACACTAACTTAGGGTCCTCCTGCAGTGGCACCTCCAGCACCTTACTCAGTTCCCCTAGGATCCCTCGCCAGTACCCCTGAATCTGCGGGCAAAGCCAAAGTACATGATAGAAGTTCCCTCCCTCCCTTCCGCACCTCAGACACGACGTGTCCCCTATCCGTCCCATTTTGAACAGCCGGAGTCTATCAAAGTATGTTCTATGCAGAATATTGAATTGGATCAGCTGCAACCGGGACTTAATCGCCACCTCTCGTGGGTGCATGAGAACTGTATCCCAGTCCACCTCGTCCATCTCACCCACGTCTGCCTCCCATGTTGCCCGAAGCGCCCCCATAGTATCGGGCATATTGTTCATGAGGGTCCGATATGTGAGGGACACCGCCCTTTCCACCATGTGTTCCTGCAGCAGTCTCCCCTCTAGTGGTGCGTATTCGGGAAGAGAGACCGTCTGTAACCCCTCTGCCTGCCAAGCATGTTTCAGTTGCGCGTACTTATAGTACTGCGTGGGAAGCAAACCAAATTCCTTGCGGAGCACCGAGAAGGACTTCAGCTCCCCCCTCGCTAGCACGTCACCCAGTGTCGACACCCCGATGCTATCCCAGTGCGTGAACCCCCTCAACTTGTTCAGTTCTGGTAGCCACATGCAGCGCCATAAGGGCGTCTGTCTACTTAGTTTCCTGTCCCAGCCAATCTCCCGGGTCGCCCTTTTCCAAATCGCCAAGGTGATTTTAGTGGCCGCCAGTAACCGTCTCACACCCTTGCCACCATATAAGTAATAATGATACGAGTGGGCGCCCATGAGATGTCTTTCCAGAGCAAACGTCGGGTGCATTGCTGGGGCGTGAAGCCAGTCATTAATGTACACCAGGTGTTCCGCCCAGTAGTAGGCCTCAATGTTGGGAAGCGAGATCCCCCCGCTATACTGGTGCCGCTGCAGGGTCCTTATCGCCACCCTGGGTTTTCTGCCTAACCAGAGAAAGCTACGTAATTCCGAATCAATTTCTCGAAAAACTCGCCTAAGAACCGGATAGTATTCATTCTGGAACGCATACAGGAAACCTGGGCAGCGTTATCATTTTAAACATGGCTGCACGCCCCAGTAGCGTAAGCGGCAGCCGTCGCCATCTGTGTGCGTCCTCCACGAAATTGGTCAGAACCCTCCCAATATTCCTGTTGTAGGAGACAGTCCGGTCTAGTGTTATAAACACTCCAAGATATTGAAACCCCTCCGTCGTCATCTGGAGCCTGTCTGGGAGACACGGCCAGTCCTCCCGCCCCTCCGGGGCATATAGCACCGACTTATGCCAGTTCACCCTGTAACCCGAGTGGGCACCATATCGTTCTAGCTCTGAGAAAATTATCGGGATCGTCGTGTCGGGGCGTGTAACATAAAGAAGGACGTCGTCCGCGTAGAGGGATATTTTTTCCTCCAGGTCGTCTAGCGGACCCTTCCGAAAACCTCGAATCTCCGGGTGTTGTCTGACCCGCGCCGCCAGCACTTCTATCGTCAATGTGAAGAGCAGGGGGGACAACGGACATCCCTGCCGCGTACCCCTGCAAATAGGGAATTCCCCCGATGTGACCCCATTTACCCTCACCCGCGCCCTCGGGTCCGTATACAGTAATCGCACCCATTGGCGGAAGACCGGTCCGAATCCCAGACGCCCCAGGACTCCCTCCAGGAAGGGCCAATGCACCGCATCGAACGCCTTTTCCGCGTCCAAGGAGAGAAACCAGTGAGGGTCCCGTCGGCCACTCACCGCCTGTAGCCAGTTGTGCGAGCGCCTCAGATTCAGTCTCGTCGCCCTACTGGGGAGGAAGCCCGTCTGATCCAGATGGACCAAATCTGGGATCACCCTCTGCAGCCGGAGGGCCAGCACCGTCGCCAGTATTTTCACCTCGGTGTTAAGCAGCGAGATTGGGCGATACGACGTGCACTCCTCCGGCGGTTTCCCCTCTTTGAAAATCGGGACGATCGTGGCCAATCTAAGATCCGGGGGGAGGCACCCCTCTCCCCGTGCCCCCTCAAATAACGCCAACAGATGGCGAGCCAGAAGATCCGCCGTTTTTTTAAAGAATTCCGCGGGGAACCCGTTCGGGCCCGGCGCCTTCCCCACCCGCAGCTTGGCCAGCGCCTTTTTAACCTCATCTAACGTAAGGGGGGCCTCCAGCTCTTTGATGTCTCCATCCGCGAGCGTCGGTAGGTCTAGATCCGCCATGTACTGTAGCGCGTCCTCTTGCGAGCCCAGGTCCCGAGCAGCATAGAATGCCCGAAAGTGCCCTGCAAAGGCTTCCGCGATCTGCGCATCGTAATTTACTAAATTCCCCCATTCGTCTCGCACCTGTTCTACCCATCTTGCATCCCTCTCTTTTCTACTGAGCCACGCCAATAGCTTGCCCGACTTATCACCGACGTCATATAAACGCCTGTTTTTTGGCTTCTCCCGTAGCCAGATCTCTATACTGCCGCTGAACGTCAAGCATCCGGGGCAGTGTCTCCCGTGCCGGGTCCGCGAGGTACTCCCTGTCCAACTGAAGTATGTGACTCTCCAGCGCCTGTAGCTCCCTTTGCCGTTCCCTATTTTCCTCCGCAATCCTAACCTGGACCCTACCCCGCATGACCGCCTTCATAGATTCCCAGAGGGTCGACGGCGACGACATCGAGCCCACATTGTCGGCCAGGCAGACTCTAACATCGGCTCGAATGCCCTTTAGCACCTTCGAGTTCTGGAGGACCCATGCTGAGACTCGCCACTGCCCCCTCCCCGGTACCCGGGGGGCCATTGTCACCATAAGGGGAGAATGATCCGACAAGCCCCTTGCTTTATATTCAGCTAGAACGCCCTCATTCAACATGTGTCGCGCCATGAAGATATAGTCCAATCTGGAATACACCCTGTGGGCCCCCGAGAAAAAGGAGTACTCCCGCCGTGTCGGGTGTAACCAACGCCACACGTCTGTCAGACCTAGAGTCTCCATCGTGGAGGCGAGGGCCGTCAGCGGCCGGTCCCTCCCCCTATCTCCCGTCCTGTCCAGCGCCGGGGCCAGTACATCATTAAAGTCGCCCCCAAGCACTTGCACCGTGTCTGATGTGGCAAGCAGTATTTCCGCCACGCCTTTTAATGTGGACGCCTGAAGCTTAGGTGGAGCATAGACCGACACTAACGTGTATTCCTTCCGCCGCCACACTCCCCGGACCCCCATGTAAGTCCCCAGCGAGTCCGTCCATGTCTGTGTCACTCTAAACGGGTGTGTTTTCCGGACCAGTATCGCCACCCCTCTCGAACCCTGGGTAAAGCCCGCATGCGCTAGGACCGTGTAGTGACCCCGGGATAGGAATCCACATTTAGTCCCCATAAGGTGCGTTTCCTGTAATAACGCTACGTCTGGGCCTGCCGTCTTAAGGTATGCGTTTACCAGGCCTCTCTTAATTTTACTACCAAGCCCATTGACATTCCACGTTAGGATTGAGAACCCTTCCTCTGCTACACCCTGTGTTACTTTCGTGGCAGGCATTACAACTCCATCCGTGTGTACTGCCCCGGGGGCACCTCGCTGGCGGTCAAACCCCGTGGTGTGTCGTGCGTGCCTGTAGTGACCCGTCCCCAACCCCTCCACGCCCAACCATCCCCAACTGTCCCGTCCTCCCCCCCCTCCCATCCCCCAACATCCCCAAACTGGAAACCCCCAACGCTCCCCCGCTCCCACCCCCTCCCCACCTCCCCCCCCCACCAGTCCCATTCTCCACAAACACAGGACTGCTGGCGGAGTAGGCCTGTCGCCCTCCCTCGCTGTCCCACCCGGCGTTGACCTATCACGTGCCCTCTATGTGAACAACACTAGAACAGTCCCAGTTTGCCCGACCCGAGAGCACCATACATCAACGACCAAATGAGAAGACTAACAAAAGATATAAACGAAAAAGGGGGGGGGGGGGGGGTGTGTGACCACTTGCGTGCTCCATCAGGCAGAAGCTGCATTCAAGATTGTCCAGTCCAGTCTCTCTCAGGAGTGGGAGTCTTGGGTATCAGGCCTCCGCTCCTCCGTAGGATCGGGTGCATCCCGCTCTAGATCTCGGATCGCTACTGCCAGCGGGTGCATGGAGCTCTGCGCCGTCCCTCCTTGTCCTGGCCCGTGGGCCGTCTCCTCAACGTCCTCCTCCGAACTGCCACTACCCGCCAGGCAGCTAAAGCGAGATCCCGGCATGCCAGCCCCCCGGGTGACGGGGAGTCCCTCTTGCGACGTCGCCGCGAGCCACCTTCCGAGCAGGGCGTTTTACGCAACCTCTTCCCAGTTCTCCGCCCTGACTGTCCCCGGGTCTGCCTGAGTGCCAGCTCCTTGGGACGTGCGCCACTGCCACCCGGCCGCTCTCGTCCCTCCTCCCGGTCGGCGGACCGTCGGTTCGTCGCTGGTCGTGCCTCCAGCCACTGCCAGGCCTCCTCCAGATGAGTGAAGAAATGTGTACCCCCATCATATATCACCTTTAGCTTCGCCGGGAAAAGCAGCATGTAGGTAAGGCGGAGGTCTCTTAGCTTCGCTTTGACCGCGTAAAGGCTCTCCTCTGTTTTTGCACTTCTTGACTGTAGTCCGGGAATATCATAATGCTCGTGTTTTCTATCCGGAGTGCCCCCTTTTTCCGGGCCTCCCGCAGGGTCAGATCCCTGTCTGCAAAATTGAGGAACCGGGCAATGACGGGACGCGGTCGCGCCCCCACCGGCGGCTTCACCAGGAGCGCCCTGTGTGCCCTTTCAATCATAAAGCAGTTCGAGAATGGGGCCCGTGGAAACGTGTCCATCAGCCAGGTGCGGAGAAACAACGCCATGTCCGATCCCTCGATGCCTTCCCTAAAGCCCACGAAGCGGAGGTTGTTGCGTCTCGCCCTGTTTTCCGCATCGTCCACCTTCCAGAGTAGTTGCCGGTGCGATGCCTGCAGTTCCGCCACATCTCTGCGGAGATGGGTGATGGTGTCCTCAGCCTCACCGAACCTAGTTTCGGCCGTCTGCACCCTCTCCGACAAGTTGCGGAAGTCCTGCCTCAGTAGCGTAACTTCGGAGCCCACCTCACCGATCTTAACCTCCAGCGCCGCCCTGGACTCCTGAATGTCCGTCCTGGAGGCTTGTATGGCCTCCATCAGCAGTTCCGTGTCAGAACGCGCCGCAGGGGGGAGAGGCGGTGCCCCCGGTTGCGTCCGGGTGCGGGTATAGTCGTCCATAGTCCCCTGTTGGGCAGGTTTCTCTGGCGGGGCCTTCTTCCCCATCTCTGGCCGTGAGATCCGGTCCCCAACAGGCCCCCGGTCAGCAATCCACCTCTAGGTCCCAGGGGGGGGGCCGCGCCGTCCCCCTCCTCCCCCGCAGGATCCCGCCGCAACGTCCCCTCCACCCGGCGGCGCCGCGCTCCGCGGGCACAACGGCGGCGGGCCGGTCGTCGCAGGGCCCCCCGATAGGATGGGTTTCACCGCCGCTGGCGAGACCCCCGCCGCAAAGTCAGGCGCGGCCGCAGCCCGTGCCGGGGGGGAGGAGGGAGGAGGAGCAAGGGCCCAGTCCAGCTGCACCGCTCCGGGCCGGGTTGAGATGTGCCCAGGGCCTACCAAGGCCGGTTCCTCCGTGTCGCCGTCCGTCCTCCAGCCAGAGCATCTAATGGCCGTAAGACCGGATGTCCAACCGAGTGTCCCCCGCCGTACAGCTCCCAGGGCGTCGTATCTGAGGTGTCCGGTGTAGTGCAGTGGTACGCCTGGCGGATCGATCGCACCGCACCTCACCTCACTGGCCGGCCATGTCCCCCCGCAGTGGCACTCCGATGCGGGCGAAGTCTAGGTCTCGTCGGAGCTCCGAGGGGAGGCGACACGCGTCCCAGCCCCCCCGCTCTAGCCCGTCACCTCCTATCCGTGAGAGGCGCGCCCCCGCCAGTGCACTCGGGGCATCCAGGCTGCCTCTCGCCGGTCGGCGCCGCACTCCGTCTGGCCGCAGAGCCGTCCCCTAGATCTCGGGGGCCGACGCCATCTTGCCGCCTCCTGGGCTCGCTCGCTCCTCGGGCAGTTCCTCGCGGGATCCAGCTACAAGTCGCTCCGCGGGTCTTCCCCCTGCCACCGTGAATGCCTCCGGTCCCGGGGCATGTGAATCCAGAGTCCTGCAGACTGCCAGATTGAGGTAGATCGCCGGATTTAGAGCAGCTCTGCCAGAGCTCTTGCGAAGCACGTCTTACTCGGCCATGTCGCCGGCCACGCCCCCATGATCACCACTTCTTGACTTTATATACACTTTTGCTTTTTCATTTCTTTGAACATTTGAGGTTCTACTACCAGACGGCCCCAGTGACTTTTGACTCGACCCGCGCAATTGCCTTGAAAAAGTCTGAATACGTATTATTGTACAGACGAAAAACGTGTTGGCTAATATCTATTGCTGGGAACTTGCTATAGAAAAATAAAGAAGACAAATTGACGTCCAGTGTGGAGAATTTATGAAAAGACACAGTACCATAGTCATTTAGAGCTGTTCAAATTGTGTCAGTAATATAATTTTATTTGCTTATTACCTATATTTTGGGCGAAGAGCGCCAAATGTGACTGGATTAGGGAGTGCTACTACTAATTATTTTTCATTTGGATGTGCAGGTCTTTTGACTTGCCAATAGCACTGTAGGGTAATCGGTGCAATTAGTGTATATAGCACCCCATATTGTCAACTGTAACAACGATATTAATTGTTAAGTAATAGATCGGTTTCACAAACTTGAAGTGCGGCTCATCCCTTTTGAGGGATTACTATTGCCTTTTATTTATGTGTTGGTTTATCAAACATAAATAAAAGCATACAATGCCAATAGCTTAAACTCTCACAAATGTGATACTTATTGCATTGCAAATACTTTTTTGTAAAAGTGCCCCATGCCGCACTTTCACTTTAATGTCAGCCGCCCCCCTTTCTTTAGATAACCCGCATCTAAAGAAAGATGCGCAATCACCTTTAAAGTGAAAGCTCGGTATGGGACGCTTTAACAAAAAACAAAGCGTTTGTTTGTTAAGTTGACAAACAAAGGGTTTTTTTTTTTGTAAAACTGCGCCAAGCTGCGCTTTCACTAATAATAATGAAAGTTAAAGCGCAGTGTCACAGCGCTAAAAAAAAACAAGCATTTTCAATGCAATAGGTCTCGCATTACTAAATTTTTCAGTTATTGACGTTGCATTATTATCAGCAACGCTAATAGCTCAAACTTTTACTAATGCGAGACCTATTACATTGCAAATGCTTGTTTTATTAAAAGTGAAACATGCAAAGTAAAACCACTACATAATTTCAACGCCAGGCAGGTGAGCTGAAAGTCAGAGTGGAATACAGCTAAAGGTGAGGGGAGGGTAGTATAGGGGACAAAGCACACACGCTCAAACATTTAGGGGCTTCCGAGTCCCACCCCTGATGGGTCAACAGGCAAAGACTGCAGTCAGTAATATTGCTAGAAGGAGCCAATACTTAAATAGAAATATCTGCAAACAATGTTGTAATATAACTTCTCCATCCATATACATATTTTTCAATCAACATTGGTAATAATTTATTTTTTCAATTAAAAATATTTTACATAACATGTCCTTTGTTTTGTCACAGTCCCTGCAAACCTGTTGGTGGTTGATACCTCACTTATATTTCTTGCAGCAGAAACATCTTCACTTCACCTTCAAGATGTAAAATAAGTGTGCATGTAAGCATGGGGAGTTGCACTGACCTATTAATGTTTATAACAGCCGCTTAAGGCATATCTGACCCCAACGCAACTGGTGCTATGTAAATCGCTCTGATACCCGATACCTACGGGTCAAGTTTGCGCTATATAAAACTCCGTAAAATAAAACATAAAAAAAACAAATGACTCCTGGGAGAAACATCAGACACACACGCTTTCACAGACTTTGGCCAGTTTTTGCAGTTATGTAAGTAGGGTTACATAAGTTACTATTTGCTTGCATATGTCATTCATATATTCGAAATTTCCATTGCAAAACAACAGGCCCTAATTGTGTACTATCAAAAGAGCTTAAATTGCATCAGAAAGAAATCACTCACATCTCACAAGAAGTGACGCCACTGCAGTCACTTATTGGTTGGCGAATCCCCAGAATATTCCTGATCAGCGCCATTAGCCCTGCTCACTGCGAGAAACATCTTCACTTCACCTTCAAGATGTAAAATAAGTGTGCATGTAAGCGTGGGGAGTTGCACCGACCTCTTAATGTTAATAACAGCTGCATAAGGCATACCTGACCCCAACGCAACTGGTGCTATGTAAATCGCTCTGATACCCGATACCTTCGGGTCAAGTTCGCACTATATAAAACTCCGTAAAATAAAATAAACAAATGACTCCTGGGAGAAACATCAGAGACACACGTTTCCACAGACTTTGACCAGTTTTTGCAGTTATTTAAGTAGGGTTACATAAGTTAGTATTTGCTTGCATATGTCATTCATATATTCGAAATTTCCATTGCAAAACAACGGGCCCTAATTGTGTACTAGCGAAAGAGCTTAAGTTGCGTCAGAAAGAAATCACTCACATCTCACAGGAAGTGACGCCACTGCAGTCACTCAATGGTTGGCGTATCCACAGAATATTCCCGATCAGCCCCATTAGCTCTGCTCACTGCGGCCCTCCAGACCCCGAAGAGCATCCGCTTCCCGTGCGTTGTTGACCCTACGGAGCGAGTGGTTGAGGGCTACAGTGAATACAACTGAAATAAAACATCGCAGGCAGGCACGCCCCCTTAACATGACTTAAATGTGTGCTTGCAATTCGATACACTGAGAACAATCGGAAAGTGTCCTGGCTGCGTTCCACCAAGGAAACGTCCCGAAGGTAACAACAAGCTGTTCCACTGTGAAGCGCGTTCACAGACCAGAATCGGCTCGTGCCCAGACCACAATCTGCTCGTGGGAAGCGCGTTCACAGACCAAAGTCTGCTCGCACACTGGTTATTATTATCAATACTGTTGTCAAAATGTTTATTAACTTGTTGTTAATTAATCAAGGGATATTTTGAATGTTTTATTAGTGAGACAACACACTACTATGGATTTAGTCAATTCCAATTCAGGAGTTTTCCATATCTTGGCCATAGTAGTAAAGGGGCAAGACATACTCGGTCCATTGCTAGCTCTAAACACAGTTCAAGGTGGCAAAAGAGAGTTGTAGTACTTGTGAGACCATCAAGACTCTCCTAATAAAATCATTCTCAATTCACTGGAGCTTTGAGCAATTAGCAAATCCCCAGACTCCGGCCCCATAAGTGGCAACTGAAAGACACTTGGCCCTATAAAGTGTCAGCATCTCTTTAACTGGATTTCGGGGCAAGTTGGGCTGCAAATCTAAAAGTGCTTCCACTACTCTCGCCGCTTGTAAGGCTCTTAGGGTGAGTAGATAATCCCATGATAGCTGAACATTAAAAACAATTCCCAAACAATAATGATGTCAAAATTTCCCTGCCTCAGAAATTGCCTGTCCGCTTGAATGAGTAAAACTTGCCACATAGTTTGATTATACACGGTTTAAACATTCTAGAGTAGTTCTACCTATGCATGCCCAGTTCTGCTGTCTGCTATACGAACAGGGTAGAATGAAATACGAATGGCCTACTCTGTAGCTCTTCACAGCTTAAAAATAACTGTGGTGTAAACCTTACAGAAACGATGTTAAAAAAAAAAGAATCTATTCAGCAAGTACAGACGTCATGAAAGAGATGAAATGTTCTCTTTTTACGCATGTTCGAAATTGGACACATTTTTTTTTGCGCATAGGAGTACACTGATGCATTTTCTGTGCTCCACCATGCAACTGTATGCCCCACCCCAAGCAAATAACTTCTCAAAAGTGTCCAGTTTGGCAGACCCTACAACCCGGAGAGCGGATTTTAGTCATTCCCATTCTAAGTTTGGGTTAATCGGAGTAAACATGCACAACGCTAGCTAAAGACATCTCCAAATAACGTGCGGTCCCTTTGCCATCTATGACTTGGTGACAGAATGGAATCACCCGATGCTCGTAAGTGAGAGAAGGGATCTCGACGTATATCCCCAAAAGCACCGCTTCACTGATCGTCAGATGAAATGTTTGGAGACTAGTAGAGCCCAAGGTATTCCACACACTCATGGTAACGTGAATGACCTCACAGATGAGTTGCGCCACAATACGTTTAAAATAACAGAACTGCCCGCTTCGTTGCTCGTAGATGAAGAGCAGTAAAAGCAACCGACATCGCCGACTCGCCACAACGGACTACCAATTCCTCTACTACGTACTCCCGCAAACCTCGTGCCCCGGCATCCAAAATGGCGTCAATACAACCCACCGCTGGCTCCCTCTGAGGTTTTCGAACTCAAGGTCACGTGCAATGAGATCAGCCAATGGCAGGATGAGTTCGCTTTTCTCTCTGCCACTGACAGGCTAGAACGCACGCTTCAGCGTTGCACCGGCTCGCGCTCCTTCGCCATTGTCAGCTACTGTTTGCCGACTTGAGAGGAGCTCGCTCGCGCGTGCACGAGAGGAGGAGGCGGCACCTAGGCGAGCGCGAGCTCAGCGAGCCCGAAGAAGATAGCCGTCAAAATATATACCCTTCCCAAAAAAAAAAAGCATTTGCAATGCAATAGGTCTTGCATTTACTAGAGTTTGAGCTATTGGCATTGTAAATGACAATGCCTTTTACTTGTTGATTTTTAAAACATAAATAAAATGCATTGTTATTTACATTGCCAATAGCTTAAACTCTCACAAATACGAGACCTATTGCATTGCAAATGCTTTTTTTTTTCCCAATTGAAAGCACTGCCTTCGACCTGAGGTAAAACGCGACATGTTTTCAATTTCTTTCCAAAATGTCTTGGGGTAGAAATCCAACAGTCTTCGTTGTAATGGTCAGGCTTTGCTCGCTCAAGTTGCTTGTGTTTCTCAGTCTGCATTGTCATGTAACCTCGGCCTTGGATACAGTACACCTGGCCTACAGTGCGTTTTTACATATATTAATTGGCTGCGTGAACTGTGCAGCGACACTAGCCATCTGCCCGAGTACCTGGAGGAGAGATGTTGGCCCTGTTCCTCCTGTGAGCCAGGATTTCTGCCCGCTGCAGCCTCTGTTGAGAGATGCCGCTCCCTCAGGCGCAGAGCGCAGCAACCGAAAGTGAAAGTGAGCCGAGAGAAGTTCCACCCCTCACCTTCCGTCGGTGGCTGTGTTGCACAGCAGAGACTACAGCTCATCTGGAGGGTGGACCGGGTGCCTGGAACTGTGAAGAGCAGTGTTCGTGAAGCACAACACTGGGGTACAAGCTGCAGAAGAACACACAGCTCCAGCCAGCGCCGGGATTGGAAATAGCAGTACCGGAGGTAGGACTGATACACCATTGTGGTGTTAGCTAACCCGGGTTGACGTCTGCACCGACGAGCATCCTGCACAAGAAGAGAAGCGTATGTAGGGAGCGACACGACCTAACGGCCAGAACTGCGGCCTTGCACGGGGGTACGTGGATGGAGTACTGCCTCGGCTCTAGATCGTCCGGTCGTAGTACTTGTACCCGTGATAACGAGAAACTGCGTGTTGTACCCTAGTGCCCGCGTAAAGCGATCTGAATGTCCTTGGGCTAAATTCGCGCTATATGAAAACAGAAAAAAAGAATACAATAAAATCCGGAGCAGTGATAAATGACGCACCGACGCTGGGTTGTGCGTGTTTGCGCACGTGAACTGTAACCACGCTTTTGCTGTGTGAGGTAAAAGCAGTCTGCGTTGAGACTTGCTTGTTTCCTCTAAGCAACACACGTGCCAGCAGATAAAGCAAGAACGTGCAGTAGGTCTCGCATTTGAGAGGGTTTCCTCCATTGGCATTGTAAATGATAATGTCTTTTATTATTTATGTTTTTACAAAACCTGCAAGCGGTTGTAAACGCTGCTTGCAGGTTTGATAAACACATAAATAAAAGGCATTGGCATTTACAATGCCAATAGCTGAAACTTTCTCAAATGCGAGACCTACTGCGCTGCAAACGCTTGTTTTGTAATTATTTTTATGTAAACTAAAAAAAAAAAAATTACACCACATTTCATCGTAGTTGCACGTCACTACATTTCCATGATGATATTGCATAACTGTCGAAAATCTTGCCCCTGCAGTGATCACAAATTTTTGATACAGACACTGGTCTCTAACAGGGGGGGCGGAGGTGGTGGCGAGGTGTGTGCGCGCGCGTTAGGCAGCCGGGGATGCGGTGAGGGGGGTCGGCAGCGGCGGAGTGTGTGCACGTGTGTCTGTGCGTCTGCGCAAGCGCGTCTCAGAAGCGCGTCCACAGACCCCGATCGCTGCGCGTGCCCTGGTCTGTCTCCCTTGGGAGCAAACACGGCAACAATAAGTCTCGTTGGCGGCAGCGCTTCGCGCTGCAACGCCAGCGAGACCCAAAAATGTCCCAGCACTGGAAGCAAGGGTAGGATGACCCAAGAGGCATGTCATTTGTATAAGGCCACCTATACAAGGCCTTTATTGCTGTTATTGATGAAGCAACATTATGGTCTATTATACCATGCACAAGAGAGGCTTTTGGACAGTGCACATCCTGAACAGAAATATTTCAAGGTTCTCTCAAATATGATGATCAAGGAGGCACAGGGAAGAAAACTAATTGTCTAGGGTCACACAATTCAGACAACTGGGAAGCTGTGATTGAAACCAGATATCTGGGTCAGGGCTCCACAAATAGTGTGTTTGCACAGAATCCAACAAAAAATTGACTAACCTCGTTATGTTATGCAAGTGCATTCAAAATATCCTTTGTATTTTTATAAGATAGGGCAACAGAAACATCCCTCTTAATAGAAACCTTCCCGACTTAAGTGGACAGGTACAGCTAGGATAGCATCGACACAAAATGTTCCTGTCACAGAACAGGTATAAATTGGGTAGCAACAGCGCAAGCCTTACTTCCTCAGAGAGCAGGGAAAGTACGGCAGTAACAAAGCAAGCGCCCTTCCCTTACAGGATATATACAGATAAGGCATGAGGACTACAGACAGATTTCTGAAATGGGTGCGTGTGTCACTGAGATGCATCTATAGGAGGATGAATGAGTGAATATGCGAGCTCTGACACAATTCTTGTGTAGGTGCTATTCCGAGCGTGCATCTTGAAAGTCCTGCTGCTGTCAGCTGGAGACCTGCTGTTTGGGTTGATTCTTTGGTGCTCCATGTTTTGAGAAGTAGCTGTTAAATTGTAGGTCATTGTTATTTGGAAGCCTACATAACTATGCTGTAGCCAGGTGCACAGGTGGCAAGCACTTCTAATAGATTCTAAATGCTGCTCTCACCAGGCCCTGTGCAGTCCCAGGCTCGGTGCTGCACCTGTTCAAAGGGCCGCCGCTGGCTGGGCTCATCCGTGAGCTTCAAAGAGAGCCGGGCCTCACCAGTGGAGCTTAGGGACTCTCTGAAGAAGTCACAAGCTCCCTTCAACCTAAATTTAAAACGTCGAGACAATATGTGTTTAAAGTTGGCATTTTAGACTGCGAACCCGTCACAGAGCTATACAAAGGGAAACCATCAACCGCACGTGCCCCAAAACCTAGAGGAACACGTCACACCTTACGGAATAATCCGGAATAAAGCATAGAACATTGCATAAAAAAATTAATAAATACGTTTTAAGTGAGCTTGGGCACCGAGAGCAGCAGGTAGGGTCTGGACTTCTGTACTGAAGGTCGGGCTGACCTTGAGAAAAACTCGACAGTGCCCGAAGGGCTGCTCTAAGGTCGGTGTCGCTACGGTTTGTTGGCTATTTGTGGGCTTTTTTATAGTCTGCTGGGCCCGTTCTAAATGGTCCTTGCGCAGATGTTAACACAAACATTGCCTGCATTAGGGACAAATCCATGCAGTCCCCCATACCTTGCCAGCCACCTATTCAGCGTGTCTTTACAGGTTCAAAAAGGCACCCATTTGCAAATGTGGGACACTTTTTTGTGACTATCTGATTTGCTAACGTGGGGCACCTTAGTTTTGGTGCCTGGGCCAATTTCGTGCCCCCGCCGGACGCCGGTTGATCACACTGGGACGCCACAGTCAGGGATGCCGCCCCTCCCCTCCAGCAGCATCCTGGCCCTGACAATGTCGGAACCTCCGGCCCTTGTTCTCCTCTCTGGTCCGCACGGCGCTGGATGGGCGAGCACCCGGAAGTGACGTATCTGATCGGATGAACCCAGCCGCAGAGGCGAGGCCTGCTCCCTGCACACAATGTGCACATGAATGGGGACATCACCGCAGCAGCACAGGGGAGAGGCCGCGGCTTTCAGTGTCAGGGCTGGGCTGTAATTATCGGTGAGGTGAGAAAGACGTAAAACAAGAAGGGACAAAGGGAGGGGCCGCCTAAGAATAGCGCGTCCTGGCTTTTTAGCGGGTTTTATTGCCGCACTCAGACTGGCACAAGGAAGAGGGCAAGTAATGACGCAATAGTTACAATTGGCCACCAGTGACTAAAACACTTAAATGTGAAAGTCACGCCTGATCCAGCACGGACCGGTGCGGACTGCTCCGAGGGCGGGACCAGGGAGCACAGTACGGGGATGCGGTGAGGGGGGTCGGCAGCGGCGGAGTGTGTGTGCGCGCGCGTGTCTGTGCGTCTGCGTAAGCGCGTCTCAGAAGCGCGTCCACAGACCCCGATCGCTGCGCGTGCCCCGGTCTGTCTCCCTTGAGAGGCATCTGGGCAACAATAGTTCTCGCTGGCGGCAGCGCTTCGCGCTGCAACGCCAGCGAGACCTAAAAATTATATGGTTAGGGATGCATAAAGTAAGGCGCGCGCTGGTTAAAGAAGGGCACACGCTGGCTAAATAAAAGCAGTTGGAAGCATGTCCTGCCTGCCGAAAGTCATTAAAGAAACTAGTGCTCGGAGGCTGTAATTAAAGCCTACGGAGTAACTACGAGTAACTATGCACGTATGAGGGCCAGTCCTTATGGGAGGTTACAAGATGAGACATGGTGGTTAGACTACTAAGCCTATTGACCAATAAAAAAGCCATACATTTACAAAGGATGGTGACAGGGGCCAGTTAAAAAGATGGGCGAGAAAATGGACGGCCCTTCAAGTTCATACCTGAAAACAGAATGCCTCGCAGAGCAACGCATGCGCGGCCCAGGCTCGACCTAAACAGCAACAGTCCTTCCGCTCTAAAAATTGCTGTTGCAGGATATCAGTGACATATCACATTTCAGACAAGTTTCTTTGTTACTCTCTCCAGCAATATTACTTAACAGTTTGGCCACCTGTCAATGTATATGCTTGCAAATGACATCAAGGTCTTATTCAGTATGCAAGGGGAGGATCTCAATACAGCCTTTCAAGGAGGACATTTCTAAATAAATGTGCTCCTCGAAAGGCATAAATGTCTATGAAACACCTCCTCCTTGAAAAACTGAAGAAATGGGGCATTAGACCATACGGGGTTCACAGAGCCCTGGCGTGGAATCCACTTCCTATGAAGATGATTTGTGAACCAACTCTAAGCTTTGTTTTGAACACACCACTGATCAGATATCAGCCCAAGATTTATATTCTATAGGATCCTCAGAAAATACAGCAAAGTAACCATAAATCCCTCAATAAATAATTACATTAAATTGTCCTGGGAAATACCACACAAATGTCAAGTTATGCACTACAGAAAAGCTAATTAGCAGTGACTTTAACAGTTACATATATGTTAAGAGGTGCTTTCAATCGTGCACAGTTTGTACCATTATTACTGATCTCCAACCTGCTCTAAAACGTATAGTTGGTAACAATTTTTGTAAATACTGCCCTGCCAACCCCTCCCCCTGGAACTGCCCAGATAGTGTACTTGCAGTCGTGAAAGCGGGCAGGATAGGACTGGGACAGAAAATATGTCAGGTCATCAAAATAAAGTGTCCACCATTAGCGACTCAGATAGCTACAAATGTGGGTTACATTTCCAAATAGGGTCAGTTTCGAACTTGTAAAGACACCTCATAGGTGTTCTGAAAGGTGTTTGTAGCAATATCAGAAATATCGACAGTAAAAACCTGTCCATCAGACCATAAAATACACCCACAAACAGCCAAAAAAAGTCCCACACACTGACCTGTCAGAGCAGCCCCACCAGCACTGCCAGATTGCCCTATGTGCAGGGCCACTGGAATTATACAACTTTGCAATCGCTGTGTTTTCTGCATAGTTATGGATTTGCTGCATTATACATCATCTGCTGAAAAGTTTAACAACAAACAATGCTGTTTCTAGCTCAAATGGATCAAAAGTTACCAGAAATGCACAACACTTGTTGCACACAGTGGATATCCCTCCACTGAGTTTGACTGATCATCTTTCTGTTGCTTCTTGCCGTATTTGGGTGTTATATAGATACTAATTAGGTGAACCTTTGGCCCAGATAATGTTAGCGTGTAAAAATGGCAAAGATTTAATCTGTAGAACCCTTGGTAAATGCTGCTCTTTTTACAAATAACCATAACCACCCAATACACATTTAAATAAATATTATATGGTGTTTGATCTGGGCATTGAATTTCTTGTTGCTTCTTTTTAAGGATATTAGAGGGCTGGATAGGGCTCAACACTATGGAGCTGTGTTAGAGATTGGCTAATTTGTGGACAGCTGCCGGGAAATAGCTCAAATGACACCAGGATAGTGAGGAAAGTCAATGCAACAAGTTTAGGAAGTTGAGGTACAGCTGTGGAAAATGGGGTGAGACGGGCTGGAAGAGTGGAGAAGGAGGTAGTTGCGATGGAGAGTAAAAGCCAAAGGGAGAAAGTCTTGATGACAGGAGGATGGAAAGTGAGGCGCACAACTTGAAACGGCCAGAGCCATAATCTGGTGAAAGAAAAAAGAGAGCAGGCAGCAAAATGACACCTGCACAATCCCTTCCCCCCTGCATCTTGAGTGGTGGGGTCCCACATTATGCACCATAATGTCCCAGTTACTTACCCGTAATCTTCATTACTCCGAGTCCAAGGCTTTCCCGATACAGTCCTTGTCTACGAGATTTCATCTCTGTCCTGCAAAACTTGTTCCAGGCTGTGGAAGCAAGGTCCGGGCAGATTCAATTTCTCAGGTCACCAAAGACCAGGGTGCGCTTGGATCAAAGAAAAGAACTTTAGTTTTGTCCAAATTTAATTTGGGAAAATTGGCATCCATCCAACCAGCAACTCCCTTTAGACATTCCTTCAGCTTACTGAGGGTAGAATCTATGTATTGCTGGAAGGACAGTAGTAGTTGAGTATCATCTGTATAAGACACCACCTGCAGACCTCAAGACTCAACCAACTGGGCTGTGGTGCTAGCTAAAGACTGAACAAAGTAGGACTCAAAGCTGAGCCCTGAGGAACTCCAAATAGAAGAGGCTGAGAGTGGGATGAGAAAGGATGAAGATAAATCCGCTGAGATCTATCCTCTAAAAACAACTTCAGCCAAGAGAAGGTTGTGCCTTGTACGTCAGCCCAACTAAATCTATCCAAAAGGGTGGCATGTGAAACTGTATTGAATGCTGCCGATAGGTCCAACATAATCACTATCATAGAGTCAAGATGTTCTTTAATATCTTAAGTCCCTTCTACTAAGGAGGTTTCAGTACTCATACCTTGTCAGCTGCCAGCCTATAAGTCGTGCAACCGGCCATTAGATTCTAGAAAGGAGGAGAGCTGGCAATTTACCGATTTCACCAAGATTTTGGCTGCTGCTGGTAAAAGGAGATGGGCTAAAGTTGCTCAAGGTGACCGGATCTGCAGTAGGCTTCTTAAGTAAGGGCTGGAGAAAAGAGTGTTTTCAGTCAGAAGGAAAACAGCCAAACTTTAGTGAGTTGTGTTCAGAATGTTGTTGTACACAAGATTGATGGTAGAGGTAATCAAGTCAAGTCAAGAAAAACTTTATTTCGGAGGATCTCCATAAAAGTACATAAAATGAATATAAAAACATTTAAGAACAATAGATAAAATGGTTAAAAGTTGTTGGTGCAGCCGCAGGGCTAGATACCTGGTAGTTACATATAATCATGTGCCTTATAACAGAGTACAAAACGAATCATGGTGACATTTTTAAATACTGCTTCCGTTTGTGCCATAAAGCCCCCAGACATTTTGCCACAGCAAACACAATGTGTGCAGCCATATCGCTTTTAAGAATTCTAAAGGCTTCGTGGCATCTGGTAAAACCCAGATTCCTACAAACGGGAATGATCCATTTTCTGCGCGCCTCAGTATAGCCCGGGCAGAAGAATATAAGATGCAGCTCGGTTTCATCACTTGCTCTGCATGCCGGGCAAATACTGGATGTCAACGCGGACCAACGGCTAGTAAGAGCATGAATTGGCAAGGACCCGTGCCTCCATTGCAAGTAAAGCTTCCTGATTATTGCAGGGTAAACATTGTCAAGGGCTAGTTCAAAACTATATGTGGTCTTCATGTGAAGGAATTGATGTGTTAACGACCCTAAAGATTTTGAAGGTCGAAGTGAAGGAGCCTTAGAATCATAGTACAGTTTGGTAAGAGCTTTTTTAGGAAACTTTGAACAGGCGTTCCAAGGGTCGTTCCAAAGTGCATCTAGACCTAGGCTCACCAAACTATTCCTTACAAACTTGAGCCAGGCAATGTTCGCCGAATTTGGGAAGCCAAGAACTTCCTGTAAACCCTGTCTGTAATGTATCAGTTCAGGCACCGTCCATAATCTACGCCAATAGATCACGGGACGAAGCGCCAACTCTTCCTCCAGGGGTCTAATACCTAGGTCTAGTCTCAGAGGCACTAGGGGTGTACTCGGAGGAAGAGCTACTAAACACCTAAGGAATCTGTTCTCCTCCTTTCCCAAGCTGTCCAAGACTTTGTGACCCCATAGTTCGCTGCCGTATGTGACTGCTCCTCTGGCTTGTACCCTATAAATATGAAGGGGTGGGCCTATAGGTTTAAGGGTCGACCTATTCTTCCCTATCATCCTTAGTATTCCACTGGTGTGTTGCACTAATTTCAACCTGGCTTTCTCCTGGTGTGGACCCCACGCCAATTCCTCATTGAGGGTAACACCAAGATATTCAAAGGTGTTTACTCGTTCAAGTGTGTTATTCCCTATACGTGGGATGCGGTAGAGCCTGGGTGGCGGATTGAAGGCCATAAATTTAGTCTTTAAAGTATTGATCTCCAATCCATGCTCCCTACAGAACTCCCCAAATCCATCCAACACACGCTGGATTCCCATCGGTGACTTGGAGAGAAGGAGGGTGTCATCCGCAAACATAATTGCCGGGACCCTCCTTCCCGCCAACTTCGGGACATCCGAATTGGGGACCCCGTTGAGGTGATCAATAACACCGTTGACAAAGAGGCAGAACAGGGTTGGTGCGAGTACGCACCCCTGTCTTACCCCTCTGTCAACGGGAAACTTATTTGACAGTGCTCCATGTCTACCACACCTCACACGAGCATAGGTGTTTGTGTGGAGGTGGATGATCATGGTCAGGAGATCAGCTGGCACCCCCACATTCGCCAGCACTTCCCAGAGCTTACCGCGTGGAACCAGGTCAAAGGCTGCCCTTAAGTCCACAAATACAGTATAGAGACTGCCACCCTCCAACTGTATTGTTTTCCAGTATAGAAGGGACAGCCTAAAGACCTGGTCTATGGTGGAGGTCTTCTGGCGAAACCCAGCCTGAAAGGGGCTCAGGATGTCCCTCTCTTCGATCCAGTCCAATAGTCGATCCAGTAGAAGCCTCGCGAAAAGCTTCTGTGGAACGTCTATCAGACTGATCGGTCTATAATTGGCAGGGAGCAGAGGTGAGCCCCTTTTGAAAATGGGCACAATCTCCGCCCCGAGCCAAGTTGGAGGGACCGCCATCCCATGGATGATGGCGTTAAACAATACCAAGAGGTATGGTGCCCACATTTTTACCTCATGCTTTAAGAGGTCGCCTGGGAGCTTGTCAAGGCCTGGCGCTTTTCCTGTGGAAAGGCGAATGATTGCCATTTCCAATTCCTCCAAGTTAAAATCTTCCATCTCAGAGGAATTATCCATGATTGGGGCGGCTAGGGTCCCGGCCTGGATTCCTATTTTGTCTAGCCCGGTCCTGCTATAAAGCGATGTGAAGTGATCCTCCCAAACTTCGGGCGCAATGTTGCCCTCAATAGCCATGACAGGTTCTGCTGAGCCATGTTTGACTATATGCCAAAATTTCCTTGAGTCTCTGGTTTTAAGTGCAGTTGTAATTTCTGCCCAATTCTCCCAGTCCCAGTCGATTTTAGCGTTTTCAAGGAGGAGCTTGTAAGCAACCCTCTTTTCCCTAATTACCGAGGGGGCCTCCTTGTTTTTAAACGCTCTGAGGAGGTCTTTCTTAGCTCCCCTACAACTGGCATTGAACCATGAGGCTCTTTCTCTCCTCACTTTCCTGTCCTGGACCACAGGGTTCAATACCTCGGCTAAGTTATCGCAGAGGGTCTGGTGAATGTCCTCAAGGGGAAGACAACCATCTTGCGAGGGCAGTTGAGAGAGGAGACTTTCCACTTTTTCAAGGGCGAATGCCACTTGCTCGTATATGCTCCTTATGCAAGTCGGTTTCTCTAGCAGTTTGTCCCACCTTATTCTTCGCCTATTACTAGATAAGGTGAGACTGGGGGCAGATAGTCTGTTTCCTAAAGCAGCACCATTTAGAAAACCGTCAGCGGCCAGTGAAAGGATTAGGGGATTGTGGTCACTGTCTGGCCTAGGGACTATTTTAAAATCTAAGACCAATTTCCAATCCTGGAGTTTAATCATTATATAATCTATCCGGGACTCCTGGCCTGGTCTGTTAAAAGTTGGTTGCGGCGGGATGTCCCCTTGGAACCTACCATTGCATGCTCTAAGTGAATTTGCCAGAGACAGTGTTAGAACTTGCAGAAGTAGAGGTGATGATGACCTAACTGGCGGTCCTACAGTGCTTGGGATTTCCCAGAGATCATCCTCTTCACTACTAATCCCATCCAGGTGAATCGGTAATGGTTCAAACTGGATATTAAAGTCCCCTCCAACCAGTAATGTTTCTGAACCAATGAGGGAATCGAGAAAAGTCATTAAGTCCTCCATTGTCCTTGAGGTGGCCGCAATTCCGACCGGTCTAGAATATATATTTACCAAGGTCAGGCCCATCCCAGTGGGCCAACGCAAAGCCACACACAGGATGTCGGATGAGTTTGTTTCTACCATCTCAGCCATACAGCCTAGATGGCAAGCGATCCATATTGATAAACCACCAGACGGGCGTCCCCTCCCACCCCATCTGGCTGGGACGTTGAAAGTTGCGAACCCAGGGTAGCAATGGTTTTCTCTGGCCCACGTCTCTTGGAACATGCATATGTCATATTCTTTGATAAAGGTTCCCCAGTCACTATTACCCAATTTATTAGGTAGCCCTGCCACGTTCCATGATAGTATTTCCAATGACCTCGTAGCCCTACGAACGGTCATTGGAGTCTCGTGCAGAGTGCTTTCTACCGGCCGTGAAAGGGCACAATCCCCCACATCATCTCGTACCTTAGATGAGTAGCCCTGTGTCAGAAGAATCTGTCCTGCTAGACAACCACCCTGCGCCTTTACTGCTGTTTCATCTGCGACTGCTGGAGCATGTTCATGGGGCGCTATATGAGTCTCAGGTAGGGGCAGGGGTAGCCCAGGAGTGGTAGAATGTTGTGGGCAAATAATCTGCGGTTTGGGAATCGGATCCATGTCCCCGGCCTGGAATACCAGGGTGCTAAGCCCGTGGTCAAGATAACTCCTATGTCAGTCGCAATCATCGACTCCTGATAGGACCCCGAATCTATTTGTGACTTCAAGGGGAGTAAATGGTGGGCCATGGTTCACCTTCCATGGGCCATGTCTGTGACTCCCAGGGCGCATCGTAACCCATTCTGATGCGTTCCCGTATGTCGCAGATGTGGATGCGTAGGTATTACAATATTTAGCGGGGGGAGCAGAGATTGCAGAAAATGTGTGGGGGTGAGTCGTCATTCGTACTGGGGCCCTAGGATACACATTGTAAGAGACTACAGGTCTTGGGTAAAAATATGACAATTCACGGGGATTTATGGACCCACAGGTATTACCCAGAGGGTAGTCTAAGATGTAGTTGACTGCTCTAGGGTCTCTGAAGTTGATAATAATTACATCCCCTTCGAGATCCTTGGTTCTACGCCCTAACCAAGTGAGTCTCCGGACGTGCAGTATCTCCCCATTGATGTTGAAAGGGAGAGGTCTGTTAGACCTAAGCCAGTGCATGGTCTTATTTTTTAATTCATAGAAGCCTTCAGTTTTGCCCTTTTCCAGGGGCGGGACTTCTGTGAGCACTACCACATATGGAACCGCCTCTGGGGGTAGATCGACTAGGTGGCCCGGTCGGTCTCTTGCCCTAGCTGAGTGCTGGTTCCCACCCCTCTCATTTGGAATCGTTTCTATGATGGAATTTGTTACTTCCTTTATTTGTTCGCCCACATCGCTTTGACCATAGTGTTGATGAGCTGTGGTGTGAGGGGACTTGGCCCTATGCTGGCAATTAGAGCTACCCATGTCGTTTTTCCTGGTGTAAGTAGGAGATGGAACTAATACTGCAGGAGGGGGCAAAGCTGGGTGTACAGGATCTTTACATGGCCCCGGATGTTTTATAATTAAAGATTCTAGGTCCCCTAGGCGTTGCTCTATGTTTTTTAATCGTTCGATGATGGGTAGAACAAATGACCTTATCAGTTGCTCCATGCCCTCGAGGTATAAAGGCATCGAACCTGCATTGGGTATGGGCAACGGAGGACAGGTCAGATCAGAAGAGGGGGATGCCAAAGAGGTAGAAGGTGTTATGGCCTTGGCGTGTGTTAATGGTGACGTGGTTGTAGCCTTTGTCCGAGATATTATGCCTGGAATTTGGATGGGTCCTTTGCCAAAGTCAGTGTGTTTAATCTTGTCCTTTGGGATATCTCCTAACCTCTTTCTTCTTTTGGAGGGAGGGGGCCTTGGAGCTTTAGGCATCAGCACCCTCCCGACCTTCTTGCTAGAGGCCTTAGCCTTAGGTTGAGAGGAAATAGTGACAATGTCAGTTTCCTTAGTAAACATACTAGAACTGGAAGGGTGTGGATCAGTTGTACCAAGCGAACAGATGGAGTTGTCAGATGTAGGATCAATGGTTCTGAGCAGTACAGGGACATTGTCAATAGCTAATGCCTCCTGTGTAAGAGTAGGAGAACTTAGCACAATGTGAGTCGGAGTTATAGGAGACATATTATCCAATGGTATCCTATTTTTAATACACTCTATAGAGCGACGTCGCTCAGCCCTTCGTTCAGCGAGCGTGGTCTCCTTGACCGAGGCCGCAGCAACCTTTTTAAAATAATCATCCAGTGTTCCTTTAGTTGGGGTACCATTTGTTATGGGTGCATTAATAGGTACAGTCTCGGCCATGGTAATACTCAGAATGTCAAACACACAACTCACGGTTGCTGGAAACTCCAGGGGGTTCCCCCGATCCGGTCTCCTCGTGTCTCTGAGGGCCTCAGAGGGCCCGCTCTTTGCCCGGTCTTCGCTCCGGGATGAGCTCCGCGCGCGTACCGCTAGCGCGTTCAGGGATAGGCCAGGTTATAATCCAATATGCTGTCAGGGAGGAGCCGGGAAGAGGATTCAGGTGTGGCGGGCGGCTCGACGCCGGGCTACCTGGTCCTCGCAGTCCCGGAAAGGTGCGCTGCTCCAATGCGTGCAATTGTCCCTCTGTGGCTGGGGAACGAACTCACTGACGGTACACCAAGCAGGAGGTGAGTGACTCCACCAGTTGCGCCTACGAGCGGCAACTTGATGGAGCTCATGGAAAAGCCTCTTCTGAGAGGACGCCGAGGCTGCCGCGACTCCTAGCGCCCAGGTGTGCAGCACCGTCCACTCTGCGCTCTTCCCAGGTGAAGGGCCGGGTCTGCCCGCATCGTAATCAATTGTAAGATTCGAGGTGGGCAAGGACCTGCTGGGGATCCTGATTTACATTTCTCAAGTTATTTCAGCTAAACTTCCTGTGAAATGTTAAGAGCATTTGAGAGTAGATGATTCGACCCCGAGTCTACAGACACCTCCAGTGTTATGTTTGTGGGAAAGGCTGAATACATTTTCTGAATTTTATCATGAAAAAATGATGATAGATCGTCACAAAGTTCACAAGAAGTGCTGATTTGACTATTTACCACTTCAAGGGCGAGAAAAGAATGGACAATTTTTACTACCTCACGTCAGGTATTTGAAGCTGCTAAAACTCTATCTGTTCTTTACGGGAATATTTGCAAAAAAATGTTCAGACCTTCTTTGTATTGATCTTAGCTTGCACAATAGGATTTTCTCCAATGTCGCTCTAGATTTTTACAATGGCTCTTCACTTCCCTTAATATATGAAGGGAACCCCAGGGCAGAGGGCTTGGACCTTTTTGTTACCTGAAGTTTTAATGAAGCCACTGAATGAAGGGTATTATTAATACATTTGTTAAACCTGGTCTCATCTGTGTTAAGGACTCCTGAAGGTATAGAAGACCGTATCTTTAGGGAGAGGGGTAATATCTCGCAGGTAAGGACTGGATCAAAGAAGATGGACGAGGAGGTAATACCGCAGTTATTTACCGGTAATCTTCATCACTTCATCTTCCCCGGTCCAGTCCAATTTTTCACACTTTCCATATATATTTATATATATAACATTCAAACATGCAGAGTTTTACCGGGAGCCCACTGGAGGGCTATAAATGTATCCCGAATCTACATGCAGGAATTGAACCCTGTCACTAAATTTCCCAGCATACATTGTTGGCACTCGATAATGGGGGCACACCTGAGGCCAATTAAAATTGAAATAAGAAGCGAGGGAAATGTGGCTACAATTAACTGTTTTCCTGACATGTGGCCTCTGATGAGAAGCGAGAATGCTTCGAAACGCGTAAGGCTGCTGGGTAGTGAAGGCCATGTTGGGGAAATTTTACTGGCCAGCTAGTTAGGGAACAGGTTCTACTGGAAGGAGATGAAGTCTTGCAGGTAAGGACTGGATAATGGAAGACTGACGGGGAGTTCATTTGCCTTTCTTACTTCCAAATGTAGACAAACTTGCTGCATACTTTTGCCCACCATTGACGCATTTATTTCATTGTCCACAGGATAGGATGCCTGGCGTAGATCTGAGATGCCAGTCACCTCCTAATCTGCATTAGAGTGAGTTATTGCTTTTGTAATGTTCTGTTTTTCATGTAAAATGTGTATGTGCCGTGCAGGTGCGTTTACTGTGCATCACACACATCTAGAGTATGCGGCATAGATGATGGTCGTGAGCATGCTGGGTGGGTGAGCACACTAAATATTGAACGGCTGATTTTTTTTTTTTTCATTTGGCCTGGCACTGTCTATTTCTTCAACCATTAGTAACATCACTGACTATCAAATGGACACGTCCCCTCTTGTAGCACAGGTAGGGTATGTGGGTGAGATCCCCACTGCGCAGCAGAAAGCTAATTGCAATATGTTGCTCCTCACCATTGGTAGAAATGCAATGGCATGGACACGCGGGCCTCCACCTAGGATCACAAAATGGTGGACTGACGCAGCCTACCGTGATGACGTTACTGACACGTTCGCATCCATGCCTACGGTGCCTATAGAAAATAGACCAAAACATAAGGGGGTCCTTTGATGTCGTATCTTCCCAGTAGATACTGTGCCTTTCCTGAGATTCCTAACCCTAATTTTAAAGATGACCAAAATAACATACAGTCATTATTCTTGATAGGCACGGAGGCAAATGTTGCAAATATGTGATTGCAAAATGTTTGCCTAACCTCCAAACAAACCTAATCTATGGATGCAGTCTTATTCCTGGAGGGGTGCCCGGTCATGGTTTTCTAACCTTTCAAGGTGGAATGATAAATATTTTTATGTTGCTGCTTGTATACTGTGTAAATCGCTTTTCCGTAAAGTATGACTCTATATTGCTGTATATAGAAAATGTATTTTGACAACACCCTTGATACAATTTGTCCTCAAATGGTAGGACTCACAGTTCAATCTAAACCTACATAAATACAATATTAACATGTTTAGTGGTATGATGTCTCATCTTTTGGTAGAATGATGTCCCATGTTTGTTGGGATGACGTCTCATGTTTGGTGGGATGATGTCTCATGTTTGGAGGAATGTCGTCTCATGTTTGGAGGAATGATGTCCCAAGTTTAATGGGATGATGTCTCATCTTCGGTAGGATGTTGTCCCATGTTTGGTGGCCCGATATCTCATGATTCGATGGATGCAGTTTCATGAATGGAGCTCTACAGTCTCTTGGTTGAATAGATGCAGTCGTGTGTTTTGCAGCATGCTTCCTCATGTGTGGAGAAATGCCGTCCGATTTTTTGGAGGGATTCTGTCTCATGTTCGTTGGTACGCCATCTCTTGTTTGTAGCAGTGCAGACTATTTATTGAAGAAATGCAGTCTCTCGCTTGCGTCAGAGCAACCTTGTGTTTGGAGGAATGCAATGTCATGTTTAGAGGGGGTGTAGTCTAATGCCTGGATGGATGTAGTCTCATGCTTGAAGGGTTGCAGTCTCATGTTTGAAGGTGTGCTGTCTCGTGCTTGGAAGAATTTGTACCATGTTCTGAGGAACGCTGTGTTATATTTGGAGTGGTGCAGTCTCATGTTTTGGAGCAGTGTTGTCTATTGCTTTAGACGATGCAGTCTCATGCTTGGATCAATGCAGTCTCATATTTGGAGTGTGTACAGTCTCAGGTTTGAAGATATGCAGTCTCTAGTTTGAAGGCATGTAGTCTCACGTTCGAAGACATGCAGTCTCACATTTGAAGGCATGCTGCCACTCGTTTGAAGGCATGCTGCCACCTGTTTGAAAGTCTTATCTTTGAAGACATGTAGTCTCATGTTTGAAGGCATGCAGCCTCATGTTTGAAGGCATGCTGCCTCATGTTTGAAGGCATGCTGCCTCATGTTTGAAGGCATGCAGTCTCATGTTTGAAGGCATGCAGTCTCATGTTTGAAGGCATGCTGCCTCATGTTTGGAGGCATGCAGTCTCATGTGTGAAGGCATGCAGTCTCATGTTTGAAGGCATGCTGCCACCTGTTTGAAAGTCTTCTCTTTGAAGACATGTAGTATCATGTTTGAAGGCATGCAGCCTCATGTTTGAAGGCATGCAGAATCATGTTTGAAGGCATGCTGCCTCATGTTTGAAGGCATGCAGTCTCATGTTTGAAGGCTTGCTGCCTCATGTTTGAAGATATGCAGTCTCATGTGTGAAGGCATGCTGCCTCATGTGTGAAGGCATGCAGTCTCATGTGTGAAGGCATGCAGTCTCATGTGTGAAGGCATGCTGCCTCATGTTTGAAGGCATGCAGCCTCATGTGTGAAGGCATGCAGCCTCATGTGTGAAGGCATGCAGACTCATGTGTGAAGGCATGCAGTCTCATGTGTGAAGGCATGCAGTCTCATGTGTGAAGGCATGCAGTCTCATTTGTGAAGGCAGGCAGTCTCATGTTTGAAGGCATGCTGTCTCCTGTTTAAAGGGATGCAGTCTCGTGTTTGAAGGCATGCAGTGTCCTGTTTGAAGGTATGCAGTCTCATGTTTGAAGACTTGTAGCCTCCTGTTTGAAGGCATGCTGCCTCATGTTGGATGGAATGGAGACAGTCTCTTGCTAGGATGGGTGCATTCCATTGTTTGGAGGGAAGCATTCTCTTGTTTGCAGAGAAGCAGTCTGTTGACTGGGTGTGGACAGGCCCGGACTTAGTCAGGAGGGCAACCAGGGGCCTGATATGTGCAGGCTATAGGGATGGCCACGGGGCACGTGGATGGCCCTTCCCCCTTGATCATTACAGGTAGCAAAGATGGCGGATTGTGTTCTTTCATCAGTTGTTCATTAATGGATTAAAAATATAATGACGCAAAACAGTGTTTAACAAGCATTGGCATAGCCAATAGGTCTCGCTTTTGGGACCTTATAAGTATTTAGTTATGCAGCACAATATCCTTGGTGCAACAACATCAACTGTTGCATGGCTAAACACTTATAAGGTCCAAAAGCGAGACCTATTGGCTATGCCAATGCTTTTTAGGATATTTTTATCTCATGAATTCATAATGATTGGCACTTTAAAGTGAAATCTTATAGTTGTTTGGGAATACAATGGTGACTATTTCTTGACGAAGAATCACAAGGGAAGATTCGGCTAACAGATTTGGAAAAACATATTCATGAAGCTAGTTGTTACGAATTTAAATATTGTAATATTAAAGGATCAACTGATCTGTTTGTTTATGATCGGCAACACACTTCATTGTTTTTAGGTCTCGGCTCGAAGACTGCGCTTGCGCAGTCTCGATCCGAGATTTAATGACTTAGAGAAGAGGGGCTTGAACCCGCCCCTCTTCTCCCCTGTTCTCCATTGGCTGGCCTCTTGAATGCTGGCCAGCCATTGGAGAAGAGGTCCGTCACTCCGAACAGGCCCCGTCCTTTTCGGATTCGGGGGCGTGTTTTTTCCAAGAAGTCTAATTATCTCCTCCAGCCAATGGCAAGAGGAGAGTAAAGGAAAACACGCCCCCGAATTCGAAACCGCCACTGCGTTTCTCCGAGGCATTTCTGCTTCGCCTCAGAGAAAGGCAGTGGTGTGCTTGTTCCCTCTTGTCTTGGTTTCCTCCTCAAACCCCCCAGAAGTTGGCCGCCTCGTTGTTTTAGTGCTTTCTTGTCCAGCAAAATGCGACCTTACCGGCGTAATATCGGTATATGACATCGAGGGGACTTCTTTGGAGGAAAAAAGTTAAATGCGATTAACGAAAGTGCTGCTTTGTCGAAAGAATGCCTCTCGACACCTCTGCAAAACACTCACCCTTTGGCGTGGCTGAGGTGGACACTCAGAAGGGAAGCAGAAAGATGACGACTAGAAGAAACAGGTCGAATAAGAGAAAGATCCACATGTCGAACCAGAACGAATACTGAGAGAGCTCACGCAAACAGGAGCGAGCCTCATCCCTCCGCGACTCTTTTATCAGCTTCGCCGGCGTCCATCCCCAAAACCTGAAGATATTAATCCTCTGCACTCTACAGACGCCAGAAATTCAAGGGCCACTTCCGTACAAGACGTGACACCTACCACACGTAGTACAGAGAGGGAAAGAGGACAATGCGTTCAAGAGGAAGTTTGCAGGGCGTGGTTTCGATAGTTTTAATCAGCATTTTAAATAGGAATAATCATACATACGTGTATAGGCTAACGTTCATAAATAGTGATAGCAACCTCGCACTTTTAAGAAATAGGTGAAAATAGATATGTTTACACCGACATGTGCTTGTTTTTTCCCAGAACATTTAAATTATGTATAATTGTAGAAAGCAATACAGTTTGACACATTCTGTTATATATTTTGCCTGTTTTACGAAATTCTGAAGAATTCATTACTACGTCATTTTGGGGTGAATAGCTTTATGTTAATCGAACGTTCTATTTGTTGGGTTTAATGTGTCCACTTTCATTTTAGAATGGCGTCCGGGCGAGTTAAGCGTCGGCCTAGAGTGTAAATAGGGGATAGTCTTTCCTCTCTTTTCATTCTTAGTTGGTTCAACAGTCCGTCTCTGTTTACGTGCAGCAACCCACGTACTACACGGGAGTGGGACTGATAACGCCCAATGATAAGAGAGTGCATGTCATCGAATCAAATGTCACAATAACACAGAAGTTTTAATACACGGAGACATGGCTTTTGCCACGCCACACCAGAGTTAGTCAGTGAACTGGTTCTGTTGTGCCTGAGTTTAAAATGGCCTCGTCCGCGTGCGCAATAAAAACTTGGTTACCCTGCGCGAATGGACGCGGTCGCCATGGTTACCACGGTGTGTGCATATGGTGACCACTTCACTGCGTTTGGGAGTACACGAGATCGTGTGACTATGCCATGCCTTTGGAATGAAGTGATGTTGCAGCGAGAGCTCTTTTCAAGACGGATGCGATTCAGTCTCCTCTGAAATAACCATGCAGGAGCAGGGCCAGTACAAACAACAACCATGGTGAGTTCCCCGACGAATGCCCGCAGAGACCGGTGCACGAATTTTCTGGAGGGTGAACTTTTAAAAAGTCTATAATCATTATGACTACATAGCTTCATCACCTCCTGAACAAAGACTTTTAAATGCTTAATTTTTAGTGATAAATGCAAAGATCTAGAAACAACGGTGCCACTTCTGCTTTGGCTCCCAAGATCAATGTGTATGTGTCTAGATGTATGTGTGTGTGTGTGGTTCTGTATGTGTGTGTGGTTCTGTATGTGTGTGTGGTTCTGTATGTGTGTGTGTGTATGTGGCTCTGTGTGTGTGTATGTGGCTCTGTGTGTGTGTGTGGCTCTGTGTGTGTGGCTTTGTGTGTGTGGCTCTGTGTGTGTGGCTCTGTGTGTGTGGGTGGCTCTGTGTGTGTGTGTGTGGGAGGCTCTATGTGTGTGTGTGTGTATATGTGTGTGCCTCTGTGTGTGTGGCTCTGTGTGGGTGGCTTTTTTTGTAGTTGGCTCTATGCGTGGGTGGCTCTGTCTGTGTGTGGGTAACAGTGTGTGTGTAGGTGGCTCTGTGTGGGTGGCTCTATTTGTGTGTGGGTTGCTCTATGTCAATAGCTCTGTGTAGGTGGCTCTGTGTGGGTGGCTCTGTGTGTGTGTGTGTGTGGGTGGCTTTGTGTGTGTGGCTCTGTGTGGATGCAAATGCAATAGGTCTCGCATTTGAGAGAGATTAAGCTATTGACATTGTAAATAACAATGCTGTTTCTTTAAATGTTTTAAAAACAAAAACATAAACAAAAATAATGTCTTGAGCAATGCCAATAGCTCTAACTTTAACAATGCCGAGACCATTGCATTGTAAATACTTGTTACTGATTTTTGCCAGGGAATACCCACAGATAACAATGTGTTTGAATATCTGTATTTCCTCTAAAAAAGAAATAAAACATAGTTTGTGTGTTTTTTAGGTGACTTCTGTTTTATCAGTCATGACTGCAGAGCCAATATCTACACGGAGAGTCACAAACGTCAAATAATTTCCTTTAAAAACTCCAAATAGGCGCACACGTTTATACCATAATGCTAATGTTTTCATTTGAGTGAATTGTTGTCATATATGAGACTGCAAATAGTGTTAAAACAAACAAATATTCGAGAGTGGGTGCATCATTACAGTTTAAATAAATGTGGAAATACTCCAATTGTAATTTCGTTCTTTCAAAGATAACACAATAAATTTTGATAAAAAAGCTAATTGGCTAAGCAAATTATAAATATGGATAAACACAGATAGAACTGTTAAAAAAAATACTATGAAATCGAGGTCTGTTTATAGACAATTTGGAATTACTGTATGCAGAATATTCTTTTTGGGTAGTGATGCATTTTGTGAGCTTCTGCAGTGTGTGGGGCAGATAAATGACGCTGCTGGGCCTATGTGGTTGTTGAGTTTGCTTATATCAGTCTATTGTTCTTTGGTCAGGGTGTGCGTGTGTTGTGCAGTTTGTGACACTGCAGGGTGTGTACATGGTCTGCACTGTGTATGTGCAGAGCGTGTCTGTGTGTGGTTTTGCTTTTTTCATGTGTAGAACAAGTGTGGTGCTTAAATGTGGTTGTGTGGTAGGGTAGTTTAGCTGTGTTTTTGTGCACTGTCTGTGTAGTTGTGCAGTGGACGTGGCTGTGCATTGAGTGTGCATGTACAGTGTGGGACCGAAGCAATGGGTATGCACTGGCTCAGGCGAGACCTAAAAAGGACAATAACAATAAACAAATGTCAGTGGTTTCATATTGATTTCATAGTGGAGGAAACCCAGATTGAGACTAGAGCAGAGGCCAAAAATGTTTACACTGGGCCTGCACGTTGGTGCTTCCCTCCACACCACACAGCTAATCCCTCAAAAATTAGGGGTACACAAAGGGCACAGATACACCCTAACACGCAGAAATACAGTCAAACACATACATACGCACAGGGCTTTAACACCTTCGCCGCGCCACGAATTCCACCGCGGCGCTGGGGGGGTTTGGGGTCAGCGCGGCGCCACCATGCTCATGACGGAACCACTCCGTCATGAGTCACGGGCGAGCTGTGCTCATGACGGCGTGGTTCCGTCATGACTCCGCCCACTTGCATTGATCGCCCGCACAGGCGGGGAATCAGTGCCGCGTGGGCGGAGCGGCCGCCAACGGCCGCAGCATGACGGAACCACTCCGTCATGAGCACACGGCGCCCGTGGCTCATGACGGCGTGGTTCCGTCATGAGCAGGGAACGGGTTAAGTGAGATGAAAAAACGGAGGGGGGTGTCTCTCAAAAGGGCGTGGCCATTGTAATTATGGGCGTGGCTGAAAACACCTGAGCTAAAAAATCTGTGCTTAGCTTAGTGTGCCGCCCGCCTGGTATTTTGCTGTTTCTGTCATTTCATCCAGATAAACAATACAACAGGTAACATTATAACTACAACAAGCCAGGATTATTGGCTTTATAAATGGTTGTTCGTTGCACAAGATAAATAAGGAACAACTACGGCTTTGTTGCATAGAACATTGAAAATGCTTCCGTTCTGAAATAATGAGACTGTGGAAGAACTAAAACGAGTCTCTTAGAAGTTACTTCAAAGGCAGGGAAGGGTGGTGCTGCTGCAGAGCTAAGATTTATGTTTTTTACCTTGAGGGTGAGGGCAGAAACGGAGAGCCCGATAGGGAGCCGTCTCAGTACCTGCTTTTAGAACTGCCAGTGCTGAGCACGGGCAGGACCCGGCTCACTTTAAAGCCCTGCCCCCACACATACAAATACAGACACACACAAGCATACTATCTCGCACATATACACACACGGGAATTATAAACCCACACACTCACTGGCACACACAAAGACGGGCAAACACAAGCGTGCCAAGAACACAAAAGACCCAAAGGCACTGCCTACCCACAGCGCCTTGAAGAACATAAGCAACTCCCACGTACCCGCTCAGCAAGCACTACAGTGAGGACACAATGCTGGCTTGCACCTACTAGTCACCATTGACCTAAAAAGTCCTTAACTTTACATATACTAAAACACCAAGGTTTCCCCTAGAGTGTCTTGACCTGGGGGGGGGGGGGGGGGGGGGCAAAGCTTTCCAGAAGTTGTGAATAGGAGCAGATGGGGCGCTACCACATTGTCTGTAGAGGTGGGGGTGCTTCACACCTTGCACACTGCTCAACACCAGGGAAAAGCCCATACACTGGGAGCCAAGTCTCGAGTCATAATCAGTGGCCCCAGAAGGACCTAGGACTCAGCCATTGTCTCATTACTTTTTGTCTGCGCCCCGAGTAGGGGAGGGAAACCTTAAGTCTCACTAGGATAGGTAAAAGACACCACTCGGGCAGTCCAGGCCACCTCTGATGTACCACGGTCCAGGAATCTCACGGTGTCCAGGGCGCTTCAGGACTTCGGAGGCCAGTAATGTTGGGCACCCAGGGCCACCCTGGTAGATGGGTAGACGGGCCGGCAGATAAGTAGATGGACGGGCAGGTGGATGGATGGATGGATGGATAGATAGACAGATAGACAGATCAGAAACAGGAGTTATACAAATAAAAGTTATCAAAAGGCTTCAGTTCACTGAAGATATGTTAATGAAATGCTTTGTTTATCATAAAAGGCGCAGTTTGCGTTTTGTCCATGTGTGTGCGCCATAAACCCTAAAGCTCAAACCACAAAAAGGAAAAGAGTAAAATGATCAAATATATCAGTGAGGAACAGATGGAGAGCAGCTCCAATGAAGGGCGCTCAACTGCTCTATAGGAATGGATGTAGGATTGTGTCTTTCCTGGTGTATACCTCTCACTGGCAGACTGGTGTAGCTTCAGACACACTGGCGCCTGCCAAAGAAACAAACCTGGCTGCTGGTAGAGGTGTCAATCGCCATATGCAATTGTAAATGTATTTATATAGCGCTTACGACCCCTGGCAAAGCATTGAAGCGCTTCTTTTGACGAGTAGCACACTACTCCGAAACCCAAGAATAGTATTTGTGTTGTAAGTCACACTCTTCTCTTGCTTGGGAAAGTCTCTGCACCGCCCCCTTCCTCTCACACTGCTCTAGATGGCATTGTCTGCAGTTGGTTATCGACATTTCACTAAAATCTGAAATTGATGTTATTTCCGAACACACACATGGAGGAGAGCAGCATGGACGTTCTTATTTAATGGACAAGGAGGCATAAAACGTCACAGCAACGTTAATAACATTGGACATTGTTGTTGCTGCATGCAAGAGATAAGTATGTGCTCCTACCTTCCTTTGACGGTTATGTTTGGAACGGTTTCAAATGGCGGGTGCCTAAGAAGCACTTGTAACACTTAAAATGTTTTTTTAAATTATTTATTTGCCTGATTACCTAAAACCATTGCAGAATTACAACCGTGCTAAAACGTAATCCAGGAGATTCGTAAAATCATGTTAATAAATCTAAAATAGCTCGGTAATTTTAGACAACATATGCCGTAGTATCTATCCCCAAATTCAGAAAAACACATTTTTAAAAATAAAAATCATTGTAGTTTTAACCTCTTCTGTGCCCATGACGAGATAGTCTCGTCATGGAGCACGGTCACGCTGTGCCCATGACGAGACTATCTCGTCATGAAACCCGCCCACTAAGGAAACGCCCGGCACAGGAGGGGGAAAGGGCGTGGCACCGAAGGGGTTAAACAATGAATGCCATAATATCTTTGTTAAAACTAAGGATTTCATTGTGGAGGTTAAAGTTCATTCAGACTTTTGCATTTAAAAACTGTTCCTTCTTGTTCTAAAATAAGCGGTAATCGCAGGTTTGTCTCCGCTGAATCAGTGAGCTGCTTAAAATGTGTTGAAAATGTGTAGAGTTGTGTATATGGCTCCATCGATTGTGCTCATGCTCTCACGTATTACAGCGAAAGCGCTGCCGGGTTGAGGCCCAAAGACACGTAGGCAGTGGCGGCTCCTCCGCTAAGGCGGAGGAGCACTGCCCCACTGCTTTAAAGCAGTGCAATGGAAAAAGTAAAATGATAATAATGGAAGTTTTTATCATTTTATTTTTAGTATTCCAGCTGCCGCCAGGTTAGGGCAGGGCGGGCCGGACTCCTTGTGTCATAGGGCGGAGGAGTGGCTGGTGCTGCACCTAAAGTGCCCATGACTGTTTGGCCGACAGTCTTGGGCCGACCAAACAGTCATGATGCGCACGTTGCATGTTCTCCACGCAGGCTACATTACAGCCTGGGTGGAGAACATGCCCAGGCTCCTACTTCCTCTCTGAGCGCTGAACCACGGCTCTCAGACCAATCACGACGCTGCTATCAGCAGTGTCATGACTGCCTGGGGGAGTCTGGAAGCCTGGGTGCTTCCTGTTCCTGGTTCCTGCGAGGAGAGGCGACAGCTGGCGACAGCGATCAGCAGGTACGTTTTATTTTGTATTTATTTCCAAGGCACCCCCATTCCCCTGTCCCCCCATCCACCAGCCGCCATTGGATGTGGGTTTCTAATATTGTGTTAAATATTCCATTCAGGACCAGTGTTGGTGGGCTCAGGGTTACATCAATTAACAGCACTGATTTACCATGCCTTAAAGAGCAAGAAAGTGTTAGAAATATAATATTACAATTCCAGGCGATGTAACATCATTTTCCAATGCAGCATTAAAAACCTGTCCGTGTGATGTGAACAAATCTTTCTACCATGGTAAAATATACCGAATGTTTTAGGGACAGCGGGGCATATCATCAAGGCGGCGCTATGAAATTATCACCGCTTTTGCGTCCGTTTTCGGGCGAAAAGCGGCGATAATTTCATCGCCTTATCAGCAAAGACACGCTATCGCGTGTTTTGCTGACTTAGCACCGGTCACAACAACGCCCAGCTTTGCATCGCTAATGAGATGCAAAGTGGGCGTTCCTTCCCAAAATAACTGGAGAAATGTCGCTAACCGACATTTCTCCAATTATCAATGGGCACGCTAACAAGCATATCTATAAGAATAGTAGCGCTAACCGCGGTCATCTCTACTTTCCTTACGCCTGCTTTTAGTTTGACTTAGCCATGATATCCAATGGAAGGTGGATATCATGGCTAAGTCTGCCCTGCCCTATCAGCAAGCTTTCGCCAAACGTTGTGCGATTATCGCTGGATTTCCAGAGATAATCGCACATTTGGCAGCTTGCGCCTGAAATGTTATCGCTTTTGAGATAAGCGTTGCTGATAGCACGCTATCTCAGTGATAAAATTCAGCGTTAGCCAGCTATAATTATCCTAGCGCTAAGTGCGCTTAGTGATAATTATCGCCGGTTGTTGCTGATATGCCCCGATGTCAGGCATTGCAATAAGGCATTCGGGGTAAGAAATGGAAGCGTGAGTGCAAAACGTGCATGATGGACATGTTAAAAGGGCCTAAAACAAAACCTTTATTTAATGCACAGCAAAAATGCCATTGAGTAGTGCAGTAAGAGGAGAACTAACAATGAAACTGGCATGAAGGTGTGTAACTAATTGCTAAATAAAAAGCAACGATGCTTCCACTAAAATATTAAATGGCATTCGTGCAAGTTAAAAACAACAAAACAACACATGCTAAATAAACAAAAGCAACATAAAAGGAGGGCATGTTCTTGGCATCTGGTGAGGCCATTATATTACAGTGAATGGATTACTTAACTCCACATCAACTATTTCAAAGCCTGTATATGAAACGAACAGACATTAAACGCTAACATAACAGCCTCTGAAAATACTGCCTCGTATGATCCAAAGACAAAATGCTGGGAGCAGCACAAAGCATACCAGGGTGGGGGAAATTGGAGGGGGTGGGTAAAAATAACACAAGGTGAGGGGAGGGTGATTAAAAGTGACACAAGCAACAGTGGTGGGAGGAAAGAAGCAATAGGACACGAACAGCGGTGGAAGGGAAGAAGTAATAGGACATGAACAAGAAACAAAAAGAAAAATAGTACTCCAAGCACAGCGCGATCAGTGGAAGGACAGAAACCAAGCTGAAATAATCAGTACTTGGTCCACGCTCCAACCAAAAGAAGAGGAAGTGGATCCAGCCTGTGCTTGCCAATTATGAAACTGGATCTAAGAGTGACAACAAAACCAACACATGTTAAGCAAAGGGGGGCTCAAAGTCCCTTGTGTACAATAAAACTCACAAGCGAGAGCGCATGCAGCACATGCACTGACTCAGGCGAGACCCAAAAATCTATATCTAGACACAGAGGTATATTAACAAATATTTCATGCAATGCAACACAGCAGGGCAACTTGCTTCGCTGTGTCGTGCTTGTGGCATTCTATCGCAAAAGCAGGCACCCTTGCGTCATGCTGGAAGGATGTCTGTGTTATGAGCAGGATTGTTTTTGTGCAGCAAGGTACTCCTTCCTGCACACACATAATCCTTTGAGGCATTTTACTCTTTCTTTGTGTGCTGCAGAATGCAGCATGCATAGAAAGAGGAAGTAACAAGGAGAAATAAAAATATTGGTAGGTTTTTCAGGGGGCACCCCTAAGGGGCCCTCTGGTTGTGTGTTGCAATAAATCTAGTACAGATTTATTAAGACGGGGCCTTTGATACCAAACACCCTAGGTTTCAGTAAAGCCATCACGTAGCTGGGGAACTCATCATGACCAGTGCCCAGTACATATACTTAAGATCACTTCCCTGTTTACTTGCACCATCTAGTAAATGAACTAGACAACACAGGGGCATATCTGCTCATGCAGATATGCCCCATAGTGTAATATAATGCACCCTGTCTTAGAGCTGCAAGGCCTGCTGTAGGGGTGACTTGCATATATTACATACAGTTACTTTGGCATGGCACGCGGTGAGTGTGCCATGTGAGTTTTCACTCATAGTTTGCACCATGACACTAAGTCTGCAATGGCAGCCCACATGCAATTTGTAGGAGGGTCCCTTAGGGTGGCATAATACATGCTGCAGTCCAGAGGGACCCTCTTTAGTGCCCAGGCGCAAGGTACCATGGGCACCACTTACTAGGGACTTACAGGGGTGCTTGCCAATTGTGTTACAAGCAGACCATTTTAACTTGTTTTTAGGAAAAGAGGACGGGCCTGGCTAGCCGTGACCCAGTGCACATCAGTCGAAAGACATCAGTACCAGTGGCAAAAAGTAGGTGTGACCATTACAAAAAGGGGCACTTTCCTACAGTCAATGGTCAAAATCTTCTTACACAACACCAAACAATTTACAGTGAAAACAATATAAATATGATCTAATGAAACACTTTGCATTATCATCTGCAGTGGCTCAAAGGTTACTTGAAAGGCGTTGAACAATAATTTGTCAATATAATAATAAATATTTTTCAGATCTGATTGAGAATTAGGATTTATATAAAAAAATATTTTGTCACTTTTTGAACTATAGAAAACAGTCTGTTGCTGGCTTTTGCTGTCCTAACTGAATTCTTTAAAATTCATTGTAAGGAACAAATTATTATTTTTGCCTCCTTATTGTATGAGGAGGGGAAACGCACATTTGGGCGGTGACCCGGAGTGGCTTTGTTGCTTTTCTAGTAGCGTCACTTGAAGCCGATCAACATTACATGAAACATCTAAATTTATTGTAATATTTCTCCTGCCTTTTTTTTATTTCAAATAAAAGCAACAAAAACAGCACTACCCAAGCATGCACACATTCATTTCCCCAAGGTTACCAAACAGCACTGTGCTGTTTCCAAGAGCACGAGCTGTGATGAAGTTGGTTTATCATCAGTGTAGGAAAGTCATTATAGCTAGGAGCCCAGTCACCATTTGTGTTATTGGGGTATATGGAATGGAGTCATTTAGTGATAGTACATCATTTTGCTGTGATAACAGGGATGTTTTTACAGTAAAGAATATTTAAGTGCATATCAGGCAAGTTGTGAGCATTTTATTATATAAGAACAATGCATGTTATACCTGCTTTAAAAGGGGGAAAGGTTAGCTAGACCCTGCTCAGATTTGAACTTTTGACGTTTTTCAGCAAGTATACTGACCCATGGTACCTAGTTTTTGTTAATCACAAAAGGAGGAAAGCCTGACATACCAGCGCACAATTAGCTCAGATGCATTGTGGTAAATGTGGTGCAAGATGACATTCAGTTTAGTTGCAAGTCTTAAATATTCACCATTGTCGGTTCAGTCAGTGCTGTGCATCTCTAGACACATGTTTCAGGATTGTTGTCCTCCTGCAGTAGAGTGAAATTTTGGGGTGCTGGCTATGCTGCTCAGTCTTACTTTCAGGTTTGTACCACTCCCAGAGCCCAGGTGCACCCCAAAGATCGTCAGCCCAATAACTCAGCAAGGAGCCAATCACAAAAGGAGGAGGGGACTCACTGCCGGGCATACCAGCACACCATTTTCCCAGATGCATTGTGGTAAATGCAGTACATGATGCCATTCACTTAAGTTGAAAGTCTTTAGTATTCACCATTGTTGGTGCAGCCGGTGCTGTGTATCTTTCACGGAAGAAAATTCTTCTAAGTACTTCTGCTGTCACACCAGTAAGAAGAATCATCAACAATTCCTTAACTACAGGAATATTTCCAGAAGTCATACATAAGCCCATTACTAAAGAAAACAAACCTGGGCCCGCTTAACTCCGACAACCACTGACTAATTACAAACGGGCCTTTCCTGGGCAAACTGATAGGAAGAGCAACATTCGCCCCGATGTCGCAATTCATTGAAGATAATTCCATACTTTCAGACTTCCAAACAGGGATCCCTCCAGGAACAGGCACAGAATCAGCCCCCATTGCCATCTGAGATGACCATATGAACACAGTTGACCAGAAGGAGCTCGCTGCACTGTTTCCTTGGACCTCTCAGCCGCCTTTGACACAGTTAACCACGACACTCTAATACAAAGACTCTACGAAGCTGGCATAGAAGGGACTGCTCTCAACTGGATCACATCCTTCCTTCAAAACAGAAGTAATGACATCCATACGCCCCCCACCCTTTCTCATCCAAACCGTACTTGACAAAAGCAGGGGCCCCTCAAGGCTCTATCATCCTGCTCATGCTTTTCAACATCTACATGAAGTCATTACTGGCACGGATCAATCAATTTCACCTCATGTGCTATAACTATGCAGATGACACACAAATAACCCATAAATTGAAAAGCCCCAAAGAAATTGGAAACTCACACATTTGCAGTTGCCTCAGAGCCATTGATCAGTGGACGACAAAGAGCCATCTCACATTGAATGCTTCCGAAACTGAAATACTCACATGTGGTAAATAGAAAAATGAAGACCCACTCTGCAACTGGCCTGGTGATCTGGGACCATCTCCTAAAGTTTCTAAGGAAGTAAGAAACCTTGGACTTACCATGGACTCCAAGTCATCAAGGAATGCCCAAGTGGACAAATTAGCAAGATCAAGCTTCATGACCATAAAAACTCTGCAATGCTTTTTCCTCCACCTGGGATTTCAACACACAGTCCAGGCTACTATCTCTCTTGTTCTGGCAAAACTCTACGCCAATAGCCTCTACCACGGATCATCCGTAAAAACTATGAAAAGACTACAACGGATTCAGAACTCAGCTGCCAGACTACTTCTACATGTAAAGCTACAAGCCCACATTTCCCCTGCCTTGAAAGCCCTGCATTGGTTACCGGTTGCCAGAAGATCCACATTCAAGCTGCTTTGCTTCACCCACAAAGCGATATATGGAACAGGACCACTCTTCACCAGGAATAAAATTACCATATACATTCAGCAAAGAAACCTCCACTCTAGATGGCACTGCGCCTCAAAATCCCATCGTACAAGAAAAAAAAACATGGGTGGCACATCCATTCAAGAAGCCAAATTATAGTACTCTTTACCCCTCAACATAGGTTCCATGGATAACCACCTTACCTTCAGAAAACTACTCAAGAGTTGGCTCTTCCCCACATAAATACCATGTGCAAACAGAAATATACACCATATCCCGCTCCTCTACCCCTCCCTTGCATCATCTCAAACCTCTTTTACTATTCAGATCTCTCAAACAAGCCTTTCTAAATCCTTCCCCCTGACTCTTCCCCCCTCCACCTCCCTTTACTCATCCCAAACCTGCTCCTGCTGCTATGATCTGCAAAAAACACTTTCTAGACCCTTCCCTCTTCCACTGCTCAAATTAATTTCATATTTCCCTGTACTAATTCACCACTAATCCTGTTTGGGTTCCAGAGTAGCATGCTACTCCTCGAAAAGCGCTGTGATGCTTCATCAGGGGTACCAAGCACTATATAAAAGCAAACACCTCCCTCTTCTCTCTTTCTCACTATCCTTTTCAAATGAAATAACACTCTTACATGTCTACCAGTCAAATACATTTTATATTTTCCTATAATAACTCACGGCTAATCCTGTTTGGGTTCCGGAGCAGCGTTTTATTCGTCAAAAAGCACTTAGACGGCTCATCATGGTAGTAAGCGCTATATAAATGAAATTACAGTAAGGGTCGTCTAAACTTTCTGCACAGGGTAGATCATTTTGGTACACTATATAGAAAGCCCCCTTGCTACAGCGAGGCATATAAACATATCCATTCTCACTGAAACAGAGATTTAAAAGAATAGAAAAGTGTTCGCGTTTTTCAAATGTGAGATGAATTTGGATTTGCTTTAGTTATCCTGGTGGTCTGTGCAAAAGTTTGGATCTAGAAGGTGAATGGCACTCCCTAAGCCTTGTATACATCATTTACTTAATTTGAGGAATGTGCAATAAATGCAAGCCTTTCAGCGTAAGAGTCTAGATGTATTACGCTGCAACGAACACTCACCAAAACACAGTAGACTAGAACCATCATGTGCTTCGTGGCTCAAACATACGCTATTAAAGAGGACGCATTGGTAGATAGGGACTCAGTGCAGTTCTAACTTATTTCAGAAAATTGGTTAAATTTTCCAAAGTGTACCAACACCCAGAAAGCAGAATTCTGGATCCCTATAATTTAAGAAGGGGATTGTGAGAAAGGAAGAGATGAAACTTAGAATAGTTCAGGCGCGGCTGTTGCATGAGGCTACTGCATGAAACACCACCTTTCAATTCCGACATCTGGAATCGTTCTACATATTCACCAACCAAATTCTAGATTCTGTGGGCAACCTTCAAGCTAACCATCTACACACCATCATGATGTACCAAGTAGTACTACGGATGTACTCGTTTACCTACTTTTACTCACCTTTGTGAATAATTCCCCAAGCACACAATTCCCATTTAGTAAACGTGTAGAGATGGCTCATTCCATTCTATTCTGACTAAATATTCAGATTTTAGGTCCGAGGTTAGCAAAATCTTCACTCAACGCAACAGTGATCTGGAAGGGAAAGAGCATAAGAGCGCCATATCTATATAGATATGGCTTTGTTTTCCTCTCACCCTTCACTGGTGATCGTTAGGCTGCCATAGTGCAAGGGTGTGTGCCTTCTGTAACTGATAATTTTTGTTCTTGAAGGGGACCATTCCAGTGCAAAAACTATCTTTTAACTCTTTTCCTGTTAGTGTAACCTAACACAAGAAGAGTAAGGAAAGAAGAAAAGAGAGGAAGAGAAGACTTCAAAATATAAATTAGGGGTCTTTGTGGCTCTGTTGGAGAGGTAGCATGCCTTACTTGGTAAGTGTGAGAAGCTGTCTTGGTATATGGTGTATACTTGTGTAAGTTGGCACCTTGCACCAATCCAGACAACCCTTATGGTGGTCTTAGACAACCTTAGAAAGCTCTCTAAGTGGTAACTGTGGAGAGCTGCCTTCAGGCTTTGTCCAGAAGGAGTGTAAAGCAGTTTGTTTTACCAGAACATAATCTTATTGATACAGTTTAAGTGAAAAAGAACCACACAGTGTATTTATAAAAATATGTATCTATTATATAACACATACAGGTATCTCCTAGCCACAGATATACACAATGCACACAATACTTTTCAATAGAAACGGGTAAGTAGCATGTAATACACGGTGGTCACCAGTGGGAAGACTAAACCATATATTAAAATAGTGGTATGCAAATCACGACTTGAGTCAAGACTATACCCAGCAGACATAGAAGTGCCGGGGACCCACGGAACAACCCAAGGTAAGTATTCAGGATACCCACAGAGGCCGTGTGCAATGTGGGAACACGACCACGAGTTCAATCCAAGTCAATGGGTAAATCGCGGTTTCAATTTTAAAGAAGAAGGACCCTTCCCAGTGGACCCTGAAGAAACCCAGTGAAAGACAGAAGTTTAGAGAGCCACCCCACCCGTGGATACCTTAGGAACCAGGATGCCTGCACCAGGGGAGCCGGGTGCATAGGTGTGAAGTGACATCAGAAACCGCAGTCGAACCCAATGGAGGATTTCAGGAAGATGCCGCTGCTGGAGAAGGTGAAAGTGTTCGGTGGAACCCAAAGGTGGATTCAAGTCAAGAAGCACCTGAAAGCTGAGGTGAGAGAGTCTATGCCACTTGGAAGTGACCAGGTGACCTAGAAGACGAATGCCCACCGAAGTTGTGTGTTGCAGGAGAGTTGACGGTGACCTTGGAGCTGCAGCTGTGAGGACCAGGCAGTGCTGTGGAAGACCAGGAGCATTTCATGAGTTGTCCCACATTGGATGTCGACAGTTGAGGGGTCGGTGTCAGTCAGGAGCACTAACAAGCCTTGGAAACTGCAAACAAAGTGGAAAGCGAAGAAGGTGAAGTCGGGACCAGCAAGGTCCAGGTGACTCACCACAAGCAGAGGAGTCAGGGCAGGTCCCAAGCCATCAGAGGAGCCCAAATAATTAATGATGACCCTCAAGGGGACCCATAGGCCGTAGGCACTGGAGTCGCGAGAGGACGTAGAGCAGCTCACCAAAGAAGCAGGCCCACGATGCAAGTGATGTGGCGAGGACGAAGATCTTGGTCACTGGAGATGCTTGAGGTTGAGCCTACTTGGAGCCCAAAGATTTTGGTGGAAGGAAGCCAACACGCCTTTGAAACTGCAAGTCGATGCGGTGCACAGTGGTTCTGTTGCTGCAGGGAGCCCAGGATCAGTAGACCGGTCAGCTTAGTTGCTGTGCCTGCAGATGCAGGGAAAATACTCCTTCACTTCAAGGGAGATTCCTTCAGGTGTCTTGGATGCCCACAGCCCCTGGAAGGTTCCTGTATGGTGCACAGGAATGGATGTTGCAGCCGACGAGTAGGGCGAGGAGATCAGGAGCAGCAGGAGTTTTCCCGGTTGCAGCCTTGATGCCCCGAGTGAAGTCCAGCGAAGTCCAGAGTGCCCAGACGGTTGATGAAGAAGTGGTGTTTACAATTAATCTTGTCCCATGACGAATCTAGGGACCCACCCTCAGGTAAGCCCTTAAGTACTCTAAGGAAAGGGTTGGGACGGTTCAGGGTTCCCGCCCAGGGGAGGGGTCGGACAGTGGGGAGGATACTCCCATGTCCTTTGCCCAGTTGTGCACCAGAGCTGGAGCCAATGGAATATATGTATTTACTATGCATGTGATACATCACATGCCATTACAACGCGGTCGTTACAACAACCGCATTGTTACATCGGGAACCATTACATCACCGTTACAATGACTTGCTGTCGGGGGCGCGCTGGATTTAGGAATAGTATAATTTACTATTCCTACTCCAGTTTCTGCAACAGCAGGGAAGGTGTTGGATTGTAGATCCAACACCTTCTGCCCCCTACAGCAAGTCGTTGTAATGACTTGCGATGTAATGTTTTGCGATGTAACAACACCGTCGTTGTAACGACCGTGTTGTAATGGCACGCGTTGTATCGCATGCGATGTAAACGCTGTTTCCCGAGCCAATGGCTCCCTGAGCTGGTTTGAACTTGACTAAACAAGGAGGGCACAAAGTGCGCCATTCAAGCATACTGAACGGCGCTAGCAAGCTCTCCCGCCCGGAACCAATACACTAAACCCTGTCTGGTAGGTGGTCACACCTCCCTGTGACAGGATACATATTGTTCTGCCTTCCCCTGCTTGAGCATCACTCAGCAGCGGGAGGGCAGACTCGTGTGTCCGGTCGGCAGCAGCCATATTGTGCTGTCCGGGTCTAGAAGACTGGTACCGGAAGCACTGAGGGACTCCTGGAGGAGCTTTACATTGTATGGAATCATACCTCCCACACCGTTTACGGTTGCATGGAATCCTACCTCCCACACTGTTTACAATGTGGGGGTATGATTCCAACATGTGTAATACCGAACACGATAAGATTCGTAACAGCCAATTTTGAGATGGTCATCACATAATGACGCGGTGCCTCTCTATATGGTATATGGCTGTCTCACTTACAACCCGGGAGAATGGACTCCATAAGCTGTAGGGGTGTCCTGCTCATGCAGGGGCACCCTCACACTTACAATACTGAAGGCAGGGTGCTTGGTTCCAATTTCTGAATTTCTGCCTTAGGGGTGAACTTATAGGTTTTAAGTGCAGTGACCTTAAATATAGGGAAACCCATATCTTTTGTAAGTGGTGCTAGCACCAGCTTCCGCAGGCTGCAATGGCAGGCCTGTAGTTACAAATTGAGTGGTCTCCCATGGGTGGCATATTGCATGCTTCAGCCCATGGGGGACCCCTGGTGTACCTATGCCCTGGGTACCTTAGTACCATAATCTAGGGACTTGCAAGGGTACACCAGTAGCCAATCTAGGGTGTACCTAAGAACTCACTGTGTTCAATTTGGGGAAGAAGCACAGAGACTGGGGTCCTGATTAGCAGGATCCCAGTGAGACTAGTCAGAAAAACATGACACCAGCAAAAAGTGAGGGGTGACCATGAAAGCAGATCCTACTTTCCTGCAGGCACTGTTAAAGTGTGGTAGTGAGGGAATCCGTGGTGAAGGTGGTCATCACCTTCACCATGGATGGGGGGGAGCCAACAAACATTGGAGCACTGGGCGCCACCATTGCAGGAAGGCAGAATGGCTCAGCAAATAATTTGAAACACTGACTTAGACAAAATACAAAAAAAACATATGAATTATACACACATTTATAGTGCCTTAACATGTTTGTCGGATTACTGGGGAAAACATGGATGGTTGGAATGTATATGTGAGCTTTAAAAATAGCTCACTTGATTGGCTTTGCAATACAACGTAAAGGTCTGATCAAAATAAAAGGATTTAATTATGTTTTTTATGTACGGAATGTCTGTCTGTTGCATAAATAATGTGTGCCCTGTGCAGAGTCCATTACTGTTACACGGGCTGTATTCATTGTAAAGTATGCACCATTGATTTACCTTCTTTCGTGATGAAACTGTAGGCTTTTTTTTAGGTTTTCTAAGACTGGGTGTCAGACTCAAAAATGCAGATCTGAATTTTATCTGCACCACTTACATACTGATCTGAGAAGCTCATGCCTTAAAAGGGAAAAAGCAAAAATGTGCCCCAGAATGAAAAGTATTTTTGGCAAATAATGTCAGAACTAGCAGTTACCGTACATAACATGAGGCCAACGTGGCAGCTATTCTTTGACTGTAGGACACACTAACAAGGTATATTTTGCATTCATGTTAAAACCAGCGGATCACGTTTCAAACCCTGTTACCTAACACGTGTCATAGGTCGCCCGTCTCAATATATGGACGATCGTTTCAAGGAGGTCTGTGGCAATGTTGGCTCCTTCAGCCAGATTTGATATCCTGTTTGAAAGATTTGATGACGTAATATCCATATATGAAACCTCGAGATTACAAATTTAGAGTCTAGCAGGGCCTACTCAGTCTTTTACCTGTCTGAGGTTAAGAAAACTAAAGAGTTTGATTATGCATTGACAGATGCCACTGAGAAATATATTGTGCTACAGCAACAAATGATGGACGGAATGCTGAGTAAATCAAACATTCACCCCCAGTCAAGAGATCTGGGTTAAGCTCATCATTCTTTTGGTCACTATGCTACCCCAGTTTGGACCCAGCCATATGCAAATCGGTATTGACCATGCACCTCATGGGAACAGTCCAGCACGAACTGCCAAGCCGGGTCCTCACTGGACCGGAAAGAAGAATCCTGGTACTGGTTTTGTGGTCCCCCCCCTCATCAGCCAGGCTTGCTTGACTCCAGTGGCACAGCGAGCAAGGGACCCATGTTTTGGCATACCCCTCCCACTTAGTGCGAATAGTGATACAGCAAGAATTGATGGACGGATTGTATGATGAAGGCATGGTGAGCAAAAGAATGATGGATTTAACCCAGATCTCTTTACTTGGGGTGAATGTTTGATTTGTTCCTCGTTCCGTCCATCATTTGTGTGTCTTTTGCTTTCTTGCTCTAAGTGCGTCAGCATGCCCAGACATGGGTCCCTTGCTCACTGTGCCACTGGATTCAAGCTAGCCTGGCTGATGAGGGGTGATACCCCAAAACCAGTCCCAGGATGCTTCTTTCTGGTCCAGGGAGGACCTGGCTTAGCAGTTCAGACTGAACTGTTCCCATGAGGAGCAGGGTCAAGACTGTTTTGCTGGCTGGGTCTAAACTGGGGTGGCATGGTGAGCGAGCAAAAGAACGATGGATTTAACCTAGATCTCTTGACTGAGGGTGAATGTTTGATTTGTTCTGCATTCCGTCCATCATTTGTGTGTCTTTTCTGAGAAATATATGGCAGGGTCTAAAGTATTCATTCATTAATTTGCTATGTTCTATGGTTGTAGCCCTGCTTCACTTTGTTTGCTTAAAAATACCAAATTACTTGCACAAAGAGGGCTTTTATGAATATTTCTCTGATTACATGGGCATAACACCTTTGTTCTACTCGCAATGAAGTGTCACTTTAAGTATCACACATATGGGGTGGCAATGTCACACATGAACACACAGAAAACTTGGAAATGTCACACAAACTGAAAACTTGGCAGCTATGTGCCCTTGGCTTTCTCTGTGCCCTCCGTACCCAGTCTCCTGCCAGAACTCACACATTGTCTATGTGCTGGTTCCTCGAAGCCCTTTTACCAGAGAACAAGGTGCTCATATGGCTTCCCATTGACAAGGTCTCTCAGCAGCGCAGTACTTTATGGCTTGCTTTGGCACAGCTCTCCACTCTACATGAAAGGCAGTTGATGTTGCCTTTACAAGGCCTCTCAGTGGCGCAATACCCCACAGCTTGCATTGGCACAGCCCCTCATTCTTTATGATAGGTGATTGGCAGTAAAGGTGGAAGAGCCACTGCAGGGTCAAGACATATACTCTGTGGCTCTGGCTCAGCTCGAGGTCCTCTTGAACCCTCGAGCCCAAATGAGCAGAGTTTGCATCTGGCTTCTGGCTGCCACCCAAAGCATTAATCTTTTATGTAAAATGGGGGAAAGTGATGTCAATCTAGTGTCTGAATTGCATAATGTGAAACCAGAAAATATAGGATTAATGCCACCTTACACACTTGACCAAATTGTGTGGTCCTAGGCAAATATTTTATTTCACTATGCCTCCTCTTTCTTTATTATTGCATATTAGTGCATCCTGCAATATTGAGTCATGGAATGCAAACTATACACAATGCTGCTGAGTATAGTGTGGTGCTTCAGCTTGTCGATATCTGCACAACATTTCAGGCATCTAGAGCAGATTGCGAACGAGGATTCAACCTCATGAACATATTAACAGTAGATTGAGAAAAATACTAGAGGAGAAGCATTTGGATATGCTGATGAGGACGAAGGCCTACCTCCCGAATGGGAAAGTTAGCCTTGATAGAGTTTATCAGCACTGGAGAAATGGCAGGATCTGAAGTGAGAAGCAAACAAGTCACCCGTCTAGTGATGGCACTTGACTTGTTTGAACGGCCCCCTCCCACAGTCCATGTTTGCCTGGATGTGAAACATTTCACAAACTATCGCTCAGAGGGGATATCCTGACATTACTCGGTAGCTTGCACACCAAATTGTAATATCTTATGTAATTGTGCAATTAGTGTGTATGGGATCCTGTATAGGGTCCCAACATTTCCTCAACCTATGAACAGTGCTCCAATTGAGAATCTTTAGTAATATCTTAGAATGGTAGAACCGTTGGAGCCCTGTCCTTTTCTAAACCTGGAGTGTACTTGTCTGTGTAACCAATTCATGTCATGTTGTGTGTTTCTAAATTGCAAACCTGTCTTAAGGCTCCCTCATGTGGTGCTGTATGTGTGGAGATTCACCTTCTTTTCACCTTTTTACGCAAAAGTTTGGAGTGGTATTTGCACTGATATTTGTCGCTGCACTCGCATGCATGGTCGGGTTCTTGGTGCACATAGCCTTGGCTGCAGCGCACAGAGACTTTACACTGCCAAACACAGAGGAAAAAAATAGAGGGAACATTGGTTGGCCATATGCTCCAGTTGAGCCATTGAGATCGGCTACCTTCTGGTTTCCTTTGCCACTGATGTGTTTCTGATGGCTGTGTCTGCAGGGCGACAGGTGGGAGGCTTGGGGCGTTGCTGCTCTCCCCTCCGCTCCTTCAGTTGGTTTTCGGCTACAGTGGTTTCCTCTTTTCCTTTGGTTTCTGAGGGTATCTTGCCTGCCTTTGGTTCTGTTCCTCTGTCTGGCACTGTGGGGCGTTTCCGTTTCTGTGTGCCCCTCTGACACTTCCTGTTTATTTTCTACGCCATGCTTTGTTTCCCAGGTCTGTAGCTTTTATTGGTCTCCTGGGCTGGCAGAGAGGGGCTCTTACCATCTCTCGCGCCTTTGTCCTGTTGGTTCAGGTTGGCCTTTTCCCTTTCTTTTTCTGTCACTGGCCTACCTGTTCTAGCGTGTTTTCCTGGGTGGTCTGCCAGGAATGTTTCTGCCCTCTGGGCAGCTTTATCTGGTGGTTCCTTCTGGGTATTTGCTTTGCTACCAATTGGGCTGTGCTTCGCCCTTTCATGGCCCATGGCTGTTTGCCCTTAAGGGGTGATAGGTTCCTGCTCTAAAACAAATAAAATGCATGTGAGAGTGGGGCCATGGAGAGATGAGAGACACTAGTGAAGCGTGGTAGTGAGGGAATCAGTGAAGAAGATCAGGGGGCGGGACCAAAAATGATCGTCGCACCGAGCGTCACCAGTGCTAAAGTGGGCCCTGGTGTGTTGTTTTGGTTCACGCATGCGCAAGATGGCCTCTGTTAACCTGCATGAGCTTCCTTTCATTTTGGACACCCTTGGATGTGGCGCGCATGGAGGGCATATATAAACTTCCATGTGTTGCTGCTAGGTCTTTCTGGTACAGTTAAGTTCCAAAGTTTATTGTATTAAGATGGGCAAACATTCCAGTATACGGAGACGTGATTTTCTTCCATCTGCCTCTTCTTGCTCTCCGGATACATCTCCCTCTCCGAAGCACTCTAGGTATGGGAGGGTGGAGGAAGAGCAGAGAATTCAGAGAATTGTTTTACAGACTCTTTCTGCTCTTAAAGGGGAGGCTGTCCCTGTAGGAGAGTAGGATCTGCCTCTTATGGTTACCCCCACTTTTTGCTGATGTAGCACTGTTTTCGACTTAGACTGACTGTGGTACTGCTATTTAAGGCCCCAGTCTATCTGCTTTCTCCTGTAAATTGATTGCATGTACTTTAGGTACACTCCAGATTGGATTCTGGGGTACCCTTATAAGTCCCTAGTAGAGGTACACCATGTACCCAGGGCATAGGTACCCCAGAGGCCTCTCAGGGGCTGAAGCATGTATTGTGCCACCCCTGTGAGACCATTCAAAATGACACCACAGGTCTGCTACTGCAGCCTACGTAAGGTGGTGCATGCACCCCTTACTTAGATATAGGTTCCCTATATCTATTCTAAATTACGACACATTTAAACCTATCAGTCACCCCTATGGCAGGCCTTAACAATCCTGAAGGCAAAAGACACACAATTGATGGACGGAATGCAAAGCAAATCAAAACATTCACCCCCAGTCAAGAGATCTGGGTTAAATCCATCATTCTTTTGCTCACCGTGCCACCCCAGTTTAGACCTGGCCATATGCAAATCAGTCTTGACCCTGTGCCTCATGGGAACAGTCCAGCCCGAACTGCCAAGCCAGGTCCTCCCTGGACCGGAAACAAGCATCCTAGGACCGGTTTTGGGATTTTCCCCCCTCTTCAGGCAGGATAGCTGGATTGGCAAAGTGAGCTAAAGAACGATGATGGATTCAACCCAGATCTGTGACTGGGGGTGAGTGTCTGAAAAAGTGTCATCGCTCCATCCATCATCGCCTTGTATTTGCTTTGTTCGCCCTAAGTTGGCAGGGTATGCCCAGGCGTGGGTCCCTTGCTAACTTTGCCACTGGATTCAAGCTAGCCTGGCTGATGAGGGCTGTTAGCCCGAAACCGGTCCCAGGATGCTTGTTTCCGGTCCAGGGACGACATGGCTTGGCAGTTCGGGCTGGACTGTTCCCATGAGGCACAGGGTCAGACTGATTTGCCTATAGCTGTGTCTGAACTGGGGTGGCAAAGTGAGCTAGAGAACGATGATGGATTCAACCCAGATATGTGACTTGGGGGTGAGTGTCTGAAAAGTGTCAGCGCTCCGTCCATCATCTCCTTGTGTTTGGCCTGCATGAGTAGGGGCCCTCTGCAGCCTTCGGAATTTGTTCTCCGGGGTTGTCTGTGATGCAGCCAACCATATATATTTAAGTGCATTATAAACTCGTGGTAAATGCTAACTTTAAAACGGCTGCTTAGAAACATGTTGTGTTTGGTGTCATACACCTTGGAATTATTCCTCCCCGCCAGTAGCTGGCAGGGGAGGTATGACTTCACCCTTCTAGAGGGACCTATGTGGATCACCGGTCTACCCGGTACCAGCTTTCTTGACCGGGCATCACAAAATGGATGCTGCCAGCCACAGACTCGAGTCTGCCCTCCTGCTGCTGAGCCACGCTCAAGCAGAGGAAGGCCTGATAATAGGTTTCCTGTCACAGGGAGGTGTGACCACCTCCCAGACAGGTTTTAATGTGTTGGGGCCGGGTGGGTGCACTCTCAGAGTACTAGAAAGTCTGCACTGGGGGCACATTTGTTGTCCCCATGCATAGTTCAGCTCAAACCAGTTCCAGGAGCCATTTGCTCCTGCTCTGACATGGAACTGGACAAACAACATGGGTTAGCCACCCCTCTGTGCTGCCCCTCCCCTAACAGGGTCCCCAGAGTCAACCAACCTCTTCCATGGGTATAAAGTGGGAAACCTGATTCCAGGGCTTTGGATTTTACCTGGACTAAACTCTGCAACAGAAAATAGGTACTTTGACGGTCTACTCTTCACTGGATGACAGAAGAATCTCCGTTGGAGTAAAGGAGTGACTCTCCTGCAGCAGCAGGCACCTAAACGCATCTGACCGGTTTGCATCTCCCGAGCGCTTTAGAATTTCTGCAACACAAGAGGTGGGTTCCCAAGTGTCCCTGAGGTCGATCTGCCCTCTCAGCAATCCTAAGACTAGTATCCCTCGTGGGGACCGTGCAACCCGAACCCCTGTGCACCGTGTACTTTTGCAGCAGCATATGCTTTTTGGCGATCCCTGAGGCTGTGCTTTGGACTACATGTAGTCCCGACCCCGAGCAGCATTTCCACCGAAGATCTCTGGCCTCCATTCCACGAGTACTCCGTGGGCTGGTGCTTTGTGAATCCGCTCGAGGTCACCTCGCGATCCCTGGTCCGTTGGCCTGTGGGTCCTGGCGAGGGTCACTTTGATTTTCCTCGGGCTTCCCTGGTTGCTCCAGACGTGTCCTGACTCCCCATAGCTTGGAGGGTCTCCTGGACCTTGCTGGTCCACATTGTAGCCTGTTTCCTCTGCCCGCGTGGGTTGCCTTGGCCAAGGATTGTTGGTGTTCAATCCAGACACTGACCTCTCCACACTCGACATCCTTCGTGGGACAGCTCACCTCCGGACTTTGGTCATCGTTGATGTCTCCTGGTCCCCGTGGCTGCAGAGTCAAGCATCCTATCTTCACACCTGAAGCAACCCGACATCAGTGGGCATTCGTCTCTCGAGCCCCTGGTCACCCTGAAGTGACCCAGACTCTGTCCCCTCTGCTTTAAGGTTCTTCTCACCTCGGATCCAGGCTTGGATTCCACCAGACACTTTTCATCTTCTGGGCAGCAGCACTTCTTCGCATCATGCCATTGAAAACGACGAGGGTTTCCAACACCACTTGACCCCTATGCACCCGGCTCCTCTGGGATAGGTAACATGGGTACCTCGGTACTCACAAGGGTGCTGGCTTTAGAACCTTCTATGTTCCAGAAGGTTTGCTTGAAGTCCTCTCCGAAGTGTCCTTAAACTGTAATTTTCCAACCACGACTTTCCAATAGGGTTGTACGGAGCACGGGCGTCTGTGTTCCACACTGCACTCATCCGCCGTGGGCTCCCTGTGTCACTCCTTTGGGTGGTTCCTTGGGGTCCCAGAGATTCTACTTGCTCTAGGCCCGGTGCCTATTTAAGTCGTTGTTGTTATACCATTTTTTTTGTATATGGTTCTTTCTCCCCCTAGAGCCCGCTGTGTATTGTGCTATTTACTGAGGTTCTATTGATTAAGTATTGTGTGCTTTATGTTCTAATCTCGTATAGAGATTAGTAGATAGTGTTTAGTAATAAATACATATTTTTTATATGACACTTGTGTGGTTCTCCTTCCATTAGATCACTCCGGAGATTCTGCTCTGGTAAAACTAGCTGCTTTACATTCCTTCAAGACTTAGCCTGAAGGCTGCTCTCCATAGCTACCACTAGGATAGCTTTCTATAAAGGTTATCTTTGACCTAATCACCATAAGGGTCATTTGGACTGGTGCAAAGTGCCCATTTTAATAAGTGGACAGCATATACCAGGCCAACTTCTCACAAGATGGTCCAATAAAGCTGGGATAAAAACAGAGAACAGTAGTTTCCAACTTAGGGGAGGCCATCCAACTTGCCTACGGATGGGTAAATAAGCCATGCACAAGCCCACCAAGCAGGAGGCCTTGGTTCAACTCTAATTCAAAATCACATAATGTAAGAAGGGCTAGGTACATAAGTGCGAACACCATATGGTACCCCAATAGGGCGGGCACACCTGTCAGAGGTAGATGGGAATTGTCCAGCTAGAAGGACTGGTAACCTGTCCGAGGTAGATGTGAATTGTCCAGCTAGAAGGGCTGGTAACTGCAAGTTGCAGGAGGTTATGGAGCCTGCCATGGTGGGGGATCCCCGGATATGATGGCGGTCACATCCGGGGCTTTGGCGGAGTTACAGGGCGATCCGGAGGCTTATTGGTACGAGGGGCACCCTTTCAGGAACACAATAGGGGTGCATTATGCCAAAATCCCAGGAGTCTTTACGGCAGGACCCTGGTTGAAAAACAACAGCGCCCGCTAGTCGTTCTGGCGGTTGTAAGCATGAGCAACCGGGGGCTTGCCTTGCAATGCTCCACCCCTAAAAACATGTGAGTAAAAGTTATGGACTGGTGGTCTATGGTCCATAAATAGTAACACCAATTGGGTTGGCCACAGTGCAGTTTGGCTCATCAGGTGGGCAAGGCAGCGTAGGTTAGTCACTGCTGCCTGCCCTTGGATCTCCCATAAGTTAACGCACCAAGTTAACATACTCCTTGTATGTAATAAACCTGCAGCAAACTGTTTTCCAACAATACTTGTTTATTTTGCGCAGCACAACGAATTACTGCTAGGCGGGGGGGGGGGGGGGTTGCCGATATCGGCACTACGTGGCTTCAAAGCACCTGCTGCGTGTCTGCGGCCGACACACGAGCAGGTGCTGGCACGGGAAGGGGCTGGCGGGCACGAGAAAGACGTGTGAATGGGTGTGGGGGGCTGTATGTGAAGGGATGACGCCAGGTTGCAAGTCAGGCCCCTGGAGGGGTGAACAGGCCTGTGCGGTGGCAGGCAGGGGCCCCTATCAATAGTGCAGCAGCGCAGTAGCACAACTGCGCAAGGGCGTGAGGGGGCTTCGGCACCCACATGATGGCTTTCTCTTAGTTCCTCTTGATTGCATTAAGGTCCAGAACACCCTAGTGAGGGCGAGAGGTCTTCTCACTGCAAAGTCTGAAGGTGATTGTGGTGCGGGGCTGCGAATGCTGTGAGAGGATGCAGGCTGACTGGGAGCAGGTCTGTGAGAATACGCAGCTTAGATACAAGGCCTGTGAGATCCCCTTTTTCTCTGGTCACGTGCTGTTAGGTTGCATCGAGAAGTGAGGTGAGTGGCTTGTCTCCCCCCCCCCCCCCCGGGTCCCACCTCTAAGGGCCATTGATCGTGGGGTGACCTCCCGGCATTATAGCAAATTCTCCCCCCTTTCCTGGCCCCTTTCCTGGCCTCTCCCGGCTGCCTGCAGGAGGCCTCTGGTGACGGTGCCCGCAGGGTGGTGACGTGGCACGGGATGGGTGAGGGGGATAAGACTCCTGCAACGCGTTGTTCCCATCCATAGATTAGACCTCCAGGTGACGGGTCGCACATGTTCGAAGCTGCCTTGGTGACCAGAATTAAGCACAGCCCCCACCCCCCCAGAGTGTAAAAGATTTGCTTGGAGTACTTCGTGCAAGCCCTTAGTGCAGGGGTTGAGGCCTTACATACAGGCAAACTCTAGGACCATCTTCGACTGTCGGAATGCGGCTGACCGTGGCCCCCGCAGGGGGCCACTAGAGAGGTCAGCCATCTAGTGTCATCTGGGCACCACACACCTCCTTCCCCCCCTTTTAGGGGCAGGGACTCGGGCGGAATCCACGCAGCCTGATCGTGGCATGCTATGGAGCGTCACTTCCTGGGCGCCTGGTCTGGGGGAGGGTATATAGGCCTCCCCACCATCTTGCGACCTCTTTTGCATGCCCGACACGCCGTCTTCAAGGGTTATGCGATCGCCGTGTCGAGATTAGCTGGGGGGAGGTCGCGTTTTGCGAGGGGAGTCGTCGAGGCCATGGGCCAGCATAAGGGGGAGCCCGCCGCAGAGGTTTCCCTTGTGGATGAGCTTGCCCAGTTCAGTGGAGTGCTCATTGCAGGCAGCAGGCTGGGGCTGATTGGCCTGGTCATCGTCGTGGGGCCGATTATCTGGTGGGCTGAGGTGAATGCTAAATAAGGCTTACTGCCACCCGGTCGGCTGCTTCAAGCCCGCTTCACTCTCTAAGGTAGCGGGTGCTACTGCAGAGTCTCCGGTTCCGGCTGGGCCTAGTGGGCGTGGGGGGCCGAGTGGTGTCAGAGGTTGGCCCGACTGCTTGTTCGCACGTCTCGCCTCGTTCCCCCGCCAGCTTTCCTGCGGACCATATGTAAGCGGAAGAGGGGTAGTCGATAACCACCTGCGGGCAGAGTATAATCACACGCTCCGGGTGCTCGCTCCGCCGTGGGAGATGGGGGCGAGGGGTACCTGCGATCCGCTCCTTCAGTTCACTCCCCCCCCACGACTTTGTATGATAAATAATGTTTCTTCCGGGGCCCTTTGGCTGGGCATACAGATTTTCTAGTGTTCGGGGGCCGCAGGCTTACATCTCTGCATGCCACCTTATTCGAAAGTGGGCGGCATACATGTGCGGATCACAGAGCGAGGTCTGACTTTGTTGTTGGGGTGTCTTCCCATGTGGGGCCCGTGGGGTGTTCGCTGTGGTAATGCGAGGCGGGCCATGTGTTCCAAATCCTGCACCCCACACACCCTCCCCCCCCCCTTCCTTGGATCATCTCCTGCCTCGTTGCTGGGCGGGTCACCGGCGCCGCTGAGGCAGCTGTAGCACAGGCCGCGTAACTGGGACAGAGAGTTAGTGGCTAGGGCGGTCGGCTTTTAGGCCGGGGACCCTGGTTCGAGCAAGGCAAGAGTCTCATACAGCCCCTGATGATGCGATCACTTTATCTACCCGAGCGTAGGGTAACAGGGTTTGGGTGCGCAAAGCCCCTGCCCTGCACCCCGTGATGTCCACATGTTCAGGGTTTCGGGTAGGATTGGAAGCGTGATTTGGGCGTGGTGGCTCACCAGCAAGGTCAGGCGTCGAGGTCGGTCGACACGGTGCTGTGGAGCGTTTCTCCGGTTTTCAGCACAGTGGAAGGTGCCGTGCGCTGTAGCGGGGTCGGGTCCCTTCGTCGGCTACATTGGGTAGGACGAGACTGTGTATAAATGTCTTCCGATGTAATTGTTAAGCCCTGTCATTATGTTACGGGATGCAGGCTTTTGCTTTCAGAGGTATGAAGGGGGGATTGTCAGTGCATCCTCCCCAACCGCTCCTGCCTGCACGAAAGAGGTGTGTAAGGTTCGCATCGGTGGGCCTGGCAGGGGGGAGGAAAGGCCCTGATAGTTGGCAGTGCCGGGCCAGACTGCAGGAGGGCTTAAGGTCCCTCCACAGCCAGCGGTGAGTTGCAAGGCCCTTGCCTTCGAGTTTTCGCATCGGGCCTCACTACATATGGACCACAGAATTCAGTGTTTAATTGACAGTTGGTGTGGGGCACGCAGGGACCGGGCGGGGCTCTTCTACTGTCCTTGTGTGCTGTCCCACACACCTGACTGTTGGGCACCTCGTGGCTGTCTATTCTGCTCATTTGCAGCGGGTCCAGAGCTGTGGGGGAGCTGTGGGTTACGTGCCCCTGGGGCCGGTTTATGCTCCTCATTTAGTGCGGATGCACTGTGAGGTGCTGATGGGCACAGCATGGAGGACCGGGTGAAGCTACCCCCTCCCCTGGGTGTACTTGCTGCTTGGAAAAGGTGTGACACTTCCGATGCCGAGATGGAGTGTGTGAGAAGTTGGCCTGGCATATGCTGTCTCCTAGTTATAGGGGACACCTTGCACCAGTCCAATTCTACTCTTATAGATGATAGGTTTAAGACAACCTTTAAAGAAAGCTATCCTAGTGGTAGCTGTGGAGAGCAGCCTTCAGGCTAAGTCTTGAAGAAGTGTTAAGCTTATTGTTTTACCATAGATAACCTCTTGAATGACCAAATGAAAGAGTAGCCCATACAGGTATATATATAAAATATATGTATTTATTCTAGACAGAATCCCACAGGTCTCTTAATAAGTTACAATTCAAACAAGCATTGATAGATACAATAAATAGCACTGGAATCATAGGGCCCCAGGGGGGGACCAAACCATATATTAAAAAAGTGGTATAAGAACCACGACAATTCTATAGACAATGCCTAGGGCATTTAGGATCGCTGGCCCCTTAAGAATCCACCCCAGGTTATGAGGAAGGGGGCCCACGGGAGGCACGTGCAGTGGAAATAGCTGCTATCGGGATCTCTATTAAAGCCTATGGAGAATGTCGCGGTTTGATTTAAACAGATTAAAGACACTTCTAGCAGGAGTTCAAAGGTAAAAAGTTAGAGTTAAGCTTTTGAGGAGCCCACTACCACGAGAGTACTGAGGTACCACTGTTACCTGCCCCAGGGAAGCCGGGTGCATAGGTCGTTTTCGATGTCGGGTCGCGGGCTGATTTTCAATGGGAAAATGTACAAAACTGCTGCTAGCCAAAAGCATCGATGATGCCGTGAAGATTGAAGTTGTAGATCTTGAAGAGAAGAACCTGAAACCAGAGGGGACAGAATCTGGGTCACGGCACAGTGACCAGGGAGCTCAAAGGAAAGAGCCCTTCAATGTCGGGTGCTTCAAGTGGAAAGAGGTGTAGCTTGGATCTGCAGCCACGGGCTCCGGGAGGCTTCAAGGAAGGCCAGCTTCGGGAGGGTGACTGTCCCACGTCGGATGAGAGTCGCTGCGGTGTTAGTGTCCGGATTGGATCCACTAAGCCTTGGCAACCGCAACCCACGCAAGATGAACAAATCAGCTACTGGTGCAGACCCACGAGGTCTGTGAGAGGTCTCCTTTGGAGAGACTGTAGAGCAGGCCTGGAGCAACCAGGGGAACTCTTAAATGTCGAGATTGTCCTCCGCTAGGGCCCACAAGTCTGGAGACAAGGGACTGCGGAAGGCAGCAAAATGGAGTGCGTAAAAGGGAGCCCACGGGCCACTGGAGGGGGCTAGGGCGCTGGTCTTTGGCACAATTGCTGCTTGGTGGTTGGCTCAAAAATGGGCCAAAGCACAACTTCCCCACTGGTCAGGGTCGTGTGCTATGCAAGAGGTGGCCGATGTCCTGGGGTATTGGGAATCTCGGCACCCACGCGGTCCACGGTGCTCAGACTTGCTGTGCACAGTCACTGGCCTCTGGGATGCTTAGGAAACCCACCTCAAGGTTGCTGGGAGTCGGCGAAGTCCGTAGGAGCAGCGAAGTTCCAACCGGGTCACTTGCAGTGTTTCAGGTGCCTGCCAAGCAGGGGGGCAACTCCTTTACCCCAAGGGAGATTTCTTCAGTCAGCTGGGCAGCAGCTCGTCGAAGGTCAAGTCTGTGAAGTCCAAGATTAATCTGAGGCTCTGGGGCCACATTATTCACCTTTATCCCCAAGATTAGGGGAGTGTCCAGAGTAGTGTCCACCAATGAGAGGTGAGGCGGGAAAGGGTGGCTACACCCTCTCCCCTTTGTGTGTTTCCCGCCTGGGCGATGGGCAGGATGCCCCTGAACCGGTTCCAGGCGGTGTATGCAGAATGTAGGCGCTGTAGCTGCCTACGTGCAACTCTGAAAGGCAACATATGGTGCACCCACCCAGTTCCAATCCACATATCCTGTCTGGGGAGATGCTAGCACCTCCCTGCCACAGGAGCCCTATTGTCCAGCTGGCGAGCCTGGGATTTTCCCCAGCAACAGCCAGCCAGAGTCGTGTGGGTGGCGGGTAGTAGCCATTTTGTACTACGTGTGCACTTTTAAATTGGTGTCTAAATTCTGCCGCTTTTCCCATATCGCCCCTCTAGCAGGGGGGAATCATGCCCTCATGCCCATGGCTGGACTGGGGGTAGGATTCCTACATGTTTGACACCAAACACGATATGGTTCTGTGTAGCCATTCTCAAGTTATCACGCTATCGCGATAGACTTATAATGTGGTTAAGAGTATATGGTATGGCTACACTACAAACAACCCAGCAATGATTTTACGAAGGTTGCAGAGAGGCCCTACTCAGGTAGGGGTCCCCCCTCACACATACCTCAGCACCCTGCCTTGTAGGATTAGCAAGGCCTGCTATAGGGGTGACCTATGACAGTATATGTGTTGTAATGGGGTGGGATATAGGGTACCTATATTCCTGTAAGGGGTTCTAGCACCACCTTACCCAGACTACAGTAGTGGTCTGGTGGTGTCAGTTTGTATGGCTGTCCCAGGGTGGCACAATAAGTGCTGCAGCCCTGGTAGGCCTACTGAGGGACCCATGCCCTGGGTACCTAGGGTACAATCTACAAGGGACTGTCAGGGCATCCTCAGCATCCAATTGGTTTGTACCTAGGGTACTCACATCAGTTTTAAGGAGAAAGCAGATAGGCTGGGGTCCTGGATAGCGGGATCCCAGCCAGACTAGTCAAAAACCACTCAAATACCAGGCAAAACGTTGGGGGCAACCATTAGTCAGATTCCACCTTCCTACATATCCCCCCCCCAAACGAAAGGAGATAGGGCTAACCTTGTCCAGATAAGCCTTTATTTCCTGAGTGGCCATATAAGGAAGAACCTGCACTAGCATGGTTGCTCCCTGTCTCATGGTCCACTTGGGAAATCCTACCCCAAGGGGTTCTAGAGTTTCTCCAAAGTCTAGGGAAATCACCTGTATTGGTTTTTGGTACAGAGGTGGGCTGGTGGGGTGTCTGAGGCTGGAAGTGAGGCCCTATTTGGGGTGCTCTAAATCTCCTCAGGTCACTGGTCACCATGGAAGCCTTTCTACCCATGACTGTGTCATATCTGGCCCTAAGGGTCAACCTCTGGCTGCCTACAGCTGGGGGTTGGGTCCCTCTGGTTGGAATAGTGGAGGGCACTGGAATGTTTGGGGCAACTATGCCCCAGGTTTCCCTGTGCCCAACAGAGTCCATCTGGGGGGAACCTGTACCTAGGGGTAAGGGGGATCCCTCAGTTTGTAGAGGAATATTCACCTGGCTAGAACTATTCTGCTGGGTGTCCCTAATCTGCTGATGAGGGGGTTCCTCTGGACAGGGGCCCATTAAGGGTACACTGACCTCCCTGACCTCTGCAGCCCTGGGCTGACTGAGGCAGGGTAGAGAGGGGCAGGATACCTGCTCCAGACTGGGTGCCATCTTGGAAGGATCCCCTGCCATCAGAGCTGTGGTCAGGCCAGGCCTGTCCACTTCTGGGGCAGTTACTTCACAAGGGGCAGGATCAGTTCCCTTAGAAACTTGACCCTCACCTTTGGTCTGGTGGGGGGAGGACTGTTCCTCTCCCCCTATGCTCTCTGTTTGGGTGGAGTGATCCATAGTTTCAGGCTTCACTCCTTTTACTTTCTCCTGGGGTGGAGGTGAGGCCTTTAAGGTCTCATCCACTCTCTCAGGGATGCCTACCATTTTCAAATGGGCCTTGTGGTCTACCTCAGCCCAGGCTGAGATTTCCAGATCATTCCCCAGTAGGCAATCTACAGTCACGGTTGGGGACACTGCCACTCTCTTTGGGCCAGTGACCCCGCCCCAGCTGAGATTTACCACTGCCATGGGATGGTCTGTCCTAAGTCCATCTATATTGGTCACCTGGTAGCTAAACCCAGGTAAAAGCTGTTCTAGGGGCACTAGTCTCTTGGTCACCCTGGTGACACTAGCCCCTGTGTCCTTGTAGGCCACAGCCTTCTGACCATTGATCATGGGCTCTTGTCTGTACCTGCCCAAGATATTGGGACTCATGGTAAAGTTGGCAAACCCCATGCCACCATCACAGACTAGAGTTGCTTGTGTAGGGGACCTGGTTAGGCCAGAGTCCACCTGAGTTCCCCAAGAAAGCTCAACTAAGTTTTTGGGTGCACTCCCACCACCTGGGGATTACTACTGGTAGTAACAGGAGGTGTTGGAGCTGCAATGGGAGGAACATTTTCTTTATTGCCATTCTTTGGACAGCTGGAGTCAGTTTTCCAGTGGCCAGGTTGCTTACACACATGGCAATATGGTTTCTTGTTAGAAGAGGAAGGATTTTAGGACCCACCCCCAGCACTGGGGTTTTTGGGGCCCTTCAGAGGACTTTTCTGTTTTATTATCCCCACCTTTCTCTTTGGGCTTAGTGGAATCTTTCTTCTGGTCACCACCTTGGTTCTTGGGCCTGGTCCTGGTTCTGACCCATTTGTCTGCCTTCTTTCCCAAGTCTTGGGGAGAGGTCAGATCAGAGTCCACCAGGTGCTGGAGTAAGAGTTGGTTTTGACAATTATTAAGAATCTGCTCCCTCATGATGAGATTGTACAATCCTTGATAATCTTTTACTTTACTGCCATTTAACCAACCTTCCAATGCCTTGGTAGCACAATCCACAAAGTCTACCCAATCTTGATCCTGAGATTTTTGGGTGTCTCTGAACTTAAGTCTGTACTGATCAGTGGTTAAGCCAAACCCATCAATTAAAGCATCTCTCAAGATATAGTAATCATCTGCATCCTCTTCTCTTACAGAGAGGAGATTGTCTCTTCCTTTGTCTGCAAAGGAGAGCCAAAGGATTGCTGCCCACTGCTCTACTGGGACCCTTTGTACCTTACAGGCCCTCTCAAGAGCAGTGATCCATTTGTGGACATCATCCCCTGACTGATAGGGGGGCACAATCTTGTGGAGGTTCCTATTGTCAGGAGCTTTCTCTCTAACTCTAGGGGTTTCATTACTGCCACCAGGGGTCTCTAGACCCCATTTTCTTGAAGCTTTCTGAAGCTCCAGGGATTCCCTGTCCAATGCTAACTGTTCTCTCCTGAGCTGTAGTTTAGCCTGCTCAAACTGGATCAGTCTGCATTTCCTCTCTTGGGAGGATTCTCTTCTCTGAGAAGAGGTAGAGGTCCCTTTGGATCTCTCAGAATGGTTGGACCCCTCTGAGGGGGATCTGTTCCTTCTGTTTGGATCCACCATTCTCCCTTTAGGGATGGAGAGAGTGCCTCTTGGGCCATCACCTCCATGTTGTGAATGGTTTTGTTCATCCAGGTTAAGTTCATCTTCCTCTTCCTGGTCCTCATCAGAGTCCACCCCAGGGGTGTCCTCTTCTGGGGGATGCCCACCCAACCTGTCTACCCCATCAGACATTAAAGTCTGCTTATAGTCTGCTATGAGCAGGATTTCCCTGAGACTTTGGGTGTTGGCACCTTTGTTTGTCTTACGTTGCCTAGTGGTGCACATCTCCCTCAGCTCAGCAAAGGAGAGATGATCATATTTGTCGACTGGGACCCTCTGGGGTCCTTCCAGAGCCTTATGGGCACCTGAACTTAAAGACATTTCTAGTGTAGTGGTACTGGTGTATCTACCTACACTAGGTGTGGCCTACTGAACCCTTTCTTGAGTTGTAGTCAACGTGTGCTAAACCCTCTACACACAACTCCTAAGTTCAGTAGAACTTATTGTATTCTGAGCTTGAATTTATATGTACCTTTGGTACCAAGTGGCTTTCACTTTAGAATTTCAATTTGTTATCTGGTAAAATAATGGCAAGCTTGAATCCAACCGCTGCACACCAATGTGAGAAGTTGGCCTGGCATATGCTGTCTCCTAGTTATAGGGGACACCTTGCACCAGTCCAATTCGACTCTTATTGATGATAGGTTTAAGACAACCTTTAAAGAAAGCTATCCTAGTGGTAGCTGTGGAGAGCAGCCTTCAGGCTAAGTCTTGAAGGAGTGTTAAGCTTATTGTTTTACCATAGATAACCTCTTGAATGACCAAATGAAAGAGTAGCCCACACAGGTATATATATAAAATAGATATATTTATTCTAGACAGAATCCCACAGGTCTCTTTATGAGGCTGAGGCAAAGTTACAATTCAAACAAGCATTGATAGATACAATAAATAGCACTGGAACCATAGGGCCCCAGGGGGGGACCAAACCATATATTAAAAAAATGGTATAAGAACCATGCCAATTCTACAGACAATGCCTAGGGCATTTAGGATCGCTGGCCCCTTAAGAATCCACCCCAGGTTAAGAGGAAGGGGACCCACGGGAGGCACGTGCAGTGGAAATAGCTGCTATCGGGATCTCTATTAAAGCCTATGGAGAATGTTGCGGTTTAATTTAAACAGATTAAAGACACTTCTAGCAGGAGTTCAAAGTTAAAAACTTAGAGGTAAGCTTTTGAGGAGCCCACTACCACGAGAGTACCGAGGTACCACTGTTACCTGCCCCAGGGAAGCCGGGTGCATAGGTCGTTTTCGATGTCGGGTCGCGGGCTGATTTTCAATGGGAAAATGTACAAAACTGCTGCTAGCCAAAAGCGTTGATGATGCCGTGAAGATTGAAGTTGTAGATCTTGTAGAGAAGAACCTGAAAGCAGAGGGGACAGAGTCTGGGTCACGGCACAGTGACCAGGGAGCTCAAAGGAAAGAGCCCTTCAATGTCGGGTGCTTCAAGTGGAAAGAGGTGTAGCTTGGATCTGCAGCCACGGGCTCCGGGAGGATTCAAGGAAGGCCAGCTTCGGGAGGGCGACTGTCCCACGTCGGATGAGGGTCGCTGCGGTGTTAGTGTCCGGATTGGATCCACTAAGCATTGGCAACCGCAACCCACGCAAGATGAACAAATCAGCTACTGGTGCAGACCCACGAGGTCTGTGAGAGGTCTCCTTTGGAGAGACTGTAGAGCAGGCCTGGAGCAACCAGGGGAACTCTTAAATGTCGAGATTGTCCTCCGCTAGGGCCCACAAGTCGTGAGACAAGGTACCGCGGAAGGCAGCAAAATGGAGTGCGTAAAAGGGAGCCCACGGGCCACCGGAGGGGGCTAGGGCGCAGGTCTTTGGCACAATTGCTGCTTGGTGGTTGGCTCAAAAATGGGCCAAAGCACAACTTCCCCACTGGTCAGGGTCGTGTGCTATGCAAGAGGTTGCCGGTGTCCTGGGGTATTGGGAATCTCGGCACCCACGCGGTCCACGGTGCTCAGACTTGCTGTGCACACTCACTGGCCTCTGGGATGCTTAGGAAACCCACCTCAAGGTTGCTGGGAGTAGACGAAGTCCGTAGGAGCAGCGAAGTTCCAACCGGGTCACTTGCAGTGTTTCAGGTGCCTGCCAAGCAGGGGGATATCTCCTTTACCCCAAGGGAGATTTCTTCAGTCAGCTGGGCAGCAGCTCGTCGAAGGTCAAGTCTGTAAAGTCCAGGATTAATCTGAGGCTCTGGGGCCACGTTATTCACCTTTATCCCCAAGATTAGGGGAGTGTCCAGAGTAGTGTCCACCAATGAGAGGTGAGGCGGGAAAGGGTGGCTACACCCTCTCCCCTTTGTGTGTTTCCCGCCTGGGCGATGGGCAGGATGCCCCTGAACCGGTTCCAGGCGGTGTATGCAGAATGTAGGCGCTGTCGCTGCCTACGTGCAACTCTGAAAGGCAACATATGGTGCACCCACCCAGTTCCAATCCACATATCCTGTCTGGGGAGATGCTAGCACCTCCCTGCCACAGGAGCCCTATTGTCCAGCTGGCGAGGCTGGCATTTTCCCCAGCAACAGCCAGCCAGAGTCGTGTGGGTGGCGGGTAGTAGCCATTTTGTACTACGTGTGCACTTTTAAATTGGTGTCTAAATTCTGCCGCTTTTCCCATATCGCCCCTCTAGCAGGGGGGAATCGTGCCCTCATGCCCATGGCTGGACTGGGGGTAGGATTCCTACATGTTTGACACCAAACACGATATGGTTCTGTGTAGCCATTCTCAAGTTATCACGCTATCGCGATAGACTTATAATGCGGTTAAGAGTATATGGTATGGCTACACTACAAACAACCCAGCAATGATTTTACGAAGGTTGCAGAGAGGCCCTACTCAGGTAGGGGTCCCCCCTCACACATACCTCAGCACCCTGCCGTGTAGGATTAGCAAGGCCTGCTATAGGGGTGACCTATGACAGTATATGTGTTGTAATGGGGAGGGATATAGGGTACCTATATCCCTGTAAGGGGTGCTAGCACCACCTTACCCAGACTACAGTAGTGGTCTGGTGGTGTCAGTTTGTATGGCTGTCCCAGGGTGGCACAATAAGTGCTGCAGCCCTGGTAGGCCTACTGAGGGACCCATGCCCTGGGTACCTAGGGTACCATTTACAAGGGACTGTCAGGGTATCCTCAGCATCCAATTGGTTTGTACCTAGGGTACTCACATCAGTTTTAAGGAGAAAGCAGATAGGCTGGGGTCCTGGATAGCGGGATCCCAGCCAGACTAGTCAAAAACCACTCAAATACCAGGCAAAAAGTTGGGGGCAACCATTAGTCAGATTCCACCTTCCTACAGAGTGCAAGGGGTGGATTCACCGGTTAGCGCTCTCTGTACAGTGTGAGGGGGCGTGAGTTAGGCCGGGTGTTTTTGTTGTATAGGAATGCAGTAATACATAAGTTCATAAGTTGATTTTAAAGAATCTAGCAGCCAGGGCGAACAGAGCGTTGTGAGGTGCCACGTGGTTGGCAGGCAGGATGCTGGGCGTTGGCAGGATGAGGCTTTCGGCCAGGGGGTAAACCAGGAAGCCTGTTGAAAACGCACCTCGGACATGGCTGCCAGCTTGTTTGTAGGCTGTCTGCATAAATTTAGGCCTGGCGCTATGGGTATGAGTGGCACACTTTATGCGTTGGAGCTGCTGCTCCAAAGTAGGGTTGTTATTCGGTTATCAAAAGATATCACGTCATGGAGTGCAGTGTTTTCAGGTGGCATATCATGCTTACTCAGCAGAGGCGGATGGAAACGTCCTGTGTTCAAGTTAGCCTACATTTTCCACGGACAGCTCCAGCTGGTTATAATCACATGAACGCTGAGTGTCAAGGGAATATTATCTATGCCCCTTTCCGCAGGTATCTGGCAAAAACCTGCAATCTTGATAGGCACTCTGAAACGATACTCTTTAAGTGCTTTAGGGAAACTTATTGTGAGAGGCCAGAAGTGCTGACTTTGGAGCGGGAAAGCCCGGTATACGTCGTGGTTTTGTTTACCATGCAACACTTATTAACTTAGCAGACAGTGGCTACAGGTCCCTGGCTATGCCAGTATCAGAACTCATTCCTGATGTCATTCCGGATATTTACATGTTCTTTCCTCCTCAGTAATTCAGAGAGTTTTCAGTCACTCCGGATTGTGGTTTGCATGTGCCCATCTACTGTACTTAACGGTGCCAGGCTGCTCAGACTGACTGTGTATATTTGTGATACTGTGCTTCATCTGAGCTACGTCAGTTTCATACCATACCAAGCAGGGGCACCAACTGCCTTGTTAAGCTGTTGTTAATCCTTACAATGTGGCTTACCAGCCAGAACTGCAGTGTTTGGTTCGAGTTTTCGCACTGGCTCACAAACCTGTGATTCTGGGCAAATTACTTGGGTCTACGTTAATTGACTGTGCCTTTGTGTAATGTTACTGGTCCTCATGTTAAAGCGCTACTATACCTGCGGGTCGGGTACACGCGATACATAACTGCAACAACTTGCCTGGGGTCCTCCACAGGCCATAGGGTGGGTGAATTCCATTATTCCAGCGAGTCGGAATAGGAAAGAAGCAGTTAGTTGGTCTATAAGGCAGTATTTGGCCCAGCAGGACAGCGCACAGAGGTTTGGACGGTGTTGCGTCCAGGAGAGAGTATAGAGCGGGCACATTGGCTGGCGTAACTTGTGGGCAAATGTCACCGCAGCACTCTGCAATGCAGGAAGGTCTAGGAGCCTCACATCATTGACCTTGAATAAGTCGTATTAGATTGCTTTCATCGCTCGCAAGGCCACAAGGGCCATGTTTTGGGCCAACTCTGTCAGGCATTGGGGGTGCGGTCTGGAGAGATGTGCATGGAGGGAAGGGCCCTGCAGTTCAGTCAGACACGTGACTAAATTGTCTCACTGGCGCTTGTGACAGTCTGCCACGAGTTGGCGCGGTCTGTCTATTTGAGAGATGACCCGACAGGCATGGATTTATTCAATTGCAATTAAAATCACTATTGCCTGCTGCCCAAGCCATTCGTATAGTTTGGAGGGCTTGGAATAGGCGGAATTATCACGCTTGCACGAGTGTCGGGGTTAGTAGTTGTGGTGTAACTATGATCGGCAGCACGGCAGGAGCAAGGTGTGGTGCAAAAGGAAGTGGCCGCCTGGCGTGAGTCCTGGCATATAGTGGCACAATTGTCAGGTGTTCTATAGAACTGCCTTACCGTATGTAGTGCAGGCGTATGCGGAGTCTAGTTTCGCGAAGTATTGGGCTTCTCTATGTATGTGTCGCCGTGAACAGCTCTAAGTCAGAACTTGTGTTTTACTCAGTTGGCATTGCGGTGCGTCTGCCTTGGTGGTAACCGGACAGGGTGTCCTGGGTGGGGCGAAACAGCATATCAGTTTGGGGTTGATTATTGGTGCATTAAACCAATTTGTACTGCCAGGGCGCCATAAAGTGGGAAGACCACTCGGGGGCAGTGTCTCTCACTTAGGCTGAACAGGAATGAATAATGTCTTCATTCACTAATACCGATAATGGGCATTGCTCCATCCTTCTCAGCAAGGTAGACCAAAGTGGTTCGACATGTCCTTTGACGTTGATGAGCGATTCATTCAATGCTTCTTACATAGAACTATTCTCGCCAATTTTAATTCAGTAGTTTGGATGGTGCCTTGTCTCAAATCCATCAATATTTCATTGACGATCTGGTGACTCGCTGTCCGCCGGTCCTTGTTGAAGACTGTCGCATGGCGCCATAGTTAAATCGTGGACCATGTAGGTTTCAATTGTTTGCCCCCCGGGTGTATGTCTGGATTGCGATATCAGGGGGGTTACTGGTTTGTGGCCGATTTTCGGGGAAGTGGCCCCCTTAGCTATTTCCTGCATGATGCAGAGGTTTCCTGGCGGTTCGTAATTGGCACTAATGCTTTAGACCTCTATTCCGTCCCACGTGTCCTCGTAATGCCCTCACTAGTGGGACGATATTGATAAGTTGGATACATGGCATCTAGTATTGGGACAATCGCCGAACCTCATATGCGCCTTACAAATCCAGGTTCAGCATCATAGGATTAGTGGAGAAATTCCAGCAGATGGTATTTTGTTGACCACAAAGGCAGAACAGGGTGATATGTCGCCTATGTCATTGAATTGGATGACATCTGCTTAGCAACAGGTGGATAGCCCATTGGGTGCTTGAGGCACATTGGATAATGGTGCAGGATAATTATTGTTTTCCTTGAGGAAACGGGGATCTTATGCTCAGGTTCCGTCTTTCTTTGCCTTCGGTTACCAGCCCAGTGGTGAGAAAGTACAATTTTACACTTACTCTGGGCAATTACAACGGAAGGAGAGGTGCTGCGAAGGCAAAGCCTCAGCCCCTGAGGGACTATGTTTAATTGTAGTTGTGTGGGAGTGGGGCTCGCAAGCTCGTCTCGTCTTGCTATGTCTGGTCGATGCAGCTAGAATGTGCACTCTGCAAACAAGGGCAGGTTACAGGTCACTTCAGTTAAGACATATTCACCCGCGCTTTAGCCAGGGCAGCAGGCGGGTTGTGGTAGTTGTCATCTAACAAGTGTGCTGCGGTGCAAAATGTTTGGTAAACACTGCGTTAAAGCACCATGGCGACAAGGTATTTAGACCATGTGGCATTCCCGATATTCAGGAAATGGCAGGTATTCGCATATAAAGTTCCCCTCTGGTTCCTACAGACTTGTCTGCCCCCTGGGTTATCCTTCTATGGGCTAGAACCAGAGACTGGAAGGGGCACCTGCTGCGACCTGTGTCCCAAATACGTTGTAAGTCAGTGCTGGGGTAGATGTACCTTGAAGAGCATGATTACTTCCTGGGTGGTATCTCCTAGCGGACCCACTGAAGTTGTACTGCAGCTAAGCAGGGAACTGGGAATCTGGGTTTCAGTCACTGTGGTAGGTTTAAAGCATCCAGGGTCGTAAATGGACAGTAGGTACTGTGCATCTGTGATCCGACGGCAGTTAGGCAAGCGGGTTGCACTGCGTAAGTTGTAATTGCATGAAAGGGTGAGGTGTCTCCTATAGGGGGCACACGACATATAGTTTCAAACCAGCTTTGATACCATTAAGGTGTTCACCAGGGTTTAGCAATCAAAGGGGTTTGTGCAATCGTCTGGTCAACGGGGCGAAGTAAGGGCACCCCAGAACCAAGGGTAGGTGACATGTTCCTGCAGTTAAGCACAAATGCCCCGCCCGGTTAGCTATATTAGCCCCGCTGGGTGGGGATGCTGTCAGCCATCATGGTGTGCTGCGGTCCCAAGAAATGGGGGAACAAGGTGTCAACCACAAAAGGCTACTATGTAAAGAGAACATTTGGCATGTCCAGTGTTCAACAAAAAATTAAAATTTAACGGAGCAGGTCATTTTCCACCGCTGGGGCTGCACAGGGTGCGAGGTGTGAACCCCCCCACCCCCCCACCCCCCCACCCCCCACCCCGCCTGCCATCTGGGAGTATTCTAGGAGGGGGGTAAAGTAGGACTAGCCTATCATTAATGTTAGACACCATTTTATAGACAGTGGGCACTGTTGCCCATAAGGAATAAGGGATGCATGGCAAGGGCAGGAGGGCACCCTTGCTCATTGTCACATACTTCTAGTTATGAACATTCCTGGTCGTCATGATTTAGACAGCAAAGGGACTGTTCAAAGGTTAAGTACAATACTTCTCGCCCTAATAGCCAAAGCAGGCAGGCGGGTTGGGGGAGCGGTCACCTAGCAAGTGGGCTGCTGTCCCATAGATGGGGCACACAGAGGTTCAGGCACACACGGTGCTAGAAGGACGGCAGCTAGGTGAGATCAGCAAATAGATGGGGCAATGTGAGCCATGGCGTCTGCAATCGTCCCGCCTAGAACTGGCACGAGGCTAGGTCATGTGATGCAGTGGAACTTTCCCACATGAGGGTGAATAGGTCTTGGCACAAGTTCACAGCCCAAAAGGGCCTTTGGTTTCATCAGACACTAGCTGATCCAGGCTAACATCAGGCGCTATTGTGATATAGAGGGGGTCCATCTATCACCAGTAGGGATGGCTCACTTTCATCTAGAGTTGCAGGAGGCTCTAGACAGGAGAAGTTGCGGGTAAGACTATAGCTGTTGTGGTGGGGGGCTCTGACGGCGACGGTGGCCGTCTCCAGAGCTGTGGCGGAGTTACAGGGCGATCTGGAAGCAGAAGGGTACAGAAGGGTACGACAGCGCGGCATAGGGGGTGCCAGAGCCAAATCCTAGGAGCCTCATGGGAGGTTCCTGGAAAACCGTGTCTGCGCCCCGTTAGTCCTTCGGGCGGTTGTGGGCCTGAACAACCGGGGGTTTGCTATGCTACCCTCCGCCTTGAAAGGGGCGTGAGTAATAAGGTCACGTGATCCGGGAAGAGGATCACCAGTAAGGACAGCACAGATGGGGTTCGCCCCAGTGCTGCCTGGCTCATCAGGCGGCCCAGTTGGTTGCCTGCCCTTGGATCACCCGTAAGATAACTCACCTATTACATAACGGTGTATGTAATAAACATGCAGCAACTTTACACAAACAAGAAATGTGTTGTGTGTTTATTTATTTGCATGCATGTTATGTTGGAGGGGTGGGAAGGGATGCCAATGGTGATACTATGCATGGTGCTCCGGCACTTCGAGCTCCATCCACCGAAGGGGGAAAGCACCGCTGCAGGAAGGCCTGGTCTTTCTTCTAATGTTGCCAGAGACCCTCAGCCTTCTCTAGAGCGAGCCGGATGGGGATTGTCAATGTATAAAGTACTCAAGCCTGAGGTGACTGCTATTGTGGGCTTCTAGGTGCCCCGGGTCCCTCCAGGTGTGGCCAGGTTGAGTAGTTGAGCACCGCACTAGCCTGGCAAGGAGGGTGAGGTACCTAGTTCTTGCACCCATATCCCCGGGCATATTGTTCACAAAATTTAAATTTGTTTTGTAGCCTTGCAGCGACCGCCCGCAGGGGGACGAGCAGGCCACTGAGCTTCCAAGGTGCATATGTAAGTTGATAAATAGGTGCGGTGCAGCTCCCTCGGCGGCATACCGTGTTACAGTCGAAGGAAAGGAATTGGGAGGGCTTCTCATGAGGAACATAGGGTCTTGGTTTGTGCTACGCATATCGCTGTCTGGTCCTTCTAATCATTTTCATTATTCTAGACAGCTACTTGAACACCACGAGGACGGACGCATTGGGGCAGATAAAGTTTGTGGTCAGTACATGGGACACAAGGACCCCCCCTCCAAGCCCTAAGCAGGTATGCTTTACACTAGAGACGGTCTCACAATGACTCAAACTAGAGGGGCGGGACTTTCTACTTTATGAACTTCCCATTGGTGCTAAGAGCAGGGCAGGCCTAGGTGTGCGTGGGCTTCTTACACTGGAACCTCAAGCGCTGTCTAGGTGGAGCAGGCATGGACCAGAAGTACAAATAAGTTTGTTTTAACCACACTCCCCCCTTTTTGTTTGTTACAATAAAGATAGTGTGTTTTCTTTGGTCTTCACACACAGGTCCTCGCCTTAACAGCATCAAAAGGGGATAAGTACGTATTGGGTAAGTCGGGACACTCAGGTGGGAAGGCTTGGGGGTGGACCCATGCGAATGTGCCCGAAATAGCTAGCAAAGCAAGTTTGGCGCAGGATGATAACTTGTGCTTATCTTTCACACCCCAGACTTCTCGGACTGACAGTACCACAGGTCCATTGGTTGTCGTTAAACAATGCGGGAAAGTAAGTATGGCAGTGATGGGACACATTGATCAAGGTTGGGGTAGTGTAATCCAATAGGGACCTGCTCAGATCAGTGGTCAGGGAGGATGCGGGGACCAATCACAATCACGTTTCTCTATCCCCGCAGGACCTTCCAAGTCGGTTTCTAGCACTCGAAGGTAATAGCATAGATAGCCAGAGATTACCCCCCTGTTTTCACAGATGACAACTGTCGGGGACTCCCAGCCCAGCACGTCTCAGAATGAAGACTGGGCAAGTTTAATGGAGATGGTGAAGGCAAAAGGACTGGAGTGGGCAAGGGACATACTGCACGCGCAAGATTAAGAAGACTCCGGAGTTGAAGTGGACAGACCTGGTACGCCCAAGCAGATGCTGGACCCACGAGGCCGAATCGGGCCCGCCGGCCTACAAACAAGGAATTCCCTGCTGAGGCCCCTGCACCGAAACTTAGAGCCCCAGCGCCGCAGCGCGATGCTGAGACTGTTGGCAGTGTCAGCAAGCACCATTGACACAAGTCCAGCAAGCAGCGGGACTATGGACAAAATGGGTACGCTGATGGACTGCATGGTGAACTTTATTGTAGACTTCACAACCCGTTTTGCTAACGCGGGGCCAAAGCCTCATTGACCCAGGTTCTGTGGGGGATGGGGCACAGGTAATTGCAAATTTATGGGATGAGCAACCCAGTGTCAAGCATATACAAAGTGCAGTCCCGTCACTCCCCAGGTGACTCCTTCTACTCAGCCCAAGAAGCAGTCTCAGATAACTCAGGCCACTAGTAACGCCACGGTAAGCGGCAGCCTCGCAGCATTGATCTGTCAACCCCCACCCGTACTGACCCCTCTCGTCCTCCCGGCAGGTACACAGGGCCCAACGCAAAGTGTGTGGAACCAGGCATACCGGTCAATTCACCTGAAGCCAGGCCCCACACCATATTGATTGAGGCAGCAAAGGCAACATCCCTGGTGGTGGGTAGGCTGCCCCTAGTAACAGTTGCCCCCTTGGTATTGGGCAGTTGCCATTAGCAGCCAAGGAGGGGATATGACAGCAGGAATTACGTTCCTGATGCACAGGTTGGACACAAGAAAGATGGGCGAGAAGGAAGAGGACAAGAAGGTGAAATACCAGGCGTGGCCGGAAAAAAACATTGAAACCTGGCTAGAGGCTTTCTCCATCTTATCAGCTGGGGTGATTGAGAAACATCCAGAACAGGGCCCGGGCTCTTTTAGTATTCCTTCTCCATCCATAATGAGGCCATAAAGTCGAGGGGCATTGGGTGGTACAACTACGACAGGGAGTTTAGGAAGAAGGTGGCCTTGTGTCCAGAGCTGGGTTGGGATCAGAAGGAAGTCCAGCTCTGGATGAAGCACATGGGTAAGTTCACCCCGTTTCAGAAGGAAGCCTTTAACAAAAACCAGAAGGGGCAAGCATCTTTCAAGGCACAGGGCCAGTTAGGGAGACGGTACTTCAAGCAGCCCTTTCTGGGGTGCAGGGATCAGCTGGCCAGAGGCAGGGGGGGAAACTGTTCAACGTGGGCACTTGCAGGCTGTTCAATGCAGGGTCCTTTCCTTGGGGAAAGCGTGCAAATTCTCCCACAGTTGCAACAAATACGGGGCTCCTCACCTAGCAGCATCATGCAACGGCAGGCGGGAGACCCCCTCCACATCCAACACCAGGCAAGACAGTTAGGCAGCAACAGATAGCTGAGTCCCCTCCCCCACCCCCCGGGCCACCCTCTCCATCCCAAATTGCACATCAGCGGTCAACAGCATTCATGAGCCCACCCTCCAACCTAGTCAGCCCCCTAGCCATTGCCAGCGCAGGTATGGGCCCTTTGCCACTAATTTTGGGCAACCTCCTCCAATTACTCAGAAATTACACCAACTCTAAAGACTGCTTGCTCTTGACCAGTGGTTTTATTGAATTCCTTGTCTAGGTCCGTTGGGAAGCAGGGATGCGGACAACCTAAGGTCAGCGAAAGAACTCCCATTGGTAGTACAGGAGAAGGTCGCCAAGCAAGCATCTTTGGGGAGGGTGGCTGGGCCTTTTTCCCAACCCCTGCTTGACAATTTTGTGGTTTCCCCCCTGGGAGTGGTCCCTAAAAAAGAGCCAGGGAGTTTCAGATTGATCCACCACCTGTCACACCCGAGGGGGACTCAGTGAACCACTGGTTGGAGGGTGGTACCTGTTCTGTCTCTGGCTGCACGTTCAACGTGGTAGTGAACATGATGAAGAAAGCGAGGCAAGGGGCTTGGTTAGCAAAGGCGGACACTGAATCTGCATTCCGCTTGTTGCCGAAGACAGCCACCACCTGCTGGGTTTTAAGTGGCAGGGACAGTTTTACTATGAAAGGTGTGTGCCGATGGGTTGTGCAGCATCCTGTGCTTACTTCAAGGCATTCAGCTGTTTCCTGCAATGAGCACTCACGTGGTCCTATGGTGTAAAGGGGTGACACACTAATTAGACTACTTTTTATTCTGTGGAGGGGTGGGGGGACTCAGGAATGCAGGGAAGCACTAAAGATCTTCCAAGAGCTGACTGACCACCTAGGGGTCCCCTTGGTACCAGGGAAGACCGAGGGCCCTGCGAAGGCTCTTACTTTCCTGGGCAATGAGCTAGACACAGTGGAGGGCGTGTCCAGACTACCGGGGGCAAGGTGCAGGCTTTGATCCAGGACATCTGAACCACACTGGCCTAAGGATAAAGCATCCTTGGGTGCAATTCAGAACCTTTTAGGCAAATTAAATTTTGCAGCAAGAGTGATCCCAGCAAGCAGGGTTTTTGCTAGAAGGCTGGCCAGGGCCACAGCCAACGTACAACAAGCATTGGCATAGCCAATAGGACTCACCTTTGGGACCTTATAAGTGTTTAGTTATCCAGCACAATATCCTTGGTGCAACAACATCAAGTGTTGCATGGCTAAACACTTATAAGGTCCCAAAGGTGAGACCTATTGGCTATGCCAATGCTTGTCTTGAGTCAGTGGCTCGTGCACTGTGAGGTAGAGATGCTGCAAGTGCTTTTACAGGAGCCCCTGTGACATGCACCTCTTCAAAATGTATCTTGGGTCTAATGTAATACTTCTAGCCCCTATTCCCATCTTCTCACACCCAATGCATCCTTAAATGTCCCATGTACAGCCGGGGTTAACACTCCTATTACCCCTTCCCTCCAGTGATACTTTACCTGTCACGGGTGGTGGTGGTGGTGGTGGACGTGGTGGTGGTGGACGTGGTGGTGGTGAATATGGTGTTGGTGGTGGACATGGTGGTGGTGGACGTGGTGGTGGTGGAGGTGGTGGTGGTGGTGGAAGTGGGGGTGGTGGTGGACGTGGGGGTGGTGGACATGGTGGTGGACGTGGTGGTGGTGTTGTTAGTGGACTTGGTGGTGGTGGACGTGGTGGTGGTAGATGTCGTGGACCTGGTTTTGTTAGTGGACGTGGTGGTGGACGTGGTGGTGGTGGTAGCGGTGGACATGGTGGTGGTGGACGTGGTGGTGGTGGATGTGGTGGTGGTGGATGTGGTGGTGGACATGGTGGTGGACATGGTGGTGGTGGACGTGGTGGTGAACATGGTGGTGGTAGACGTGGTGGTGGTGGATGTGGTGGACGTTGCTAGTGGTGGTGGACGTGGTGGTAGACGCGGTGTTGGTGGTGGTGGACGTGGTGGTGGTGGACATGGTGGTGGTGGACATGGTGGTGGGTGTGGTGGTGGACGTGGTAGTGGTGGTGGACGTAGTGGTGGTGGTGGACGTGGTGGTGGTGCGAGCGCAAGCGAAAGAGAGTGAATGAGGAGGGAATTTTTTTTAAAAGCTAGGTCCGCGCCAGATAAAGTACTGACACTGCTGGAGTTATTCAATGCACTTTATGCCCCACAGCTGGTAGTAGAAAAGTAACATGCAAACATAATGCAATGAATGTGATGGGACACTTTGGAGAGAGAGCCGTGCACGAGGGAAAACTTATAATGTGATATTTTAGGGCTCAGTAGTGTCTGCTTTATATTGAGGCTATTGTTAATTGTCGTTACAAAGAAAATTGTGAGACAAATTGCTGTCTCTGTGCGACCTGGGACAAGAAAGAAAGAGAGAGCGAGAGACAGAGTGTGAGCGAAAGAGAGAGTGAGTGAGGGGGGGAATGGGAAAAAAATGCAGCCCGCGCTCCGTTTAATGTCTGTGAATGACTAATGCTGAAACTCAAACGAGCAGTAGCTGTTTTCAAGCACACTCGTGCTTGTGGTGGCATCCGCCTTGCAGGAGCGAGCAGCGGCCAATTAGCACGCGCGCCGCTGCTCGCTCCCGCAAGATGGATGCCACCACAAGCACGAGTGCTTGAAAAGAAGCAGACCGATGGCTAAAGGCCCTCCTAGAGGAGCGCATGTGCGCTGCCTAGGCGAGACCTAAAAAGAAGGACCACCTGGTCAGACTGAAAGAGAATCTCAAAATGTGGGCCAAATTCTTGGTGGATTTTAATGGCACTTTGATATGGAGAGCCTCGTGGGCAGGCTGCCCCGATCTGTGCTTGTTATCAGGCAGGGAGGGCTTTGGCGCCATAATGGGGGGTGAGTGGTGTGCAGAGCAATGGCCTAACACTTGGCGAATAAAGAAAATTGCTGCAAATGTCACGGTCCTGGAACTGTTTCCCATAGTGGCAGCCCTTCACTTATGGCCAGAGGCTTTACTGTCTAAGAGGGTTCTGTTCTGGTCAGACAATATGGCGGTGGTACAGGCCATCAATGGGCAGTCAGCGAAGTGCCCTCCGGTACTATGCCTACTGAGGGACCTAGTGAGGGCTTCTCTGCACAACAATGTTGAGTTCCGGGCGAAACACATCCAAGGGGTCAAGAACGTGGCTGCTGACGTTCTCTCTTGTTTTCAGTGGCTCCGTTTCCGGGAGGCATGGCCGAGAGCGGAGATGACTCTTTTCCCTGCCCACCTTTGGCATCTACTCCGGTTGAACAGTGATTAATGAAACTGGGCAAACTTTCCCTCGCGCCGGGGACCAGGAGGCGGTACAAGTCTTGTGTCTCCACTTTCTGCAAGGTCTTAGGGGCTTGGGGTCAGGTCACTACCACACTGGAGCATATGGTGCAACTATTTGTCCTGTGAGCTAAGGATCAGAGTAAGAGCCACTTGTGGACCACGAGCCACTTAGCCGCTGTGAGTCATCATGCAAAACTCATGGGGCAACAGGATCCGGCCAGGGCATTTCCTATACGGGCTGCACTTAAGGGATGGGCTAGAGAGGAGATAAGGGTACCAGACTCCAGGTCACCAATTGAATTCCACACATTACAGAGCATGATAGTTGCAGTGCACAGTGCCACATATTCACCTTACGAGGCCAGCTTCTTTGCAGCATTCAGCCTGCCAGGGTGGCGCAATGGGCCGAAAACAGGACATGGAAGCATGGGTTCTCCCAGACACAACTACAAAACCGAAACAGATTCAAACAGGAGGGTCTTAGGGAAATTTAAAGACCACAATGGATTTATTCCCCAATTATTAGCTACAAACTGTACAAAATCCAAAGGTCTAGAACATGAAGTGAAAAAAATGTGCTAACAAAGCTACAATCAAATGGTTAACAGATATTCAGGAAGTCACGAAGAACACACCTAGACGCGCCACAAAGCATTTCCCTTTTTAGGACCAAATCCCTCACTCACCACGAAGGTGACATGCTTCATCATGGGGATTCTCCTCTCCAAGGAAAAACCTAGTTCCTTGGAGGGCTACAACCCTCTCAACTAGAGAGAGGAGCGCAGGGATGTTTTGAATATCTAATAGGATATCCTAAATCCTCATGTGAAGAAAAAAGGTGTGAGTGAAGGCGCAGCGCAAATGATATGTAAGTGTTACAATGTGGATTAAAACTGAATAAGGGTTGAACAATCAGACATTTATTCGTATACACCATTTGTCAGGATTAAGAACAGAGCACCAGCGGTATGGATTTAAAACCGCTCTGGTGACAGTGAAAGGAAAAATGGTCGACATGTTTCAGCCATAATACCTAGAACTTAGGTCAGGCTTTCTTCAGGACCTCAAACAGGTGCTACTGTGATCAATGTGAAAACCAGTGCAACATAAAAGGATACCGGAAAAAATTGAGCTGTGTATCCAATCACTCTTCAGTCTGTCATATGAATAGAAGAGTAAAGTACCTATAATACAGAAACAACTCATTAGTAAAGAACAAAGTTCATTAGTCATGGGGTGTATCACGTGACTCACTGAATTGAAATCATTCAAATTTCTTACCCGCACATGCTGGGTATTCAATCCCACCTCTGCCTGGCAGCCGCTCAGGAAGGGGGCACCGCTCTAGAAAAGAACGGTGTACATTGTAATTCACAAAACTGTCCTCAACATATCTATGGGTGAAAATTTTACTTCTATGGAGATATGTGCAGGCAGAACGTATCTGACTCAAAACCAGGAAAGTTAAAAGGGAACTGCAAAAGTTAGCATATTTCTAGTAATGACACACGAGTAAACAAACATGGTCAATAATAACAACAAACGGCCAAAAGGAATAGAAGGCCGTGATTTAGACACAGGAAAAAGACACAAGAAGTGTCCTTGACAGAGCTACAGTCTCGCTGCATTCAAAATACCGGTCTAACATTAGTCAGTGCCCAACATTGATGAACATTGATAAACAACCCTCGGAAACCTTAGGGCGTCAAACAATGGAACACTATGATCGTCAGCCTGTAACCATCGCTGTTTCCAAAGTTACCGGCTAAAGGGAATGAAAACGTAGGGGCCCAACTGCCACTAACAAGCTATTCAAAAGTAATGCCGCAAGTATCATGTGCGGCTGGGATAAAGAAAACCCTACAACTCTACAACTCTGAAACGGGTCAAGGCTGGATGATGTACCCTCTCCCCTCACCTCTCCGTCGGTACTCCGTGTTGTATAGAGCCGGCGGCACGGAGGTGGAAAACAAGCAGCATTCCTATCGCTTATAAACTGCTCGGAGTTAACCCGATTAATCTCAGCTGAAAAACATCACGTAAGACGCCCTCTCTTACCCGAGTGTCAAAATGCATAACTGCGCACGCGTGGCAAAAGAAACACTACTTGCCAGGCCATGCGCTGAAAAAGCATAACTCAGTCTTCAACAAAAACATGGGAAGAGGGGTACAATATCATGAAAATGCACGAAGGCTTGCAGGCAAAAGCGTCATATAATAGAGTAAGCCTACGGAAACACTGCCTCTCCCAACAAAACAGGATGAGGGAAATAAGTAAGTCCGAGACACTCATCACACGCGTATATGCCTTGAAAGATGCCATCCATATTTGATAAATTAAAGATTGCAGCCTAAGTCCATTATGCAACGAAAAAAGCACACGGACCTGTATTGCAGCTTCAGGTCTTAGCGAGGGCCATTTCTCACACATAAAACCAGTCAACAAGATAGACGTTCTACCAGGAGTGGTAAGCTGTCAAAGCATAGCAAAATGATAAGTGCACACAAAACTGCATATGCGCAAAAACCCAAAGTAGGTCCAATACCCAAATAGCCCAAAAGCCAAAATCACAAAGTGACCAGACTATCATCGGGGGACCCCAAAATATCAGTTAACTGGGTAGTGCACACAATTGTGGCCATGGAGTATAATTACCCAAAATGCAGGAAACATGATGTTCAAAGTGACGACCACAGGATCTCGTCGTTTAAACCTCCACTATCACTACTCAGCTTATGAACCCACCATTGCTCACGTCTGAATAGAAATGATGTCACATCTGTGATATGTGTGGGAATGAACGGTTCTCTAGTACTGTCCATTTAAGATCACCTGGATTATGTGCAGCATTCAGAAAATGTGTGGTCAGTTTGGTGGAAGATTTTCTGCACCTAATGGTACTCTTATGTTCCAAAATTCTTGTTTTGACTTTCCGCGTTGTCATGCCTACATAGCGGAAAGGGCAAGGACAAGTGATCAAGTATATCAAGTTGTTGCTATTGCAGTTGGTGTGAATTTTTAGAGACCACGGCCTTGGTGAGCCAATATCAATCTCTGTCGTGTGAGTAGTATGTGGACAAGCTGCGCAAGCCCCGCAGGGAAAGTGACCCTGCACAGGAGATAAACCCCAAAGAGTGTTCTGTAGATTCTTGTTGGACAAACGGGGGCGTGTATGCACCAAGCGATGTTTTATATTGCTACTCCGTTTGAAAGCAAACAGAGGACGTGGTAGAGCTGTCCCTCCAATATTCAGAATCTTCCAATTTGTAAGGATACTTTTTTTGATTTGATTTGAAAAGCTGCAAAAAGTGTGCACACATGTCAGTCTTTCTTGAGAGGCTTTAGGAATACCTGGTTCTAAAAGGGCCGCCCGGCTGTTATTGGCAGCTCTTTTCAATGACCTCTTCACAAGCTTTTTAGGGTATTTACGTGTTTGTAACTGAACCGCCAAATTCTTAGCATGCTCCTGATATTTACTGGCAGAGGAGCAATTTCTTTTAATGCGTAAGAATTGGCCAAATGGTAAATTATCCCGCAGGGCCTGGGGATGGAAACTGTCATACATTAAAAGAGAGTTTTTGGCCATGGGTTTCTTAAACAGTTCAGTACTCAACCCTCCTTCCATAGGGCTGATCAAAATATCCAGAAATGGTAACTGAGTTTTACTGTACTCACATGTGAATTTTAGAAAATGATTTTGGCTATTCAACCAAGCCTGAAAATCTACAATAGATGTGGATGACCCCCTCCACACGACAAACACGTCATCAATGTATCTTTTCCATAATCGGATGTTTTCTCTATATGGATTATTGATGTTAAAGATACATTGTTGTTCAAAACAATGAACATACAGATTCGCCAGACTAGGGGCAAAAATGCTCCCCATAGATGTACCTGACACCTGGAGAAAGAGACGATCCTCAAATTTGAAAAAATTCTCTTTTAGCGCAATCCTAGCATAATTTACAATAAAAGAGACTGGGGTGATAGAGTCCAAATCACTGCTTAACAGAAGAGTTTCTATGGTGGCAAGAGTCTCGTCTTGTGGAATACAAGTATATAAAGATTCCACATCAAAAGTGACTAGGAAATCTTCCTCTGGTTCGAAAAACAGCTCACGGGGCTAGGTCATGTGATGCAGTGGAACTTTCCTGTATGAGGGTGAATAGTTCTTGGCACAAGTTCATAGCCCAAAAGAGCCTTTGGTTTCATCAGACACTAGCTGATCCAGGCTTACGTCAGGAGCTATTGTGATATAGATGGGGTCCATCTATCACCATTAGGGATGGCTCACTTTCATCTAGAGTCGCAGAAGGCTCTAGACAGGAGAAGTTGCAGGTAAGATTATAGCTGTTGTGGTGGAGGGCTCTGGCGGCGACGGTGGCCGCCTCCAGAGCTGTGGCGGAGTTACAGGGCGATCTGGAAGCAGAAGGGTACCACAGCGCGGCACCATAGGGGGTGCCAGAGCCAAATCCTAGGAGCCTCATGGGAGGTTCCTGGAAAACAGTGTCTGCGCCCCGTTAGTACTTCGGGCGGTTGTGGGCCTGAACAACCGGGGGTTTGCTATGCTACCCTCCGCCTTGAAAGGGGCGTGAGTAATATGGTCATGTGATCCGGGAAGAGGATCACCAGTAAGGACAGCACAGATGGGGTTCGCCCCAGTGCTGCCTGGCTCATCAGGCGGCCCAGTTGGTTGCCTGCCCTTGGATCACCCGTAAGATAACCCACCTATTACATAACGGTGTATGTAATAAACCTGCAGCAACTTTACCTAAACAAGAAATGTGTTGTGTGTTTATTTATTTGCATGCATGATATGTTGGAGGGGTGGGAAGGGATGCCAATGGTGATACTATGCATGGTGCTCCGGCACTTTGAGCTCCATCCACTGAAGGGTGAAAGCACCGCTGCAGGAAGGCCTGGTCTTTCTTCTAATGTTGCCAGAGACCCTCAGCCTTCTCTAGAGCGAGCCGGATGAGGATTGTCAATGTATAAAGTACTCAAGCCTGAGGTGACTGCTATTGTGGGCTTCTAGGTGCCCCTGGGCCCTCCAGGTGCGGCCAGGTTGAGTAGTTGAGCACCGCATTAGCCTGGCAAGGAGGGTGAGGTACCTAGTTCTTGCACCCATATCCCCGGGCATATTGTTCACAAAATTGAAATTTATTTTGTAGCCTTGCAGCGACCACCCGCAGGGGGACGAGCAGGCCACTGAGCTTCCAAGGTGCATGTGTAAGTTGATAAATAGGTGGGATGCAGCTCCCTCGGCGGCATACCGTGTTACAGTCGAAGGAAAGGAATTGGGAGGGCTTCTCATGAGGAACATAGGGTCTTGGTTTGTGCTACGCATATCGCTGTCTGGTCCTTCTAATCATTTTCAGTATTCTAGACAGCTACTTGAACACCACGAGGACGGACGCATTGGGGCAGATAAAGTTTGTGGTCAGTACATGGGACACAAGGACCCCCCCTCCAAGCCCTAAGCAGGTATGCTTTACACTAGAGACGGTCTCACAATGACTCAAATTAGAGGGGCGGGACTTTCTACTTTATGAACTTCCCATTGGTGCTAAGAGCAGGGCAGGCCTAGGTGTGCGTGGGCTTCTTACGCTGGAACCTCAAGCGCTGTCTAGGTGGAGCAGGCATGGACCAGAAGTACAAATACGTTTGTTTTAACCACACTCCCCCCCTTTTTTTTTGTTACAATAAAGATAGTGTGTTTTCTTTGGTTTTCACACACAGGTCCTTGCCTTAACAGCATCAAAAGGGGATAAGTACGCATAGGGTTAAGTCGGGACACTCAGGTGGGAAGGCTTGGGGGTGGACCCATGCGAATGGGCCCGAAATAGCTAGCAAAGCAAGCTTGGCGCAGGATGATAACTTGTGCTTATCTTTCACACCCCAGACTTCTCAGACTGACAGTACCACAGGTCCATTGGTTGTCGTTAAACAATGCGGGAAAGTAAGTATGGCAGAGATGGGACACATTGATCAAGGATGTGGTACTGTAATCCAATAGGGACCTGCTCAGAGCAGTGGTCAGGGAGGATGCAGGGACCAATCACGTTTCTCTATCCCCGCAGGACCTTCCAAGTCGGTTTCTAGCGCTCGAAGGTAATAGCATAGATAGCCAGAGATTACCCCCCTGTTTTCACAGATGACAACTGTCGGGGACTCCCAGCCCAGCACGTCTCAGAATGAAGACTGGGCAAGTTTAATGGAGATGGTGAAGGCAAAAGGACTGGAGTGGGCAAGGGACATACTGCACGCGCAAGATTGAGAAGACTCCGGGGTTGAAGTGGACAGACCTGGCGCGCCCAAGCAGATGCTGGACCCACGAGGCCGAAACGGGCCCGCTGGGCTACAAACAAGGAATTCCCTGCTGAGGCCCCTGCACCGAAACTTAGAGCCCCAGCGCCGCAGCGCGATGCTGAGACTGTGGCAGTGCCAGCAAGCACCATTGACACAAGTCCAGCAAGCAGCGAGACTATGGACAAAATGGGTAAGCTGATGGACTGCATGGTGAACTTTATTGTGGACTTCACAACCCGTTTTGCTAACCCGGGGCCACAGCCTCATTGACCCAGGTTCTGTGGGGGGAGGGGCACAGGTAATTGCAAATTTATGGGATGAGCAACCCAGTGTCAAGCATACACAGAGTGCAGTCCCGTCCCTCCCCAGGTGACTCCTTCTACTCAGCCTAAGAAGCAGTCTCAGATAACTCAGGCCACTAGTAATGCCACCGTAAGCGGCAGCCTCGCAGCATTGATCTGTCAACCCCCTCCCGTACTGACCCCGTCCTCCCGGCAGGTACACAGGGCCCAACGCAAAGTGTGTGGAACCAGGCATACCGATCAATTCACCTGAAGCCAGGCCCCACACCATATTGATTGAGGCAGCAAAGGCAACACCCCTGGTGGTGGGTAGGCTGCCCCTAGTAACAGTTGCCCCCTTGGTATTGGGCAGGTGCCATTAGCAGCCAAGGAGGGGATATGACAGCAGGAATTACGCTCCTGATGCACAGGTTGGACACAAGAAAGATGGGCGAGAAGGATGAGGACAAGAAGGTGAAATACCAGGCGTGGCCGGAAGCAAACATTGAAACCTGGCTAGAGGCTTTCTCCATCTTATCAGCTGTGGTGATGGAGAAACATCCAGAACAGGGCCCGGGCTCTTTTAGTATTCCTTCTCCATCCATAATGAGGCCATAAAGTCGAGGGGCATTGGGTGGTACAACTACGACAGGGAGTTTAGGAAGAAGGTGGCCTTGTGTCCAGAGCTGGGTTGGGATCAGAAGGAAGTCCAGCTCTGGATGAAGCACATGGGTAAGTTCACCACGTTTCAGAAGGATGCCTTTAACAAAAACCAGAAGGGGCAAGCATCTTTCAAGGCACAGGGCCAGTTAGGGAGACGGTACTTCAAGCAGCCCTTTCTGGGGGTGCAGGGATCAGCCGGCCAGAGGCAGGGGGGAAAACTGTTCAACGTGGGCACTTGCAGGCTGTTCAATGCAGGGTCCTTTCCTTGGGGAAACCGTGCAGATTCTCCCACAGTTGCAACAAATGCGGGGCTCCTCACCTAGCAGCATCATGCAACGGCAGGCGGGAGACCCCCTCCACATCCAACACCAGGCAGGACAGTTAGGCAGGAACAGATAGCTGAGTCCCCTCCCCCACCCCCCGGGCCACCCTCTCCATCCCAAATTGCACATCAGCGGTCAACAGCAGTCATGAGCCCACCCTCCAACCCAGTCAGCCCCCCAGCCATTGCCAGCGCAGGTATGGGCCCTTTGCCACTAATTTTGGGCAACCTCCTCCATTTGCTCAGAAATTACACCAACTCTAAAGACAGCTTGCTCTTGACCAGTGGTTTTATTGAAGGTTTCAGAATTCCTTGTCTAGGTCCGTTGGGAAGCAGGGATGCGGACAACCTAAGGTCAGCGAAAGAACTCCCATTGGTAGTACAGGAGAAGGTCGCCAAGCAAGCATCTTTGAGGAGGGTGGCTGGGCCTTTTTCCCAACCCCTGCTTGACAATTTTGTGGTTTCCCCCCTGGGACTGGTCCCTAAAAAAGAGCCAGGGAGTTTCAGATTGATCCACCACCTGTCACACCCGAGGGGGACTCAGTGAACCACTGGTTGGAGGGTGGTACCTGTTCTGTCTCCGGCTGCACGTTCAACGTGGTAGTGAACATGATGAAGAAAGCGAGGCAAGGGGCTTGGTTAGCAAAGGCGGACATTGAATCTGCATTCCGCTTGTTGCCGTTTCACCCAGACAGCCACCACCTGCTGGGTTTTAAGTGGCAGGGACAATTTTACTATGAAAGGTGTGTGCCGATGGGTTGTGCAGCATCCTGTGCTTACTTCAAGGCATTCAGCTGTTTCCTGCAATGAGCACTCACGTGGTCCTATGGTGTAAAGGGGTGACACACTAATTAGACTACTTTTTATTCTGTGGAGGGGGGGGGACTCAGGAATGCAGGGAAGCACTAAAGATCTTCCAAGAGCTGACTGACCACCTAGGGGTCCCCTTGGTACCAGGGAAGACCGAGGGCCCTGCGAAGGTTCTTACATTCCTGGGCAATGAGCTAGACACAGTGGAGGGCATGTCCAGACTACCGGGGGCAAGGTGCAGCCTTTGATCCAGGACATCTGAACCACACTGGCCTAAGGATAAAGCATCCTTGGGTGTAATTCAGAACCTTTTAGGCAAATTAAATTTTGCAGCAAGAGTGATCCCAGCAGGCAGGGTTTTTGCTAGAAGGCTGGCCAGGGCCACAGCCAACGTACAACAAGCATTGGCATAGCCAATAGGACTCACCTTTGGGACCTTATAAGTGTTTAGTTATCCAGCACAATATCCTTGGTGCAACAACATCAAGTATTGAATGGCTAAACACTTATAAGGTCCCAAAGGTGAGACCTATTGGCTATGCCAATGCTTGTCTTGAGTCAGTGGCTTGCGCACTGTGAGGTAGAGATGCTGCAAGTGCTTTTACAGGAGCCCCTGTGACATGCACCTCTTCAAAATGTATCTTGGGTCTGATGTAATACTTCTAGCCCCTATTCCCATCTTCTCGCACCCAATGCATCCTTAAATGTCCCATGTACAGCCGGGGTTAACATTCCTAGTACCCCTTCCCTCCAGTGATACTTTACCTGTCACGGGTGGTGGTGGTGGTGGTGGTGGACGTGGTGGTGGACGTGGTGGTGGTGAACATGGTGTTGGTGGTGGACATGGTGGTGGTGGACGTGGTGGTGGTGGACGTGGTGGTGGTGGTGGACGTGGGGGTGGTGGTGGACATGGTGGTGGACGTGGGGGTGGTGTTGTTAGTGGTCTTGGTGGTGGTGGACGTGGTGGTGGTAGACGTCGTGGACCTGGTGTTGTTAGTGGACGTGGTGGTGGTGGATGTGGTGGTGGTGGTAGCGGTGGACATGGTGGTGGTGGACGTGGTGGTGGTGGATGTGGTGGTGGTGGATGTGGTGGTGGACATGGTGGTGGACGTGGTGTTGAACATGGTGGTGGTAGACGTGGTGGTGGATGTGGTGGACGTTGCTAGTGGTGGTGGACTTGGTGGTAGACGCGGTGTTGGTGGTGGTGGACGTGGTGGTGGTGGACATGGTGGTGGTGGTGGACATGGTGGTGGACGTGGTAGTGGTGGTGGACGTAGTGGTAGACGTGGTGGTGGTGCGAGTGCAAGCGAAAGAGAGTGAATGAGGAGGGATTTTTTTTTAAAAGCGCGGTCCGCGCAAGATAAAGTACTGACACTGCTGGAGTTATTCAATGCACTTTATGCCCCACAGCTGGTAGTAGAAAAGTAACATGCAAACATAATGCAATGAATGTGATGGGACACTTTGGAGGGAGAGCCGTGCACTAGGGAAAACTTATAATGTGATATTTTAGGGCTCAGTAGTGTCTGCTTTATATTGAGGCTATTGTTAATTGTCGTTACAAAGAAAATTGTAAGACGAATTGCTGTCTCTGTGCGATCTGGGCAAGAAAGAAAGAGAGCGAGAGACAGAGTGCGAGCGAAAGAGAGAGTGAGTGAGGGGGGGAATGGAAAAAAAATGCAGCCCGCGCTCCGTTTAATGACTGTGAATGACTAATGCTGAAACTCAAACGAGCAGTAGCTGTTTTCAAGCACACTCGTGCTTGTGGTGGCATCCGCCTTGCGGGAGCGAGCAGTGGCCAATTAGCACGCGCGCCGCTGCTCGCTCCCGCAAGGTGGATGCCACCACAAGCACGAGTGCTTGAAAAGAAGCAGACTGATGGCTTAAGGCCCGCCTAGAGGAGCGCATGTGCGCTGCCTAGGCGAGACCTAAAAAGAAGGACCACCTGGTCAGACTGAAAGAGAATCTCAAAATTTGGGCCAAATTCTTGGTGGATTTCAATGGCACTTTGATATGGAGAGCCTCGTGGGCAGGCTGCCCCGATCTGTGCTTGTTATCAGGCAGGGAGGGCTTTGGCGCCATAATGGGGGGTGAGTGGTGTGCAGAGATATGGCCTAACACTTGGCGAATAAAGAAAATTGCTGCAAATGTCACGGTCCTGGAACTGTTTCCCATAGTGGCAGCCCTTCACTTATGGCCAGAGGCTTTACTGTCTAAGAGGGTTCTGTTCTGGTCAGACAATATGGCGGTGGTACAGGCCATCAATGGGCAGTCGGCGAAGTGCCCTCCGGTACTATACCTACTGAGGGACCTAGTGAGGGCTTCTCTGCACAACAATGTTGAGTTCCGGGCGAAACACATCCAAGGGGTCAAGAACGTGGCTGCTGACGTTCTCTCTCGTTTTCAGTGGCTCCGTTTCCGGGAGGCATGGCCGAGAGCGGAGATGACTCCTTTCCCTGCCCACCTTTGGCATCTACTCCGGTTGAACAGTGATTAATGAAACTGGGCAAACTTTCCCTCGTGCCGGGGACCAGGAGGCGGTACAAGTCTTGTGTCTCCACTTTCTGCAAGGTCTTAGGGGCTTGGGGTCAGGTCACTACCACACTGGAGCATATGGTGCAACTATTTGTCCTGTGAGCTAAGGATCAGAGTAAGAGCCACTTGTGGACCACGAGCCACTTAGCCGCTGTGAGTCATCATGCAAAACTCATGGGGCAACAGGATTCGGCCAGGGCATTTCCTATACGGGCTGCACTTAAGGGATGGGCTAGAGAGGAGATAAGGGTACCAGACTCTAGGTCACCAATTGAATTCCACACATTACAGAGCATGATAGTTGCAGTGCACAGGGCCACATATTCACCTTACGAGGCCAGCTTCTTTGCAGCATTCAGCCTGCCAGGGTGGCGCAATGGGCTGAAAACAGGACATGGAAGCAAGGGTTCTCCCAGACACAGCCTGGTTGGGGTACTCCGGCATGCGATGGCACAGCTTACTCAACTAACTGCAGCAGAGACTAGCTGGGGGGTGGGGAGGGGGGGGAGGGTCGGCGAATATTTTGGTCATCCACCTCAGTGGCAACGGCCTTACGGGCATAGGGAAAGTGGCATTATTACAGGCAATGAAGGCCGCTATGGGCAAAATCGTCAAATATATGAGACAATGTGAGCTATGGTGGTCTGAGATAGTCCCGCGTGGGTCTGGCTTGGGGCCAGGTCGAGGGAGGGTATCGAACATTCCCGTAGAAGGGTAAACAGCGCCATGCACAAGTTCACGGAGCAGAGGTGTTTTGGTTTCAAACAGACATGGGCTAATACATGCCAAGACCAAAGGGTATATTGAGGAGGCCGGGGTGCACCTGTCTAAGGTGGGCATGGATCTGTTTTTGTTAGATCTGGGCGAGGCTCTGGTAACATTGGGTGGCAAGTGAAGTAAGCTGCCTGCCTTGGTGGGGGGCTCTGGATCTGAAGGGGGCCACATCCACAGCATTGGCAGAGTTACAGGGTGATCCGGAGGTGAAAGGGTATGGAAGGGTACCCCTTCAGGAGCACAATAGGGGTGCCTATGCCAAAGCCCAGGAGTCTTTACGGCAGGACCCTGGATGAAAATCATCAGCGCCCGCTAGTCCTTCAGGCGGTTGTAAGCCTGAGCAACCGGGGGCTTGCCTTGCACCACTCCGCCCTTAAAAAGGCGTGAGTAAAGTGGTGGACCGGTGGTTCGTGGTATTTAAGGGGGGAATCCCCACATAACTGGTAGCACCAAATGCGTTGGCCACCGTGCAATTTGGTTCTTCAGGCGGCAGGGCGGTTTAGGTCAGTCTAGGTCAGTCACCGCTGCCTGCCCTTGGATCGCCCGTAAGTGAACCCACCGCGTTGGCATACTTTTGTATGGATAAACCTGCAGCAAAGTGTTTCAAACAAGATTGTGTTGCGTGATTATTTATTGCAATGCATGCCATGTTCATCAGGGGTGGGGAGGGTTGCCTATATAGGCACTAAGTGCAGCCGCGCAGTAGCACAACTGCCCAAGGGTGTGGGGGGGCTTTGGCACCCACGTGATGGCTGCCTCTTCGCTCCTCTTGATTGCATTAAGGTGCGGGACACCCTGAGGGCGAGAGGCCTTCTCACGGCGAATTCTGAAGGAGAGAACGGTGCGAGGCGCAGGCAGGATGCGAATGCTGTGAGAGGATGCAGTCTGGATGGGAGTAGGTCTGTGAGAGAGTGCAGCCTTGATACCAAGCCTGTGCGATCGGGCAGGGTGGATGCGTAACCCGTGAGAGGTGCAGGGTGGATACGAGGCCTGTGACAGGGCTCATGCTAGATGGGGGTCCGTGAGAGGGCAAAGGGTGGAGGGAGGCCTCTGAGAGGGTGCAGGCTGGGTGAGACGCATGTGAGGGGCGAAGGCAGAACAGAGGCCTGTGAGATGCACAGGGTGGATCGGGGTCTGTGAGAGGGCGCAGGCTGGAGGGAAGCCATTAAAAGGGTGCAGGCTATATCAGAGGCATATGAGGGGCGCAGGGTGGATACGAGGCCTGTGAGATGGTGAAGGGTGGAGGACGGCCCGTGAGGGGGTGCAGGCTGAAGGAGGGCCCGTGTGGGGGTGCAGGCTGGAGGAGGGCCCATGAGGGGGCGCAGGCTGGAGGAGGGCCCATGAGGGGTGCAGGCTGGAGGAGGAGAGGGGCGCAGGCTGGAGGAGGGGGCCCGTGAGGAGTGCAAGCTGATGGAGGGTTCATGAGGGGGAACAGGCTGGAGGAGGGCCTGTAAGGGGGCGCAGGTTGGAGGAGGGCCCGTGAGGGGTGCAGGCAGGTGGAGGGTCCATGAGGGGGCGCAGGCTGAAGGTGGGCCCGTGAGGGGGTGCTAGCTGGAGGAGGGCCTGTGAGAAGTTGCAGGCTGGAGGAGAGTCCATGAGGGGGTGCAGGGTGGAGGGGCCCTTTAGGGGGTGAAGGCTGGAGGAGGGTCCGTGAGGGGGCGCAGGCTGGAGGAGGGCCCATGAGGGGGTGCATGGTGGAGGGGGGCCATGAGGGGGTGCAAGCTGGAGGAGGGCCCGTGAGGAGCGCAGGCTGCAGGAGGTCCTGTGAAGGGGTGCAGGCTGGAGGACAGCCCGTGAGGGGTCGCAGGCTGGAGGAGGGACCTTGAGGGGGTGCAGGGTGGAGGGGGCCATGAGGGGGCACAGGATGGAGTAGGGCCTGTGAGGGGGTGCGGGCTGGAGGAGGGTCGGTGAGGAGCGCAGGCTGCAGGAGGTCCTGTGAAGGGGTGCAGGCTGGAGGAGGGCCGGTGAGGGGCGCAGGCTGGAGGAGGGCCGGTGAGGGGCGGAGGCTGGAGGAGGGCCTGTGAGGGGCACAGGCCTGAGGAGGGCCTGTGAGAGGATGCAGGCTGGAGGAAGGCCTGTGAGAGGGCGCGGCCTGGTGGAGGGCCCGTGAGGGGGTGCGGGCTGGAGGAGGTACCGAGAGGGGTGCAGGCTCAAGGAGGGCCCGTGAGGGGGTGCAGGCTGGAGGAGGGCCCGTGAGGGGCTGCAGGCTGAAGGATGGCCCGTGAGGGGTGCAGGCTGGAGGAGGGCCCGTGAGGGGGCTCAGGCTGGAGGAGGGCCCGTGAAGGGTGCAGGCAGGAGGAGGGCCCATGAGAAGGCTCAGGCTGGAGGAGGGCCCGTGAGGGGGCTCAGGCTGGAGGAGGGCCCGTGAAGGGGTGAGGACTGGAGGAGGGCCTGTGAGGGGGTGAGGGCTGGAGGAGGGTCCGTGGGGGACTGCAGGCTGGAGGAGTGCCCGTGAGGGGGCACAGGCTGGAGGAGGGCCCGAGAGGGGTGCAGACTCAAGGAGGGCCGGTGACGGGGTGCATTCTTTCCTGTGTTGATTCTATGGTTTGCGGCTCATTTACTTTCCTCTGTGCCTTCAGGAGCCGCTACAGCCTGACATGAAGAGGACCAGAGCTGCGTACCAGGGCCTCAAACTTCAGACATCTCAGCACCCCTCCCCATTCTTAGCAGGCCACAGGTTTACGGGCACCTCTGCGAAGCCAAAGCCCTATAACCTCTACCACATGCCGCCACTCGTGTGATCTTCGGTATATCTGGGCCAGTATTTACAGTAGGCGCGGTGTACATCAGGCACACCTGAGCACAGGTTTCTCGCAGCCTTGCCAAGTCTTCTAGGTCCATCCGTGATGTGCTGCTCCAGTCCACTTTTTTTCCCTTGATTTCCGGGACTTGTGGTCTTGTTTATTTCATTATATAGCAGGACTACATGTCCCATAATTCAGAGGGAAAAAACTGGACTGGAACAGCACATCACACAATGACCTCGAGAAATTGGCAGCTATGGCTAAGGCTCACAGGAAGAGTAGAAGCGCCCCAGAGCTACACACAGTAGACTGTTCTAGAAACTCTTAGCAGTGAGCCTCGTTACGAGCCTGATGATGAATTAGATCTCCTACTGTGAATGGGGTACCCTCCCCGAGGCGAGACCCACCTATAAGCAGAGACTCAACAACTGCTCCTGGGTGTGATTGGTTGAAGAGCGGCACAAATTCGGCTCTTTTGTTAGAGTTAATAAATACTAGTGTATGACACCCCTGTGTGAGTATCATCGCACGTGCTTGTACGAATGTGAGTGTGCAAGCGAGTTGTGACAATCAGCCTTAGCTCCGCGCCTTCCCAGCAGCACCACCAGAATCCTGTGAATGGAACACCTGTGACGTGCCAGGCCCTCCACTGTGATGTCACGACGTCCAGGCTAGCACCAGCATCCCGTGAATGGAACACCTGTGACGTGTCAGGCCCTCCACTGTGATGTCACGAAGTCCAAGCTAGCACCCGCAGCAGAATCCTGTGAATGGAACACCTGTGACGGGGCAGGCCCTCCACTGTGATGTCACGAAGTCCAGGCTAGCACCCGCAGCAGAATCCTGTGGCTGGAGCACCTGTGACATGCCAGGCCCTCCACTGTGATGTCACGAGGACCACGCTAAGTGCAGAGGGGAGGCCTCCGCCGCAGCAGAGACAGAGAGGCCACTGACGGGGAAGAGGGTAGGATAGGATCGTCTTTCAGGTTCATCGCAGAATCATTCTGTGAATAAATAGGTGTATTTGTTGTTGTTGTTGTGGAAATTGAATTAAAACCGTGTCTCGGCTCCAACCCCCCCCCCCCTTACACTGCAACATCAGTCATCCCCCATACACCGGTGATGCATGATGACAGGTTGAAAAGTTTCTATTATGACGTGTCCGTGGTATAAAAGGCTGGTAACCAGGCAACCCCAGCATTGCACTCATGAGCACCAGACGGAGAGGACCACTGCTGGCGGCCGGAGCCGAGGCCCGCGAGAGGCCCAAGCAGCCGGGGTCTAACAGGCTCCAAAAAGAAGTGGGCGGGGATGGGTCAAAAGGGTCAAGGTGAGTATAGAAACCAAATGAAAACCGAACTTGAAACCAAACTGAAAACGAACTTGATACTGGCTTGAAACTGGCTTGATACTGACTTGATACTGGCTTGATACTGGCTTGAAACTTCCCTTCCCTTCAAATTCCCATTCCTTCCCATTCCTTCCCTCTTCCTTTCTCTTTCCCTTTTCCTCCTCTGCCTTACATTCCTATCTCTCCTCCCCTGTCCCCTTCTCCCCTTTTAATTTCCCTTTCCCTCCAGTACTCTTCAATCCTCTCCCCTCCTGTCACTCCCCTTCCCTTCCCATTCCATCTTCTTTCGTCCCATCCCGCACTCTCTTAGCTCTCCTTTTCCCTCTCCACCCCTGCCCTTCTCCCTCCACCTTCCCATCAACTTCCATTCTCTTCTCCATCCCTTCTTTCCCCTCTCCATTCTGCTTTCCCTTCCCTTAACCTCACCTTCCCACTACACCTCTCCCTCCCCTCTCCTTTCCTCTTCCTTTCTATTTCCTTCTCTTTCCCATTTCTCCTTCTCTGCCTTACATTCCTATACCCTTCTCCCTCTTTCTTTCCATTTCCCTTTCTTCTTTACCTCTTCAGTCCTCTCCCATTCTGTCACTCCCCCTTCCCTTCTCTTTCCATCCATTCCGGTCCCATCCGGCACTCTAATCTCTCCTTTTCCTTCTCCACCCTTCCCTTCTCTCTCCTTTCCCTCACCCCTTCACTTCTCCTCTCCCTCCACCTTCCCCATCCCTCCCCTTCCCAATCCCCTCACCTTCCATTCTCTCCCCTTCCATTTCCCCTTTCCTTCTTACCCCTCTCCTGCGTGCTTTCCCTTCCCTTTACCTCGCCCTCCCACCATCCCTCTCCCTGCCTTTTCTCTTCCTTTCCATCCCCCTTCTCTCCCTTAATATTCGCATCTCTCCTCTCCTATCCCCTTCTCTCCCATTCTTTCCGTTTCCCTTTCCCTCCATTACTTTCTTCCTTATCTCTTCAAACCTCTCCCCTTCAGTCACTCCCCCTTCCATTTTTTTCTTTTCTTTTCTGTTCCCTTCCCATTCCAGTCCCATCACGCAGTCTCTTATCTCTCCTTTTCCCTCTCCACCCCTTCCCTTCTCCATTCCCTCCCATTCACCCTCTCCTCCCGTTCCAGCCCATCCCATGTTCTTTCCATCCAATCTGTTCCCATCCCCTCTGCCTTCTTTCTTTCTTTCTCCTCCCCTCACCCTTCCATTCACCCTTCCCATGCCTTCTTCCCTACCATACCCTTCCCCATCACTTTCCAACCCCTTGACTCCCCACCCTCACCACTCCTCCCTTCCTTTCCCCTCGCTTGCCATCTCTTCCCTGACCTGACCTTCTCTTCACCAATCCAATCCCTTTCCATCCCTCACCCTCCGCTTGTCTCCCCCACACCCCATCTCTTTTCTTCCCTTCCCCTTCCCATCACCCTTCCCATCTTCCCTATTCTTTCTTCCCCTCACCCCTTGCCACTCCACCCCTTCCTTTTCTTCTCTTCCCTTCCTTCCTTTCTGATCAACTTCCATTCCCTTCCATCCCATCCACCACCCCCATCCCTTCCCTCCCCAATCTTCTCTCCTGCTCTTCCCCTTCCCTCTTCCTCACACACCCTCCTCACATTTATCTTGTCTCCCCCTCCTGTCTCCCTTCACCACTCCATCCCCTTCTTCCATCTCCCAGCCCTTCCCCTCCTTTCCCTTCTCTTCCCCCTCCCTTCTTCCCCTCACTCTTCCCTTTCCATCACCCGCACCCTTCCCTAACCCCTTCACCCCACCCCACTCCCCTTCCTGTCACTTTCCCTCTCCCTCCACCTTCCCCTCACCCTTTCCTCCCCTCTCCTTCCTGCTTTCCCTTCTCTATTCTATTCTCTTTCCCTTTTTTCCTTCTTTGCCTTACATTTCTATCCCCTTCTACCCCTTTCTTTCAATTTCCCTTTTCCTCCATTACTTTCTTCCGTACCTCTTCAATCCTCTCCCCTTCTGCACTCCCCCTTCCCATTCCTTACATTCCAGTCCCATTTGGCACTCATCTCTCCTTTTCCCTCTCCCCCCTTCCCTTCTCTTCCCCTCCATTCCTTCCCATTCACTGTATCCCCCCTCCCCTTCCATCCAATTCTCTTGTCTTCTCTTCCGTTCCCTTCCAATCTGTCCCCATCCCCTCTGCTCCCTTTCCCCTACCCTCACCCTTCCACTCACCCATCCCTTCCTCCTTATTTTTCCTTCACCTCCCTTCACTTTTACCATTCCCTCCCCTTTCCCTTCCTCCATACCCTATCCTACCCTACCCTTCTCCTTTGCCTCCCAACCCCTTGACTCCCCCCACATTCCCCACTCCTCCCTTTTCCCTTCACTTGTCTTCCCATCCCTCACCCTCCCCTTGCCTCCCCATCCACCCTTCCTTCCCTTCTATTCCCTTCTGATCACCTTCCGTTCCATTCCCATCCCCTGCTCCTGTCCTTTCCTCTCAAACTCCATCCTCTTCGCCCTTCCCTTGTTTCCCTCTCTACCCCTCTCCCTTCCCACTCTCCCTTCTCCCTTCCCCCTCCCCTGACCTTCCCCTCCTTTCTCTTCCCACCCCTTACCTTCCCCTTCCCACCCCTTACCTTCCCCTCCTCTCCCCTTCTCTTCCCCCTCCCTTTTTCCCCTCATTCGTCTTCACCTTTCCCTTCTCAATCAGCTCACCTTCCATTCTCATCCCCTCTCCTTCCTGCTTTTCTTCCCCTTTACCTCACACTCCCACTACCCCTTTCCTTTCCCCACCCTTCCCTTCCCCTTTTGTCCTCTGCCTTTATTTCCTATCTCTGCTCTCCTATCCCCTTCTTCCCCATCTTTCCATTCCCATTCTCTTCCATTACTTTCTTCCTTACAGCTTCAATCCTTTCCCCTTCTGTCCATTTCCGTCCCATCCCGCACTCTCTTATCTCTCCTTTTCCCTCTCCATCCCTTCCCTTCTCTCCCCCTCATTCCCTCCCATTCATCGCCTCCTATGCTCCCCTCCCCTCTCATTCTCTTTTCTTCTCCATTCCTTTCCAGTCTGTTCCCATTCCCTCTGCTCCCTTCCCCTCCCCCACCCTTCCACTCACCCATCCCTTCCCCTCCCTTCACCCTTACCTCCCCTTTCCCCTCACCCTTCCATTCTTACCTTCCCCCTCACCTACCAACCCCTTGACTCCCCACCCATACCACTTCTCCATTCCTTTCCCAACCGCTTCCCATCCCTTCCCTTACCTGACTTTCCCTTCCCTTCACCAATACAATCCCTTCCCAACACTCACCCTCCCCTTGCCTCCCTACCTCAACCCTCCTCTTTTCTCCCTCACCTTCCCCTCTCTTCTTCCCTTACCTGAACTTGTCTTCCCCCTCCCCCTTCCCTTTCAATACCCTACCCTTCCCAAACCCATCCACCCATACTCCCCGCCCCTTCCCTTCCCCCTCCACCTTCCCTTTACCCTTCCATTCCCTTCCCCTACCATTTACCCTTTCCCTCTCCTTCCTGCTTTCGCTCTCCTTTACCTCTCCCTCCCACCATCCCTCTCCCTCTCTTTTCCTTTCCCTTCCCTTCCCCCTTCCCATTCTGGTCCCATCCCCCACTCTCTTATATCTTCTTTTTCCTCTGCGACCCGTTTGCCTTCTGTATTCCCACCCATTTTCACAATCTCGTCCCCTCCCATTCTTGTTCTGTTCCCTTCCAATCTGTTCCCATCCCCTCTGTTTCCTTTTGCCTCCTCTCACCCTTCCCTTCCTCCTTATTCTTCCTTCATCTCCCTTTCCCTTCCCATCAACCTTCTCTTCCTTTCCTCCCAACTCTACCCCTTGACTCCCCACCTTTCCCTCTCCTCCCGTCCCCCTTCCCTTCACCAATCCAATCCCTTCCCATCCCTAACCCATCCAATCCCATACCCAGCCGCTTCCCTTCACTTCCACTCTACGTCAACGTTCCTCTCACCCTTCCCTCCCTGTCACAATCCCCTCACCTGTCATTCTCTTCCCCTTCCTTCCATTTCCTTTTCCCCTCTCCTTCCTGCTTTACTTCTCCCTCTCACTACCCCTCTCCCTCCTGTTTCCCCTCCCCCTTCCCTTCCAGTCATTCCCCACCCTTCCCCTTCTCATCCTTTTCTCCCATCCTATCCCCTCCCCATTCCCTTCCCCTTCCCCTCACTTTCTTTCCTTCACCCTTCCCACTTTGCTCTTTCCCATCCTGTCCCCTTTCCCTCCTCCCTTTCTTTCACCCTTCACTGCCCTCCCCTTCTCTTTTCCCCTCCGTCTCCTTCCCCCCAACTTCCCTCACCATTTCGTCCCCTTCCATTATACCTTCCATTTCCGTTCTCCCTCACACCACCCCTGCCCCCTCCACTTCCCCATCCATCACCATTCCCATCCTCCCCCTTCCATTCCCCACCTCGTGCTTCCCTACCATCTTCTTCCCTCCCTCCCCATCCCTTCCCTCCCTTCCCTTAGGGTTCAGGATGGGTATGGGTTTTGGGGTGACAAGGGCAATTTCAGAGTTCAGGGTGGATTTGGGTTTTGGGGTGATAATGGTAAATTTAGGGTTCAGGAAGGGTATGGGGTTTGGAATGACAAGGGTAATTTTAGGGTTCAGGGGGGATTTGGGAATTGGGGTGCCAGAGGTAAATTTAGGGTTTAGGTTGGGTATGGGTTGCCCAGGGGTAATTTTATGGTTCAGGGTGGGTATGGGTTTTGGGGTACCCAAAACCCAGATCCATGCAGAACCCTTAAGTTACCCTTGGCACTCCAAAACCTATACCCACCCTGAACCCTAAAATTACCCTTGGCACCCCAAAACCCATACCCACCGTGAACCCTGAAATCACCCTTCCCACCCCAAAACCCATACCCACCCTGAACCCTAAAATTACCTCTGGGCACCCCAAAACCCATACCCACCCTGACCCTAAAATCACCCTTGGCACCCCAAAAACCCATACCCACCCTGAACCCTAAAATTACCCTTGGCACCCCAAAACCATACCCACCCGGAACCCTAAACGTACCCTTGGCATCCCAAAACCCATATCCACCCAAACCCTAAAATTACACTTGGCACACTAAAACCCACACCCACCCTAAAACCTAAAATTACTCTGGTCACCCCAAAACACATACCCACCCAAACTCTAAATTACCCTTAGCACCCAAACACCCAAATCCTCCCTTATCCCTAAAATTACCCTTGGCATCCCAAAACCCACACCCACACTGAATCCTAAAATAACCCTCTGCACCCCAAATCCCATACCCACCCTGAACCCTAAAATTACCATTTGCACCCCAAAAAAGCCATACCCACACTAAACCCTAATATCCCTCGCACCCCAAAAGCCATACCCACCCTGAACCCTAAAATTACCCCTGGGCACCCCAAATCCCATAACCAACCTAAACCCCAAATTTACCTTTCGCACCCTAATACCCAAATCCACCCTGAACACTAAAATTACCCTTGTCACCCCAAAACCCATACCCACCCTGAACCCTAAATTTAACCTTGGCACCTCAAAACCCATACCCATCCTGAATCCTAAAATGACCCTTGCCACCACAAATTCCATACCTACCCTATACCGTAAAAATACCAGTGGTGCACCCAAAACACATACCCACCCTGACCCTCAAATTACCCTTGTCACCCCAAATTCCATACCCACCCTGAACCCTAAAATTACCCTTGGCACCACAAAACACGTACCCACACTGAATCCTAAAATCACCCATGGCACCCCAAAACCCATTCCAAACCTGAACCCTAAAATCTCCCTTGGCACCCCAAAACCCATACCCACCTTGAACCCTAAAGTTACTGTTGGCACCACAAATCTACCCAGAACTCTAAAGTGACCCTTAGCACCACTAAAACTCATACCCACCCTGAGCCCTAAGTTTACCCTCTGCACCCCAAAACCACTGTGAACCCTAAAATTACCCTTGTCACCCCAAAACCCATATCCACCCTGAACCCCAAAATTACCCTTGGAACACCAAAAACACATACCCACCGTGAACCCTAAAATCACCTGTGGCACCCCAAAACCCATATCCATCCTGAACCCTAAAACTACCCGTGGCACACCAAAACCCATGCCCACCCTGACTCCTAAATTGAACCTTGGCACCTCAAAACCCATACCCACCCTGAATCCTAAATTTAACCTTGGCACCCCAAAACCCATATCCACCAAACCCTAAAATTACTCTTGGCACCCCAAAACCCATACCCACCCTGAACCCTTAAATTACCCTTGGCACCCCAAAACCATACTCACCCTGAACCATAAAATTACCCTTGGCATCCCAAAACCCATATCCACCCAAACCCTACAATTACTCTTGGCACCCCAAAACCCATATCCACCCTGAACCCTAAAATTACCCTTGTCACCCCAAAACCCATACCCACTCTGAACCCTAAAATTACCCTTAGCACCCCAAAACCCTAATCCCCCATGAACCCTAAAATTACCCTTGGCACCCCAAAACCCACACCCACTCCGAATCCTAAAATTACCATTGGCACCCCAAAACCCATACCCACCCTGAACCCTAAAATTACCCTTGGCACCACAAAACACGTACCCACACTGAACCCTAAAATCACCCTTAGCAACCCAAAACCCATGTCCACCCTGCATCCTAAAATTACCCATGGCACCCCAAAACCCATTCCCACCCTGAACCCTAAAATCTCCCTTGCCACCCCAAAACCCATCTTGAACCCTAAATTTACCGTTGGCACCACAAATCTACCCAGAACCCTAAAATGACCCTTAGCACCACTAAAACTCATACCCACCCTGAGCCCTAAATTTACCCTCTGTACCCCAAAACCCAAATCCACCCTGAACCCTAAAATTACCCTTGTCACCCCAAAACCCATACCCACCCTGAACCCCAAAATTACCCTTGGAACCCCAAAACACATACCCACTGTGAACCCTAAAATCACCTGTGGCACCTCAAAACCCATATCCATCCTGAACCATAAAATTACCCTTGGCACCCCAAAACCCATACCCACTCTGAACCCTAAAATTACCCTTAGCACCCCAAAACCCTAATCCCCCATGAACCCTAAAATTACCCTTGGCACCCCAAAACCCACACCCACTCCGAATCCTAAAATTACCATTGGCACCCCAAAACCCATACCCACCCTGAACCCTAAAATTACCCTTGGCACCACAAAACACGTACCCACACTGAACCCTAAAATCACCCTTAGCAACCCAAAACCCATGTCCACCCTGCATCCTAAAATTACCCATGGCACCCCAAAACCCATTCCCACCCTGAACCCTAAAATCTCCCTTGCCACCCCAAAACCCATCTTGAACCCTAAATTTACCGTTGGCACCACAAATCTACCCAGAACCCTAAAATGACCCTTAGCACCACTAAAACTCATACCCACCCTGAGCCCTAAATTTACCCTCTGTACCCCAAAACCCAAATCCACCCTGAACCCTAAAATTACCCTTGTCACCCCAAAACCCATACCCACCCTGAACCCCAAAATTACCCTTGGAACCCCAAAACCCATACCCACCCTGAACCCTAAAATCACCCTGGGAACCCCAAAACCCATACCCACCCTGTACCCTTGGCACCCCAAATCTACCCAGAACCCTAAAATTACCCTTAGCATCCCAAAACCCATATGCACCCTGAACCTTAAATTTACCTTCACCACAAAACCAAATCCACACTGAACCCTAATATTACTATTGGCACACCAGAAACCATACCCACCCTGAACCCTAAAATTCCCCTTGGCACCCCAAAACCTATACCCACCCTGAACCGTATAATGACCCTTTGCACCCCAAAACCCATATCCACCCAAACCCTAAAATAACCCTTTGCCCCCCAAACCGCTTACCCATCCTGAACCCTAAAATTACCCTTGGCACTCCAAAACGCATATCCACCCTGAACCCTAAAATTACCAGTCACCCCAAAACCCATACCCACCCTAAACCCTAAAATTGCCCTTGGCATTCCAAAACTCATACCCTCCCTGATCCCTTAAATCACCCTTTGCACCCCAAAACCTATATTCACCCTGAAACCTAAAATTACCATTGGCACCCCAAAACCCATACCCACCCTGAATCCTAGAATTACCCTTGGCACCCCAAAAACATACCCACCCTGAACCCTAAAATTACCCTTGGAATCCCAAAACCCATATCCACCCAAACCCTAAAATTACTCTTGCCACCCCAAAACCCATCACCACCCTGAACCCTAAAATTACCGTTGGCATCCCAAAACCCATATCCTTCCAAACCCTAAAATTACTCTTGGCACCCCAAAACCCATATCCACCCTGAACCCTAAAATTACCGTTGGCACCCCAAAACCCATTCCCACCCTGAACCCTAAAATGACCCATAGCACCCCAAAACCCAAATCCCCCCTGAACCCTAAAATTACCATTGGCACCCCAAAACCCACACCTACCCTGAATCCTAAAATTACCCTCTGCGCCCCCAAACCCTAATACCCCTGAACCCTAAAATTACCCTTGGCACCCCAAAACCCACACCCACTCTGAATCCTAAAATTACCATTAGTACCCTAAAACCCATACCCACCCTGTACCCTAAATTTACCTTTGGCACCCCAAATCTTCCCAGAACCCTAAAATTATCCTTAGCACCCCAAAACTCATACCCACCCTGAACTCTAAATGTACCTTCTGCACCCCAAAAGCCAAATCCACACAACCCTAATATTACCCTTGGCACCCCAAAAACTGTTTAACCCTGCACGGTAAAATTACATTTGGCACCCCAAAACCCATACCCACCCTGAACCCTATAAACACCCTTGACACTCCAAATCCCATATTCAACCAAACTCTAAAATGACCCTTGTCACCCCAAAACCCAAATCCACCCTGAACCCTAAAATTACCCTTGTCACCCCAAAACCCATACCCACCCTGAACCCTAAAATTATCCATGGCACCCCATAATCCGTACCCACACTGAAAACTAAAATTACCCTTGGCACCCAGAATCTACCCAATACCCTTATATTACCCTTGTCACCCCAAAAACCGTACCCACTCAGCACCCTAAAATTACCCTTGGCACCCCGGAACCCATACCCTCCCTGAACCTTATAATCACCGTTGGCATCCCAAAACCCATATTCACCCAAACCCTAAAATTACCCTTGACACCCCAAAACCCACACCCACGCTGAGTCCTAAAATTACCCTTAGCAACCCATAACCCAAATTCACCCTCAACCCTAAAATTACCCTTGGCACCCCCAAACCCATACTCGCCCTGAACCCTAAAATTACCCTTAGTACCCCCATACCCAGTCTGAACCCTAAAATCTCCCTTGGCACCCAAAAACTCAAATGCACCCAGAACCTATATATTACCCTTGTCACCCCAAGACGCATACCCACCCTGAACTGTAAATATACCCTTGGCACCCCTACACCCAAATCCACCCTGAACCCTTAAATTACCCTTGTAACCCCAAAACACACACCCACCCTGAACCCTAAAAGTATCATTAGCACCCCGAAACCTATACCCACCCTGAACCCTAAAATTACCCTTGGCATCCCAAAACCCATCTTGACCCTAAAATTACCCTTGGCACCCCAAAACCCGTACCCACCCTGAACCCTAAAATTACCATTGGCACCCCAAAAACTATACCCACCCTGAACCCTAAAATTACACTTGGTGCCCCATTACCCATACCCACCCTCGTTCACGGTGGGTATGAGTTTTGGGCTTCCAAGGGTCATTTTAGGGTTCAGGGTAGGTATGTTTTAGGGGTGACAAGGTGAATTTAGGATTCAAGGTGGGTATGGGTTTTGGGGTGCCTGAGGTAATTTTAGGGTTTAGGGTGGGTATGTGTTTTGGGGTGCTAAGGATCATTTTAGGGTTTTGGGTGGGTATGGGTTTTGGGGTACCAAGTTTAATTTTAGGGTTCAGGGTGGGTATAGGTTTTGGGGTACCAAGTGTAATTTTAGGGTTCAGGGTGGGAGTAGGTTTTGGGGTGTCAAGGTTAAATTTAGGGTTCCAGTGGGTATGGGTTTTGGGGTGCCAAGGATAATTTTAGGGTTCAGTGTGTGTATGGGTTTTGGGGTGCCAAGGGTAATTTTAGGGTTTAGGGTGGGTATGGGGTGCCAAGGGTAATTTTACGGTACAGGCTGGGTATGGGGTTTGGAGTGCCAAGTGTAATTTTAGGATTCAGTGTGGGTATTGATTTTGGATTGCCAAGGTTAAATATAGGGTTCAGGGTGGGTATGGGTTTTGGGATGCCAAGGGTAATTTTACAGTTCAGGGTGTGTATGTGTTTTGATGTGCCAAGAATTATTTTAGGGTTCAGGGTGGGTATTGGTTTTGGGGTGCCAAGGGTAATTTTAGGATTCAGTGTGGGATTTGATTTTGGATTGCCTAGGGTAATTTCACAGTTCAGGGTGTGTATGTGTTTTGATGTGCCAAGAGTTATTTTAGGGTTCAGGGTGGGTATGGGTTTTGGGGTGACAAGGGTAAATTTAGGGGTTAGGGTGGGTATGGGTTTTGGGGTGGCAAGGGTAACTTTAGGGTTCAGGGTGAGTATAGGTTTTGGGGTGCCAAGTGTAATTTTGGGGTCAGCGTGGGTATGGGTTTTGGGGTGGCAAGGGTGATTTTATGGTTCAGGGTAGCTATGTGTTTTGGGGTGCCAAGGGTAATTTTAGGATTCAGGGTGGGTATGGGTTATAGGGCGCCAAGGTTAATTTTAGGGTTCAGGGTGGGTTTTGGTTTGCTAAAAAAATGAGAAGGAGGGGAAACGAGTAGGGAAGGGCAGTGAAGGGTGAAAGAAAGGGAGAGTGGGTTGGAAGAGAACAGGAGGGAAGGGAAGGGAGAGGGACAGGAAGGTAAAGAGCGAACTGGGAAGGGAGAAGGAAAGGAAGTGAGGGGAAGTGGAACGGTGAAGGGAATGGGGAGGGGATAGGATGAGATGGGAGGAAAGAGTGAGTAAAGGCGATGGGAAGGTTGGATGGAAGGGAATGGATTGGGAGGTAAGGGGGAGTGGAAACGGGAGGGAGAGGGGTAGTGGGAGGGAGAAGTAAAGCAGGAAGGAGAGGGGAAGGGAAATGGAAGGAAGGCGAAGAGAATGGCAGGTGAGGGGATTGTGAAGGGGAGGGAAGGGTGAGAGAAAGGTAGACAAATATTGGATGTGAAGGGAAGGGAAGGGGCAGGGTGTGGGGGTGGTTGGGTTAGGGAAGCGTCGAATGGGAAGGGATTGATGAGGGGAAAGGAGGAGTGGGAAGGGTGGGGAGTCAAGGGGTAGGGAGTTGGGAAAAAGGGAAGAGAAGGGGAAGGGGAAAGGGGAGGGAAGGGTGAGGGGAAGGGAGGTGAAGGAAGAATAAGGAGGAAGGGGACGGTGCGGGGAGGTGAAAGGAAGTAGAAGGGATGGGAACAGATTCAAAGGGAATAGAGGGGAAGAAAGGAGAATTGGATGGAAGGGGAGGGGTGGGGATGGTGAAAATGGGTGGGAATGGAGAAGGGAAAGGGGTGGGGAGGAAAAAGTAGAAATAAAATAGTGGGGGGAGGAAAGAGGGAGAGGGATGGTGGAAGGGAGAGGTAAAGGAGAGGAAAGAAAGGAAGGGTGGGGTAAGGGGAGGGGTTGGGTGAGCAAAGGGAAGGTCAGGGAACAGATGAGAAGGGGAAGAGTGAGGGTGAGTGGGGAGGGGTGGTATTAAGGGGAGAGGGAAGGAAAGGGAAGAAAATGGGAAGGGATGTAGGGGAGGAGAGGAAAACATAGAAATAAGAGAGTGGGGGAAGGGACCGGAATGGGAAGGGGGAACGGAAGTGGAAAGAGGGAGAGGGATGGTGGGAGGGAGAGGTAAAGGAGAGGGAAGAGAAAGGAAGGGTGGGGTAAGGGGAGGGGTTTGGATGAGCAAAGGGAAGGTCAGGGAAGAGATGGGCGGGAATGGAGAAGGGAAAGGGGAGGAGAGGAAAACATAGAAATAAGAGAGTGGGGGAAGGGACCGGAATGGGAAGGGCGAAGGGAAGAGGAAAGCGGGAGAGGGATGGTGGGAGGGAGAGGTAAAGGAGAGGGAAGAGAAAGGAAGGGTGGGGGAAGGGGAGGGGTTGGGTGAGCAAAGAGAAGGTCAGGGAAGAGATGGGAAGGGGAAGGGTGGGGTGAGTGGGGTAGTGGCGGTGTTAAGGGGAGGGGGAAGTAAAAGGAAGAACATGGGAAGGGAGGGGAGGCAAGAGGTAGGGAGGTGAGGGGAAGGGTAGGGGGAGGGAAGGTTGAGGGGGGAGGCGAAAAAAGGAGAAGGGAAAGGGATGAGGGGGATAGGGATGGGGAAGTGGCGGGGAGGTGATTGGGAAGAGGGAAGGAGTGGGAAAGCAAGGGGAGTAGAGTGTGATGGGTGAAGGGAATGAAGGAAGGCCGGTTGCAGCGAAGAGGGGGTAGGGAGGTGAGGGGAAGGTAAGGGTAATGAAGAAGAGATGATGGGAAGGAACAAGTGAAGGAAATGGTGAGGGAGAAGGGAAAGGAAGAGGAGGGGTGTGGTGGGGAAGCAAGGGGAGAGGAAGTGAAGGGAACATAAATGGTAGGCAAAGGTGAGTAGAGGGGAAGAGAACAGAAGGGGGAAAGAAGGTGGGAAGGGAAAGTGAAGGGAAAGGAAAGGGTTATGAAAAGTGGTGGGGAAGTGGAGAGGGGGAAGAGATGTGGTAGGGAGGCAAGGGGATGGGAAGGGAGAGGCAGAAAGGAAGGGGGTGGAGGGAAAGGAAGAGAATAGGAAAGGGAAGGGAAGGATTCAAACGGGAAACGGAAGGGAAGGGAAGGGAAGGCGAAGAGTGGTGGTGGTAGGGAGGTGAGATGAAGTCAAGGGCAGAGTAGGGAAGAAGGAAGGGTAGGGGAAGGGAAGGGTGAGGGAAGGGAAGAGTGAAGGGTAGGGAAGAGGAAGGGTATGGTGGGGTAGGGTAAATGGGGAGGGGAGGGAGAGGGGAAGGGGAGTAGAGAGTGACTGAGGTGAAGGGAATGGAGGGAAGGGAGGATGCAGAGGCAAGGTGTTAGGGAAGGGAATTGTAGGAAAGAAGAGAAGAGGGGAAGGGGTGGGTGAAGGGTGAGAGGAAGGGAATGGTGAGGGGGAAGGGAAAGGAAGAGGGGTGTGGTGGGGAGACAAGGAGTGGGGAGGAGAAGAGACGGGGCGGGTTTGGTAAGGATGAGGAGAGGGGAAGAGAACGAAAGGGGAGAATGAAGTTGGGAAGGGAAAGTGAAGTAAAGGGAGAGTAAAGGGAAAGGAGAAGTGGAGGGAAAGTGGGGTGGGAAGAGGAGGGGAAGAGGCATGTGGTGGGGAGGCAAGGGGGGTGATGGGAATGGAAGGGTGAGGGAAGGAAAGGAGAGGGAAGAAAGGAGAGGGAAGAAAAGGGATAGAAGAATATGGAGGGGAAGTGAAGGGTGGAGAAAGGAATAAAATAGGAGGGGAAGGGAGAGGAGGGAGAGGGGAAGAGAATAGAAGAGAAAAAGAGGTGTGGAAAGGGAGGGAAAGAGGTAGAGGAGATGGAGATATGAAGGAGTGGGGAAGGGTGGAGAGGGTGAAGAGGCAAGGGGTAGGGAGGTTAGGGGAAGGAAGGGTAGGGCAGTAGCAAAAGGAAGGGGAGGGAGAAAAGGAATAAAAGGGAAGGGGAAGAGGAGTATGATGGGGAGGCGAGGGGAAGGGGTGGGGTGAACGATGTGACAGGATGGGGATGGAAAGGGAAGGTTGGAGAATGGTGAGGGAACAGTACGGGGGAGGGGAAAAGGTGAGGGGAAGGAGAGAGAGGGAGAGGTAAAGGTAAGGGAAAAGTGAGGGGAAAGGAAGTGGAAAAAGGGAGAAGTGAAGAGAACGGAAAGGAAGAGATGGGCAGGGAAGTGAAGTTTAGAGATGGTGATGGGTGAGGGTGTGGGAAGGGAAGGAAAGAAAAGAAAAAGGGGTAGGGAGATGAGAGGAAGTCAGGAAGGGAGGGTAGGGGAAGGAAAGGGTGAGGGGGAAGAGAGAGGGGGAGAGTGAGGGAGAGTTTGATGGGTGGAGAGGGGATGAAAAGAAGCAGTGGTGAGGGTGGGGAAGCAAGGGTTAGGGAAATGAGGAGGACATTTGGGAAAGTAAGAAGGGGAGGAAGGAAAGGGGGTGAGGGGTGGGACAGAAAGGGAAGGGAAGGGAAAACGTGAGAAGGGAGAGGGGGAGAGGTGAAGGGAAAGGGAATTGTAAAGGATGATCTGGGAAGCAATATGGAAGGAGAAGAAAGTGAAGGGTGAGGGATGGGAAGGGGTGGGGTTGGGCAGGAAAAGCAGGAGAAGGAAATGAAGGGTAGAGGGGGGAAGGGTGATGAGGAAGGGAAGGAATGGTGGATAGGAAGGGAACGAGAAGGGAAGTGGGAAGGAAGGGAAGGATAGGGTTGAAGGGGAGGGAGGGGATTGGAAAGGGAAGTGAAAAGAAGAGTAATGGGAAGGGGAGGGATAGGGGAAGAGATCAGAAAGGAATGTAAGAGATGGGAAGGGGTGGGCAGAGAGAGGGAGATGTGAAGGACAAGTGTAGGAAGAGAAGGGGAGGGTGGGAAGGGAAGGGGTAAGGAGGTTGAGGGGAAGAAAGGTATGAGACGCTCAAAGAGAAGGGTAGGGGAGGGAAAGATAGGGAAGGGTGAGGATGGGAGGAGAGGGGAAGAGAAGGGGTATGGTGGGGAGGGTAGGTGAGAGGAAGGGGAAAGGGAAGGAGTTGGGTGAGCGATGAGACAGGAGAAGATGGGGAAAGAGAAAGGGTTGGGCAAGCGATGAGGTGGGAATAGATGGGGAAGGGAAGGGGTGAGGAGGGTGGGAAGGTAAAGGGTAGGGAGGTAAGGGGAAGGAAGTATAGGGAAGAAGTGAAGGGTAAGGGAAGGGAAGAAAAGAGGAGGGTGTGGTGTGGAGGAAAGGTGAGGGTGGAGAATGGGATTGGTGAAGGGAAGGGAAAGGGAGGCCAGTGGAGGGGAAAAGAAGGGAGGAGGGTGGGGAGTCAAGGGGAAGGGAGGTAAGGGAATGGTAGGGTAGGGAAGAAGGGAAGGGTAAGGGGAAGGTGACCGGAAGGGAGGTGATGGAAGGAAGAATAAGGAGGATGAGAAGGGTGAGGGGAGGGGAAGAGAGCAGAGGGGATGGAAACAGTGGGGTGGGGTTGGGCAGTGAAAGGAGAAGGAAGGGAAGAGAGGGGAAGGTGGGGAGGAAGGGAAGGTAGGGGAAGGGAAAGAAAGGAAGGGGGAGTGAGGGGAAGGAGGAGATGGAGGAAGGGTGAAGAGGTAAGGGGTAGAGAAGGGAAAGAAAGGAAAGAGGAGTGTGGCAGGAAGGAAAGGCAAGGGGTGAGGGAAGGGAAGGAATGGTGGAAGGGGAGGATGATGGAACGAGAAGGGAAGGGGGAAGGAAGGGAAGGGTAGAAGGGATGGGGAGGTGGGAGATGGAGAAGGGAAGTGAAAGGAAGGGTGAGGAGAAGGGGAGGGATAGCAGAAGAGATCGGAAAGGAAGGGAAGAGCTGCAAAGGGGAGGGTAGAGAGGGAGATGGGAAGGAAAGGGAGGGTGGGGAGGGAAGGGGTAAGGAATTTGAGGGGAAGAAGTATAGAGACGTTCAAAGGGAAGGGGAGGGAAAGGTAGGTAACGAATGGGAATGGGAGGAGAGGGGAAGACGAGGGGAAGACGAGGGGTGTGGTGGGGAGGGAAGTGGAAGGGGTTGAGTGAGCGATGAGACGAGAGATGGGGAAAGGAAAGAGGAAAGGAAAGTAAAGGGGAAGAGAAGGGGTTGGGTGAGCGATAAGGCGGGAAGTAACGGGGAAGGGAAGGTGGAGGGGAGGGTGGGAAGGTTGGTAGTAGGGAGGTGAGGGGAAGGAAGTATAGGGAAGAAGGGAAGAAAAGAGGATGGGTGTGGTGTGGAGGCAAGGGGAGGGTGAAGAATGGGATTGGTGAGTGGGATTGGTGAAGGGAAGGGGGTAGGGAAGGTCAGGGAAGGGAAGGGAAGGCAAGGCAAGCAGTGGGGAAAGGAAGGGACGAGGGGGGAGGGTGTGGAGTCAAGAGGTTGGGAGGGGAAGGGTAGGGTAGGGAAGGGTGAGGTGAAGGTGATGGGAAGGCAGGTGAAGGGAGGAAGAATAAGGAAGAAGGGAAGGGTGAGTGATGAGGGGAGGGGAAAAAGAGCAGAGGGGATAGGAACAGAGTGGGGTGAGGATGGGCAGGGAAAGAAGGGAAGGGTAGAGAGGGGAAGGGTGAGGAGGAAGGGAAAGTAGCGGAAGGGAAAGAAAGGAAGGAGGAGATGGAGGAAGGGTGAGGAGGTAAGGGGTAGGGAAGGGTGAGGGGAGGGGGAAGAGAGCAGAGGGGATGGGAACAGAGTGGGGTGGGGTTGGGCAGGGAAAGGGGAAGGAATGGAAGGGTAGAGAGGGGAAGGATGAGGAGGAAGGGAGAAAAAGGAAGGAGAGTGTGAGGGGAAGGAAGTATAGAGACTTTCAAATGGAAGGGGGAGGGGAGAAAAGGGTAGGGAACGGATGGGAATGGGAGGGGATGGGTTGGGTGAGCGATGAGACGGGAGGAGTTGGGGATAGAAAAGGGAAAGGAAAGGGGAGAGGAAAAAAAAGGGAAAGAGAAGAGGTTGGGAGAGCGATGAGGCGAGAAGAGATGGGGAAGGGAAGGAAGGGGTGGGGAGGGTGGGAAGGTGAGTGGTAGGGAGGTGAGGGGAAGGAAGTGTAGGGAAGATGTGAAGGGTAAAGGAAGGGAAGAAGAGAGAAGGGGAGGGTGTAGAATGGGATTGGTGAAGGGGAAGGAAGTAGGGAAGAGAAGGCGAGCAGAGGGGAAAGGAAGGGAAGAGTGGGGAGGGTGGGGAGTCAAGTGGTAGGGAGGCGAAGGTAAGGGTAGGGAAGGGAAGGGTGAGGGGAAGGTGATGGTGATGGGAAGGGAGATGAAGGGAGGAAGAATAAGGAGGAAGGGAAGGGTGAGTGGAAGGGTGAGGGGAGGGGAAGAGGCAAGGGGATGGGAACAGATTGGAAAGAAACGGAATAGGTGGAAAAAAGAAAATGTGATGGAAGGGGAGGAGGCGGTGAATGTGAGGAAAAGGAGAGGAAGAGAAGGGAAAGGGTGGAGAGGGAAAAGGAGAGATAAAAGAGTGTGGGATGGGGCCTGAATGGATAGAATGGGAAGGGAAATGAGGAGAAGGGAAGGGAGGCTGACTGAAGGGGAGAGGATTGAAGAGGTAAGGAAGAAAGTAATGGAGGGAAAGGGAAATGGAAAGAAAGGGTGGGAAGGGGATAGGAGAGGAGAGATGAGAATGTAAGGCAGAGAAAGAAAAAAGGGATAGGAGGGAATAGAAAGGAAGAGAGAAGGGAATTTGATCAGAAGGGAAGGGAAGTTTCAAGCCAGTATCAAGTCAGTATCAAGTCAGTTTCAAGCCAGTATCAAGCCAATATCAAGTTTGGTTTCAGTTTGGTATCAAGTTCGGTTTTCATTTGGTTTAAATACTCACCTTGACCCTTTTGACCCATCCCCACCGACTTCTTTTTGGAGCCTGTTCGGCCCCGGCTCCGTCGGCCTCTCGCGGGCCTCGGCTCCAGCCGTCAGCAGTGGTCCTCTCCGTCTGGTGCTCATGAGTGCAATGCTGGGGTTGCCTGGTTACCAGCATTTTATACCACGGACACGTCACAATAGAGACTTTTCAACGTGTCAACATGCATCACCGGTTTATGGGTGATGACAGGTGTTGCAGTGTAAGGGGGGGGGGGGCAGCCGAGACACGGTTGTAATTTAATTTCCTAAAATAAAAAAAAATCTATTTAGTCACAAAATGATCGTGCGATGAACCTCAAAGACGATCCCATCCTACCCGACCTTCTTCCCAGTCAGTGGCCTCTCCTTGTCTCTACTACGGCGGAGGCCTCCCCTCTGCACTTAGCGTGGCCCTCGTGACTCGTGACATTACATTGGAAGGCCTGGCACGTCGCAGGTGTTCCATTCACAGGATTCTGCTGCTGGTGCCAGCGTGGACCTCGTGACATCACAATGCAGGGCATGCACGTCATAGGTATTCCATTCACAGGATGTTGCTGCTGTTGCTAGCCTGGACCTCGTGACATCACAGTGGAGCGTCTGGCACTCACAGGTGTTCCATTCACAGGAATCTGCTGCAGGTGCTAGCGTGGACCTCGTGACATCACAGTGCAGGGCCTGGCACGTCACAGGCGTTCCATTCACAGGATTCTGGTGCTGGGAAGGCGCGGGCCTTTTATATGAATTTAAAATGTGAAGTTGTCTTATTCTTCGTTTGCGATAAATATTTTCGACATTAGGCGCATAGTCGCGCACCAGGTGCGCAACGACTGTTGGGCTGATAGGTCTTTACCCCCCTCCCCCCCACCCCTCCTCCCTCAGCTGGCGTGGGTTGGACTCTGGGCGGTGGCTGCAGGCCCGAAGGCCTCTCTCACCGGAAGTGGCTGGGGAGTGAGATGGGGGCCCTCAGGGGAGAGTCATTGGATGGGTAGAGCTAGGGGAGTGAGATGCAGACCTCGGGGGAGAGTCATGGGTTGGGTAGAGGCTGGGGAGTGAGATGAGGGGAGACCATAGGGGAGAGTAAAGGGATGGGTGGAGGCGGGGAGTGAGATGAGGGGAGACCATAGGGGAGAGTAAAGGGATGGGTGGAGGCGGGGAGTGAGATGAAGGGAGACCTCGGGGAGAGTCAAGGGGTGGGTAGAGGCTGAGGAGTGAGATGAAGGGAGCCCTCGGTGGTGAGTCAAGGGATGGGTGGAGGCTGGGGAGTGAGATGAAGGGAGACCTCGGGGAGAGTCAAGGGGTGGGTAGAGGCTGAGGAGTGAGATGAAGGGAGCCCTCGGTGGTGAGTCAAGGGATGGGTGGAGGCTGGGGAGTGAGATGAAGGGAGACCTCGGGGAGCGTCAAGGGGTGGGTAGAGGCTGGAGAGAGATGAAGGGAGACCTCGGGGGGAGTCAAGGGATGGATCGAGGCTGGGGAGTGAGATGAAGGGATACCTCGGGGAGAGTCAAGGGGTGGGTAGAGGCTGAGGAGTGAGATGAAGGGAGCCCTCGGTGGTGAGTCAAGGGATGGGTGGAGGCTGGGGAGTGAGATGAAGGGAGCCCTCGGGGAGCGTCAAGGGATGGATGGGTAGAGGCTGGGGAGTCAGAGGAAGGAGTTGTGGGTTTAGGGAGAGAGTCCTGGCAGACATTGTTAGTGAGAGTGGAAGGGCAAGGCATGTTGGGACTACAGGAGGCTGTAGTGTCAAGCAAAGGACGAGCTGCTACGATGACGAGGTGGTCATGGGAGAGGCTGGGGTTAAGGATTAGCTTTGGGGGAGACGAGAGAGGTAGTGAAGTCAGAAGATGCCATCAGTTTGAGGCGTGTGAAAATAAATGGAGGCTGTGGTGCAGGGGAGAATAATTGGAGGTTGGAGTAGAGGGCCAGTGGATTGGAGAGCGACAGGGGCAAGGAGAGGCACAAGCTGGCTGTCCCTCAATGGTAGACGGACAGCCAGGGTGAGTCAGTTCGAATTGGCTGCATTGTCCACTGTTGGTTGTCGTTGTTGGGTCTGGTGGTACATGAAGTAGGAGCACGGGGGAGGAACCAGGTTCAAGCCCCCCCTCATACAAGTACTAGCACATGGAGTGGGCGGGTCTCACTCATGCATGCCCATTCACATTGTGTGTGTTGCATAGCAGAAGGCTGATTTTCTCAACCCTTTTTCTGCCAACCTCTGCCTGTCCACCACACAATCTACCCTTCTGCTAATGCCTCAGCCTCTCTGTATGAGGTGCATTCCTCCGCCTGCACAGCCCCGGTTGGGTCTGTGTGTCGGGCAGCAAACTGGCAAGGTAGGAGGCTTGCCAGAGACTGTGCTTTTGTACTGTTTGCCTCTTTATGTGACCTGCCTGTGTGTTACTGTGGACTTATTTGCCTCTGTTTATGTGTGCTTGTCTGTTACACACACACTTCACCAGTGTGTCAATGAATTGCGCTACATTGTGGTAAATGTGTGCATTGTTGTGGCATTGTGGAAATGGGGCAAGTGAGTACATTTCTGTTGGGTTGTGGAAAATGGGCGAATATGTGCAATGCTGAGTTAGTGTATGTCAAGGAGCATTAGCCTGAGCAGTAAAGGGTTAATGTGCGAGTATTAGGTTTTCTAAAGTATTGTTATGTTGTCATGTTATCTGTTCTTTTAGGCTTGTACCATTAGTATGGTATTGCAATGGCGGTTGGTGTTCACCAAGAATGGTGAGGCGTGGAGATGAAAAAAAACGTAACTTCAGCTGTCGCATCGCGCTCTTCTGCTCTTCTCCTCCAGGCACGAGCTCCCAGACTCCACTGCGGCCAATCCTGAAGTTGCTCTCATACTGCTGGTGGTAGCATGAAGGCAGCGTCAGGGTTGGCCTGAGCGCCGTGTATTTGCGCAGTGAGACGGGGAGCCTGTCCCTGCTTTCTCCAACCCAGCAATGCAACTCGGGTTAGAGACAGCTTCAGTGCGCATGACGGTTTGGCCCACCTGAGATGGTCGGCCAAACTGTCATGCTCACTGAAGGTGAGGTCCATCACTCCCCTCAGTGCCCGTCATCCCCCCTGGCCCGCCGCCAAAGACTTGGCAGGAAAGTAAAGATAAACGATAATAATAAGCCCTCCATAGCAATGGAGCTGCCGCTGTGGTATTGTAGTGCTTTCACGTGTGCCCTTTTGTACATTGGGAGATTTCCATCACTCAAATGTTAATTGTTTGGTTGCGTTTGGTAGTGATGGTTAGTAGTGATTCCTTAAATGTTTTGTATAGTAAAGTTTATCGTTAACGTGAAACTAAAATGAGCTGATTCTATTAAAGTCCTTCTAGTGTTCAGTGTCTGTGGTGTGCTGAAGCACTTTGCTGTTTTATATTGAGCTGGGTGGTCAGTTGTCCATTGGCCCTGCCTAGGGAGATTGTTTCCTGGCAGCATCACTAGTCTGGTGAAAGGTATCGATGCAGTGTGTGTAGTAGATTTACGTTAAGATCATCTGAATGCCTTCAAGGCGTATGTCGATGGGTTGCTTGGGTAGAGCTGTGGCGCTGGCAGCACTTTGCCAACTATATACAGCGCCTGGATACCCGCCGGGTGACAAGCAGCGCTAAACAAATACCGACTGATTGATTGATGGATATGACTTTGGTGTTCTGGTGTGCAGTCAGGGAAGTTATCTGTCGTGTTTGAGAAAAAATGAATCCAGTTAGTAAGGTGTTGTGTAGTGGGTATTGTTGCAAAAAAAAAGGAATTTGTGTGATGGAAGGTAGGATCAGAGAAGCGCAGCTGGAGGGAGGAAGTGACAAATGAATTCAGTGTGCGTGTATGTGCACACGTGTGTGTGTCTGTAACTGTACATGTACTCATATGTTCCTCTTTGCGTGAGTGATTTCGAATTGGCGCTGCAATAGGTTGTGGTTGCAAGTATTAATAGGATAAAATGATCATGTGATGATATTTCAATTTGCTAGATGCAACTGAAAATGTAAAAAAAAAAAATATGTGGTAATGATCCGCTTAAACTGTTCCCATTCACATAACAATCTCATATGCATACTTGAGGTACAGCTTTTTTGGAATAAAAAGAAACAAGCATTTGCAATGCAATAGTTCTCGCATTTGCGAGAGTTTGAGCTATTGGCATTGTAAATGACAATGCCTTTTATTTATGTGTTGGTTTTTAAAACATAGATAAAAGGCATTGTCATTTACAGTGCTAATAGCTTAAACTCTTGCAAATGTGAGACCTATTGCATTGCAAATGCATTTTTGTAAAAGCGGCCCATGCCGCGCTTTCACTTTAATGGCAGCCAACCCCCCCCCCCCTTCTTTAGACAACCCGCGCCTAAAGAAATGTGCGCGGCCGCCATTAAAGTGAAAGCGCGGTATGGGGCGCTTTAACAAAAAAAAGTGTTTGTTTGTTAAGTTCACAAACAAATGTTTTATTTTTTTTGGGGTAAAAGCGCACCATGCCGCGCTTTCACAAATAATAATTAAAGTTAAAGCGCAGTGTCGAGGCCCTTTAAAAAAATATATATTTTGCGAGGGACGTATAAAGTAAGGCGCGCGCTGGTTATAGACAGGCACACACTGGCTAAAAAAAAGATAAAAGCAGTTGAGAGCATGTCCTGCCTGCCAAAAGTCATTAAAGAAACTAGTGCTCAGAGGCTATAATTAAAGCCTACTGAGTAAGTACGAGTAACTACGCACGTAAAAGGGCCAGTCCTTATGGGAGATTACAAGATGAGACAAGGTGGTTAGACTACTATGCCTATTGACCAATGAAAAGCCATACGTTTACAAAGGATGGTGACAGGAGCCAATTAAAAAGATAGGTGAGAAAATGGGTGGAGCTTGAAGTACATACCTGAAAATAGAATGCCTCGCAGAGCAGCGTATTCGCGGCCCAGGCTCGACCTAAAAAGCAATAATCCTTCTGCTCCACAAATTGCTGTTGCAGGATATCAGTGACATATCACATTTCAGGCAAGTTTCTTTGTTACTTTCTCCAGTAATATTACTTTTTTATTTATTTATTTATTTTTGGAGTTTTATATAGCGCTTACACGACCCGAAGGGTATCAGAGCGCTTTACAGAAGCAGAACATGAACAGAAACATTAAAACAGCAAAGCATGAATAGAGACATGGGCATTAGAGCAGCATAATATGAATAGAAACATAGACATTAGGGTACAACGACTAGAGTCAAGAGAACTGGCGGTCACATAGATCGGGTTCATTGGCCAGATGCAAAGAGATGACGGATGAAGAGAAATTCTTTTAGTTGTCTCTTGAAGATCGTGAAGGAGGGATTAGTCCTGATGTGGGTAGGGAGAGAGTTCCAGATTTTCGGGGCATTCCCAGAGAAAGAGCGGGAGAGGGCTTTTTGTTTATGTCTTTTGGGGGGATTAAGAGGAGCAAGTTGGAGCTTCTTAGGTTTCTTGATTGACCTGCTTTAGTGAGTTTGGCTGCGAGGTAGTCAGGTTTGCCTGTGTGTAGGGCTTCATGGGTGAGACAGGCAGTTTTGAAAGCGCAGCGGGCTTCGATGGGAAGCCATTTTAGGTCCTGTAATGCAGGGGTGATGCGATAGAGTTTCTTGGTCCCAGTGACCTTTCTTGCAGCTGCGTTTAGGGTGGATCTCTCATGGGGGCCATGTGTGTTTTAACTGTCCCAGTTAGTGTGGCATTTCCGTAGTCCAGTCTGGAGAGAACTAGAGATTGGGTTGCGATTTTTAGGTCATTGGGGGGTATGAAAGGTTTGATTTTGTTAAGGAGGCTTAGGTTGTAGAGAGCGCCTTTTGCTGTGGAGTTAATATGGGAGCACATGTTGAGACTTGAGTCTAGAGAGATTCCTAATGATTTGGCCGAGGTAGCTGGAGTAAGTTTACAGTTCAGGGAGTCTAAGTTGTTTATGCATTCTCGGATTTGAGGGGGTGGTTCGTGATTTTATAGTGGGGGTAAGAGGGTTAGTAATCAGAAATGTGAGTATAACAGCTATGAGTGTGTGCCATAATCTTTATGCTTAGTTTGCTCACGGACGAGTGTGTGTGAGCCCGTGATTCTCGGTTACATTAATTGATTACCGATTAGCCTCCTGACTATGTTAAGGGCATAAGGATGTGTGCAGTCAGTCGTGGACACTTGCAAACGGCTTTATATCATCTGATTGGCGATACGATGTATAGCCTGTGCATGATGTATATGTTACTGGCTATACACTACGTTTTGCCCTCCATGGTTCCCTGCTGTACTCTGTGATGTACCTATGGCACGCCCCGCAGACTGCCCTTGAGCACACGGTATAAAAGATACGAGGGCGGTTATCTTTCACCTGTTCTGGCCACATGATGGTTTTACCGATTTATTTAAGTCTTCTCTACAATATGTTTTGTCGCCTACAGGACACCCGAATCTTGGTGTCCCGGTACCGCATCGAATACGGTTTGGATCTGGGGGTAATACTTATCTAGGTGAGTGCCCCTGATGCACATTGCTGTTAATCATACCTAGCCTAATAATTCGAACATACAACTTGATACAAGGTTGCCTAGTCTTCTGTTTTTAACTCTGGTTTTAATTCACGTTTAGTTAGTCTTACACTTCACCTCCGATTATAGGTGATTTTTCCCGCGCTGGAGACTATCAAGTGGTACCTCCTATGCCATCACTATCTATATGTTGTATATTACATCAAAAAGAGAGAGTTTTGTTCTAATAATGTATGAGAGAGAATTTAGAGCTCTACATTGACCTATGTTATGGTTACCTTATATATTTTTCTTAGGTTACCAGACATATATGAAGAGACTGTTCCCATAGTATTCAGCGTGGTATGTAGCAACTGCACCCACCGCATTGTGTAGATAGTTCTTTCACAGTAGGTCCTGAAGAATTGCCAAGGATCACTAGGACCGCGAGGCATGAAACATGTTGACCACCAGAGATGAGCATAGCTGAGCTGAACCCTCACGTCGGCAAGCTGCCATTCTTGTATTGTTTTTAACCAGGTGGATAGCCAGCCTCAATAAAGTCATATTTTGGACTATCCAACTTGTTTTAAATCACCCACATTCACTCACATCTACACCACTGGGCCCCTCACACGCACTGCACCATACGGCCAGGAACAAAAGATTCTCCGCTAAAGAGCCCCTTTATGGGTGCCCGTCGGGTATTGCAGCGCCGACCCGACGAGGAACAGGTCCATATGATGAAGCATGACACCTAGCATGCTTGGTGTGTGAGGAACCTAGTTCCGACAAGAGGAATTCCTTTCCTCTTGTACACGGTCTCCTTGTTACATACACTCTCTCCTTTTACCCTGAGGAACTGCATACCCTTTCTTTTGGTATATGATGATTCGTACCTGTAAAATTCATTTATACAATTGTGAAATGCCATTAAAAATATGTTTGAAAAAAAATTGGTAAATGGCCAGCTCTCCTCCTTTCTAGAATCTAATGGCCGGTTGCACGACTCATAGGCTGGCTTCTGACAAGGTATGAGTACTGAAACTGCCTTATTAGAAGTTACTGAATATAATAAAGAACATCTTGACTCTATGATGGTGATTATGTTCGATCTATCGGCAGCATTCGATACAGTTTCACATGCCACCCTTTTGGATAGATTTAGTTGGGCTGACAAACAAGGCACAGCCTTCTCTTGGCTGACGTTATTTTTAGAGGATAGATCTCAGCGGATTTATCTTCATCCTTTCTCATCCCACTCTGAGCCTCTTCTATTTGGAGTTCCTCAAGGCTCAGCTTTGAGTTCTACTTGGTTCAATCGTTATCTAGCACCACTGGCACAGTTGATTGAGTCTTGTGGTGTGCATGTGGTGTCTTATGCAGATGATACCCAACTACTATTGTCCTTCCGGCAACACTCAGATTCTGCCCTCAGTAAGCTCAAGGAATGTCTAAAGAGTGTTGCTGGTTGGATGGATGCTAAATTTCTCAAATTAAATTCGGACAAAACTAAAGTTATTTTCTTTGATCCAAGCGCACCTCCTCCCCCTGGTCTTTGGTGGCCTAAGAAAATTGATTTGCCCGCCCCTGCTTCCGCAGCCTAGGAACAAGTTTTGCAGGATGGAGATTAAATCACGCAGACAAGGACTGTATCGGGAAAGCCTTGGACTCGGAGTAATGAAGATTACCGGTAAGTAACTGGGACATTTTGGTGCATAATGTGGGTCCCCACCCCTCAAGATGCAGGGGGGAAGGGAATGTGCAGATGCCATTTTGCTTCCTGCCCTTATTATTCTTTCACCAGATTATGGCTCTGGCCCTTTCAAGTTATGCGTCTCACTTTCCATCCTCCTGGTATCAAGACTTTCTCCCTTTGGCTTTCACTCTCCATCGCAACTACCTCCTTCTCCACTCCTCCTGCTCGTCCCACTACATTTTCCACAGCTGTACCTAAACTTTGTAAACATGCTGCTTTGACTTCCCTCACTCCCCAACCGAATGCCTACTTTTAGTTGGTGTCGTCTGAGCTATTTCTCGGCAGCTGTTCACAAAATAGTCAATCTCTAACAGAGCCCCATAGTGTTGAGCCCTAGCCAGCCCTCTAATATCCTTAAAAAGTAGCAACAAGAAATTTAATGCCCAGATCAAATCCCATATAATATTTATTTAAATGTGTATTGAGGTGTTTATGGTTATTTATAAAAAAAGTGCAGCATTTACCAAGGATACTACAGAATAAATCTTTGCAATTTTTACATGCTAACGTTATCCGGGCAAAACAGCGATAAGCAACAGAAAGATGACCAGTCAAACTCAGTGAAGGGATATCCACTGTGTAGCAACAAGTGTTGTGCATTTCTGGTAACTTTGAATCCATTTGAGTTAGAAGGAATATATTTTGTAGTTAAAATTTGCAGCAGATGATGCATAATGCAGCAAATCCAGAAATATGCAGAAAACGCAGCGACCGCAAAGTTGTATAATTCCAGTGGCCCTGCACATAGGGCTATCTGGCAGTGCTGGTGGGGTTGCTTCGGCCACAACACCTCCTCTTTCAGTCCCAAAAGCAGCTCAATTCTAATTCTAATTTCAGAGCTTGCGGGATCACTCACTTCGTTATGCCTCACCGCTTGCAGTTGCAATTGTTATTACAGCCGTTCCCCGTTCTCTGTAGGGGTCACAGGGGCCACAAGGGCCTCGGGAACCACAGGGAGCCTCACAGGCTCTCAAGCTGCTGGCTCCAGTCCCCCCTGCATGATATAGGACGATGTAGCAGCTGTTGTACCATACGTTGTTCCCCCCCAATCCACGTCCACATCTTCATGCAGCATTTTCAAATAGCTCCGGGTCTCAATACACTGTTCAGGTAGGGTGGAAGGCGCTATGCGCGGTCCTCCTCTCTGCAGACAAGGCAGGGACAGACCAAACGTCACTGTCCCAACCGTGGGTTTTCGGTGGTCACCGCCAAACCGAGCTGCCAGCTCCAGTCGTCAGCCGCCAACCGCCAGCCACCAGGCTGATCCAGGCCGACAGGGGAAGCCCGTCTCCGCCCCGCCTTGCCCGTCTCTGCAGATCGCCACTTGCTACTCGCTCCTCACTCTCCGCTCACCGCCGATCGCCGATGTCAGCGGCGGTCAAAGCAGCAGAGGGGAACGGCGGGCGGGCGGGGAATGGCGAGCTCCTTCTCTGCTCCTCGCACTCAACCACAATGGCCACGACCTCTAAGGGCCCACGAAAACCCGGACTGGCATGGGATACCAAATGTAATCACAAAAGGAGAGGTGTTAGTAATTTCCTAAAAATCAAAGAGCACCTGTGTAAAGCTTTCTAGGCTCTCTTCTAAAACATGATTCAGAGCCCTCCTTAAATCCCTCAGACCCCTGCACGCTTTACAATCAGCCCTGACCTCGCTGGTCCTCGCGTGGGAAGGTAGGGGAGGCAGCGGCTCTTGGCAGGGTCTGTTTGTTTGTGCTCCGAGCCGCAGCTCTCTCAAGATTTGAGGAGTTCTGCCAGGACCATGACCTTGTAGTCAATGTTGACAAAACAAAATATATGGTCCTACATAAACACAGGACTATCAAGGGTAGAGTCGAGATGAGGGAAGGTACTCTGGAACAAACCCAGGTTTTTACTTATTTAGGGGTAACCATTGGTATCAAATTAAGTTGGAAGCCACAAATAGACTTGCTCGCCGTCAAGCATGCCCAACTTTCAGGAGCTTTGCTAAAGGAACAGCGACTATCCCATACTAAACCCATTGCTCTGGCATTACAAATTTATTCCTCAAAAATCAGCGCTTCGATACTGTATGGGGCTGAATTGTTGGGTTATGCCAACATAGACTCTTTGGTAAGAGCGCAAAATAAATTCTTACGGTCATTGATTGGCCTCCCGCAATCCACCCCACTGTTGCCCTTGTTTTTAGATCTGGGCTGCTACTCGATTGAGGATGTGGCACACTATAGGCCTGTGGCCTATTGGAGAAGGCTATGGGTTACACCAGAGCTTTCGCATTATGCCCAAGCCCTAATGGAAGTTAGGGAGCCTGATGGTATGAGCCAAATCACGTGGCTAAAACGAGTAAAGGCAACTCTTTGTGATATGGGGATGATTCGTCTATGGGCTTCCTCAGCTGACAATGTTTTTCAGTCAAAAAATGAATTTAAGGCAGCATATTGGAATATGTTAGTTATGAGGCGATTTGCTGCCCTAACGGGCCCCTCCCTGTCTAGAGACTTTCTCGATCTTAAGCACGAAATGAAATATGAGGGGTATTGGGATCTGATAACCACCCATAAAGACAGGAAACTGTATCGCCAGTTTAGGGTGGGTTCGCTCCCTACTAATGTATTTACCAGCAACTGGTGTAGCTCGAATAGTAGCAATTGTCTATTTTGTCTTAACCCTTACGAATCACTGGCTCACATTCTTTTTACTTGTCCAGCCTATAGAAAACCCAGGTCTAGATGGTTGAAACCCGTATGTTTAAACCTAGGGACTAGGTCAAGTAGCAAGGCATTCAGGATTTTAAAAACATCCACTGAAGAGCATATTGTGATTGCTGTCGCTAAGTTCTTGGGCTGGGTTTGGAGGAGCTGCTAGTAAATGTTTTATGCTCTATAGTTTCGTCTCTGATGATTGTTTATGTACCATGCATTTTTTTTTAGGATGATTTTCTAATGAACCTAATTTGATTGTATACGAATTAAGGAAAAATGGTCACCCTAGGAGGCAGTTTTTCAGGGTTGACCCTCTAAATTGGTTTGTTTTAGTTCTTTTTAACTATTTATTCTTCAATTATGTATTTTTTAAAGGGAGGAGTGTTTGAAATCCACGAAACACACCTGTATGTTTACTTGGCTATATTTTTATATATTCTCACCTCTATGTACAATGTATTAACTTTTGTGATTTTATAAATCAAAATAAAGTTTTGACTGACTGACTAGTAGACATGTATCATTATGGTCTAAAGTGAGGAGGGCATCATCTACTATATGCAGAATCGCTGTTTCTGTGCTATGTCCAGGTCTGAAACCCGATTGGCAGTCGTTCAGTAGTTTGAAATCGGTAATGTGTAGGTTCAGTTGTTCCTGAACACATTTTTCCAGGACTTCGGTTAGCACAGGAATGTTGGTTAAGGGCCGGAAGTTTTTGGGGTCGGAGGAGTTTGCTGTTCTTTTTTTTAGGATGGGGTGACTTGACCTTCTGGGATGTGACCTTTTGCTAGTGAGGCATTGATGATTTTGGTCAAGAGAGGGGAGATGATATGGTGGATGTGGGGTAGGCAGTTTGAGGGGACAGGGTTATTGAAGTGGTTATTGGGTTTGATGGTAGCTACGGTTTTAGTGATGTCACTGGGTTCGCAGAGTTTGAATGTAGACCAGTGCGAGTTCTTTTTAGGCAAAGTTAGATCAAGTTGATTAGGATTTTCAGCTTTTGTGGTCATTAGGGAAGCTGCGTTAATTGCTGCTGATCTTAGTTCGAGTTGGAGGGAGTTGGTTGTTGTGAAAAATTAGGAAAATGTTTCACTACTGAGCTGTGAATTCGATGTTAGGAGAGCGTTTGGCCAATTTGTTAGAATGTTTTAGTATTTCTAAGAGGTTCTTCGGTCTGTTTTTGGCATTATCTAGTTCTGATCTGAAGAAGGCTTTTTTTGATTGTAGAATACTTTTGTTGTAGGAGTTTCTAGATTTCCTAAGTAGTTTGAGTTGGAGGGGGGAGAGATGTTATCTCCATTTACGTTTAGTTAATCTTAGTTTATGTCTCTCTTCATTCAGGGCTCCGTTGAACCATGGGTTTTTGTCTTTATCCGGTATTCTTTTGAGTTTTGGTGGGGCTACAAGGTCAAAGAGTTTGGTCATCGTGGCGTTGTAGCGAGCAGTGAAGTCACTGACGTCTGACATGTTATTAGGAGGGGTGAGAACTTTCTCACAGTGACTTGCTAGGTTGTTCCAGTTGAGATGCACAATCTGCCTTCTAGCCAGGACCAGCGCTAGAGCCCAATAGGCAAATCGCTGTGTGTTCGGAAGTGTATGGGCTAGCGTCTTCCCAATCTCGGTCAAGACCTTTTCCCAAAAGCCCTTCAAATGGATGCATTCCCATGTCATGTGTACAAAGCCGGATAAACAACGAAAGAGTGATTAATATCGAACTAGTAAAGTTAGCCAATAAAACAGCGTGGGAAAACAAAATTATTTTATAAAAGAACCCTCACTCACCAACCTGGTTGGTGACATGCTTCATCATTGGGTTCCCACCAGAGAGGCAGAGTGCCTCCCTGGTGTGCTTCGACGCCTGAGCTACAGCGTAGCGGGTTTCTTGTGAAAGTGATTGTGAATAGTGTGCTGAGAGTATTAAAAGGTGGCTGGTTTTAACCAACAATGATTTATTCCAGGTAAACCAACAACCGTTAAAAACCACCCGCTCCGCTGTAGCTCAGGCGTCGAAGCACACCAGGGAGGCACTCGGCCTAGTTCGATATTAATCACTCTTTCGTTGTTTATACGAGTATTTACAGGGGGAACAAGAGTGATCCTCTCCCTCACTTTGTTGTTTGGATGTGTACAAAGCCTGCATTCATCAATCCACATCTGGCACAGGATCTGTTGCCCACCCCTTCCATTACATTCAATCTGTGTGGGGTCAGATACACCATGAGTATATAATTAAACTGAATCGTCTTAAAATGTGAGTTTCTGGATACCTTTTTAGACCCTCCCAGAACTCGTGCCCTCTCCTTATCTCTCAGGGGATTCCTAAGGATCTCTTTCCATCTACCTCTAGTGCGGTCTAACTGTTTTGTAACTGATTGGAATAGTGCTTGGTTTAACGATTTCACTAGGTGTCGAGCGGCCCCCAAAGTTAGCAGCGTTTGAAACCCTCTGTGAGTAGAGGGCTCAGTTACGCCACCCCGCCATAGGTCACAAAATGTTTGTACCAGTGAATGATAGGTCAGGAACTGGCCATGTGGTAAGTCATAATGAGACATCAGCTCGTCCATGGGCCTTAATGTTCCCAGGTGGAAACAATATCCCACCATTGTAATCCCCACTTCTGTCCATGCCGCTAGTTTAGATCCTGAATAGGGGGTCAACGGGCTCTCATATGGGATTCCTATAAGTGGTATCTCTGGCGTATTAGGGGTGTCCCTTCTCCGTGTCCCAGAGCCACCTCCTCCAGTAATACAAGGCCGTCTTCCGCAGCACATTGGGATACAGGAGGCTCACTTTCTGGTGTATCACTTTAGCCACTAACTGTCCCCAGTTATGTCCCCTGCTCATCTCTCCCCAATATTCCACATTCCGGCTGTTAAACCACTGGGCTGGCCATTGCAGATGAGCCGCTAGGTAATACAGTTCGAAATCCGGGACGCCCAGTCCTCCGTTGTTCTCTGCGTTATTTCCACGGCTACCCTATTTCATCCCCCATCCCAGATCAGTTCCCGAAGCAGCCGATTCAAGTCCGTGAACCAGCTCGGCGGTATCACCACCGGAAGGTTCACAAAAATGGTACAGTAATCTCGATAACAATCATTTTTGAGAGTGCCACTATAGCCATCAGAGGTAGCTTGAGGGAGCGCCAGAATTGTACAGACGCTTTCAGTGATCTAACAATCGGATTAAGATTTCCCTCGCGTAGGTCATCTAACTTATGAAAAACATGGATTCCTAGATACGTAAATGAGCGAGGGGCCCACACCAAACCTGTCAGGAGTGTTTCCGGCTGCGTCTGGTCTTCCTGTAAAGGAAAGGCATAGGTTTTAGAGTTATTAACTTTGAGCCCTGCCAAGATACGTATTCATCTAGCACCGCTAAAGTCTGCTGTGCTCCCGTTCCCCCATCTCTTATATACAATAGCAGGCCATCTGCATAGAGGGAGATCATATGGGGCTTGGACCCTAACTGAACTCCGAGAAGTTCTTCTTGACGAAAAATCGCCGCCAGGGGTTCTATTGCGATAGCGAACAACAATGGAGACAGAGGGCATCCCTGTCTAGTGCCCCTATATATATGATAGGATTCCGAGACTACTCCATTCGTCCTCACACTCGCAGTTGGGAGTGTATATAGAATTTTCACCCATCTAATCTAGTCCTCCCCCATTCCCATCCGTTCCATCGTGCCTTCTAGGAAGTCCCGTCTTACCGAATCGAAGGCTTTCTCCAAAGTTAATAGATGCTATCAATGCGTTCAGGTACTGGTCTCTGCCTGGGTGGTGCAACACATAGAACAGCCTTCGTAAATTTTCAGAGGTGGATCGGGTCGGCACGAACCCATTCTGGTCCGTGTGTATTAAAGGTAGTCATGTATGGCATTAGACGTATGGCCAAGATCTTACTCAGAATTTTAAAATCTGTGTTAAGCATTGAGAGAAAGCGGAAATCTGACACGTGTGTTTTTTTTAGTTTTGGGGAGAGGCACTATCAGGGGGTCCCTGGTCGAAAAGGGTAGTTCCCCCGCACCCCACATTTCGGTGTATAGCTCCACTAGTTTTGGTACTAGGGTCTGGGCATACATAGAGTAAAACTCCACCGGCAGCCCATCAGGGCTGGGAGTATTCCCCCGAGCCATCTCTTTTAGTGCTGCCCTAATATCCATCTCAGTAATCTACTCCCCCCCCCCCCCCAACCAGGGTTGCTCGTTGGTCAGGCGGTATCACCGTTAAGGGTAGGGGTGCTAAGTAATTTGTTATGGTCTCCCTCTGCTGTGGTCTGGGCTCACAATACAACTGGGCATAATACGTTTGGAATGCGTTATTTATTTCTCCAGGGTGATACGTAATCCCTCCGTCCTATACTTGTATCTGGGATATAGGGGTCCTCCCGCCCATTTAGCAATTTCTCTGAGATTTTGGCTGCTGCTGGTAAAAGGGAGATGGGCTAAAGTTGCTGAACGTGGCCAGATCTGCAGCAGGCTTCTTCAGTAAGGGCTGGAGAAAAGAGTGTTGCCAGTCAGAAGAAAAATGGCCAACCTCTGGGGAATTGTGCAGAACTTTGTTGTACACCGGATTGATGGTAGAGGCGATCAATTGTAAGATTCGAGGTGGGCACGCATCTGCTGGAGATCCTGATTTACTTTTGTCAAGTTCTTTCAGCTAAACTTCCTGTGAAATGTTAAGAGCATTTGAGAGTAGATGATTCTACCCAGAGTCTACAGACACCTCCAGTGTTATGTTTGTTGGAAAGGTTGCATACATTTTCAGAATTTTATCATGAAAAAATGATGACAGATCGTCACAAAGTTCACAAGAAGCGCCGATTTTACTATTTACCGCCTCAGAAGCGAGAAAAGAATGGACAATTTTGGCTACCTCACCTGAGGTATTTCAAGCTGCTACAATTCGAGAGGAAAATAACTCTCTCTGTGCTTTACGGGAAGATTAGCAAAAATTTCTCAGACTTTCTTTGTATTGATCCTTAGCCTTCGGACAATAGGATTTTCCCCGCTCTAGATTTTTACAACGGCTCTTCTTTTCCCTTAATATGGAAGAGAACCACGGGCTGTGGGCTTGGACCTCATTGTTACCTGAAGTTGTAAAAGATCCTAGCTTTAGGGAGAGGGGTATTATCTCGCAGGTAAGGACTTAATCAGGAAAAGATGGACGAGGAGGTAATGCCCCGGCTACTTACCAGTAATCTTCATTACTCAATCTTACCCGATACAGTCCTATTTGTCACACCTTCCTGCCCGGTGTTTGGGATTTTAGATATATATATATATTATATATATATTATCTATATCTACTGGCGGTCGCCAGTAGATAGTTATAGTTAGGACCGAGTTCCCATAGGAAATCGGAAAATTCTATTTTGAATAACTTTGGCGCCGGTTGACGAATCCTCGCGAAATTTTCAAAACTAATGGGGCGCTCCGCTCAGCTCCTACCCTGAAAGTCTCGGGGTGATTCGTCAAGCGGGGGCTAAGAAAAAAGGGGGGTCCCAAAACGCGTTTTCCCGATGCATTTTCCCATAGGACCTTTAGTCGAAGGTACAGCCCGAACGGCTGAACAGAATTACTTGAAATTTGGCATAGAGGTAGTCCTCAGGTCAGGCATGTGCCTTTTGCATATATGGTGTCAATCTGTTCAGTAGTTCCTGAGAAAATTGCAGTTAAAGGTACATAAATATCTATGTGCGCGCACCATAACGTGCGCGAGCGTAATTCTGATTGGTGTTTACATGTCAGTCAACATTCGAATCGGTCGAAATCAGGAAGTGTCGGCCGCCATTTTGTGTGTGACAGTGAAAAAGAAAGGTGGAGAACGTGAAAAGGGGGCAGGGTAGAGAGCTCCTGACCCCCTAGCCTTTGTCAGGGGGTCCCTGAAGGACCCCGAAGGGTGAAAAAAACATTATTTTTTTTTCAAAAAATTGCGGGGTGCGCGCACCGTGCGCACATGGTAAAAAACCCTTAAAAAAAAAAAACATTTTAAATGAGCCAATCCATATTACAGGATACAGTCAATCTATAACTATATACATAGGTAGTTTATTGTAAAATAAATATATAAAAAATATAATACATACATAAATTAGCATTTAAAAAAACCTTACAAATTCACTTAAAAAACCATAGGTTTCACACACGTTATGGTTAGGAATTAGCATTTAAAAAACCTTGCAAATTCACTTAAAAAACCATAGGTTTCACACATGTTATAGTTAGCTGGACATTTCAGTCGTAAAAAACCATTTAAAATTTCCCCTGTTGTAGTTAGTTCAGATAACTATAACTCGCGCGACCGCCACTTTATCACAAGGATGATGTCATGAGTGATGTCACTGACCATGTCATGAGTGATGTAATATGTAACGTCATCAGCAGTGGATTGCGGTCGGGCGAGTTATAGTTATCTGAACTAACTAGAACGGGGGAATTTCAATGGTTTTTTACGAGTGAAATGTCCAGCTAACTATAACATGTGTGAAACCTATGGTTTTTTTAAGTGAATATATATATATATATATATATATATATATATATATATATATATATATATAAAAAAAAATACACACATATACACATACATATACATATGTGTATATATTTTGCAAATATACACCACACAATAAATTGTCGGTAATTCTTCTGTTTTTTAGAACACCGCTACTCCACCTTGGAAGGATGCAGTCTCATTCCTGGATAGATGAAGTCTCATGCTTGGAGGGATTTGTACTCTGTTCTGAGGAACGCTGTGTTATAGCTGGAGTGATGCAGTCTAATGTTTGGAGCCGGGTTGTCTATTGCTTAAGACGGTGCAGTCTTGGAGCAATGCCGTCTCATATTTAGAGGGATGATGCAATCTCATGTTTGGAGGGTGTACATTCTCACGTTTGAAGACATGCTGCCTCTTGTTTGAAGGCATGCAGCCTCATGGGGGAGAGCATGCAGCCTCATGGGGGAAGGCATGCAGCCTCGTGTTTGAAGGTTATGCAGCCTCGTGTTTGAAGGTTATGCAGCCTCGTGTTTGAAGGCTATGCAGCCTCGTGTTTGAAGGCTATGCAGCCTCGTGTTTGAAGGCTATGCAGCCTCGTGTTTGAAGGCTATGAAGCCTCGTGTTTGAAGGCTATGCAGCCTCGTGTTTGAAGGCTATGCAGCCTCGTGTTTGAAGGCTATGCAGCCTCGTGTTTGAAGGCATGCAGCCTCGTGTTTGAAGGCATGCTGCATCGTGTTTGAAGGCATGCTGCATCGTGTTTGAAGGCATGCTGCATCGTGTTTGAAGGCAAGCAGTTTCATCGTTGAAGACATGAAGTCTCATGTTTGAATGGGGGAATGTTGACTCGTCTTTGGAATGATGCCGCCTCTTGTTTGGTAGGGTCAGTCTCTAGCTTGGAGGGACGGTATTCTGCCTTTGAAGTTGTGCAGTCTCATGCTTGAACTGATGCAGTCTCATACCTGAAGATATGCAGTCTCATGCTTGAAGACATACTGTTGTGTTTGGAGCGGTGCACTCTTGCTTGTGGTGCAGCCTCATGCTTGGATGGATGCAGTCTCACGCTTGGATGGATGCAGTCTCATGCTTGAAATGAATGCACTTTCTTGCTTGGATGGATGCAGTCTTATGCTTGGATGGATGCAGTCTTATGCTTGGAATGATGCAGACTCATGAGTGGAATGATGCAGTCCTATGCTTGGAATGATGCAGTCTCATGCTTGGTTGGATGCACTCTCTTGCTTGAATCAATGCGCAGATAGATGCACTCCCTTGCTTGGATGGATGCAGTCTATTGCTTGGATGTTTGGATGGATGCCGTCTCTTGCTTGGATGGATTCAGCCTCATGCTTGGATGGATTCAGTCTCATGCTCTGATAGATGCCCTCTCTTGCCTGCAATGATGCCCTCTCTTGCTCGGATGGATGCAGTCTCTTGCTCGGATGGATGCAGTCTCTTGCTCGGATGGATGCAGTCTCTTGCTCGGATGGATGCAGTCTCTTGCTCGGATCGATGCAGTCTCTTGCTCGGATCGATGCAGTCTCTTGCTCGGATGGATGCAGTCTCTTGCTCGGATGGATGCAGTCTCTTGCTCGGATGGATGGAGTCTCTTGCTCGGATGGATGGAGTCTCTTGCTCGGATGGATGGAGTCTCTTGCTCGGATGGATGCAGTCTCTTGCTCGGATGGATGCAGTCTCTTGCTCGGATGGATGCAGTCTCTTGCTCGGATGGATGCAGTCTCTTGCTCGGATGGATGCAGTCTCTTGCTCGGATGGATGCAGTCTCTTGCTCGGATGGATGCAGTCTCTTGCTCAGATCGATGCAGTACGTGCTTGGATCGATGCAGTCTCATACTTTGATGGTTTCAGTCTCATGCTTGGATGGATGCACTCCCTTGCTTGTGGTGCAGTTTCATGCTAAATGCATGCAGTCTCATTCTTGAAGTGATGCAGTCTCAAGCTCAGATGAATGCAGTCTCAAGCTCGGATGGATGCAGTCTCAAGCTCGGATGGATGCAGTCTCAAGCTCGGATGGATGCAGTCTCATGCTTGGATCGATGCAGTCTCATGGTTGGATCAATGAAGTCTGAAGCTTGGATCGAGGCAGTCTGAAGCTCGGTTCGATGCAGTCTCATGCCCGGATGTATGCAGTCTCATGCCCGGATGGATGCAGTCTCATGCCCGGATGGATGCAGTCTCATGCTTGGATGGATGCAGTTTCATGCTTGGATGGATGCAGTTTCATGCTTGGATGGATGGGTGCAGTTTCATGCTTGGATGGATGCAGTCGCGGGCTTGGATGGATGCAGTGACGGGCTTGAATGGATGCAGTCACGGGCTTGGATGGATGCAGTCACTGGCTTGGATGGATGCAGTCTCATGCTTGGATAGATGTAGTGGCTTGCTCGGATGGATGCAGTCTCATGGTTGGATCAATGAAGTCTGAAGCTTGGATCGATGCAGTCTGAAGCTCGGTTCGATGCAGTCTCATGCCCGGATGTATGCAGTCTCATGCCCGGATGGATGCAGTCTCATGCCCGGATGGATGCAGTCTCATGCCCGGATGGATGCAGTCTCATGCTTGGATGGATGCAGTTTCATGCTTGGATGGATGCAGTTTCATGCTTGGATGGATGGGTGCAGTTTCATGCTTGGATGGATGCGTGCAGTTTCATGCTTGGATGGATGCGTGCAGTTTCATGCTTGGATGGATGCAGTCGCGGGCTTGGATGGATGCAGTCACGGGCTTGGATGGATGCAGTCACGGGCTTGGATGGATGCAGTCACGGGCTTGGGTGGATGCAGTCACGGGCTTGGATGGATGCAGTCACGGGCTTGGATGGATGCAGTCTGATGCTCGGATAGATGCCCTCTCTTGCTCAGATGGATGCAGTCTCATGCTCAGATGGATGCAGTGTCATGCTCGGATGGATGCATGCACTCATGCTCGGATGCATGCAGTCCCAAGCTCGGATGCATGCAGTCCCAAGCTCGGATGCATGCAGTCCCAAGCTCGGATGCATGCAGTCCCAAGCTCGGATGCATGCAGTCCCAAGCTCGAATGCATGCAGTCCCAAGCTCGAATGCATGCAGTCCCAAGCTCGGATGCATGCAGTCCCAAGCTCGGATGCATGCAGTCCCAAGCTCGGATGCATGCAGTCCCAAGCTCGGATGCATGCAGTCCCATGCTCGAATAGATGCAGTCCCATGCTCGAATAGATGCAGTCTCTTCCTCGGATGGATGCAGTGTCATGCTCGGATGGATGTAGTGTCATGTTCGGATGGATGTAGTGTCATGCTCGGATGAATGTAGTGTCATGCTCAGATGGATGTAGTGTCATGCTCAGATGGATGTAGTGTCATGCTCGGATAGATGTAGTGTCATGCTCGGATGGATTCATGCACTCATGCTTGGATGCATGCAGTCCCAAGCTCGGATGCATGCAGTCCCAAGCTCGGATGGATGCAGTCCCAAGCTCGGATGGATGCAGTCCCAAGCTCGGATGGATGCAGTCCCAAGCTCTCTTGCTCGGATGGAGGCAGTCTCTTGCTCGGATGGATGCAGTCTCTTGCTCGGATGGAGGCAGTCTCTTGCTCGGATGGAGGCAGTCTCTTGCTCGGATGGAGGCAGTCTCTTGCTCGGATGGAGGCAGTCTCTTGCTCGGATGGAGGCAGTCTCTTGCTCGGATGGAGGCAGTCTCTTGCTCGGATGGAGGCAGTCTCTTGCTCGGATGGAGGCAGTCTCTTGCTTGGATGGATGCAGTCTCTTGCTCGGATGGATGCAGTCTCTTGCTCGGATGGATGCAGTCTCTTGCTCGGATGGATGCAGTCTCATGCTCGGATGGATGCAGTCTCATGCTTTGATTTATGCAGTCTCATGCTTTGATTTATGCAGTCTCATGCTTGGATGGATGCAGTCTTGGGCTTGGATGGATGCAGTCTCGGGATTGGATGGATGCAGTCTGATGCTCAGACAGATGCCCTCTCTTGCTCGGATGGATGCAGTCTCATGCTTGGATGGATTCAGTCTCTCACTCGGATGGATGCAGTCTCTTGCTCGGATGGATGCAGTCTCTTGCTCGGATGGATGCAGTCACGTTCTTGGATGGGTTCAGGCTCATGCTTGGATGGATGCACTCTCTTGCTTGGATGCTTGGATGGATGCAGTCTGATGCTCGGATCAATGCCCTCTCTTGCTTGGATAGATGCCCTCCCTTGCTTGGATCGATGCCCTCTTTTGCTCAGATCGATGCAGTCTCTTGCTCAGATCGATGCAGTCTCTTGCTCAGATCGATGCAGTCTCTTACTTGAAGCGATGCAGACTCGTGTTTGGATCAATGCCCTCTCTTGCTTGGATAGATGCCCTCTTTTACTTGGATCAATGCACTCTCTTTCTTAGATCAATGCAGTCTCATGCTTGAAAGGATGCAGTCTCGTGTTTGGAGGGATACAGTCTCTCTTGCTTGAAGGGATGCAGTGTTGGAGGGATAGACTCTTGTGCCTGTTAAGATACTATACCGTCTTTGAAGTGGTGCAGTTTCAAGTTTAAAGGAAGGCAATCATGTTTCGAGACATGCATCTCTGGTTTGAAGGTATGCTGTCTCATGCTTGGAGGGGCTTTCAATCTAGAGGACTACAGTCCTTTGCTTGGGGGCGCTATCTTCTGTTCCGAGGGGGTGCAGTCTAACATTAAAGGGAAGAGGTCTCAGGCTTGAGGGGGTGCAATCTCATGTTTGCAGGGGTTGCAATCCCTCAGTTGCATGGCTTCAGTTTCAGGATTAAAGGGAGGCAATCTCTTGCTTGGGGAGGATGCAGTCTTCTGTTCGGAGGAGGTGCTATCTCCTGTTTGAACGGATGCAGTCTCCTGTTTGAAATCATGCAGTCTCCTGGTTAAAGGTAAGCAGTCTCATGTTTGGAGGGATGCAATCTCATGTTTGAAGGCATGCTGCCTCATGTTGGATGGAATGGAGGTAGTCTCTTGCTAGGATGGGTGTAGTCTATTGTTTGGAGGGCAGCAGTCTGTTGACTGGAAGAGGGAGGGGGGGGAGGACGAAACGTACTTAGTAGGGCAACCAGCGGCCTGCCATGTGCAGGCTACAGGGATGGCCATGGGGCACGTGGACTGCCCCTCCATCTTGATCCTTACAGACAGCAAAGATGGCAGATTATATGCTTTCATCAGTTGTTTATTAATGGATGAAAAATATAATGACGCAAAACAGTGTTTAAAAAGGAGGATAACAATAAGAAAATGTCAGTGGTTTCATATTGATTTCATAGTAGAAAATGTTTACACTGGGCCTGCACATTGGTGCTTCCCTGCACACGTCTCATCCCTCAAAAAATAGGGGCACACAAAGAGCAGAGATACACCGAAATACACAGCCATACAGTCAAGCACATACCCACACATGTGAATGACAAGCACACGCACAAATGCAGACACACTCAAACATACAAGCATACTATCTCGCACATATACACACACAAATGATAAACACACATGCACTGGCACACACAAAGGTGAGCACACTGAAACACACAAGCGTGCCAAGAACACAAAAGAACCAAATGCACTGCCTACCCACAGCGTCTCGAAGAACATAAGCAACTCCCACGTACCTGCTCAGCATGCACTGCAGTAACGACAATGCTGGCTTGCACCTACTAGTCACCTTTGACCTAAAAATTCCTTAACTTGACATATACTAAAACACCAGGTTTCCCCTAGAGTGTCTTAACTTGGGGGAGGGGGGGCACAGCTTTCCAGAAAGTATGAATTGGGACAGGTGGGGCGCTGCTACATTGTCTGTAGGGGTGGGGGTGCTTCACACCTTGCATGCTGCTAAACACCAGCCAATAGTCCATACACTGAGAGAAGAGTCTCGAGCCATTTTCAGTGGCCCCTGAATGACCTAGGACTCATCCTTTGTCTCATTACTTTTTGTCTGCACCCCAAAGTAGGGGAGGGAAACCGTAAGTCTCACTAGGATAGGTAAAAGACACCACTCTGGTAGTCCAGGGCACCTCTGTTATCCCACAGATCACCTTTAACAACTATTAAAAGACTACAACGGATTCAGAACTCTGCTGCCAGGCTACTTTCATATAAAATCGCAAAACCGCATCTCCCCAGCCTTGAAATTCCTACATTGGTTACCGGTTGCCACAAGATCCACATTAAAGATGCTTTGAATCACTCACAAAGCGATACATGGAACAGGATCGCTCTTCATCAGGAATAAAATCACAAAACACATTCAAAAAAGGAACCGCCGCTCTAGATTGGCACCTCACCTCAAAATCCCACAGTACATGAAAAAAACATGGGTGGCACATCCTTCTCTGTTCAGGCAGTCAATTATGGAACTCTTTACCTCCAACCATATGATCCACAGATAACCACCTTATCTTCAGAAGACTACTCAAGAATGGGCTCTTCCCCACATAACCACCCTACTCAAACATAAATATACAGCATATCCCTGTTTATTTAAGCAGCTATTGGGCTATAGATGTGTAGCTACATATGTGTATTGCTTTGTATAAACATTTATAATAATTATGTTTTGAAGGTATAGATATTCATTAGTTCTGCTAAACGAATGTACATATTAGTTATAGTTGCATTATTCTATGTTTAACATGTATATAAGTGACTGCATAAATAAATAAATCTTTTATCATAACTATCTACAATTGCTTCACTATTGATATTAAAAAAATGTATTTTAAAGTACAGCAACACTTGAGACAGCTCCCACCAAACCTGCTGATGCTCCAAATGTCCATGCTGCATGTGAGCAGTGCCAGGACTGGGCAAGGGAGTCCTAGCATTCAGTTTTAGTTCTGAGGCGAGAAGACGTTTGGAGTGAGGACGTCACGTCAGGTAAGTTTTATTCATTTTTTTATAATATTTTCACCACCGACTCACCCCCCCCGCTAGATGCCAGCCACCACTGGCTTTCAAGGATATGCAGTTAAAGCGCTGCCAGGTTGAGGCCCCAAAGACATGCAATTCCGAGACATGGGCTCCTAATATTTTGTTAAGTATTGCATTCAGGACCAGTGTTAGTGGGCTCAAGGTTACATCAATTAACAGCACTGATTTGCAATGCCTTAAAGTGCAAGAAAGTGTTAGAAATATAATATCATTCCAGGCGATGTAACATCATTTTCCTTTTCAGCATTAAAAGCCTGTCCGTGTGACTTAAAAAAAACTTTCTACCATGGTAAAATATACAGAATATTTTAGGGAAGATGACAGCAATTGCAATAATGCATTCAGGGTAATAAATGGAAGCGTAAGTGCCGTAAAATCCTAGTCGAGGATGGAGCGCATCTCTGATTCTGTGAGAAACAGCAACGTGAAAGATGGACCTGTTGAAAATGCGCCCAAAACAAAACCTTTATTCAATACAGAGCAAAGATGCCATTGAGTTGTGCAGTAGGGGGAAACTGGCATGAAGGTATGTAAGTAAATGCTAAATAAAAAGCAATGATGCCTCCACTAAAAATATTAAATGACATTCATGCAAGTTAAAAACAACAAAACAATTCATGCTATCAGGAGGACATGTTCTTGGCATCTGGTGAAGCAGTATCTTAAACAAACAAATTTCTTAACTCCGCTGCAACTATTTAAAATCTTGTACATGAAATGAACAAATGCTAATATAACAGCCTCAGAAAATACTTGCTTCCCTGAACGAAAAACAAAATGCTGGACACAGCACAAAATGTACAAGGGTGTGAGGGAATTGGAACAGGCGGTTAAAAATAAAACAGGAGAGGAGGGAGCGTGAAAGGGTCACAGGCAACAGGGGTGGGAGGGAATAGGACACGAACAACAAACAAAAAGTAAAATAGTACCTCAAGCACAGCACAATCAGTGGAAGGACAGCAACCAAGCTGAAATAATCAGTACTTGGTCCACGCTCCAACCGAAAGAAGAGGAAGTGGAGCCAGCCCTGCCATGGCCAATTAGGAGACTGGAACTAAGATTGACAAAGAAACCAGCACATGATAAGCAAGGGGTGGCCTGCTAGTCCCTTTCTCTGTACAATAAATCTCACAAGTGAGAGAGCATGCAGCACATGCACAGTCTCAGACAAGACCTAAAAAATCTACATTTAGTGGGGCTTGGCCTGGAGTAGGAAGAGTCTCGCCTACGCTCAGACTCCCCGGGGCCCATCCAGCGCCATTTTTGCACCGGGACGGCCTAAAGGGCATGAAACAGCTGTGGGACAGTACATACCCTCCTGGCCTTATTGTGGAGCTGCTGCTTACACGACGGGGGCCATTGTCCCGCAGAAGCTGTGCGTGTCCGCGGGGTGCTCCCGCCGCCATTCCACCATTTTGCCTGGATTTCTGGCCAGCGCTGGTTGATGACGGCCCCTCCGGCGGCTTGTTCCTGAACTGTGCCCAGAGGAGGGGAATGCCTCTTTGCTGCCGTCGGCGAGGGCTGCACCGGCAGGGGGCCATTGAGAGGCACACGGACCAGACCGAAGGAGCTGCTCAAGGGCCTGGGGCCGTGGGGCGGACGGCCCCTCGCCTCTGGGAACCCCGGGGAGATCTCTGTCGGCGCCTGCACACCGGGAGGGACCCGGAAGCGGAAGCTTATGGCTTGCGCCTGCCGTGGGGTGGTCACCCATATCTCTCCCTGAACTGTGGAGAGTTCTGCCGGCCCGACGTGAAGTATCCAGGGGGCGGTGAGGTCACGAGGAATGAGCGACCCGTCTTGCGGCCCTGCAAAGGCTCGGCAGGAGCGCTTGGGCCCGACACCCCGGGGTGGTACTTCGGCGCTCTCCCTGCGGAGCAGCAGCTGACAGCATCCCGCCATTAGATGACTGACACGGCGGAGAAGAGCGAGCACAGGGTCTAGATGACTTATCTGCAATCCTTGTAGCTTCACCGGGAGGATTCCTGCCAGCGAATCCATTTTTGGACAGTGATCTGAAGCCTAAGCACCTGAGGCCCAGCGATCCTTGCGGCCTTTTCGAGTGGTTGGAGGCCCTGTCCCCTGTGAGAGGGCTGGGGCCCACTATCGGCTCTCCATCAGTGAGTGGGCCTTGGGGGTGTCCCTTTCTCCCCAACATCTGCCGGCCGGAGTGTGCAGGCCCCAAAACTGCAATCTTCCGGCGCCCCTGAGAGGAGTGGGCTCGGGCCTCTCCCTTGGTGTGTCCTGGGTGGGAGCTGTGTGGATAGCCTGGGGGGCACCTCCTCACACTGCAGGGGCCTGAACTCTTGAGGGCCACTCTGACTCTCTACGTGGGGGCCTCCTGGGCGGTTTGTGAGACTATCTTCATCTGCTGCCCGTGCCCAATCCCCTGCTCTGCCTGTGACTGCCTCCCTGGCCTCTGTGGGTTGGACTGCACACGTCAACGGATACCCCTGCTCTGCCTGGTAGAGGAGAGGTGGTGTGGTTGGTGAGATGTTCTAACACCTTGGGGCCCAGAAAAGTGCTCCCTACCCTCCCTGGGACCTGAAAGGCAACTCTCCGACACTTCAGCCAGATACTGGACTCTCACAAAAGTAGTCATCTACCTGCCCCTGCCTACTGGCTCTGTGACATTATATCCATTGAAACACGTCTGATAACCCTGCTTTTCTTGATCTGTCTTGGTGAATAACGTGCTGATATGCCACACTGCAAAGCTGTGAAAGACAACCCGGGGATGTGTTTCTGGACCAAGGCTGCGTCTGCAGAATCGGAAGCGCCCGTACCATGGACGCACAGTCAGAAGACCAGGAGATGCTATGGCGGAGGGTAGCAGCTCCGGAAGAGCAAATCATCAAAATACAATCCAAGCAGGAGGACTTGTAAAATAGATGCCGCCTTAGCAACACTTGTATCCGAGGGGGTGCCTAAGGGCGCAGAGCAATGACATCAGGTCCTTTACGACGGACCTCCTCCATGAGTTCCGAGGAGATAATGACGCGCCCCACTGACTCTTGACAGGGTGCACCAGGTGGCCACAGCCTCTGGACGCAAAGACGCGGTGCCGGATATCTTGACCAGTGTACATTTCTTTACAGAGAAAGAAGCGATATTGCGTGCCGCCAGGGGCAAGGCTGAGAATTGGTGCTCCAGGGCCATACTCTACAACTGTATCAAGATCTCTCTCCTATCACACTGCGGAAGTGGCGAGAATTTAAACAGATCACCAACAAACTCCGTGACCCGGGGGGTTCTCTACCAGTGGGGCCATCCCTTCGTCCTCTTGTTCACGTGGGAGGGCTGATGCCACTCATTAAGGTCACTCACAGAGGTGAAACACCAGCAGGGACTTACTGATGACACTCTCAACCATGATGACCCTCCAGCTCGAGACCCACCCGGAAAAGATCTCATTCCGGTTTGGACTGCGGTCATGCCGGAACGCCCCGACAAACGACAGGCAGAGGCTTCCACGCAGAAACCAAAAGGGATATCATCCATCACCTCTGTAGCTGTAGTTCCACACGGTGTACTACAGACTCTCTCTGAACATAAGCACTCCACTCCACTCCACTTTTGCTGGCCACCATGCCTATACTGACACCGACCCGTGAACTCACTTGCATAATACTGGCGGCACTGGGCTGTGGAGCCTAGGAGAGACGTCTACTCACTCTCTGCAAGGGACTCTGCCCCTCCTCCGATGTCCATCCCCCGGTGACTTTTCCCCAGGAGAGTGACTCCTCCAGCGGGTCCAGAGCACTTGGTGTGGGCCTCTGCTATGTATGGAAGTCATTGTTGGGCCGTTATTTCTATTGGTTGTAGGTTGTCTTTCTTTTCAGGTCGACTCGTATTGCTGGCGGACGATTGGAGAGGGTTTCGCCCAACATAATGAGTGGCAGGAGGTGCAGGTTCAGGCTATGTTGCTCCCCCGCGCTGCCATTTCTAAGGGATTCCCAATGCTGGGGGCTTAGTATGGGTTCTCTTTAGGCTGCTTCCCTCTGGGGTGAGTGGGGTGGTGATGGCTTTCCCTTACTTATAAGAGCAGCACGCCCTTTAAAGCTACTCTTTTTCCTGCTGTAGTGCGCCCTAAGCGCACCACTTGCAACCATGTCGATGGCAGGAGGCATTAAATTGATATCTCTGAATGTGAGGGCCTAAACTCCCCAAACAAATGCAAGCACATCTGGCGATACATACTGCAACATGACCCTGATGTCATCCTCCTGCAGGAGACCCACCTGTTGATGGATGACTGCCACCGCATGGTGCACCCAAGATACCCCAGAAGCCATTGGGCGTGCACGCATACAACGACACTCAGGATGAGCTTCCTTTGTAAAGCAGGTTTCTATACCTCAGTGACCAGGGCGGTCCGGGACGGGGAGGGACGCTTCCTCACTCTTCATCTCCTTAGGGGTCAGCAGAAGCTCATATTGCTAAATATTTATGTACCAAATACCTCATATGACACTTAACTCCGGTGGATTTTGCGAGAACAACTAGAGGGGGAGGAAGGTAACATTGTAGTATGTTGGGATTTCACTCTGATGTGGGACTCCATCCTTGACTGCAACGGAGCCACATTCCAGCGTACAGGGGCTATGTCGTCACATCTCAAGCATGATCTTGAAAATCTGGGCTTATTCGACGCGTGAAGCTACACAAAACCTGACACGCTGGACTACTCCTTTTACTCACACATACCCACCTCCTCCCGCATCGACTATGCACTTTTCACCCACTCTCTCCTTCGCCACCTAGACACCATAGAGCTGTTGGACATCTCTATCTCTGATGATGCACAGTTAAGCTGACATGGGAGGGTAGTTGCAACTCCACAAGGACCCTGCCACCCTGGCTCTTGCCCCCACACCTCTTACGGGACCCAGTAGATGATGCGGAAATACGAAAAGGCATCACTGACAACTTCTACCTTAATGTCGTCCCTGAAACCTCACTGCATACTCTCTGGGATGGCTTTAAAGCCACCATCCGGGGCACGATCACATCCATCACACTTGCTCAAGGGTGGGAGTCCAGGCTAGTGGAATCCAACCTCATAGCAGACATTAAACAATTTGAACAACTGGACAAAGCTAAACCCTCACACCGCAGTGACAGTTTGCAGTGCTTTGGGGCCAACTTCACACACAGCGTACAGGATGGGCTGAGTGTGCACTCTTGGCATTAAAACAGCAATATTACGAGGGGGTAACGACGTTGGCAGACTCTTGTCTCGCAGGCTCCATCAAGTGTGTGCTAAGATCCATATTGCAAAACTGCAGTCAGACAACAATGGTTGGGCGACATCAGAACAAGATAAACTCCAGACCTTTCACGATTACTATCAAATTTTATATACGAGAAGAGCTGCCCCCGGGAATGATCAAAGCTTACCTTGATGCCTGCACTTGGGAGCCTTTGCATCCATGTCATGTAGATCTCCTTGATGAGCCTATTACTCTTGAGGAGCTCCAGGCAGCAGTCAGGGCCCTTTCCCTGGGTAAAATCCGCAGGCCCGATGGCCTCGCAGCTTCCTTTTATGGGCTCTTTCTACCTGATCTGCAAGACCACTTAATGCGGCTATTTAGGTCCTTCTCATATTAAACATGGCTTAAGCCTGCAATGGCTTCAGCCGAAATCTCTCTAATACACAAGGCAGGCAAAGACCCGGCTTTGTGCTCCTCTTACCGCCCTACAGCCCTGCTCAACACAGACGCAAAGCTGTTTACTAAACTACTGGCTCTGAGGCTGGAACCCTACCTTCCGGGCCTCATTGACCGAGATTAATCTGGCTTTATATGCCTCAGACAGGGTCCCGCATAGCTCACCTAGTAGAAAAGTCGCACCGTCATACCATACCCACATGCCATCTCTCATTGGACACAGAGAAGATTGGTCCTTCCTCCGTGCCATACCGGTAAAGGTTGGCTTGGGCCTGGGTTTGCTTTCCAAGATAATGGCCTCATACGTAGCACCGGTAGCCAAGGTGCGAGTCAATAGACAGCTCACAAGACTGGATACCATCCTGCGCGGTACACGGCAGGGGTGCCCGTTATCACCCTTATTGGTTTCCCTGGCAGTTGAGCCTCTTGCCATTACAATTCGAAACACGGATGCGGTGAGAGGTATGTCCTTTGGGAGCCAACCCCACAAGATTAGCCTCTTTGCAGACAATCTACTCCTCACACTCTCTCAGCCAGAGATCAACCTCCCAGGAGTTGTGACTTGCCTCTAGGCCTATGAGGCAGTATTGAGCTTTCAAATCAATATGACCAAGTCCTCAGTGCTCAACTTGAACATCCCTGTTCGGGACCTCCCGGCCCTGCAGCGTCTAGCTCCATTTCAGTGCTTCCAGAGTGCCATTAAATATTTGGCTCTCAATATCACCCCTACACTATCCTCCTGGTCTCAGGCTAACTGGCCCCTCCTACGCCGCTCCATCCTGGTTGACTTTCAAAGATGGAAACCCCTTCACCTCTCCTGGATGGTTCGCATGAATTTCGTGAAAATTAATGTACTTCCGTGGGTCCTCTATCTTTTTCAGACTCTGCCTATACCTATCCGCAGGAAGACATCCTACGCCTACAATGCGAAATCCTAACCTCTATCTGGAAAAAGCGCTCCCGGATAGTCAATGCGCTGTTGATGCTCCCGCGGGTTAGGGGAGGACCGGCGTGCCCCAATCTTCTTGAGTATTACTGGGCTGCCCACCTGCGTTATATCTCCAAGTGGGTGGTCCAAGAGAGTGAAAAGCACTGGTTTCACATGGACTGAGGGGTAGCGTGTCGGCCACTGTGGGATCTGGCATGTCTGCCCAAACAGGCTCGTCCGCGCAGTGCGTACGTTGCCACTCCGACCCAGAGGGTACTCGATAATTGGGACAAAGTGGCCCTTAAAAAAGGTCTGACGACCTTCCCCTCCCCAAACACACTGATCGCACTTAATTTGGACTTCCCCCCAACACTCTCTCCTCTCTCATTCCATCTCTGTAGTGATGGGGAATGTTGGACTCTCCGTGACTTATTCACAGGGGACGTCATGAAGTCCTTCGATCAGTGCAGAGTGGAATATCCGCTCATGGATGCCTCACGGCTTCAGTATTGCCAACTGCGGCATTGGGCCTTGCACCCATCAGTATATCTGGCAGCCATTCGGCCCTACACCCTCTTTGAAAAGCATGTCCGCACTTATACTGGTTCGAGAGGCCTCATATCCAACACTTACAAGGTGCTCCAACACTCTATACCAATGCGTACCCATACCCATACCAGTCAACATGGCAGGCCACCACCCAGTAGTTATATCACACAGGCAATGGTAGACTCTGTGGCGAGATATACCCAAAACTTACCACAGTCTCTCTCTCAGGGAAACAGCCTACAAATTGACGTTTCAATGCTACCACACACTGACCAGACTGTCCATAATTTACTGGGCACATCTTTGCTTTGCTGGCGTTGTGGGGAAGGGGAGGGGGACTTCCAACATATTTGGTGGTCATGTAAAGTCATAACGACGTACTGGAAAGAGATACTGGGTCATATTTAGGATCTTATGGGCTACCCGCTCCTGTCGTCATACCTCACTGTCATTTTGGGCATTAGGCCCCCGGCTCTACAGGCAATGACCCATGCAGACTGGAAGCTTATCAGCTACTTGCTCCTAGCGGTGCTACAGCTTATAGCACTTATGTGGAAACAGACAGCCCCTCCCTCAATAACGCAATGGTTCGCCCACATCTGGCATATTTTAGCTATGAAACGAATATCCCACAACTTGGCCAAAACTGAGAAAACATTCCAACGCTTGTGGAGGCCGCTAATTCAATACCGTATGCACATAGAGTTCACCTACTTTAGTCCTGTGAAGCACCAAACGCTACAGCTTTTTGATTAAGATTACCACTTTTACCCCACTTTATTGAGATGGCCGAGACCTGGGAGAGGAGGGTGTTTTACCCCCGATTTGTGCGTGACACCATCGCCCCTCCCCTTGCCGCAAACTTCGATCTGTTCTTCTTATGTTTACTATGGTTTCTTCAAAGTTTTAAGAGAATGCTTAATCCTGTCTTTCTCATTTTTAGGTCGAGCCTGGGTAGCACATGCACTGCTCTGTGAGGCATGCTGTATTCAGGTAGGGACTTGAAGCTCCGCCCACTCTCCGCCTACATTTCTCATTGGAATGTGTCATTGTCCACTGTAAAGTGTGGCTGTTCAATAGTCAATAGGCTTAGTAGTCCCTCCTTAGTACCAAATTGTCTCATTTTGTAACCTCCTAACGCTTTTTAATTTTTTTTATACCCTGGCGCACAACACATTTGCAATGCAATAGGTCTCGCATTTGCAAGAGTTTAAGCTATTGGCATTGTATATGACAATGTCTTTTATTTATCTGTTTTAAAAACAACACATAAATAAAAGGCATTGTCATTTATAATGCCAATAGCTGAAACTCTCGTAAATGTGAGACCTATTGCATTGCAAATGCTTGTTTTATTTGTGAAAAGCAAAAGACACACAATTGATGGACAGAATGCAGAACAAATCAAAGCATTCACCCCCAGTCAAGAGATCTGGGTTAAATCCATCATTCTTTTTCTCACCATGCCACCCCAGTTTAGACCTGGCCATATGCAAATCCGTCTTGACCCTGTGCCTCATGGGAACGGTCCAGCCCGAACTGCCAAGGCAGGCCCTCCCTGGACCGGAAACAAGCATCCTAGGACCACTTTCGGGGTTTCACCCCTCTTCAGCCAGAATAGCTTGATTCCAGTGGCACAGTGAGCCCAGGACCCACGTCTGGGCATACCTGGCGCACTTAGGGCGAGAAAGCAAAAGACACACAATTTATGGACGAAATGCAGAACAAATCAAAACATTCACCCCCAGTCAAGAGATCTGGGTTAAATCCATCATTCTTTTGCTCACCATGCCACCCCAGTTTAGACCTGGCCATATGCAAATCAGTCTTGACCCTGTGCCTCATGGGAACAGTCCAGCCCGGACTGCCAAGGCAGGCCCTCCCTGGACCGGAAACAAGCATCCTAGGACCGGTTTCAGGGTTTCACCCCTCTTCAGCCAGAATAGCTTGATTCCAGTGGCACAGTGAGCCCAGGACGCTCCATCCATCATCCCCTTTGGTATCACTTTGTTCTCCCTAAGTTGGCAGGGTATGCTCAGACGTGGGTCCCTTGCTCACTTTGCCACCGGATTCAAGATAGCCTGGCTGATGAGGGTTATGAACCCAAAACCGGTCCCAGGATGCTTGTTTCCGGTCCAGGGAAGACATGGCTTGGTAGTTCGGGCTGGACTGTTCCAATGAGGCACAGGGTCAGACTGATTTGCATATGGCCATGTCTGAACTGGGGTGGAGGAGTGAGCTAAAGAATGATGATGGATTAAACCCAGATCAGTTGACACGAGGTGAGTGCTTGATTTGCTCAAGTGCTCCGTCCATCATCCCCTTTGGTATCGCTTTATTTTATTTGTGGACATACCCATGTGATGCTGCTCACAAATTATTGTGCATTTGCCAGACACTGTCATTGCAGCCTGATAGATGTCCTGCATGTCTGATGCAATATTACTCCAATGCAAATGCTAGTGCAGACATTTCCTATGTTATTCTGAAATTCAGCCAGGATTGCATATTGCGTGTTTGCACTACAGTTGGCACTGTGCTATGTATGTACTGATGTTTGGATATACAATAAACAGAATTTGAGTAAGAATCTACATCAAGACACAGGAAAAATAAACAAATATTTCATGCAATGCAACGCAGCAGGACAACTTGCTTTGCTGCATTGCGTGAAAGGAAGACGGCAGAAATGTGCCTTATCTAGGAAGATATGTCACTATGTCTAGTAAGATATGGCACATTGCTTCTGTCTCCTAGACTTTGCTTGTGGCATTCTAGCACCAAAGCAGGCACCCTTGCGTCATGCTGCAAGGATATCTGTGCTATGAACAGGATTGTTTTTGTGCAGCTAGGGACTCCTTCCGGCACAAAAATAATCCTTTGAGGCGTTATCCTCTTTCTATGTGTGCTGCAGAACGCAAAATGCATAGAAAGAGGAAGTAAGGAGGGGAAATAAAAATATTGGTAGGTTTTTCCGGGGGCACCTCCAAAGGTGCCCTCTAGGTGCATGTCCTAATGAATCTAGTGCAGATTTATTAAGACAAGACGTTTCATACCAAACACCATAGGTTTCAGTAAAGCCGTCATGTAGCTGGGGAACTCATAATGACCATGGCCCAGTACATATACTTAAGATGGCTTCCCTGTTCACTTGTACCATCTAGTAATTGAACTAGACATGTAATATAATGCACCCTGCCTTAGGGCTACAAGGCCTGCTGTAGGGCTGACTTACATATATTACATGCAGTGACTTTGGCATGGTACACAGTGAGTGTGCCATGTTGGGTTTTCACTCATGGTTTGTAGCATGACACACAGTTTGCAATGGCAGCCCACATACAATTTGTAGGCGGGTCTCTTAGGGTGGCATAACACATGCTGCAGCCCTGAGGGACCCTCTTTAGTACCCAGGTCCTAGGTACCATGGGCACCACTTACTAGGGACTTACAGGGGGGCTAAAGTGTTTGCCAATTATGTTACAAGTAGACCATTTTACCTTGTTTTTAGGGAAAGAGCACTGGCACTGGGGCCTTGTTAGCAGGGATCCAGTGCACATCAGCCGGAAGACATCAGTACCAGTGGCAAAAAGTGGGGGTGACTATTACAACAGGCATTTGCAATGCAATAGGTCTCGCATTTGCAAGAGTTGGACCTATTGGCGTTGTAAATGACAATGTCTTTTACCCATGCAGTTTAGCACTCAAGCACTTCTAAAAACATAGCCATTTTTGGTGCAAGATAGCAGGGCTAAGCACCAATGGAAGTTGTGAGTGGCAGCTTCAGAAACTCCAATAGCTGTATTTTGAAAGTGGTATGAGGGGGGCAGAGCGCTGAAAATTTCGGGACCTATGCACTTTGCCTAGGAGAAAGAATGTGGGTGCGTGCCCTGCTGACCTCATTAAGATCACTCATAAGCAGGCACAATAAACAGAGATATATATCACACTAAGGGGTACGAATGGTGGAGAAAGATAAAGCATCAGACATCACTGACTCCAAATGAATGTATCTCACAAAAAGTGATGAAATGCTAATGTCCTAAGAAGGAGACATGTGTGTATGAGGAAGGGAGGCCAAGAAAAACATCAAACCATCAAAACACCTCACGCTCCTCTCTTGTCCCTTTTTTGAGAGTTGTAGCCCACACTGTATACCTTGCGGTTACAGTGTGCAAGAGGGGACCCAATGATGAAGCATGTCACCCTCGGGTGAGTGAGGGTTCTCGTCTTTAAAAGTATTATTTTCTTGGCCTCCCTTCCTCATACACACATGTCTCCTTCTTAGGACATTAGCATTTCATCACTTTTTGTGAGATACACAATAAACAGAGACCCATGAGGATGGGCATAAAACAAGAAGGGGTGGTGATAATCCCAGGCACCTGGGCAGTGTGTGCTATAAGTATGTAGGTGCTACTAACAGTAAAACCTTTTTGTTATTACAGAACATTTTAACATTTTGAAAGCAAAAACTGGCGCAGTTGATTAGAGGAGACATTGATGTGCTACCCGAAGGTGCAATTTTATTTCTGCCAGTATAAAGGGAATCATATTTGCAATGGAGTGGTGCTACCAGCAGTGGGTGTTTTATATGGCCATGAAATCTGGAGATCAAACATAATAGTTTTTTTTAAATATAGTGCCGAATGACTTCAGTTGCACATCGCACTGCCTTCTGCGTGAGTATTGGACTGCCGTCTAAACTTGCCCATCGAATATCATTTCAAAACATTGAGCGGGGAATGTGTAAGACATAAATAACTCTCCTGCAGGAGTGACACACGGGTGGTGAAGCTGGATTCGACCGGAATCCAGGGAGAATAAATGCATTTAATAGCGCTGTCACGTGGTACTGCAAGTCAAAGTCTATTTGGAAAATCAAAAATTCAGCAACTCTGCGGCGTTAGGTGGCTACAGATTCAATGCTGACTCAATCTTTGTGTGGAAATGAATGCCCAGAGCACAGTCCATGAAACCTGCAGCTGCCGGTGTGCTCTCTAAATATCACAAACAGGGGTTTAAGTGGAATGAACAAATGGGGGGGGGGGGGTGTCTCTAAGGGGCGTTGCCGATGTAATTAAGGGAGTGGCTTAAAACGCCGAAGCTTAAAATCTGTGCATAGCAGGCGGCCGACTGGTATTTCGCTGTTTCTGTCATTGCACACAGATATATAATACAACAAATAACATTACACCTACAACAAGCCAGGACTATTGGCTTTGTATGTGGCTGTTAGTTGCGCAAGATAAATAAGCAACAACTATGGCTTTGATGTATATAATTTTGAAAGTGCTTCAGTCCTGAAATGATGAGACTGTGTAAGAACTACAACAAGTCTCATTGAAGTTGCATCAAAGGCGGTGAAGGGTGATGCTGCTGCAGAGCTAAGATTTTTTTTCACTCTGAGGGTGAGTACAAAAATAGATAGCCCAATAGGGACCTGTCTCAGCGGTTGCTTTTTAGAACTGCCGGTGCTGAGCAGGCAGGACCCGGCCTACTCAAAGCCCGGACCATAAAGGCTCATTGAAAACCAAGAGAACCCAAGTCAGTTTGTTTTCTCTTCTACTGCTGAGCTTACGAAAGCATCTATTGAGACGTAATTTAATAAACCCAGTGTCCTCGATGCAGGAAAGCCTGTTGTAACTCTGCATCCATAGGCTTACATCCGTGCATGGGTGCAGATGTTTGACTTGAAAATTCACAGAAGTTTCCAGAAGTGCATCAGGGGCCCCTTAATGATTGCCAGACATCAGCCCTTGTCAGGATACATTTCAGTTTTTTTCTTGAGTGAGATTGGTTCACAGTAAAGTTTCAGAACACACACAAGCTCTTGAGTTTATGGGTGTTTCCAAACTTTCCAGGACCTCCCGGTCCTTGAATGCTCACTCCCTGCCACCAGAATGGCGTTTACCTTTGCACGCTATAACAGCGTCTAGGAGTAATATTGTGCAAAAGTAAAATCATCTATGTGTGCAAGGTTATCTCTTGTGAATACATTGCTCCTGTGAATTGAGCCATTTCAATATGTAAGTTGGCCATAGGGTTTCATTCTGAATAAATCTGGAACATTATTCCACACCTGGACAAGCGTTGCCACAGAGTTTGGCGATTCCAGGATGCACAGTTGCTATGTGGTTACAAGACCTCCTGAGGTATGAAGAATTACCATCCGAATTGGTGTTTTTGCAATGATTTTCGCAGATTTAGTGTTCATTCCATATGGCTTACCCCATGCTTTTGCTACCAAAAAGTGCACGGAAAACAGACCCCCGGGTGTGGTGTTTCCACGCAACGTGTTATTAAGATTCGGTTGGGAATTCCCATTTTAGCCCAAATCTAAATGATAAAATAGGAATGAAGGTCTCACATGCACAAATAACGATTTAAATCAGCTTCTATGTTAGGATTGCAGATAAAGTTTTGACTTTCAATCAATCAATCAATCAAAGCCATTTATAAAGCGCACTACTCACCCGGAGGGTCTCAAGGCGCTTGGGGGGGGGGGGGGGGGGGGGGGGGTGCCGCTACTGCTCGAACAGCCAGGTCTTGAGCTTCTTCCTGAAGGAGAGGTGGTCTTGGTTCAGGCACAGGTCGGTCGGGAGGGAGTTCCAGGTCTTGGCGGCCAGGTAGGAGAAGGACCTTCCTCCTGTTGTCGCTCTTCGGATGCGGGGGACGGCGGCGAGGGCGTGGCTGGTTGATCGGAGATGGCGTTTGGGAGCGTAGAAGTTGAGGCGGTTGTTGAGGTAGCTCGGGCCTTGGTCGTGTAGGGCTTTGTGTGCGTGGGTGAGGAGACGGAAGGTGATTCTCTTGTTGACGGGGAGCCAGTGCAGGTCTCTCAGATGTCCGGAGATGTGGCTGCTTTGGGGGATGTCGAGGATGAGTCTGGCTGAGGCGTTCTGTATCCGCTGGAGTCTCTTCTGGAGCTTGGCGGTGGTTCCGGCGTAGAGGGCGTTGCCGTAGTCCAGTCGGCTGGTGACAAGGGCCTGGGTGACGGTCTTCCTGGTCTCGGTGGGGATCCACCGGAAGATCTTCCGTAGCATGCGCAGGATGTTGAAACAGGACGAGGAGACGGCGTTGACTTGTCTGGTCATGGAGAGGGAGGAGTCCAGGATGAAGCCCAGGTTTTGTGCGTGGTCTGTCGGTTTGGGTGCGGTGCCCAGGGCGGGGGGCCACCAGGAGTCGTCCCAGGCGGAGGGCGAGGAGCCCAGGATGAGGACTTCCGTCTTGTCTGAGTTCAGTTTCAGGCGGCTGGTCATCATCCACTCGGCTATGTCTTTCATCCCTTCGTGGAGGTTGGCTCTGGCGGCGGCGGGGTCGTTGGTCAGGGAGAGGATCAGCTGGCTGTCGTCAGTGTAGGAGATGATGTTTAGGTTGTGTTGGCGTGCGATGGCCGCAAGGGGGCTCATGTAGACGTTGAAGAGGGTGGGGCTGAGTGAGGATCCTTGAGGGACGCCGCAGATGACTTCGGTGGCCTCTGACTTGTACGGTGGTAGGCGGACTCTCTGTGTCCTTCCGTCGAGGAAGGACATGATGCATTCCAGTGCCTTCTCCTGGATTCCAACGTTGCTGAGGCGCTGCACTAGGGTGCGGTGGCAGACAGTGTCGAATGCCGCGGAGAGGTCTTGGAGGATGAGGGCCGCTGTTTCTCCGTTGTCCAGCAGGTCTCGGATGTCATCGGTGGCAGCGATGAGGGCGGTCTCGGTGCTGTGGTTGGCTCGGAAGCCAGACTGTGAGGGGTCGAGGGATCCATTCGTCTCGAGGAAGGCGGCCAGCTGCTTTTTGACGGTCTTCTCGATGACTTTGGCTGGAAACGGGAGGAGCGAGATGGGGCGGTAATTCTTGAGTTCGGTGGGGTCCGCTGTTGGTTTCTTTAGTAGAGCGCTGAGTTCGGCGTGCTTCCAGCTCTCAGGGAAGGTGGCGGTGTCGAAGGAGGTGTTGATGATGTCCCGCAGGTGGGGTGCGATGACAGCGTCGGCCTTGTTGAATACGTGGTGAGGGCAGGGGTCGGTCGGAGATCCGGAGTGGATAGAGTTCATCGTGCGGATGGTGTCTTCTGTGTTGATCGGGGTCCAGGCGCTGAGGGTGGTGGTGGGGGGCGTTGGTGCGGTCGTAAATTATATTGATCGCTTTTTGGATCTTATACCGAATCTTACATTTTCATCTGTGATGTCAAGAATAAACTATTACCACTACTACATCTCCTCTGTGGAGGGGCACAGGGTCTTACTCGTGATAACACCGAGTCAAAACTAGATAGAAGCCGTTTGGACAGACCCGCACATAGTGGTACAAAAAATGATTATCATCAATAATGGGATGGCACAAGAGGAGAAGCGAGCTGCCCACAGTATACCCATGCCAATAGGATGACGTGTTGCCGCAGACATAGTGAGGCAGCCTTGCGGGTTTGTGACCTGGACGACCTAGAAAAGAAAGGGAATCAGGTCAGATCCCTGACCTTCTGGACAATTGCAAAAGGGTCTCATCTTTGTCCCATCGAAGCTCCCAGGCGATCTGTCTGAGATCCAGAGAGCAAAGTTGCAGTTCTTGTTGGAGGATACCATTTTAAGTTGGTCTGATGCAATGAACGAAATGTCCAGTATCCCCGAAGAGCATGTGTAGAGTGAGGAGACGGAAATGGGAGTTTCACTCCTGGCTCTAGCATAATTTCACCTCTCTGGTGATGCAACTTGAAAAGTACATGCAATGGGCAAGTGAAAAGGAGCCGTGTTTGTCAGAAGGGTATTAAGGCTCTGAAAAGTGATCAATGCCGATCAAACGTATTGGACAATCCCAAGCAGGGAGGACCTTCAGTGTCAACAACATTACCCAATCAATGGACGTCCTCCTCCCCTATAACTCCAGCCAGTTTCTATCACTTGCAATGACTTTGTAGACAAACGGCAGTGAAAGCGATCGCGAAAGACAAAGCGATTGCTATTGAAAAGCAAACGAGCTCGTGAGTGGTGCGCGCACCACAGCGAGACATGTGGTTTCAATTATCACGCCCGTGTCTGGGCACGATAATTGAAACCATATGACCGGACGTGCGGGTAACCGACACCAATAGGCCATGGGTGGAGCAATGCGCCCGCCTTTGGCCAATTGCGTGCTGTCTTTGTAAAAAAAGCCGCATGCAAAGGCCAATAGTGTGGCCCAAAAGGAAAAGCACATGCATGAGCGTGTGCGATTACTAGGGCCGTTTTCAAACCCCCTACAGGGGGTCTCTCGCTGCGCGAGCAGTGCTACGCACTGCAACGCTAGGCGCGAGACCTAAAAAGGGGCACTTTCCTACAGTCAAAGGTCAAAATCTTCTTACACAACGCCAAACAATTCAGAGTGAAAATGATATAAACACAATCTAATTTAACACTTTGCATTATCATCTGTAGTGGCTCATAGGTCACTTGAAAGGTGTTTAATTATAATTTCGTCCAAATAATAATAAATATTTTTTAGACCCGATTGAGAATTAGGATTTATATAAAAAATATTTTGTCAGTTTTCGAGCTATAAAAAACAGGCCATTACTGACTTTTGCTTTCTTATCTGAAGTCTGTAAAATGCTTTGTAAGTAGCAAATTATTATTTTTGCCTACTTATTGTATGAGGAGGGGAAACATATTTGGCCGGTGTTGCTAAGTTGTTCTGTTGCTCTTCTATCTGCATCACTTAAAGGTGATCAACATTGCATGACACATCTACATTTATTGTAATATTTCTCCTGTTTTTTTTTTTTTAATGAAAGCAACAAAAACAGCACTACGCAAGCATGCACACTTTCATGTCCACCAAGGTTACCCAATAGCACTGTGCTATTTCCAAGAGCATGAGCTGTGATTGAATTTTGTTTATTATCAAATTGAGTGTGCGAAAGTGATTATTGCTATCAGTCCAGTCCCCATTTGTGTTATTGGGGTATATGGAATGGAGTCATTTAGTGATAATAAATCATTTTGCTGTGATAGAGGAGATTTTTTTACAATAATTAATATTTAAGTGCATATCAGGCAAGTTGTCAGCATTTTGTTATTGTTGACAAAAGTGCTAATGGTAGGGCATCTGGCCATTGTAATCCTGTTGTCTCCTGAATCTTTGCTGTTTTTATTTTGAGAGGACCATTGTACTTCTCAACCAAACCTGCTGACAGCGTGTGGTTTGCAGCATGAAACTTCTCTTTTATGTGCAAACCATCACAAATTAACTGAATGACTTTGGCATTGAAATGACTTCCGTTATCACTCCAAATGGGGCAAGCTGAAACGAGGAAAGAACTCCTTCAGAAGTACCTTTGCAGTCGTAACAGCTGTATTGTCTTTAGTAGGAGAAGCTTCAACCCATTTACTGAAAGCACAAACAACCATTAAAACATACTTTAAAATTATTGCACCGCTCCAGTTCGATAAACTCCATCCAAAGGACTTCAAAAGGGAAAGTAGGTGGTGCAAAATTGCCGGGTGGGGTAGGGGTGCCTTTCCTGGATTGTGCATCATGCACACCATACGATGCTTCACTAAATGTGCATCAGTCTTTGTAATGTTATCATTCTGCCATACAGGATCTAACTACTTACAACTACCCTTAGCACTAATATGGGCTGGGCCGTGGGCCATCGTAACTACAGGGAGAACATATGCATCAGGCAACATCCTTCTCTGCTTCCCTGACTTATCAATCCAACGTCTCTCATCATTCAATTGTGCTGTCCTTTCTTGCCACACTGCTGACTTATCTGTTGTGGCCTTGCTTTGAATCTCCTTCACATTCTCAAGTGTGTCTTCGAACATAGTAACTTCAGGCACCCACCTAGCGGGACCTGCTACAAATATTCTTTTCATTCTAATCCGGGCTGTTTCTTTAGCGGTCTGATCTGCAAAAGCATTTCCCCTACAGACATCATCAGTGACTTTCCGGTGGGCACTACACTTTACTAAAAACCAATTTCTTAGGCAGCGTCAAAGCACACAGAAGCTGCAATATAAGGTGCCCATGTTGAATCTTAGTGCCATGTGAAGTAAGAAACCCTCTCTCTGCCCATAGTTGCCCAAAATTGTGTGCGACTCCAAAGGCGTATTGGCTGTCAGTATAAATATTGACAGCCAATTCCTCACTCAATTCGCAAGCTCAAATCAAAGCAACAAGCTCCATAGCTTGAGCCGATTGGTGAGGAACTCGTGATGTCTCAACTACCGTACGCAGTGTAGTGATAGAGTAAGCAGCAGTTATAGTGCCAACTGGTAACTTAAAACAAGAGCCATCGACATATAGTTCCCCTTGTGGGTCAGATAAGGGAACATCAGTCAGGTCTACCTGTCCTTTTGTCGCTTCTTCCGTCTGGAAGATACAGTCATCTTTATCAATCTCATCACTTTTAGAAAGGAGGGGCAGTAACTTGGCTGGGTTCAGAGTGGCACATCTTTTGATCGTGATATATTTTGCAAACAATGTTAATTCGTAACCTGTCAGACGTGCACTGGTGAGGTGCTGTGTCTTAGTCTCATTCAAAAGTGTATCCAGCATGGGGTACCATGACTGTGAGGTAAGTATTGGGATGGCTCGTGCGACAGGGTCAAGGACAGCAGAGAAATAAGCACCCAGCCGTTGCTCATCTCCAAATTGTTGTGTAAAACAGAAAGCGCGCAACCAGGCATCTCATTGACGTACAACACAAACGGTTTAGTGTAGTCTGGGGTGCCAAGTACTGGAGCCGAACAAAGTGCAGCTTTCAATTGCTCAAAAAACTACTGACATTCAGGCGTCCAAGGCAAGGGCTCATGCACGTCTTTTAATGTTAGAGCAAGCAGGGGTTTGATTAATGACAAGTAGCTAAGTATCACTGCGGACAGTAAGAAGTGATACCTATAAAAGCACGCACATCTTTAAGTTTGTGGATTGGGCATTTTAACAATGGAACTGATGCGCTTCGGGGTCAATCTCCTACCCTCCTTCGACAGTAGACAGAGATAGGTAACCTCCCGTCGACAATGTTAAAATTTAGAAAGAGACACCTTATGGCCATGTTGGGCCAAATGCAACAACAATTTAACTGTACTATTTTTACAACCTTGTTCCGTGTCAGAAGCGATGAGCAAGTCATCAACATACTGCACCAATACTTTACTTGCGGGAAGTGAAAGGGAATCCAATTGGCTCTTTAATGCTCAACTTTCTGTATAGGCCTGAGGAGCTTGACAGAATCTAAAGCATCTACCAGCTAGGGTAAAACCAAACAAGTACCTGCTATCTGGATGAATAGGAATACTGAACACATTTTTCAAACGAATGGCAGAGAAAAATTTTGCGGTAGAAGGAATCATTGTCAAAAGAGTAGTAATGTCAGGAACCACTGGAAACTGAGGGACCACTATTTTATTCACTGCTTGCAAATCAATCATGAAACTACAAACATCTTCATGGTCATCAGGGGAACCTGAGGGCGTCCTTTTAAGAATCGGAAGAATAGGGCTATTGCAAATATTAGCAGATGTCTCCTCAACCACTCCCTTCCTAATCAAATCCTGTATAATTTGCAATAAAGCTCGCTCTCCCGCCTGCGGTATTTTATACTGAGGGATACGGGGCAAAATATCACCATTCTTGACCTTTATTGAAACCGGCGATATCTGCAACAATCCCACATTTGTATCGCCTGTCACCCAGTGGGTGGCACATCTTTAAACTCAACAGGAAGATGCGCATCTTTGGACAAACAAGGCTTAGCATGTGCTACATCTGGACCCAGTGTCATATAGACACCCGCCGGATAACAAATTGTGGTGTGCAATTTTTTCAACAAATACAAACCCATCACATTTTTCCCACAATTAGATGTCAACAAGAATGACGAATCCAAAGTAAAAGGACCAATATTCAGCGCAAGAGGTTTGGAAATGGGGCTTACAGCCGCTGCACTAGAGAAACCAACCGACACATTATTATGGCCAGACAGAGCCACCCCAGGGACCATAGTTCGAGAAACAGAACTTTTTGTTGCACCTGTGCCCACCAAAAACTCCTTAGTTGAACCTTGCAGTTTTTCTGTTACATAAGAACCATGCTGGTCTACAGGTATCAGAACTGGTCCCTCACTCTGCTCCTGGATGTCCTAACTGTAAGACACCCCTGTCACTTCTTCCATGACATAATCGTCATCATAGTACTGTCCATCTCGAGGGTTATCAAAATAGTTGTTATCAGAAGGACCCTGTGAGGCTGCAGCTTTCTGTGCCCTATCGGGCACACTGGTTCCACGCCCCGGCCACTAGAACCTCGTCCTCTAGGGACCACCACCTTCTGCAAAAGCATAGGACACTCGCAACGTCAATGTTCCTCCTCTTTACAATACGCACACTGATTCGGACCCAAGGGCGTAGTTGTTGGCTGCCTACTAGTGCGTGGAAGCTATCGGGCAGGGCCAACACATCCTCTCACATTCCCTCTAAAAGCCTGCTGTACCAACACCTTCATCTTTAAATCCTTACATGTCTTCTCTGTCCTCTCCTTTTCCTCATTATCCCTATGCTCATATTACTGCGCCATATTCAAAATAACAGAGGGGGAAGAGGTGGACCAAGTACTTTCAGAGGCCTGCAACCGAGTCGCAATTTCGGGAAGCAAATTAGAGACAAATCTATTAACAAACAACCGAAAACCTAGCTCAATAGACAAATCCTGTCCCCTCAATCCCAAAATGTGTCTTCAATCAAGTGAAGAAATCAGACACACTCATCTTTCCTCTGTCGACAGGCCGACAATTTATCCCAATCCACTTTTCTTGGCAGAATAAGAGAATGCATATACGTAATTATGTGACCTGGCAATGCTAAAATCTCTGCTAGAGTCTTATCACCGGGCTTCCTTTCCTGATCCCATGCCTTAATTTGATCCCAAGTACCACCCAACTCTGGAACATGATCTTGAGTATGAACTTGCCTCCAATTATCGACCTGAACAAGAAGACTAAAGAACATTTCAATGTCAGCAAGAGTCATTACCGTGGAAGAAGCAGCTTCAGTCAGTTCTTTATAATAAGCAGTGGGATTTTTTTCTAGGGTCAGGCAAATGAGTTTTAAGGGATAAAACCTACTTCTTTTCCATGGAGTATAAACCCATTGTTATTGAAATTGGGCCGTGTTAGAAATGGGATCTCTGGTTGGCTAAGGCTTGTGCCAAAGCCAGGCAGAGACCCCATTTCTAACATTGGTGATCAGCGATGGGATTAGGACTTGCGTTTGCGCAGTACCACAGCGACTACTGGCTGCACTACAAAACTCTGCATTTTAGATAATCACGTGTTTGGGGATTATTGTTCTGAGTCCTATTTTAAATTCTTCTCCTAAAAAGTGTCATTTTTGAATTGTGTACTCTTGCTTCAGCTCAGACACCTAGGTCCCTTGTGTTGCACGTGTCCCTGAGCGTCCTGCCAAAATGGAGTCTGCTTTTAATTTCTGTGGTCTGTTTAGATACAGTATGGGGGAGTTGGTTGAGTTTTGTGAGGAGAGAGCCATAGCAGTGAGTGTGTCAGACTCCCAGTCAAAACTTAGGGAAAACCTGATCCAATGGCAAAAGGATGAATGGGAACGTGAGCGCAGTGAGGAGGAGAGGGCCCGGGCCACACGCCAGGAGGGTGGTGGGTCTGAGGGGAGCCCTGAGGAGTCTGAAGAGGAGGAAAAAAGTGACAGGACAGGGACGCCAGTAGATAGTGAAGACCCCATAGATAGGGAGTCTCTTGCTGGGTCCAGTGTCAGGGGCAGTGCCCCATCCCTTTTCCTATCCCCAGAGGAATGGGTAGATAGGAGGGAAGAAAGGGAGCATCAGCTGGCTTTGGAGAAGCTCAGGTTAGAGCATGCCAAGGAGATAGCGCAGCTGAATGTGGAGGAGAAACAGTTTGAGACGGAGAGGGTCTTAGCGTAGGAGAGGATGGCGGAGGCTGAGAGGGCCTTCGCCAGGGAGAAATTAGCTCACAAGGGTAGAATAGCCCCTACGTGCAGTTGTGGTTTTCTGGATTCACCAGTAAGGGTGGGATCCAGTGGTGGCAGCAATATAGAGTCCAGTGCAGAGAGTCCCATTCCCAGTTCCCAGAGTATGGTACCTGTTTCCCAAGAAGAGGAGGATAGGTTGAAATTTAGGGGCAGTAGGAAACTGTCTCACCAGTCTTGGGAGGAGTTTGTGGAGGAATGTAATGATGCACTGGACAATTGGGTAAAGCTGGACCCGGAATGTGACTTTGGTGAACTGCTCAATAGGATTCTCAAAGAGCAAATGCTCAGTAGTGGTTGTGGGCCGGAGTTGCGCCAACACCTGTTGGGGTTGGAGGCCTGTGATCCTTGGGAGCTTGCAGAAAAAGCAGACCGTTGGGAAAGGGCCCAAGGTTCTGATGAGGCATGGGAGAGTACTTCCAACAGTAGTGGCTCAGGTATCTTCCCGTCCAGTATTGGGGAAGAGGCTCAGAGTAGCCCAGCTAGGTCCCAGAGTAGTGAGAGGGGTGTAGGGGCTCACGACCTATCTCAGTGGGGTAAGAGTGAGTGTGTGACTTCGAGTCGCCAGATGCCTGACACCCAGTCTCAGAGCCTGGATGGTTTCTTCAGGGAACACCAGGGTGGGAGCCTAGGCTGTCCTGTTAGTCCATTTGAGGAGGATCACCTAGTGTATGGAGAACCTGGAACATCTGTAAGTAGAGCTCCAGTGGTTCTGGTGTCTGGCAGTGCCACTCCAGTAGGGAGGGTACAGAAGTCCAGCGAGAGGGATGGCATCGGGCAGTGTTCCCCAGTGGAGGAGCCAGTGGGTCAGGGACCAGCCGGGAGGGCTGAGTCTCCTAGAAGTGACCATGGTGACCACACGTCTGTCCTGGGGGATCTTCACGCACTGTCAGGTGGACAGGGGACGGGAGATCTGCGCCAGGCAGACTGTCACGCAACATATGAGGCATATGTTACCCTCGGGGGGATGGTGTGTAAGTCCCCAGAAGTCCTGGAGTGCCAGGCAAGAACTCCGCCTAAGGGTTTAGACCCAAGGTTGGGAGGCCAGGTTCAGGATCCGCCTGACCTGGAGGGAAGGGCAACTGTAAGCAGTGTCCTGATCGATGTAGCTGCTAGGGGCACCACTCCAGTTGGGAGGGTGCTGGACTCCGGAAGAGGGTGCAGAGGGAGGGAGTCCTCGCCTCTGACCCCGGTGCAACCTGAGGGGTTAAACCCTAGGTTGAGAGACCAGTTCTTGGAAAGAAGTCCTGAACTGGTGGGAGAGTTGTGTTATAAGGGTGCATCTCAGAGGAAGAGAGGACGGAACCCTAAAAGAAGAGGTAGGGGGAGGAGAGCCTCGCCCGGGGCTGTTGGTCAGCTTGAGGGTACAGACCCTAGGCTGGAGGATCAGTGGCAGTTTAGAACTGCCCTGATGAGGGGTAGAGTGGAGAATGGTTACTATGTGCCAGGGGTTTCTACACCCCACTCTGTGGATAGGCAAGGACCAGTGGCATCTGGATGGCCTAGGGCCTGGTCCTGGCCGCGGACAGCTGAGGAGTACCAGTGGGGTAGCCCAGTTGGTCCGCAGAGCTTTTACAGAGGGAACCACGTGGGTTCAGAGTGGCGTAGAACCGGAGGGTGTCCCTGCCGTTGCGGGCCCGCGTCCGTGTTCTATCGCCCAAAGCAGGGAAGCCCATCACGGTGGTGATTGGTCTCCCCTGCATTTTGGATGGAAGGGGGTAGTGTTGGACTTGGCCCTTCTGGCAGGTTCACCCCCAAAACTTTTTGTATTTGTCCTAGCCTTTCCCTATGTCATGTAAGTGGTTTTAGGCCTCTTGGCGCTTTTACACTGTGTCCCAGTGTAAAGTGCGTGCGCTCTGTGTTACATTTAGTGAGACTGACCTGCCCTCCCATAGGAATGCATGGGGGATCTGAGTGACCGTGTTAAGTCCTGATGTGAGAGGAGTGCAGGGTCGAGTTTGGTATGTGCGAACTCGTGAGATTGAATGCTGCGTGATGTGTGCGGCGTTACTGTGTCTAGTGTAGAAGTGCCACTTCTAGAAGCTGGCATGTCTGTGTAATAAATGTGAAGTGACTGTCTGGCTTGTGATTGGCTGGTGGGCCCGGCACCAGGAGTCAGGATGGGTCTGCCCCGGTGGTGAATGGAGAGATCTGCATGCTGATGGCAGGGAGGAGTACACCTGGGACCTGAATAGGGCTGGGCTTTCCCTCCACAATGCTGGCTCCACCCCCTGTGGTGCGTCTGATGTCCCTAGCCTGTCCTGTGAATAGGGAGAGGGGCTGAGCAAAACAAAGTGCTCCAAAACCAGTTGCATCTGGTTTTTCCTTAAACCCTGCAGCCTGAGACAAAGGAAATGTGTATATAAAAAGGGGCTGTGACCCCATGTAAAGTGTTCTGCTGTGCTGGTCCTGACGCTGGGGGCTGCTGCTGCTGGGCTCTAGGAGGAACCGCCACAAGGGACTGCCTCCCTGCTGGAGGGCCCTGTGTGCTGGCCTGCCTGAGCCCAGCCTTGTGCCCCCTGAACTCTGCCTTATTTGGAGGAGCGCTTTGTCTCCCATGGCCAAGAAGCGCTTTATTTTTATTGACTGAAGAGCGCTTGACCGTCCCGAGGAGCACCTTCATTTGTGGAAACAGCGCTGGACTACGATAATTTCCGAGGGAATCCCGACGTAGGGATTCCCCCGCTTTTTTGCTAATTTCCTAGCGGGAGCCCACCCCGCATTTGTGCCTCTCGAGCGGGAGCCCACCCCGCTCTGTCTTTTTAATTTCCAGAGGGAGCCTACCCCTCGTTGCCCGCTTCACTTTATTTTTACCTGCGGGTGCCCACCCCGCGTATCTACCTATTTTAAAACCAGAGCGGGAGCCCACCCCACCGGTTCTGGCCCCCGTGGGAGGCCGCCGCCACCAGAAACGCAGAGGGACGCTGCGCTGCCCGCAGCGCCCGGAAGTGCCTAGAGCAACCTTGTGCAGGCGGGGCCTGAGGACACCCGGAAGTAATGCCTGCCTGAGCGGGGCTCTCAGGAATTGGAAGGAGAGCCCCGCAGCCCCAGAGAAGCCAGGCGGGAGCCTACCCCGCTCTGGCAGACGCCCCCAAAAGCCGCCGGTGAGGAGAGCGAGGCAGCGCGACGCTGCTGCCCAGCCGCAGTGGAAGCCGACATCAGGGAGAAGGACCGAGCGGAGACAACGCGGGAGTCCTAGGTGAGTGGGACTCCACGTGGTTGATGAATCTGCCCGTTCAGCCCCTTTTCTTCACAGCGGCGCCGCAGTTGCGGGCCACTCCAACAGGGGCATAGTTGATTTGAGCGCCCCTTCGCCCCAGCCAGAGGGGCTCCACCGAAGGGGGCATTATTATTCTAGAGCCCAGAGAGGCTCCAATGTTTGGGGGGCATGTTTATTGCCAGAGCCTGTGCGTGGCTCCATCGATTGCCATAATTGTATTAGGCCGGCCCAGAGGGGCCCATGCTTTTCTTTGAGTATTTCAGGAGCCAGTGCGCTCCATGGGGGCATGATTATTTACAGAGCCCCGTGTGGCTCCAACACTCTGCATATTTGTTCTAAAGGCACAGTGGTGCCAGGCCTTATCCGATTCACAGCTGCGCAGCACTTAGTGCCAGCTGCAGCGTTTAGGTATGCGCAGCGGCGCAATTGGATTCCGCTGTTAGGCAGCGCACCCTGACGTTGGACAAAAGGGCGTTTGAGCCCCTGAGAGGCCAAGTTGGCCTGGGGGCAGTTCTTCTGTGTCGTGCCCTCGCCTAGGGTACATGGTTATTTCTACATGTGTACTTTTGCGTAATGTGCATTGCCTTTATGCTTATTTCTAAATGTGTCTATGCTTAGGAGATGTTTTCCTAGTATAGGTTATGCTAGTGAGTTCATGGTTCCCTGCGTGATATATGCCTATGGTGTTTAGGATTGCGTAGGGTGTACTTACCTTTTACCAGTGGTTACTGGTTGTGCGCTACATTTATTATTTGTTCTACATTTACAATTGGTGATTTGTGATGATCCTGGCGGTGGTCCATTGGCCCTGTCTGGTGTAAATAGTCCCCTGTAAATTCTGCCTAGTGCCGGTTGGGACAGTGTAAATTATGTGATTATCATTTAATGTGTTTAGTATAATACAAAGGCTATTTTTTATATATAACCTTGTGTGGAATTTCTTTTGTGGTGAGCCTAGGGTGTTGTTGCTGTGTGCGCGCGCAAATGCTTTACACATTGCCTCCGGGATAAGCCTGACTGCTCGTGCCAAGCTACCAAGGGGGTGAGCAGGGGTTATCTTTGGTGTGTAACTCCCCATCCCTGACTTAGAGTGGTGGTCTCTGCCTGGCTTTGGTGCAAGCCTTAGCCAACCAGAGATCCCATTTCTAACAGGCCGCCACTGCCGCTCGAGTAACATTATCTCGCCCATCCGTTTACTCTGGTATCTCTGGGTGATCTATAGGATGAACCTCTCTCATTGGAAACGGGGACACCGTAGTGGGACTCTTCTCGAGTAGCCTACCCCTGTAAGCAATCAATGTCGAAAGACTACCAAAAACTTGGCCAGGCTCCATATTACTAGCATATACATGATCTTTAATATCATATAAAATCTGTGATGCAGCATCCTTGAAACACTGCTCCTAAATATTAATAAGCGTAGCAGACATATGCTTAAGGACATGCTGTTGTCCAAAGGGCTCATAATCTTTCAAACTACAAAGAACTTCCACACTGTAAATGGGATTATGACCCCTCTGCGCAGCCTGATAAGCCACTACCTTTTTCTCTTCATCTCCCACTTCAGACTGCACATACGGACCCATGCGCTCTTTAAACTTTGTCCAATCTCCACCCGCGCACTGGCGTTCCATCACCCAAAGAAACCGGAGTATGAAAAACCAGAGAAGGCGAAGCAACGGAAGTGCCAGGTACTATCGATGCTGAGGGTTGAGTCACAGGACAAAGAGCTGACGAGAGGGATGCTGAGACAGTAGGTGTGGCAGGGGTACTAACAGTCACAATAGCCACAGACGGCAAAGAAACCGAAGAGAAAGGAGGAGGAGCCGAAGCCACAGCCGCTGTCATAACAACGGTGGACACAGGGACAGAGACAGTAGATGCAACTGTAACAGGCGGCTGTGAAAGGGCCGGAACAGTAGGATATATTCTCTGCGGTGCATATGGAGGTGGGGGTCGTTCATCCAACAATTCTTCCACAAAAGTATCATCTTTCTCCTGAGCCACATATGATTTGTCAATATGTAATCAAAACCTTCTATCTTCACATTCAATACCCTTCTCCTGCTTTTCCCTGTCATGTTACAACCTTCTGAGTCAGCGTTTGCATTCCCCTTTCCGGGCCTCTTTCTCTGCTTTCATTCGTCTCTGCTTAGCTGCTATTTGCATGTTCTGAGGGAAACAAACAGACTGCCTACTTCTTTTCTTGAACAACTGTTCCTTTAAATACTCAATCTTTTGTTCATCGAAAGTGCCTGTCAGCGGCCACTGCAGTTCGGCATTGTCCCTCGTATATTTGTGCCATTATGTACTAAACATAATAAGGCCAAAACCATGCTTCACATATATATCAAAATACGGAGTGCCTTCTGGAGGCGCCGGCTAACTTTCTTCCAATCGAGCATCAGTAGAACAACAACGTCAACACAAGGCAAACAATTACTGAAACTAGGCATTTCAAAAGAGATCAAATTCACTATTATATGCCTAGCAAAGCAATTGCAATTGCTTTTTTTCCAAAGACGGTCCTTAGACCATACCGAATACAAACCAAAATGGTACCATATCCACAAAGAACCAAAACATACTCGGCCGATATATGCAGATCAAAACAAATCTATTATCCACTGCCGACTCTTCAGACCAAACTGTCAGATCCAAAGGTTTCGCCATTCAGGACTCCTGTCGGGATGACCACTGGGCGAGGCACCGACCGGCCAGACAGAAGGGGCAGCTGTGAGTATCAGAAACTCTTCGTGCAGGGATCCCTGATCCATCCGTCCGACCCAGCAATGGCCTCGACCTCTCCCCCGTCCGCGGGGAAGGGCCACTCACCTGAAGGAGTCCCTGTTTGGGCACCAACTGAAGGAAGTGGCCCGATTCAGGTCACTCACGACCACCCTCTCTGCCTTCTATTAAATGAAGAGTCGGTCAGACAGTAGAGAATACAAACCAATAGCAGTTTATTCAAAGTTGGCTCAAGGCGGAGCCCTGTCTGCCCAGTCGCTAAGAGTGTTGCAGAGAGAGTCTGACTTCAGCAAGCAGAACGATACATTATGTACATTTCATAATCAATGAAAACACGCCCACCATGGAATTTTCCAGAGAAACGCAGCTGGACAGTAAATTACAAAGGAGTAAGTTTCGGCTCTGATGCCTGGCACACGTTATCTATCAGTCAATGCCATTCTGCTTGTGCCAGCCACTAGACAAGTGGGAGACGGCTTACATCTAAAGGAAAGGTATGCATTAATACGAACAGGGCATTCATTAGTGTGACAGAACTCCGCTCCGAAGAACCAACCTGGAGAAGGCCGTTTCTCTGAAATGGCAAGGATTTCATTTTGATCATGATACAAAATGGCGCCCAAACACAAAATGGCGCTGCAAATGCTAACCTACGTAAAACAATACAAAAGCATAATTTTTTTTCTATCAGACTGCATTCTCATGCTGTGTCTTATGGACCGCCCACCTCCTCATGCCATGGGTTTCGGACTGCGTCCTCGTGCTGTGAGCAACAGAATGCCTCCTCGTGCATGGGCAATGGACTGCCTACTCGTGCAGCGGGCAACAAACCGCCTCCACGTGCCATGGGTAATGGACCACCTCCTCGTGCTGTAGGTAATGGACCACCTCCTTGTGCTATAAGTAATGGACTGCCTCCTTGTGCCATGGGTAATGGACCACATCCTCGTGCCATGGGTAACGGACCACCTCCTCGTACTGTGAGTAACAGACAGCCTCCTCATTCCATGGTTAGTGGACTGCCTCCTTGTGCCATGGGCAACAGACCGCCTCCTTGTGCCGTGGGCAACGGACTGCCTCCTTATGCCATGGGCAATGGACTGCCTCCGCGTGCAGTGTGCAATGGACCGCCTCCTTGTCCTGTGGGCAATGGACTGTCTCCTTGTGCCATGGACAAAGAACCACCTCCTCGTGCCATGGGTAACGGACCGCCTGCTTGTGCCATGGGTAACGGACCACCTCCTCGTGCCGTGGGTAACGGACCGCCTCCTTGTGCCGTGGGTAACAGACCACCTCCTTGTGCCATGGGTTTTCGACCCCGTCCTCGTGGTGCAGGCAATGGCACGCCTCCTTGTGCCATGGGCAACGAACTGCCTACCCATGCAGCGGGCAACGAACCCCCTCCTCGTGCCATGGGCAATGGACTGCCTACCCATGCAGCGGGCAACAAACCCCCTCCTTGTGCCATGGGTAATGGACCACCTCCTCGTGCTGTAGGTTACGGACCACCTCCTTGTGCCGTGGGTAATGGACTGTCTCCTTGTGCCGTGGGTAATGGACCATGTTAGAATTGGGGCTCTCTGGTTGGCACAGGTAGGTACATGTGACAAGCAGGGACCCTCTCCTCCAGTCAGGGAAAGGGAGTACACTCTTAAAACAACCCCCGCTCACCCTCTAGGTAGCTTGGCGCGAGCAGACAAGGCTTATCTCAGAGCGTTATAGGTTAAGCATTTGTGACCACATACAGAAACTCAGTGACAACATCACAAATGGACTCCACACTGGGATTATCAAAAATAAGTATTTTATATCAGGCTTAGAACAAGACCAAATAACGATAAAAGGGCCCACAGTACTATTAGCAATAAACAGTTTTTTGTTACAGCGTACTTTAAAAGTTCTGTGCGCTTCGTTCTTCTTGGTTCGGCCTGTACGGGGATGAAAGGAGTCTATATGCGCTGCGGACACTCCGGTGCGAAGCGTACACCCTACGGTGCGAAACGTACACAGTACCTTAGCTTTGGAGAGTTCGTCACGGACCCTGTACGCTGCGATGTCCTCCTTTCGCGGTGCGAGCTTACGGCTCGTTGGGGCCCTGAGTCGCGTTGCTTGAGGGGACGGGACGTTGTACGGTGCTTTGCTGTTCGTTGCGGCATACGAGCCGTACTGTGGGAGCGGCTTTCAGTCTTTGGCTGCAGTGCGGGGCGTACGTACGGTGAGTACTCTTTCCCCCCCCCCTTCAATGCGAGCGGCAGCCTTAAACTTCAGCGGCAGGGTGCGGGTCGCACCAACCAAGATGGCTCGATGAAGCGCAGCGTTGTACGCGGCGAAGTCAGCCAGTCACGGTGCGATCTACGGGTCGTAGGACGTGTTGTTCGAGGCAGACAGGCGGGGTACGGTGCGTTGCTGGATACAATTTGACAGTACGAAGCGTACACAGCTCCCGGCCTCGGCAAATGCTAAAAACAGCGTTTCTAGCAGCGGATTGCGAGGCGGATGAAGTCCACTGGTCCTGGAACTTCGGTCAGGGGGCAAGCTCACTCACAAGCCCTTGGAGATCTTTGAGCACAAGTTGAACAAAGTCTTTTTGTAGTCTTTCTCCTCTCCTTCAGCAGCAAGGCAACCACTGCAGGCCAGTTCCCCAGGTCAGGGACAGTATTCCTCCTTACAGCTTTCCCGGTTCCTTCTCCGCAGGCAGAGGTTCTTCTTGTCAAGCAGGATCTAGTTTCTTGGGAGCAGGGTCCCAATACTTATAGTGCAATTCTTTTGTTTTTGCAGGCCAGGGGGCCTTTGCCCAGTTCAACCCAGTTCTGGAGTACTTTGTTTACTGGACTCTGGCTTCTCCTTTCAGTGTGCAGGGCAGAGACATCAGACGCTCCCCAGGGGGTGGAGCCAGCATTGTGGTGGAAAGGCACAGTCCTATTCAGAGTGCAGGTGTACTCCTCCCATCCATCTATATGTAATCTCTCTATTCACTACCTGGCTGCCCAGCCTGTCTCCTGGAATTCCCCAGCCCTGTCACTCACAGAAACCAGACAGCAGATACACATCCTAGCAGAGGCGGGCTGAAATGGTTAGGCAAGCAAATACCAGCTTTCTAAAAGTGGTATTTGCAAACACAGAATATTAAAATTAATTTTACTAAAAGATGTATTTTATTATTCTGAGTCCAGGCATACTAAACTCGAATTTCTACCATGTTCCCTGGGTCTGTTAGGATCATAGAATGTAACAATTCTAACAGCCCATTCTGGCCTATGGAGAACAGGTAGCCTTACAATAGTGAAAAACGAAATTGGCTGTAATTCACTGTTAGGACATGCCACACACATCAGGGCTTGTCCTACCTTATGCTTACAATGCACCCTGCCCTTGGGCCTACCATAGGGGTGACTAATATGAAGTTAAGGGAAGGTTTAGGGACTGGCAAGTGGGTGCACTTGCGCAGTCAGCATGACAGTACCAGACTGCACGCAGGTTCTGCAATGGCAGACCTTAGACACATTTTACTAGGCCGCTTCTGTGGGTGGCACAACCAGTGCTGCAAGCCCACCAGCAGCATTTGTATTTACAAGCCCTGGGCACCCCTGGTGCACTTTACTGGGGTCTGACAGTAAACCAAATAGCCAAACATGGAATCCAACCAACATATACATTTTATACAGGGAGCACTTGCACTGTGGCACTGGTTGGCAGTGGCACGGTGCTCTGAGCAGCTAACACCAGCAAAAACATGAGGCACAGCGACCAAAAATGGAAGGGAGACTCACGCCAAGGTGCCAGGTCTAACAGACCACTTCCTCGTGCCATGGGTAATGGACCACCTCGTGCCAGGGGTAACAGACAGCCTCCTCATGTAGTGGGTAGTGGACCGCCTTCTTGTGCGCTGTGGGCAACAGACCGCCTCCTTGTGCCGTGGGCAACGAACGACTTCCCTGTCCCATGGGCAATTGACTGCCTCCTTGTGCCACGGGTAACGGACCACCTCCTTGTGCCATGGGTAACAGACAGCCTCCTCATGCCATGGGTAACGGACCACCTCCTAGTGCCGTGGATAACGGACAGCCTACTCGTGCCGCGGGGAAAGGGCCACCTCCTTGTGTCATGCCCTGGGCAGCAGACCGCCTCCTTGTGCCAAGGGCAATGGACAGGCCATTCTGCCTGTGCCCGCCACTAGACAAGTGGGAGAAGGCTTACATCTAGAGGAAAGGTATACACAAATACGAACAGGGCATTCATTAGTGTGACAGAACTCCGCTCCGAAGAAATTTAACCTAGAGAAGGCCGTTTTCTCGGAAATGGCAGAGAATTAGTTTCGATCAGGATACAAAATGGTGCAGCAAATGCTAACTTACGTATAACAATACAAAAGCATATTTTGCCTTCTCATGCCATGTCTAATGGACCGCTTCCTCGTGCCATGGGTTTCGGACTACGTCCTTGTGCCGTGAGCAATGGAACGCCTCCTCATGCTGTTGGCAATGGACTGCCTCCTTTTGCATGGGCAACGGACTGCCTCCTTGTGCCATGTGTAACAGACCATCTCCTCGTGCCATGGGTTAACAGACAGCCTCCTCATGCCATGGGTAACCGACCACCTCCTCGTTCCATGGGTAACGGACAGCCTCCTCATGCCATGGGGAACGCACAACCTCCTTGTGCCATGCCGTGGGCAGCAGACCGCCTCCTTGTGCCATGGGTAACAGACCGCCTCTTTGTGCTGTGGGCAATGGACCACCTCCTCGTGCTGTGGGTAACAGACCGCCTCCTTGTGCCGTGGGTAACGGACCATCTCCTACCGCCGTGGGTAACAGACCACCTCCTTGTGCCATGCCTTTGGTAGTGGACCGCCTCCTTGTGCCATGGGTTTCGGACCGCATCCTCATTCCATGGGCAACGGAACGCCTCCTCGTGCCATGGGCAACAGAACGCCTCATCGTGCCATGGGCAACGGACTGCCTATTCATGCAGCTGGCAACAAATCGCTTCCTCGTGCCAAGGGTAATAGACTGGCTCCTCATGCTGTAAGTAATGGACCACCTCCTCGTGCCGCGGGTAATGGACTGCCTTCTTTTGCCATGAGTATTGGACCACCTCCTTGTGCCATGGGTAACGGACCACTTCCTCGTGCTGTGCGTAACAGATAGCCTCCTAGTGCTGTGGGTAACAAACAGCCTCCTTGTGCCGTGGGTAGAGGACTGCCTCCTTGTGCAGTGCCGTGAGCAACAGACCGCCTCCTTGTGCCGTGGGCAACGGACTGCCTCCTTGTGCCGTGGGTAATGGACCACCTCCTCGTGCCATGGGTAACAGACCACCCCATCGTGCCATGGGTAACAGACAGCCTCCTTATGCCGTGGGTAGCAGACCGCCTCCTTCTGCCATGCTGTGGGCAACAGACTGCCTCCATGTGCCGTGGGCAATGGACCGCCTCCTCATGCCATGGGCAATGGACCGCCTCCTCGTGCCATGGGCAACGGACCACCTCCTTGTGCCGTGGGCAACGGACCACCTCCTTGTGCCGTGGGCAACGGACTGCCTCCTTGTGCCGTGGGCAACGGACTGCCTCCTTGTGCCGTGGGCAACGGACTGCCTCCTTGTGCCGTGGGCAACGGACTGCCTCCTTGTGCCGTGGGCAATGGACTGCCTCCTCGTGCAGTGGGCAACGGACCACCTCCTTGTGCTGTGGGCAATGGACCGCCTCCTCATGCCATAGGTAACGGACAGCCTCCTTGTGCCATGGGGAACGGACAACCTCCTTGTGCCATGCCGTGGGCAGCAGACCGCCTCCTTGTGCCATGGGTAACAGACCGCCTCCTTGTGCTATGTGCAATGGACCACCTCCTCGTGCTATGGGTAACAGACTTCCTCCTTGTACCGTGGGTAACGGACCATCTCCTTGTGCAGTGCCATGGCTAACAGACCGCCTCCTTGTGCTGTGGGCAATGGATGGACCACCTCCTCGTGCTGTGGGTAACGGACCGCCTCCTCATGCCGTGGGCAATGGACTGCCTCCTTGTGCCTTGGGCAATGGACCGCCTCCTCGTGCCGTGGGCAATGGGCCAACTCCTTGTGCCGTGGGTGACAGACAGCCTCCTCATGCTGTGGGTGACAGACAGCCTCCTCGTGCTGTGGGTGACAGACCGCCTCCTTGTGCCATGCCATGCCATGGGCAACAGACCACCTCCTTGTGCCATGGGCAATGGACCGCCTCCTTGTGCCATGGGCAATGGACTGCCTCCTCATGCAGTGGGCAACGGACCACCTCCTTGTGCAGTGGGTAACGGACCGCCTCCTTGTGCAGTGGGTAACGGACCACCTCCTTCTGCCGTGGGTAATAGACCGCCTCCTTATGCCATGCCGTGGGCAACAGACTGCCTCCTTGTGCCGTGGGCAATGTACTGGATCCTTATGCCGTGGGTTATGGACCGCCTCCTTGTTCCATGGGTTTCGGTCTGCATCTTCGTGCCATGGGCAACAGACTGCCTACTCATGTAGCTGGCAACCAACCGCCTCCTCATGCCACGTATAAAGGACCACCTCCTCGTGCAGTAGGTAAAAGACCGCCTCCTCGTGCCGTGGGTAATGGACTGCCTCCTTGTGCCATGGGTAATGGACCACCTCCTCGTGCCATGGGTAACAGACCACCCCATCGTGCCATGGGTAACAGACAGCCTCCTTATGCCGTGGGTAGCAGACCGCCTCCTTCTGCCATGCTGTGGGCAACAGACTGCCTCCATGTGCCGTGGGCAATGGACCGCCTCCTCATGCCGTGGGCAATGGACCGCCTCCTCATGCCGTGGGCAACGGACCGCCTCCTCATGCCTTGGGTAACGGACCGCCTCCTTGTGCCAATCGGTGGGCAGAAGACCACCTCCTTCTGCCATGAGCAACGGACCGCATCCTTGTCCCATGGGCAATGAACTCGTGCAGTGGTTAAAGGACCGTCTCCTTGTGCTGTGGGCAATGGACCGCCTCCTCGTACCATGGATAATGGACCACCTCCTCGTGCCATGGGTAACAGACCACGTCCTTGTACTGTGGGTAATGGACCGCCACCTTGTGCTGTGGGTAACGGACCACCTCCTTCTGCCGTGGGAACAGACAGCCTCCTTGTGCCATGCTGTGGGCAACGGACCCCCTCCTCCTGCCATGGGTAATGGACCACCTCCTTGTGCTGTATGTAACGGACCACCTCCTCGTGCCGTGGGCAATGGGCCGCCTCCTTGTTCCATGGGTAATGGACCACCTCGTGCCAAGGGTAACAGACAGCCTCCCCGTGCCATGGGAAGTGGACCACCTCCTTGTGCCGTGCCATGGGCAACAGACCGCCTCCTTGTGCCGTGGGCACCGCGGGCAACAGATGAACTCCTTGTCCCATGGGCAATGGACCACATCCTTGTGCCGTAAGCAACGGATCGCCTCCTCATGCCGTGGGCAATAGACCGTGTTAGACGGCGACCTCAGAGGAGCCCGGAAAGGGGGTCCTGACTACCTTGAGACCCACCCTCAAAGTATCGTAGCCGGGCACTGGCGGGAGACTCCTCAGGAGGAGAAATCTCGTATCGAGGATCGTACTTCTGGCACCCCACGACACAGAAACACCACACCGTGTGTCCTTAGGAATCAATCTTTATCAAACAGGTTAGCACTGCAAATATGTACAAGGAGAGCACGGGCTCAATGAGTCTCGGAAGGGATAGGGGGGTAGCGGGACAGTCTCTGGTAAAAAGGTTCAAGGCAAGGACGTACCCGGCGCACAGCTCACAATCCTCGAGCTGGGGGGTAGGCTGGTTGTCGTAGGGTCCGGCGGGACCGGTGGAGTCTGTGGAAGCCGCGAGTCACTCAGCGGGCTCAGGTACTAGTTCGGAGGTCTTACGATCTTCAGGGAGCCGCGAGTCACTCAGCAGGGCTCAAGCACAAGTTCGGAGGTCTTACGATCTTCGGGGAGCCGCGAGTCACTCAGCAGGGCTCAGGTACAAGTTCGGAGGTCTTACGATCTTCAGGGAGCCGCGAGTCACTCAGCAGGGCTCAGGTACGAGTTCGGAGGTCTTAAGATCTTCAGGGAGCCGTGAGTCACTCAGCAGGGCTCAGGTACAGTTCTGAGGTCTTACGATCTTCAGGGAGCCGCGAGTCACTCAGCAGGGCCCAGGTGGTTCTAAGTTCCAGGAGCCGCGACCGCGTCAGCAGGCTCTCGTTGTTCCAGCGTCGAATCTGCCGGACAGTCCCAGAGCACCCCTTGTTATAGGTCGACCCCTCTTTGATGTCCGGAGTCTGTGCAGGCAGGGGTCTTGTCACCTGGGGGTCGCTTGTCGGGGTTTCCTGCCATTGTCTTGTGATCTTTTCAGGGCCGGGTCGGGAGGAGTCCCAGACACCCAGCAGGCGTGGAGCCAGCTCTCAGGGAGGCCGGAGGGCTGATCGAAACCCATCGTCCCAGGGGAGTTCAGAGGTGCGACAGAAACTGCTCCTCCCTCTCTCATCCTCTGGAAGCGTGATGTCCTCCAGCCGGAGTGGCGCCTCTAGGCCCGGGTCGCGCTGGGGCCGGCCGGCCATCTTGGTGCATGAAGTGGGCACGCGGGCCCGGGGTGGCCGAAGGGGGAGAGGCCATGGACGAGGATGTCCGGGTCGGGTGCGTGTGTTCTGGTGGAAAGGATCAGTTAGGCCGTGAGCTCGGGGCTGCAGGTACCAGGTGAGGTGGTGCGGGGACCAGTAGAGCCATGCTACGAGGCCGGGTCCAACACGCGTCCCCCCCAGCTGAAAGCCGGAGAGAACTGCCCATCATCTTGGGGGGTTCTCTTCGCTGAGGCGGAAGAACCGGGAGAGGCCGTCAGCGTTGGCGTGGTCCGTACCAGGGCGATGTTCTACGGTGAAATCCATCCCCTGGAGGGAGATTGACCACCGCAGTAGCTTGGGGTTTTCTCCCCGCATCTGCATGAGCCATCGCAAGGGCCGATGGTCGGTTTGGACTTTGAAATGGGTGCCGAACAGGTAGGGGCGTAGTTTCTTGAGTGCCCAGACCACGGCAAAGGCTTCGCGCTCAATGGTGCTCCATCGCTGTTCTCTGGGCAACAGCCGCCGGCTGAGGAAGGCGACGGGCTGGTCTAGGCCTTGGTCATTCACCTGGGACAGGACGGCCCCAATGCCATGCTCGGAGGCATCGGTTTGGACTACAAACTCCCTGGAGTAGTCGGGAGCCTGGAGGACGGGGGCCGTGCACATGGCCTTCTTTAGGGCATCGAACGCCTCCTGGCAGGCGGTCGTCCACTGTACCTTCTTTGGCTGTTTTTTGGATGTGAGTTCTGTGAGGGGGCCGACAAGGCTGCCATACCCCTTGATGAATCTTCGGTAGTAGCCAGTGAGGCCCAGAAAGGCTCGGACCTCCGTTTGGGTGGTGGGGGGTTCCCAGGCCACGATGGCGTCGATCTTCGGCTGTAGAGGGGCGACCTGGCCACTCCCGACCTGGTGCCCCAGGTAGACTACTGATCCTTGCCCAATTTGGCACTTGCTGGCTTTTACGGTGAGGCCTGCCTGGCGCAGGGCGGTTAGCACCCTCCGGAGGTGCTGGAAGTGCTCACTCCATTCGGAACTGAAAACGGCGATGTCGTCTAGATAGGCCGCGCTGAACTGTTCCAGCCCGGCCAGGACTCTATTCACCAGTCGCTGGAAGGTGGCCGGGGCATTTTTCATTCCGAAGGGCATTACGCGGAAGCGGTAATGCCCATCTGGGGTGGAGAAGGCGGACCGCTCCTTGGCTCCCTCGGTGAGCGCAATCTGCCAGTATCCGCAGGTGAGGTCGAAGGTGCTGAGGAACCGGGCTGCCCCGAGTCGGTCAATGAGCTCGTCGGCTCGTGGAATGGGGTGGGCATCGGCTCGGGTGACGTCATTGAGCCCCCGGTAGTCCACACAGAACCGGAGCTCGGGGGTGACACCGGGGGCCGCTGCCTTCGGGACCAGGACCACGGGGCTGGCCCAGGGACTGTCAGATGGCTCGATCACCCCCATGGTCAACATCTTTGAGACTTCAGCTTGAATGCAGGACCGGACCCGGTCTGGGACCCGGTATGCTCGGTGTCTCACCGGCGGGCTGTCCCCGGTGTCCACGTCATGGACACACCAGTCGGTGACTCGGGGGATCAGGGAGAAGAGGTCGGCAAATTGTCCGAGTAGCTGGCGGCAGTCCTCTTGTTGCTGGGCAGTGAGAGCTGGGGAGAGGTTCACTCCCTCCACGGAGCCATCCTGCTCCTTGACACACAGGAGGTCCGGGAGGGGATCGGACTTATCTTCGGCCCCGTCATCGGTGGCCAGCAGGAGGCTTAGTTCTGTCCGCACGAAGTGAGGCTTGAGGCGGTTCACGTGAAGGACCCGAAGGGGATCCCGAGGCGACTGGACGTCCACCAAGTATGTGACTTGACTCTTTCGCTCAATCACTTTGTAGGGCCCGGTCCACCTGTCCTGGAGGGCGCCTGGCTTCACCGGGGCCATGACCCATACTTGTTGGCCCGGCTGGAACTCGACCAGAGTGGCATTCTGGTCGTACCAGCGCTTCATCTCTTCTTGGCTTGTCTCTAGGTTGGCCTCGGCCAGTGCTCGGAACTTCCTGGTCTGGTTCCGGAGGGTCAGAACATAGTGGAACACATCTCGTGGGGTGGTCTGGGGTGCCGCCTCCCACCCTTCCTTAACCAAGCTGAGGGGACCTCGGACGGGGTGTCCATAGAGCAATTCAAACGGGCTGAACCCTAGGGACTTCTGGGGGACCTCTCGGTAAGCGAACAAGAGGCAGGGGAGCAGGACGTCCCACTTACGCCGGAGGGGCTCTTCTAGGCCGGTGATCATCCCTTTCAGAGTCCTGTTAAACCTCTCTACTAGGCCGTTCCCTTGGGGATGGTACGGGGTGGTGAACTTGTAGGACACTCCACATTGTTGCCACAGGGACGTCATGTACTTCGAGATAAAATTAGTGCAGCGATCGCTCACGACCTCGCGGGGAAAACCTACCCGGGAAAAGATCCCCATCAGGGCCCGGCCCACTACGGGGGCCGTGACGGTGCATATGGGGATCGCCTCAGGGTATCGGGTGGCGTGATCCACCAGGACCAGGATGAAACGGTGACCTTGGGAGGTGGGGGGGTCCAGTGGCCCCACGATGTCGATCCCGACTCGTTCGAAGGGGGTACTGACGACCGGGAAGGGTTGGAGGGGAGCCTTGCGCTTCCCCCCACTCTTCCCACTAGCTTGGCACGTGGGACAGGACTTGCAGTGGGCCTCTACAGCTGCTCTCATTCTAGGCCAGTAAAAATGGGTCACGAGACGGCTGTAGGTCTTGTCTTGACCCAGGTGGCCGGCGAGGGGGACGTCGTGGGCTAAGCCCAGGAGGAAGTCTCGGAAGCGGAGGGGTACCACCAGCACCCGTCCGGATCCCAGCTCCACCGACTTCTGCTCACTGTATAAAATGTTATTCTCCCAATAAATTCGGTGCGTTCCAGTTTGGTCGCCTGCGGCTTGGCCCTCGGCCTGGCGCCGTAGTCCGACCAGGGAAGGACAAGTGGCTTGCTCCCGGCAAAACTCCTCCCGGGTGGGCCCGCCCTCGTGGCGCCATTGGGCTAACTCGGGTAGATCGCCCAACTCGGGGACCGGGGCGGTGTCGGACAGGGAGGGTTCGTCGCTGGCGACGGGCCCTTCCGATGGGGGGACGGGAGGACCCTCGGTGGTTACTGCTCTGACTTCTTCGGTCGGGGCGTCTTCGACTTCTCCCAGGGGGGGAAGTCGAGCTGACATAGATCGGGTGGTGGCGCACACCCACTCGGGGAGCCCCATCATCTCTAGGTGGGCCTTGCGCGCGACGTGCTTCCAGGGAGAACTCTCCAGGTCGTTCCCTAAGAGGCAGTCGACCGGCTGGGAGGTTCTTACGGCCACCCTCAGTTTACCCATCACTCCACCCCACTCAAACGGCACCAGAGCTACCTGACACATACTCTCTCTATTATCTGCGGAAATTACCGGGCAAAAGACGTTGGGGAGGATCTGCTCCTCGGGGTCTAAGTGCCTGAGGACACCGGTGATGCTGGCCCCGGTGTCCCGCAGGGCCTCTATTTGGTGGCCATTGATCTTGACGAGCTGCCCGTATTTCTTTGTGTTGGAGGGCAGGAGGCTACCAGGGACCATCTCCCTATCTCCCAGGGATACTAGGGCCATGGCTGCGGGTTCCCACTCCCCGGCTTCCTCAACCTCCTCCCCCAGAGCTATGTTGGCTATCTGTCTTGCAGGGGTGTTTTGGGTGGCCATGGGGCATTCTGGGTCATTGGCGTAGTGCCCGGGCTTCTGGCAACGGAAACAAGTGACGGTTACCCTGTGTCCCCGTCTCCCGGGGGGTCCGGTTACTGGTGGGGGGGGCGCTGGGAAAGGTGGAGGTTGGGTCTTTGGGGGGCTAGGCTGGGACTCTCTCTGGCCTCCCTGGTTCCCCCCTCCTCTCTGGCGGGGTGGTCCCTGACTGGCTCGGGGGTATTCTCCTACCATGCCCCGGGTGACCCGGGTGTTGGTCCAGCGGTCTGCTTCCACCGCCAGCTTCCTGGGATCGGTGAGTTTGCTGTCAAGCAGATGCTGGCGTAGTTCCACAAAGCAGTTCGCAGCCAGGTGTTCCCACAACAGGAGGTCGGTGAGTTCCTCAAGGGTGGTGACTTTGCTGCCCTTGACCCACCCATCGAAGGCCCGACTAAAAAAGTTTACATATTCCACCCAGGTGGTGCCCGGGATTTTCCTGCAGTCCCGGAATCGCTGACGGTACATCTCGGGGGTGAGACCGTACCTTGTGAGTAGAGCCTCTTTCATGTGGCTGTAGGAGGTCTGCAGAGAGAGGGGTAGGTCGAGCAGGGTGTCTCTTCCTTCGCTCAGAAACCGTCCCCACAACCCTGCCCCCCAGTCCTTCTGCGGGACCCGATGGGAGGTCATGGCGACCTCGTAGGCCCTGAACCATTGTTGAATGTCATAGTTTTTATAATATTCCTTGACCACGTCCTTGGGGATGTGGACCTTCTGCTCCGCTGGGGAGGTCGCCTCTCGGTTTCCCGGGGGCCTCCCTTCCTCGCTTCTGGCCTTGAGCTCGATTTCTTTCAAGCTGCGTTCGTGCTCTAGTTGGAGCTTCCTTCCTTCGTGTTCCCGTTGGAGCTTCTTCTCTTCTAGCTCGCCTTGCACGCGCATTTGCTCTACTGCTAGCTTTTTCTCCGCTAACTTTAATTCGCCTTCGATTTTGAGTTTAGCTAACTCGAGTTCGTGATTGCGGCTTCTCTCTCTGTCCGCGAGTTCTTCCGGGGATAGGCCCCCGTCTGGTACGATGCCTCGCACCTGATTGCTGCTGCTTTCGCCTTGGGGGGGTTCGGCCTCGTCGGGGCGCTCCCCCGTGTCTTCCGGGCGGGAGGCCCCGGCATCCACCCAGGCTTTCAGTGCTTTCTGCAAATCTTCCTTGGTGTTGAGACCGGTGGTAGCGATTCTAAGTTCTTTGCAGAATTGCTTTAGTTCTTTGTGTGTGTATTCTTCTAGTTGTTCCACCTGGAACACCCTGTTGGCGTTGGTTTCTGCGGGGATCATGGCGTTTCCTTCTACCATCTTTGTCGGTAGTGCGTCCGTCGTTCACGGTACGATCTCTCGGTGATGGGCCCGAATCCCGTCGCTTGCCACCAATGTTAGACGGCGACCTCAGAGGAGCCCGGAAAGGGGGTCCTGACTACCCTGAGACCCACCCTCAAAGTATCGTAGCCGGGCACTGGCGGGAGACTCCTCAGGAGGAGAAATCTCGTATCGAGGATCGTACTTCTGGCACCCCACGACACAGAAACACCACACCGTGTGTCCTTAGGAATCAATCTTTATCAAACAGGTTAGCACTGCAAATATGTACAAGGAGAGCACGGGCTCAATGAGTCTCGGAAGGGATAGGGGGGTAGCGGGACAGTCTCTGGTAAAAAGGTTCAAGGCAAGGACGTACCCGGCGCACAGCTCACAATCCTCGAGCTGGGGGGTAGGCTGGTTGTCGTAGGGTCCGGCGGGACCGGTGGAGTCTGTGGAAGCCGCGAGTCACTCAGCGGGCTCAGGTACTAGTTCGGAGGTCTTACGATCTTCAGGGAGCCGCGAGTCACTCAGCAGGGCTCAAGCACAAGTTCGGAGGTCTTACGATCTTCGGGGAGCCGCGAGTCACTCAGCAGGGCTCAGGTACGAGTTCGGAGGTATTACGATCTTCAGGGAGCCGCGAGTCACTCAGCAGGGCTCAGGTACGAGTTCGGAGGTCTTACGATCTTCAGGGAGCCGCGAGTCACTCAGCAGGGCTCAGGTACAGTTCTGAGGTCTTACGATCTTCAGGGAGCCGCGAGTCACTCAGCAGGGCTCAGGTGGTTCTAAGTTCCAGGAGCCGCGACCGCGTCAGCAGGCTCTCGTTGTTCCAGCGTCGAATCTGCCGGACAGTCCCAGAGCACCCCTTGTTATAGGTCGACCCCTCTTTGATGTCCGGAGTCTGTGCAGGCAGGGGTCTTGTCACCTGGGGGTCGCTTGTCGGGGTTTCCTGCCATTGTCTTGTGATCTTTTCAGGGCCGGGTCGGGAGGAGTCCCAGACACCCAGCAGGCGTGGAGCCAGCTCTCAGGGAGGCCGGAGGGCCGATCGAAACCCATCGTCCCAGGGGAGTTCAGAGGTGCGACAGAAACTGCTCCTCCCTCTCTCATCCTCTGGAAGCGTGATGTCCTCCAGCCGGAGTGGCGCCTCTAGGCCCGGGTCGCGCTGGGGCCGGGCGGCCATCTTGGTGCATGAAGTGGGCACGCGGGCCCGGGGTGGCCGAAGGGGGAGAGGCCATGGACGAGGATGTCCGGGTCGGGTGCGTGTGTTCTGGTGGAAAGGATCAGTTAGGCCGTGAGCTCGGGGCTGCAGGTACCAGGTGAGGTGGTGCGGGGACCAGTAGAGCCATGCTACGAGGCCGGGTCCAACAGACCGCCTCCTCGTGCCATGGGCAACCGACTGCCTCCTTGTGCCATGGGTAACAGACCGCCTCCTCGTGCCATGGGTAACAGACAGCCTCCTCATTCCGTGGGTAACAGACCACCTCCTTGTGCTGTGGGCAATGGACCGCCTCCTTGTGCTGTGGGCAATGGACCACCTCCTTGTGCTGTGGGCAACGGACTACCTCCTTCCGCCATGGGTAACAGACTGCCTCCTTGTGCCATGCCCTGGGTAATGGACCGCCTCCTAGTGCCATGGGTTTCAGACTGCGTCCTCGTTCCATGGGCAACAGAATGCCTCCTCGTGCCATGGGCAACAGACTACCTACTTGTGCAGCGGGCAGCAAACTGTTTCCTCGTGCCATGGGTAATGGATCATCCCCTCGTGCTGGAGGTAATGGACCACCTCCTTGTGCCGTGGGTAACTTACAGCCTCCTCGTGCTTTAGGTAGCGGACCGCCTCCTTGTGCAGTGCCGTGGGCAACAGACGCCTCCTTGTGCCGCGAGCAACGGACCACCTCCTTGTGCCATGGGCAATGGACCGCCTCCTCGTGCCATTGGCAACAGACCGCCTCCTCATCCCGTGGGTAACGGACCAGCTCTTTGTGCCGTGGGTAATGTACAGCCTCCTCATGCCGTGGGTAACAGACCACCTCCTTGTGCCATGCTGAAGGCAGCAGACCACCCCCTTGTGCCATGGACAACGAACCGCCTCCTTGTGCCGTGGGCAATGGACCACCTCCTTGTGCTGTGGGCAATGGACAACCTCCTTGTTCCATGGGTTTGGGTCTGCGTGCTCGTGCCATGGGCAACAGAACGCCTCCTCGTGCCATGGGTACTGGACCACCTCCCAGTGCTGTAGGTAACAGACCACCTCCTTGTGCCTTGGGTAATGGACTGCCTCCTTGTGGCATGGATAATGGACCACCTCATCGTGCCATGGGTAATAGACCACCTGCTCATGCCATGGGTAACAGACCACCTCCTTGTGCCATAGGTAACAGACAGCCTCCTCGTGCCGTGGGTAACAGACCACCTCTTTGTGCAATGCCGTGGGCAGAAGACCACCTCCTTGTGCCACGGGCAACAGACCGCTTCCTTGTGCTGTGGGTAAGGGACCACCTCCTTCCGCCATGGGTAACAGACCGCCTCCTTGTGTCATGCCCTGGGTAATGGACTGCCTCCTTGTGCCATGGGTTTCGGACTGCATCCTCATGCCATGGGCAACAGAACACCTCCTCGTGCCATTGGCAGCAGACTGCCTACTTGTGCAGCGGGCAACAATCCACCTCCTCGTGCCATGGGTAATGGACCACCTCCATGTGCCATGGGTAACGGACCACCACCTCGTGCCGTGGGTAACTGAGCCTCCTCGTGCTGTAGGTAGCGGACCGCCTCCTTGTGCAGTGCCATGGGCAACAGACACCTCCTTGTGCCGTGAGCAATGGACCACCTCCTTGTGCCATGGGCAATGGACCGTCTACTTGTGCCATGAGCCACAGACAGCCTTCTCATGCCGTGGGCAACGGACTGCCTCCTCATGCCGTGGGCAACGGACTGCCTCCTCATGCCGTGGGCAACAGACCGCCTCGTGCCGTGGGCAACGGACTGCCTCCTCGTGCCATGTGTAACAGACTGCCTCCTCGTGCCATGGGTAACAGACCGCCTCCTCATGCTGTGGGTAATGGACCAGCTCTTCGTGCTGTGGGTAATGGACAGCCTCCTCGTGCCGTGGGTAACAGACCGCCTCCTTGTACCATGCTGAGGGCAGCAGGCCGCCTCCTTGTGCCATGGACATCGGACCGCCTCCTTGTGCTGTGGGCAATGGACCACCTCCTTGTGCTGTGGGTTTTGGTCTGCGTCCTCGTGGTGTGGGGAACAGAGTGCCTCCTCGTGCCATGGGTAATGGGCCACCTCCTCGTGCTGTAGGTAACAGACCACCTGCTCGTCCATGGGTAACAGACCACCTCCTTGTGCAATGGGTAATGGACCACCTCCACGTGCCGTGGGCAATGGACTGCCTCCTCGTGCTGTGGGCAAGGGACTGCCTCCTCGTGCCATGGGTAACGGACCACCTCCTTGTGCTGTGGGTAACAGACAGCCGCCTCGTGCCGTGGGTAACAGACAGCCTCCTCGTGCCATGGATAACAAACCGCCTCCTTGTGCCAGACAGTAGAGAGCAGACCGCCGCCTTCTGCCATGAGCAATGTACCGCCTCCTTGTTCCATGGGTAATAACCTACCTCCTTGTGCAGTGGTTAAAGGACCGTCTCCTTGTGCTGTGGGCAATGGACCGCCTCTTTGTACCATGGATAGTGGACCACCTCCTCGTGCCATGGGTAACAGACCATGTCTTCGTGTTGTGAGTAATGGACCGCCTCCTTGTTCTGTGGTTAACGGACCACCTCCTTCTGCCGTGGGTAACAGACCGCCTACTTGTGCCATGCCATGGGCAATGGACCACCTCCTTGTGCCATGCTGTGGGCAACAGACCGCCTCCTTGTGCCATGCTGTGGGCAACAGACACCTCCCTGTGCCATGAAGTAAGCAACAGACCGCCTCTTTGTGCCGTGGGCAGTGGATCTCCTCCTTGTGCCATGGGTAACGGACCGCCTCCTTGAGCCGTGGGTAACAGACCGCCTCCTTGTGCCGTGCCGTGGGTAACAGATCGCCTCTCTGTGCCATGCTGTGGGCAACATACCGCCTCCTTGTATCGTGGACAGTGGACTGCCTCCTTGTGCAGTGAACAGACCACCTCCTTGTGCCGTGGGTAACGGATTGTCTCTTTGTGAGGTGGGCACAGACTGCGTCATTCTGCTATGATTAACGGACTGCCTACTTGTGCCGTGGGCAACAGACCACCTCGTTGTGCCGTGGGCAATGGACCACCTCGTTCTGCCATGGGCAACGGACCACTTCATTGTGCCGTGCTGTTGGTAATGGACCACATCCTTGTGCCATGGTTAACAGACCGTCTCCTTGTGCTGTGGGTAAAGGGCCACCTCCTCGTGCTGTGCCGTGGGCAACGGACTGCCTCCTTGTGTGTGAGTAACAGGCTTCCTCCTTGTGCTGTGGGGAACGGATTGCCTCCTCATGCTGAGGGTAACAGACCGCCTCCTCGTGCCATGGTTAACGGACCGCCTGTGCAGTGGGTAACAGACCACCTTGTGTCATGGGCACCATACCGCCTACTTGTGCCGTGCTGCGGGTAACAGACCATCTCATTGTGCCGTGGGCGAAGGATTGCCTCGTTGTGCCGTGGGCAATGGACCACCTCGTTCTGCCATGGGCAACGGACCACTTCATTGTGCCGTGCTGTTGGTAATGGACCACCTCCTTGTGCCATGGTTAACAGACCGTCTCCTTGTGCTGTGGGTAAAGGGCCACCTCCTCGTGCTGTGCCGTGGGCAACGGACTGCCTCCTTGTGTGTGAGTAACAGGCTGCCTCCTTGTGCTGCGGGGAACGGATTGCCTCCTCATGCTGTGGGTAACGGACCGCCTGTGCAGTGGGTAACAGACCACCTTGTGTCATGGGCACCAGACCGCCTACTTGTGCCGTGCTGCGGGTAACGGACCATCTCATTGTGCCGTGGGCGAAGGACCGCCTCATTGTGCAGTGGGCAGACCGCCTCCTAGTGCCGGGGGCAACAGACTGCCTTATTGTGCCATGGGTAACAGACTGCCTCCTTGTGCCCTGCCGTGGACTTCAGACCACCTCCTTGTGCCATGGGTAACGGCCACCTCCTTTTGCCGTGCCGTGGGAGTGTACTGCCTACTTGTGCCGTGGGTAACGGACCGCCTCCTTGTGCCACGCTGTGGGTAACAGACCGCCTCCTTTGCCGCGGGCAACGGACGGCCTCGTTTTGCCATGGGCAACAGACCGCCTCATTGTGCCATGGGCAACGGACCACCTCTTTGTGCTGTGGGTCACGGCCCCCTCCTCCCACCGTGGGCAACGGACTGCATCCTTGTGCCATGGGCAACGGGCCGCGTCCTTGTGCCGTGGGTAACAGACCACCACTTTGTGCTGTGGGCATCAGACTGCCAACTTGTGCCGTGGGTAACCGACCACCTCCTTGGGCCATGCCGCGGGTAACGGACCTCCACCTTGTGCCATGGGCACCAGACTGCCTACTCGTGCCATGGTTAACAGACAACCTCCTTGTGCCGTGGGCAATAAACCACCTCCTAGTGCTGTGGCCAACGGACTGCCTTATTAGCCATGGGTAACATACCGCCTCCTTGTGCCATGCCATGGACAGTGGGCCACCTCCTTGTGCCGTGGGTAGCGTCCACCTCCTTGTGCTGTGCCATGGGCACCGTACTACCTACTTGTGCCATGCCGTGGGTAATAGACCGCCTCCTTGTGCCATGCTGTGGGTAACAGACCTCCTCCTCCCATGGGCAACGGACCACCTCGTTGTGCCATGGACAATGGACCGCCTCGTTGTGCCATGCTGGGGGTAACGGACTGCCTCCTCGTACCGTGGGTAACGGACCACCTCCTTGTGCCCTGGGCAACGAACAGCCTCCTCGTGCTGTGGGCAAGAGAACACCTCCTCGTGCCATGGGCAGTGACCGCATCCTCATGCTGCAGACATTGAACTGTTCCTCGTGCCGTGGGCAACCGACCGCCTCCTTATGCCATGGGTTTTGGACTGCCTCCTTGTGCCGTGGGTAATGGACCGCCTTGGTGTGCTGTGGGCAATGACTGCCTCCTTGTGCCGTGGGTAACGGATCTCATCCTTGTGCTGTGAGTAACGGACCGCCTCCTAGTGCCGTGCCGTGTGTAACGGACCACCTCCTTGTGCCATGAGCAACGGACCGCCTCCATATGCCAATGGTATCCGACTGCCTCCTTGTGCCATGGCATGGGTAACAGGCCTTCTTCTTGTGCCATGGGCAACATACCACCTCCTTGTGCTGTGGGCACCGGACTGCCTCCTTTTGCCATGGGCACCAGACTGCCTCCTTGTGCCGTGCCATGAACAACGGACTGCCTACTTGTGCCATGCTGTGGGCAACGGACCGCCTCCTTGTGCTGTGGGCAACAGACCACCTCCTTGTGCTGTGGGCAACAGAACGCCTCCTTGTGCCATAGCTAACGGACCGCCTCCCTGTGCCGTGGGTAACAGACCACCTACTTGTGCTATGGGTAACAGACCACCTCCCTGTGCCGTGGGTAATGGACCGCTACCTTGTGTCATGCTGGTGGCAAAGGACCGCCTCCTTGAGCCGTGGGCAAGGACCGCCTCCTTGTGCCATGGGTAACAAACTGCTTCCTTTTGCCGTGGGTAACTGACCGCCTCCTTGTGCCGTGGGCAACGGACTGCCTACTTGTGCTGTGCTGTGGCCAACAGACCGCCTCCTTGTGCTGTGGGCAAAGGACCACCTCCTAGTGCCATGGGCAATGGACCACCTCCTCATGCCCTGGGCAACAGACCGCCTCCTTGTGCCGTGGGCAACAGAACACCTCCTCGTGCCGTGGGCAACAGAACACCTCCTCGTGCCGTGGGCAGCAGAACACCTCCTCGTGCCGTGGGCAATGGACCACATCCTCGTGCTGCAGGCAACGAACTGTTCCTCATGCTGTGGGCAACTGACCTCCTCCTTATGCATTGGGTTTCGGGCTGCCACCTTGAACAGTGGGTAATGGATGCCTCCTTGTGCTGTGCCCTGAGCAACGGACTGTCTCCTTGTGCCGTGGATAATGGATCTCTTGTGTACTGTGGGGAACAGACTTGGGTGGGTAATGGATCTCATCCTTGTGCTGTGGGTAACTGTTAGAAATGGGATCTCTGGTTGGCTAAGGCTTGCGCCAAAGCCAGGCAGAGACCACCACTCTAAGTCAGGGTTGGGGAGTTACACGCCAAAGATAACCCCTGCTCACCCCCTTGGTAGCTTGGCACGAGCAGTCAGGCTTATCCGGGAGGCCATGTGTAAAGCGTTTGCGCGCGCACACAGCAACAACACCCTAGGCCCACCACAAAAGAAACTCCACACAAGGTTATATATAAAAAATAGCCTTTGTATTATAATAAACACATTAGATGATAATCACATAATTTACGCTGTGCCAACTGGCACATTTTACAGGGGACTATTTACACAAGACAGGGCCACATGGACCACTGTCAGAATTAGCTAGAGGTATAAAACACAGGGTGCGCAAAACATACTACACATGGTACATTTCCTAACACCCAACGCATTAACCAACCTCCTATGCAGAAATCATATCTAGAGGTAGAAAACGCAGGGTGCGCAAAACATACTACACACGGTACATTTCCTAACACCCAACGCATTAACCAACCTCCTATGCAGAAATCATATCTAGAGGTAGAAAACGCAGGGTGCGCAAAACATACTACACACGGTACATTTCCTAACACCCAACGCATTAACCAACCTCCTATGCAGAAATCATATCTAGAGGTAGAAAACGCAGGGTGTGCAAAACATACTACACAGGGTACATTTCCTAACACCCAAAGCATTAGTATATAAATCACAATAGCAGCTAAATCACATGAGGGTCCAGGTTGTACCAGAATCTAAACGTAGCAGCTGCCCACTACTTGCTGGGCAGCTGGGGACAAGAACAGGGCCTAAACGCTGCAGCTGGCACTAAGTGCTGCGCAGCTGTGGAAGTTAAATATGAGGCATGGGCTCTCAATGGCCCTTGAAACCAATGTGCCCCACGTTGGAGCCATCTGGCTCAGAAAACAAACGTCCCCATGGAGCACACGGGCTCCTGAAATCAATATGCGCCAATACAGAAAAAGAACTTGCCCCAAAGCACTATGGAGCGCACTGGCATTTTAACTAAAATATGCCCCTGCTGCAGTCACGCACTAAAAATAACTGGACCCCCAGCGTTGGAGTCATGTAGGCTCTGAAAACAATTATGTCCTTTCGTTGCAGGTGACCCCTGCAAAGTGGGGCAGCTGGAGAGAAATGCCCAACAGGGCGTCACGGGACCTCGGGACCCCCCACCGGGGGGGCGGCCTTTAAAACAAGTATCGCCATGTTGGAGCGGCCCGCTGCACAAACGGGGCCGCTCTGACCGGGTGCCTCTGCCAGGCACCATCCACTGCGAGCCCCACTCACCTGGGCTCTTCGTTGGCGCAGGCAGCAGTCCTCTCTCTGCGGTGGCAGTGGGCGGGGCTCTCTTGCTCCTGAGAGCCCCGCGGATGATCCGCTGCACCGCTCCTCACCCGGGCCATGCTTCACCCGGACCGCCGTCTCGGGACCAGGACTTTGGATATGGAGCCCATGAGGCTCTGGGATGATTCCTCTTCCGGGGCTCCCCCAGCTCATGGGAGCCCGCAACTCTTGCACCGCTTCCATCCCAGCTGCAGGCTCCGCCCATGTTACAGGCAGACTTGCCTGACTTCTGGGCGTCCGCGGCTGGGCGGCGACGGCAATTTCTCTGCTCCTACTTCACAATGAGGAGTAGGCTCCCTCTTCTTTAGAAAATGCAAAGCGGGGTGGGCACCCGCTAGGGCGGACAACGAGGGGTGGGCACCCGCATCCACGAAACAGAATATATCCAATGCGGCCACGACGCGGGGTGGGCTCCCGCTATGAAATCAGCGACAGCGGGGGAATCCCTACATCGAGATTCCCTCGAAAATGATCGCAGCCCAGTGCTGCAAGGACAAGGCACCGAGGCTCCCTCTCAAATCAAAGGGGGCCAATTAAGTTAAAGCACTCCAAGGCACTAGAAGAATGCAGAGGTCCTGGGGCAAAGAAAATAAATCCAAAAAGGTCCCAGAAGTCCATCAGGCATCCAGGGGCTGGGCAAGGCCCAAGGAGGCAGGCCTTCCCCTGGGCCCCAGCAGCAGCACGCCCCTGGCAGATTCGAGTCCAAGAACAAGAACATTTTCATGGGGTCACAGCCCCTCTTTTATACACAGAATCCTTTGTCTCCAAAGGTGCAGGGAAGGGGCGAACCAGATGCAACTGGTTCCTGAGCACTTTTTTTTGCTCAGCCCCTCTCCCTATTGACAGGACAGGCCAGGGACATCAGATGCACAACCGGGGGTGGAGCCAGCATTGTGGAGGGAAAGCCCAGCCCTCTTCAGGTCCCAGGTGTACTCCTCCCTGCCATCAACATGCAGATCTCTCCATTCACCACCGGGGCAGACCCATCCGGACTCTTGGAACCAGGCACATCAGCCAATCACAAGCCAGACAGTCACTTCACATTTATTACACAGACATGCCAGCTTCTAGAAGTGGCACTTCTACACTAGACACAGTAACGCCGCACACATCATTGCGCAGCATTCAATCTCACGAGTTCGCACATACCAAACTCGACCCTGCACTCCTCTCACATCAGGACTTAACACGGTCACTCAGATCCCCCATGCATTCCTATGGGAGGGCAGGTCAGTCTCACTAAAACATACACAGAGCACACGCACTTTTCCACTGGGACACAGTGTAAAAGCGCCTAGAGGCCTAAAACCACTAGTACAACATAGGAAAAAGGCTAGGATAAATGCAAAAAGTTCTAGGGTTGAACTTGTCAGAAGGGCCAAGTCCCACAGTAACGGACCGCCTCCTTGTGCCGTGCCGTGGGTAACGGACCACCTCCTTGTGCCGTGGGTAACGGACCACCTCCTTGTGCCGTGGGTAATGGACCTCCTCCTTGTGCCATGGGCAACGGACCGCCTCCTTGTGCCACGGGTATCGGACTGCCTCCTTGTGCCATGGGTAATGGATGTCTCCTTGTCCAATGCCGTGGGCAATGGACCGCCTCCTTGTGCCATGGGTAACGGACCGCCTCCTTGTCCCCTGGCATGGGTAACAGGCCTTCTTCTTGTGCCATGGGCAACACACCACCTCCTTGTGCTGTGGGCACCGGACTGCCTCCTTGTGCCATGGGCACCAGACTGCTCCTTGTGCCATGCCATAAACGGACCGCCTACTTGTGCCATGCTGCAGGCAACGGACAGCCTCCTTGTGCTGTGGGCAACAGAACGCCTCCTTGTGCCATGGGCAACAGAACACCTCCTTTTGCCATAGCTAACGGACCGCCTCCCTGTGCCGTGGGTAACAGACCACCTACTTGTGCTATGGGTAATGGACCGCCGCCTTGTGTCGTGCTGGTGGCGAAGGACCACCTCCTTGTGCTGTGGCCAACAGACCGCCTCCTTGTGCTGTGGGCAACGGACCGCCTCCTAGAGCCGTGGGCAATCGACCGCCTCCTAGTGCCATGGGCAATGGACCACCTCCTTGTGCCCTGGGCAACAGACCGCCTCCTCGTGTCGCGGGCAACAGAACACCTCCTCGTGCCATGGACAATGGACTGCATCCTCGTGCCGTGGGCTATGAACTGTTCCTCGTGCCTTGGGCAACCAACCGCCTCCTTATGCAATGGGTTTCGGGCTGCCACCTTGAACAGTGGGTAATGGACGCCTCCTTCTGCTGTGCCATGAGCAACAGACTGTCTCCTTGTGCTGTGGGTAATGGACCTCCTTTGTGTACTGTGGGCAACAGACTGCCTCCTTGTGCTGTGTGTAACAGATCTCATCCTTGTGCTGTGCTGTGGGTAACGGATCGCCTCCTTGTGTCGTGTTGTGGGTAACGGACCACCTCCTTGTGCCGTGCCGTGGGTAATGGACCGCCTCCTTGTGCCATGGGCAACCGACCGCCTCCATATGCTATGGGTATCGGACTGCCTCCTTGTGCTGTGGGTAATGGCTGTCTCCTTGTGCCATGCCGTGGGTAACTGACAGTCTCCTTGTGCCGTGGGCAACAGACTGCCTCCTTGTGCCGTGCTGTGGCCAACAGACTGCCTCCTTGTGCTGTGGGCAACGGACCGTCGCCTAGTGCCGTGGGCAATGGACTGCCTACTTATGACATAGGTGTCAGACTGCCTCATTGGGCCGTGGGTAATGGACACCTCCTTGTGCCGTGGGCAATGGACCACCTCCTTGTTCCGTGGGCAACGGACTGCCTTCATGTACTAAGGGCAACGGACTGCCTCCTTGTGCTGTGTGTAATGGACTGCCTCCTAGTGCCATGCTGTGGGCAACAGACCACCTCCTAGTGCAGTGCCTTGGGCAACGGACTGCCTCCACATGCCAAGGGGATTAGACCACCTCCTTGTGCTGTGGGTAACAGACCGCCTCCTCATGCTGTGGGCAACAGACCACCTCCTTGTGCCGCGGGCAACAGACCGCCTCCTCATACCCAGGGCAATGGACCGCCTCCTCGTGCTGTGGGCAACAGAACACCTCCTCGTGCCATGGGCAATGGACCGCATCCTTGTGCTGCAGGCAATTAACTGTTCCTCATGGCGTGGGCAACCGACTGCCTCCTTATGCAATGGGTTTCGGTCTGCCTCCTTGTGCTGTGGGTAATGGACCACCTTTGTGTACTGTGGGCAACGGACTGCCTCCTTGTGCCCTGGGTAACGGATCTCATCCTTGTGCTGTGGGTAACTGACCACCTGCTTGTGTCATGCCGTGGGTAACGGACCACCTTCTTGTGCCGTGGGTAATAGACTGCCTCCTCATGCTGTGGGCAATGGACTGCGTCCTTGTACCATGCTGTGGATAACCAACCTCCTTCTCGTGCTATGCCAAAGGCAACAGACCGCCTCCTTGTGCCGTGGTCAACGGACTTCCTCCATGTGCCATGGGCAACGGGCCACCTCCTTGTGCCGTGCGTTGATCAACAGACCGCCTCCTTGTGCCTTCGGCATTGGACTTGCCCCCTTGTTTTGTGGGCAACAGACCACCTCCTTGTGCCGTGGGCAATGGTCTGCCTCCTTGTGCTGTGGGTAACGGACCGGCTCCTTGTGCTGTGCCATGGGCAACGGACCACCTCCTTTTGGTGTGGGCAGCGGGCCGCCTCCTTGTACCGTGGGCAATTGACCGCCTCCTTATTCCATGGGAAACGGACTGCCTCCTTGTGCCATAGGTTTTGGACACATCCTTGTGCCATGCTGTGGGTAACCAACCTTCTCCACGTGCTGTGTTGTGGGTAACGGACCACCTCCTTGTGCCGTGGGTAACAGACCGCCTCCTTGTGCCATGCCATGGACAGCGGACCACCTCCTTCTGTCATGGGTAGCAGCCACCCCCTTGTGCCATGGGCACTGTACTACCATACCATGGTTAAAGGACCGTCTCCTTGTGCCATTCTGTGGGTAGCAGACCGCCTCCTTGTGCCATGGGCAACGGACCACCTCCTTGTGCCATGGGCAACAGACCACCTCGTTTTGCCATGGGCAACAGACTGTCTCGCTGTGCCGTGGGTAACAGACTGCCTCGTTGTGCCGTGGGTAACAGACCACCTCCTTGTGATGTGGGTAATTGACCACCTCCTTGTGCTGTGGGTAATTGACCACCTCCTCATGCCATGGGCAATGGACCGCCTCCTCGTGCCGTGGGTAATGGACCACCTCCTCATGCCATGGGCAACTGACTGCCTCCTCATGCCGTGGGCAACAGAACACCTCAGTCAAAGGGTATGTAGTTCCTTAGAAGGAGGGAAATTCAGGTATTTCTAAAAAGTGCCCTCACACACCCCGAAGGATGTCATGCTTCATCATTGGGCCTGATCCTTGTCCGGCCAGCGCTGCAATGCCCTACGGGTACCCGCGAAGGGGCACTTTGGCGGAGTTTTTTTATGAAGAAGCCGTATGGTGTGTGTGCGGGTGTGTGGGCTTGGGTAGTGCAGCTTATTCCTGGGGGGCACTAGCCTAATTAAAAGAGTGTGACCCTGAGTGGATATAATGGTCCTACAGGGCCTATGTGGTGTATATGGTTGACATGTTACATGCCAATGGCAGCCCCTAACTGGTCTAGTGGCACTTCATCAGGACCTTGAGGAGGACAAATGGTTAAACTCTAGCACTATTGAAATGCTGGTTCAACAATTCGATAGTTGTACTGGTAACCAGACTTGCAGTGAAGACCCAGGTCGTAGTTGGCCTGGCGATCTGTTACTCCTGATAAAATGGGTCTGATCTAATGGGGCGTATGACAGAGCACTTTGTTGCTCTGACAACAGGGTGTCACAGCAACTAGCTCGACTCCTACCCTTGCTCTGCTTCCCGTATGTCAGAGCAACAAAGCTCTCAGGTTAAGGGTGAGGAGTCAAAAACGTGGGGTCGCTGGGGAGCAGGGTGATGGCGCCGCACAATTTCGAGATTTACCATTGGACTAGAGCAAAGTTTGCCCGGGCCTCTAAGAGGGTGTCAGTGAGTGCCTCATTAATGGGTAACCAGAACTCAGTATTGGTCTGCCCTGGCTGAAGGACTTATGTTAGAACATTGGTCTTGACCTTTAAGGTGGGAAGCTAGGGTTTGAGAACTTTGACTGCCCTCCACATCAGCATCATGGAGGAGGCACTTTTGTCAGTGACAGGGCCTCGGTGAGAGACTAGACTAGTGTCAGGAGAGAGGTCAAGGACAATGGTATCCTGAAGGTCCTCATATTAGTTGACTTCATGGTAGGGCTGCCCAAATTCATCTCCAACATCATATTCATTATCAGGGTCTGTGCCAAATAAGGAATGTAATATAGGAGACCTGTCCGGAAACAGGATGTTAAGCTGCTGAGAAGTGGGAGAACACTGCAGTTAGATGGATACCTAGTGAGGCCTCTGTCAAAGTCAATGTCAGAGAGCGCAGAATGGAGTGCGCCTCGTCCTTCGGAATCAATGGAGTCTGCATCAATGTTGACCTTCTGGGAACTGGTGCATTGAGTCAGCAAAGGCGCCAGTTGGGGTCTGACAATAGAATCAAAGGGCCCAGGTGCCAAGGGCGAACCCATCAGCAGTATCCCAGATGGAGGGCCTCTTTGCTCCATGGGGACTGCAGGTGCACCAGAGGGGGTCGGAAGGGCGTCACAGTCACAACATGGCTTTGTGAAACTCTTGGATCTGATTTTGTGTCGCAGACAGCCTCGGAAACTCGGGTTGTGCAGGAAGAAGTTGCCTAACAGGCTCCAACATTGACTGACATTTCGGAAGAGAGATTGCTTACGAAAGTGGTGGAAAATGGCAGAGTCCTACTTGAATATTTTGTTTTTTTCTTGGACTTACCAGTGAATGTAAAGCACAATGACAATTGACCTAGGAACCTACTTCAGAACAAGGAACAGGACTGAGACAAACCTTTTGGTTTGGACCAGTTCTAGTGCAGGGACATCTGATGCTTGCAGATGTATAACTTCGCCTCTTGGTCCCTCATAGTCTTTGGACTCAGACATGCAATTATTGCATGCCTTAAGAGTCATGGTCCTACCCCAGGCACCACAGGCAGACCTGATGTGAATCTGTCACAGACTTTTGCTGGTGACAGTTCTTACGAGGTTTAAACCCTGTGGTCTTGAGAGGTAACATTTCCCTTGAACACAGTAAAAAGTTTGAGATACACGGGGTTTCAAAAGACAAGAGGTAGCTCTAGATCCGCATCTGTGGTACAGAAAGGAATGAACGGACATTAGTGCATGGGAATGAGCAACTATATTTGCTTCATACTTCCTTTCTGGAGCATAACGGCATCTGTGCGGAGCCTCACGGCGCCACGTGATTGCAAGAGCAGTATACCGGACCTCCGAAGGTATGCTGCAACCACTGCCATCACATTTGTGAACACTCAAGGGGCACTGGTGAGGCGGAAGTGGAGCACAGCACACTATAAATGCTCCTGGCCCACCATGAACCACATGTTGCGCCTGTGGGCCTGCAGGACAAGAACAAGGAAATGGGCATTACGCAGATCCAAAGATACCATCCATTCTCTTGGATTCAGGGAAGATAGAACCAGGGTCACTTTGAACATATTGAATTTGTCCTTCTACTGGAAAAAATTGAGATCTTGGGGATCTAAAATACGAAAAAGATCTTGGCCTTTTTTTTGGCACTAGATCATCAGCTTAGTAACACCCAGATCCAATTTCAGAGGCATGGACTCTCTATAGCTCCTTTCACAAAAAGTGCCTGAACTTTCTCCAGCAAAACGGACAGGTTCTTCCCCAATAGCCACTCTGATATGGGTTGCACATGCGGCAGGTTGGAAAGGAATGGCCGGGCATATCCCAGTTGAACTAGCTGTAGAACCCACCTGCCAGATACTACAGCCTTCCACCTGGAGACCATGGCTGACGCTGCCTCCCACTGGGTAGGTGTATGCCACTAAAGACCAAGTAAAGCGGCTTTAAGGCTAATGTCGAAGGAGTGGGGACTGAGATGTTCACTGTACCTGCGGACCTGGATGTTGTCTGTTGGATCCCAGACCCCCAAAAGTACTGGGATGTCTGTTGCTGGAGTGTTGATCCTTGGAGATCCCTGTGTGTGAAACCCCTGGCAATGCATTTAAAGTGACAAAACTGTCAAGGATGCTGGGAGAGACTGAGGGTGTGCTCTCAATCACTGCTCTGAGACACTGTAATGCGGAATAGCCTTCTCAGGCAGACCGGTCAAATGACACATCCATCAGTGACGTGAAAATCGACAAATAAGCATGTGTATTTCATTAATGCTTGGTACTTGAGCACCATCCTAGTCTTGATTGCTCACCTTGAATAGTCGGTAGTGTTCAGTCCTAACGGACATATTTGGCTACATCCTGGCCATCCTGAATAGTCTGTCCCAGGTTGGCACGGAATTCCTCCTGGACTGCAGGCAAGATCTCTTCAACGATGTCCCATAGCACTTGGGAGTATCTCCACAGCAAGCTACTGGTTTTGACTAGCTCAATGGTGAGAGTAGCTGAGAAGAACATCTGTTTCCTGTTTACCTCAATCCTCTTTGACTCTAGGGCAGTCATAGCAAATAAGATGGGATTAACCTGTTTGTAGAAGCCTGAATTATTGGAGAAGGGTGCCGCGTCAAGAAAGCACGGTCACCAGGAGCAGGTCTGTGGCACCAAGCCACCAGTCTATTTATGGGTGGGCAGGAAGAAGGTTTAGTCTAGGTACCATTGAGAGTGTCATTCCGGGATATGTTGAACGGCAGCAAGGGCTCTGGCATGGTCTGCTCATTAAGCAAAACTTCAGTGAGGACATGTTTTCAGCTCCAAAGACAGCAACTGCAAGTCCAGGACTTCAGCTGCTTGTCCGAGTACTACAGCAAATGAGGCTGTCTCTTCCGTTGAAGGACTAGATGGAGAACCCATGGGAAGTGTCCAATCCGCTGGTCTTTTGTGGATCCAAATATAAACGGTCATCCTTCTACTTGCAGGAGGATTTCATCCCTATCATCTCCATCTTCACCATAGGCTGGTTGGCTTTGGTCAGAGTCCAATCCAAAAAATGGTTGAATCGCCAGAGGACGGCTCCTAGTCAAGGGTGCGTTTTCGTCTGAAAAAGAGTGAACTGGTGCGGGTGCGTCAGAACTGTTCTTGGAGGCAACCTCGGATGAGTACCAGACTATTTTAGTTTGGAGTTGGACAGGACTATAAGATCTGTGTCCTCTGGTGCCGGGGCTCATGTTGACATGCCTAGAACCAACGTGGATTGTGGTGCCAGATGTGGCATTGCTCCAGAATTGAAGCTAAACCTGAAACAAGTTCAGAAGGCACAGGTGGCACAAAGGACAGCTCCATCAGCAGTAACTGGTGGCCTCCACAGAACTGTGGGGCCCAAGGTGCGCCAGAGGAAGGCGGTAAGATGCCAAGTATCCACAAAATGCCTTCTTTGAAGCCTCAATCGGTTAGTCGATGGCCACCTTGACAAGGAACACCTTAACGTCCTTTTAACTTTTAGAGGGAGAATGGTGAGACTGGGGAATGTCCCGCTTAGCCCCATTATGCTTCTTCTTAGACTTTAACTTACCTGAAGATTTGAACCATGACGAAGACCATTTGAACCATGACGAAGACCTGTTGTGGGAGTAGCCTTGAGAGGGGAAATGGGTAATTGCGCTCAACTTCGAGCAGGACTTCCTGTGGTGTTTGGCGATGTACAGCTTGGCTTTGCGATCCCGAACCCAAACACTGGAGATGCACATCGTGAGGATCGGTCTCAGAAATTTGCTTCCAACAGCTCCTACAAGGTTTAAACCCATAGTTTTAGGAAGGGACATTTCCCCTGCATACTGGAAAAATGATTTTGAAAAATAACTCTGCAACTGATGAGAAGCAGTTAGGAGGTAGCTCCAGATCTATGTACAAAGGCGAGAAAAGAAAGAAACTGTCATCAGCCCACTTGGGTGTTGCTTATATGCGGCTCCAGCCGTTACCTCTCTAGTGGAACTGTTAGAAGGCGACCTCAGAGGAGCCCGGAGGGGGCCCTGACTGTCCTGAGACCAACCCTCGAGGTATCGTAGCCGGGCACTGGCGGGAGACTCCTCAGGGGAGGAATCTCGTATCTAGGATCGTACACTCGGCACCACACGACAAAGAGACACCACACCGAGAGTTCTTAAGAATAAATCTTTATCAGATCGGAGTTGTAGGATCTTTATGATCAGCAAGGCAAATATATATAAGTGGAGCGCGGGCTCACAGAGTATTGGAGGGGGGTAGGAGGTAGCGGGACAGTCTTTGGGGATATGGATCAAATGCAGGAGCGTACCCGGCGCACAGCTCACAATCCTCGAGCTGGGGGATACGCTTGTCGTCGTGGGGTCCGGTGGGACCAAGAGAGTCTGTGGGAGCCGCGAGTCACTCAGCAGGGCTCAGGTACAAGTTCGGAGGTCTTACGATCTTCAGGGAGCCGCGAGTCACTCAGCAAGGCTCAAGCACGAGTTCGGAGGTCTTACGATCTTCAGGGAGCCGCGAGTCACTCAGCAGGGCTCAGGTGTTTCCAAAGGCGAATCTGCCGGACAGTCCCAGAGCACCCCTTCTTATAGAGCGACTCCTCTTTGATGTCCGGTGTCTGTGCAGGCAGGGGTCTTGTCACCTGGGGGGTCGCTTGTCGGGGTTTCCTGCCATTGTCTTGTGATCCTTTCAGGGCTGGGTTGGGAGGAGTCCCAGACACCCAGCAGGCGTGGAGCCAGCCCTCGGGGAGGCCGGCGGGCCGATCGAAACCCACCTTCCCAGGGAAGCTCAGAGGTGTGATAGAAACTGCTCCTCCCTCTCTCATCCCAAGGGGAGCGCGATGTCCTCCAGCAGGAGTGGCGCCTCTAGGCCAGGGTCGTGCTGGGGCCGGGCGGCCATCTTGGTGCATGAAGTGGGCACGCGGGCCCGGTGTGGCCGAAAGGAGGAAGACCACGGACGGGGAAGTCCGGGTCGGGTGTGTGTGTTCTGGTGGGAAGGATCGGCTAGGCCGTGGGCTCGGGGGCTGTGTGAGGCGCAGGGGTCAGGTATGGCTATGTTACGAGGGCCGGGTCTAACACGCGTCCCCCCCAGCTGAAAGCCGGAGAGAACTACCCATCCTCTTGGGGGTTCTCTTCGCTGAGGCGGAAGAACCGGGAGAGGCCATCGGCGTTGGCGTGGTCAGTACCAGGGCGATGTTCCACGGTGAAATCCATCCCCTGGAGGGAGATTGACCACCGCAGTAGCTTGGGGTTTTCTCCTCGCATCTGCATGAGCCATCGCAAGGGGCGATGGTCGGTTTGGACCTTGAAATGGGTGCCGAACAGGTAAGGGCGTAACTTCTTGAGGGCCCAGACTACGGCGAACGCCTCGCGCTCGATGGTGCTCCATCTCTGTTCTCTGGGCAACAGCCTTCGGCTGAGGAAGGCTATGGGCTGGTCTAGGCCTTGGTCATTCACCTGGGACAGGACGGCCCCAATTCCATGCTCGGAGGCGTCCGTTTGGACCACAAATTCCTTGGAGTAGTCGGGGGCCTGGAGGACGGGGGCAGTGCAAATGGCCGCTTTCAGGGCATCGAACGCCTCTTGGCAGGCAGGGGTCCACTGCACTTTCTTGGGCTGTTTCTTGGACGTGAGTCCCGTGAGGGGACCGACCAGGCTGCCGTAATTCCAGATGAATCTCCGGTAGTAGCCTGTGAGGCCCAGAAAGGCTCGGACCTCCGTTTGGGTAGTGGGGGGTTCCCAGGCTAGGATGGCGTCGATTTTGGGCTGTAGAGGGGCGACCTGACCACTTTCGACCTGGTGCCCCAGGTAGGTTACCGAACCTTGCCCAATCTGGCACTTGCTGGCTTTCACGGTGAGGCCTGCCTGGCGCAGGGCGGTTAGCACCCTCCGGAGGTGCTGGAGGTGCTCACTCCATTCAGAACTAAAAACTGCGATATCGTCGAGATATGCAGCACTGAACTTTTCTAGCCCGGCCAGGACTCTATTTACCAGTCGCTGGAAGGTGGCCGGGGCATTTTTCTTCCCGAAGGGCATCACGCGAAAGCGATAGTGCCCATCCGGGGTGGAGAAGGCGGACCGCTCCTTGGCTCCTTCTGTGAGCGCAATTTGCCAGTAGCCGCAGGTGAGATCGAAGGTGCTGAGGAACCGAGCAGCCCCGAGTCGGTCAATGAGCTCGTCGGCTCGGGGAATGGGGTGGGCATCGGCTCGGGTGACTTCATTTAGTCCCCGGTAGTCCACGCAGAAGCGGAGTTCTGGGGCGACAACGGGGGCAGCTGCTTTTGGGACCAGGACCACGGGGCTGGCCCAGGGGCTGTCTGAGGGTTCGATCACTCCTAGGGTCAACATCTTCGAGACCTCGGCTTGAATACAGGACCGGACCCGATCAGGGACTCGGTAGGCTCGGTGCCTCACCGGCGGGCTGTCTCCGGTATCCACGTCATGGACACACCAGTCAGTGACTTTGGGGACCAGGGAGAAGAGGTCGGAAAACTGCCCTAGGAGCTGGCGGCAATCCTCACGTTGCTGGGAAGTGAGGGATGGGGAGAGGTTCACTCCCTCTACGGAGCCGTCCTTCTCTTTGGTGCACAGGAGATCAGGGAGAGGATCCGACTCCTCCTCAGACCCGTCATCAGTGGCCAGTAGGAGGCTCAGCTCCGTCCGCACAAAGTGGGGCTTGAGGCGGTTCACGTGGAGGACCCGGAGGTGACTGGACGTCCACCAAGTACGTGACCTGGCTCTTCCGCTCAACCACTTTGAAGGGCCCGGTCCATTTATCCTGGAGGGCGCAGGGTTTCACGGGGGCCATGACCCATACCTGCTGGCCCGGCTGAAACTCGACCAGAGTGGCATTCTGGTCGTACCAGCGCTTCATCTCCTCCTGGCTCGCCTCCAGGTTGGCCTCGGCCATCTCTCGGAACTTCCTAGTCTGGTTTCGGAGGGTCAGGACGTATCGGAACACATCTCGGGGGGGGGCCTCGGGGCGCCGCCTCCCACCCTTCCTTGACCAGGCTGAGGGGCCCCCTGACGGGGTGCCCGTAGAGTAACTCAAAGGGGCTGAACCCCAAGGATTTCTAGGGAACTTCTCGGTAGGCGAATAGGAGGCAGGGGAGCAGGACGTCCCACTTACGCCGGAGGGGCTCTTCCAAGCCCGCGATCATCCCCTTCAGAGTCCGGTTAAACCGCTCTACCAGGCCGTTTCCTTGGGGGTGGTACGGGGTGGTGAATTTATAGGACACCCCGCATTGTTGCCATAAGGACGTCATGTATCTGGAGATGAAGTTGGTACCGCGATCGCTCACGACCTCGCGGGGAAAACCCATGCGGGAGAAGATTCCCATCAATGCCCGGCCCACCACGGGGGCTGTGACGGTGCGCAGGGGGATGGCTTCAGGGTATCGGGTGGCATGATCCACCAGGACGAGGATAAAGCGGTGCCCTTGGGAGGTTGGGGGGTCCAGAGGCCCCACGATGTCGATCCCGACCCGCTCAAAAGGGGTACTGACGACAGGGAAGGGTTGGAGGGGAGCCTTGCGCTTTCCTCCGCTCTTCCCACTGGCCTGGCACGTGGGACAGGACTTGCAGTGGGCTTCTACATCTGCTTCCATTCTGGGCCAGTAGAAGTGAGTCACGAGGCGACTGTAGGTTTTGTCCTGGCCCAAGTGGCCTGCGAGGGGAACGTCGTGGGCCAAGCCCAGGAGGAGTTTTCGGAAGCATAGGGGTACCACCAGCACCCGGCCGGATCCTAGCTCCACCGACTTCTGCTCGCTGTACAAAAGGTCATTCTCCCAATACACCCGGTGCGTCCCAGTCTGGTCGCCCGCGGCCTGGTCCTCTGCCTGTTGCCGGGGCCCAACCATGGAAGGACAGGTAGCCTGCTCTCGGCAGAACTCCTCTCGGGAGGGGCCCCCCTCGTGGCGCCACTGGGCCAATTCGGGCAGATCGCCTAACTCGGTGACCTGGGCGGAGTCGGAAGATGGGGGGTTCGTCACTGGCGACCGACCCTTCTTGTGGGAGGATGTGGGGACCCTCGGCGGGGACCATCCTATCTTCAGTGGTCGGGGCGTCGTCGACTTCCCCCAGGGGGGTCAGTCGGGCCGCCATGGATCGGGTGGTGGCGCACACCCACTCAGGGAGGCCCATCATCCCTAGGTGGGTCTTGCGCTCGACTTGTTTCCAGGGGGAACTTTCCAGGTCGTTCCCCAGGAGACAGTCGACTGGCTGGGAGGTTCTCACTGCGACTTTCAGTTTACCGACCACCCCTCCCCACTCAAAAGGCACCAGGGCTACTTTACACAGACTTCCCGTGTTGTCAGCGGAAATGACCGGGCAAAAGACGTTGGGGAGGACCTGGTCTTCATTGACTAAATGACTGAGGACACCGGTGATGCTGGCCCCGGTGTCACGGAGGGCTTCTACTTGGTGGCCATTGATCGTTACGAGCTGCCCATATTTCTTCGTGTTGAAGGGCAGGAGGCTTCCAGGGACCATTTCTCTATCTCCTAAGGATACTAGGGCCATGGCTGCGGGTTCCCACTCTACGGTCTCCTCAACCTCCTCCCCCAGTGCTACATTGGCTATCTGTCTAGCGGGGGGTGCTGCCTGGGTGGTGTGTGGGGCCATGGGGCATTCAGGGTCGTTGGCGTAATGCCCGGGCTTCTGACAACGGAAACAAGTGATGGTCACCCGGTGCCCCCGTCTCAGGGGGGGGCCGGATACAGCTGGTGGGGGTGCCGGGAAAGGCGGAGGTTGGGTCTTCGGGGGACTAGACTGGGACTCTCTCTGCCCTCCCTGGTTCCCCCCCCCCTCTCTGGCGGGGTGGTCCCTGACTGGCTCGGGGGTACTCTCCTACAGGGCCCCGGGAGACCCGGGTGTTGGTCCAGCGATCCGCCTCGACAGCCAGCTTTCTCGGATCCGTGAGCTTGCTGTCGAGCAGATGGTGGCGCAGTTCCACAAAGCAGTTCGCAGCCAGGTGTTCCCACAACATAAGGTCTGTTAGTTCTTCCAGGGTGGTTACCTTGCTGCCCTTGATCCACCCATCGAATGCGCGGCTGAAGAAGTTCACATACTCCACCCAGGTGGTACCCGGGATCTTCCGGCAGTCCCGGAACCGCTGGCGGTACATCTCCGGGGTGAGGCCGTACCTTGTGAGGAGGGCCTCTTTCATGTGGTCATAGGAGGTCTGCATGGAGGTTGGTAGGTCGAGCAGGGTGTCTCTCCCTTCGCTCAGGAATCGTCCCCACAACCCGGCCCCCCAATCCTTCTGCGGGACCCGATGGGAGGTCATGGCAACCTCGTAGGCCCGGAACCACTGTTGAATGTCATCGTTTTTGTAATATTCTTTGACCACATCCTTGGGGATGTGGACCTTCTGCTCCGCCGGGGAGGCCGCCTCTCGGTTCCCCGGGGGCCGCGCTTCTTCGCTTTTTGCTTTTAGCTCCATTTCCTTCAAGCTGCGTTCATGTTCCAGTTGAAGTCTCCTTCCTTCGTGTTCCCGTTGGAGTTTCTTCTCTTCTAGTTCTCCTTGCACCCGCATCTGTTCCACTGCTAGCATTTTCTCTGCTAATTTCAACTCGCCCTCAATTTTGAGTTTGGCTAATTCGAGTTCGTGATGGCGACTTCTTTCTCTGTCTGCGAGTTCCTCCGGGGATAGGCCCCCGTCTGGTACGAAGCTTCGCACCTGGTTGCTGCTGCGTTCTCCTTGGGAGGGTCCAGCTTCGTCGTGGGGCTCCACCGCCCCTTCTGGGCGGGGGGCTCCAGAATCCACCCAAGCTTTCAGTGCCTTTTGCATATCTTCTTTGGTGTTGAGACCAGTGGTAGCGATTTTGAGTTCCTTGCAGAATTGCTTCAATTCTCTGTGTGTGTACTCTTCCAGTTGTTCCTTCTGCCATCTTTGTCGGTAGTGCGTCAGCCGTTCACGGTACGATCTCTAGATTATGGGCCCGAATCCCGTCGCTTGCCACCAATGTTAGAAGGCGACCTCAGAGGAGCCCGGAGGGGGCCCTGACTGTCCTGAGACCAACCCTCGAGGTATCATAGCCGGGCACTGGCGGGAGACTCCTCAGGGGAGGAATCTCGTATCTAGGATCGTACACTCGGCACCACACGACAAAGAGACACCACACCGAGAGTTCTTAAGAATAAATCTTTATCAGATCGGAGTTGTAGGATCTTTATGATCAGCAAGGCAAATATATACAAGTGGAGCGCGGGCTCACAGAGTCTTGGAGGGGGGTAGGAGGTAGCGGGACAGTCTTTGGGGATATGGATCAAATGCAGGAGCGTACCCGGCGCACAGCTCACAATCCTCGAGCTGGGGGATACGCTTGTCGTCGTGGGGTCCGGCGGGACCAAGAGAGTCTGTGGGAGCCGCGAGTCACTCAGCAGGGCTCAGGTACAAGTTCGGAGGTCTTACGATCTTCAGGGAGCCACGAGTCACTCAGCAAGGCTCAAGCACGAGTTTGGAGGTCTTACGATCTTCAGGGAGCCGCGAGTCACTCAGCAGGGCTCAAGCACAAGTTCGGAGGTCTTACGATCTTCAGGGAGCCGCAAGTCACTCAGCAGGGCTCAGGTGTTTCCAAAGGCGAATCTGCCGGACAGTCCCAGAGCACCCCTTGTTATAGGGCGACTCCTCTTTGATGTCCGGAGTCTGTGCAGGCAGGGGTCTTGTCACCTGGGGGGGTCGCTTGTCGGGGTTTCCTGCCATTGTCTTGTGATCCTTTCAGGACCGGGTTGGGAGGAGTCCCAGACACCCAGCAGGCGTGGAGCCAGTCCTCGGGGAGGCCGGCGGGCCGATCGAAACCCACCTTCCCAGGGAAGCTCAGAGGTGTGATAGAAACTGCTTCTCCCTCTCTCATCCCAAGGGGAGCGCGATGTCCTCCAGCCGGAGTGGCGCCTCTAGGCCAGGGTCGCGCTGGGACCGGGCGGCCATCTTGGTGCATGAAGTGGGCACGCGGGCCCGGTGTGGCCGAAAGGAGGAAGGCCACGGACGGGGAAGTCCGGGTCGGGTGTGTGTGTTCTGGTGGGAAGGATCGGCTAGGCCGTGGGCTCGGGGGCTGCGTGAGGCGCAGGGGTCAGGTATGGCTATGTTACGAGGGCCGGGTCTAACAGGAACGGGTTGACGTTGAGTTGCACAGTGCCACCGACTGGCTCAGGAGCTATGCTGAAAAGTCTTTCCAATCCAGTCTGGTACCAGGGGACATTCTAAAAGGTTTAGAATCCGCCATTCGAAGTATCAGTCAGAAATACTTTGAGTCAGGGGCGGTTTTTGCATTAGGGTGTTGCCCCACTTATATTTCGCCCTCAATGCAGAAACATTTCATTATTATTACATTAATAAAAAATCATACCGCAACCGGTGCAGCTCGAGTCAGCCTTCAGCCGGCTGCGGCTCCGCAGGGGGTGGGCGGGGCTTAAATTTGATTGCCTGCCAGTGCGTGGCCTGTTTTAGTGACTACTGGCCTAGGGCTGCGGCACAAAGTGCGCATGTCGGGTTGGCCAGCACCCTTTCTCCGGCCTGCCCGACATGCGCACCGCAGGGTTCTCACTACTGCTCATTAATGAGTAGAGGTTGCTCAAAACCGCAGACCCCCAGTCACTCAATGAGCGGTAAGTTTGCCAGCTCAAGCCAATCCTGGTGCTGCTCTCTGCAAGGGAGCAGCACCAGGATTGACTGAGTGATGCAGTTGCCAGGCCTGGTGCAGACAGTTTTTGCACATTGGCACCACGGGGGTGGGAGGGTCTGCCCACGCAGGAAATTGGCCAATCACTGCAGTGGCTTTGTGAAGCTGTGCAGTGATTGGCCATTACTCGCTGTTGCTGGGCTGATCACGGCAAGTTATCAGCTATGTGTGTCTCCCACCTTCTGGGCGAGCAAGAGGGAGTCAAGTCACACCCAGGACTGGCCACACCCCTGACGTCCCCTCAGTCATGCTGCAGGCGCTCAAGTCAGAAGGATCCGAATTTGAGGAGCAGCGGACTCTACTTTGGTGGTAACGACAACGACGGATAACTGACTAAGCCACAGTGAGCCAGCCACCACTTCTGAGCAAAAAATGTAGGTCACTCCATGTGCCGTGGCACAATAAAGGCAGGCCCCCGGGGCAGTTAAAGTTTAGTAGGGGCCTAGGGAAGGTGGGAGAAATGGGATTCATGGAGCGGTTTGGGTTTGTTGCACATTGGGCTAAGATTAGGGTGTTACTGTGTTTATCCTGTTCCAGGGTAGCAGCTTGGATGGACGGCTAGCTGCTGGCTTGCTGCTGGGAACCTCAAATTTTGTTTGCGAGTGGTAGTGGATAGTTGATTTGAAAGGATCATGTAGTTTTGGGCTTAGTTTCTGCCTGGCCACGATTTTGGCGCGAATTTAGGCCTGTGGCTCCTTCTGGCCACCTTATCGCGGTATTGCATGTTTTTTTTTGCGACTGAAATTGGGGTTGTTGTTCCCCCCCTGGGGTTGGTTGGGACTGGGAGTGGGTTCTAGCCGGTCAAGAGCTATGGGGTGCTTGATTTGATGAAAGTGTAGTTTACTAGTTTGGGCTCTGGTCTGGGTGGAGGAAAAGGTCGCATTTGGTCAGTGGTTCTGTTACTGTAATCAGAACACACTTTCCAGACAGTTAGGCAATGGGGCGGAAAATGATGCAGTCGTGGTCGGTGGTCCATCATGGTAGCGGAACTTAACTTGAGCACAGTAAAGTCACATCGACTTTGAAATCAAAATTAATTGTAAAGGGGCCGGGGTGGGGGAAAGCAGCAGTTATAGAATGCAGACTGGCAGCCTGCCAGTCAGCATTTTATAACCGCTGCTGCTCCTCTCCCACCTCCTTTAGTGGCAGCAGAATTTTCTTTGGGCGAACGCTTGGTATGGAGTCTCTGGAAAAGTTAGTTATTGCATTAGCATGAGGCTCTTCGACCTTGGGTCTAATGAGATCGAGAAAACGAGCATGGAGAGGTGACAGCCAGGCTCATTTCATTTACCGGCTGAGTCGAATTACGGTTACTAGGAGGAATGAGCGATTTCTGACGCGGCAGCCGCTGCAGGGCGCGAGAAGTGGGCTCCAGCACCAGCAGCCATTGCGTGAAATATATATTTATTTCATATGGGTACGGATGCAGTGGTCATCTTTCCTCACAGCATTCATTCAGCTCACCGTGGGAGGCTCAGCTCGGCTGTGCTATTGTGGCTGCCCACGCAGGGGGGCCCCCATAGGAGGGGCTGCCTTAGTGCTACATGAAGCGTTACAACAAACAATTGATGGACGGAATGCTGACAATGCAGACATTCTCCCCCAGTCAAGAGATCTGGGTTAAATCCATCGTTCTTTTGCCCACTACGCCACCCCAGTTCAGACATGGCCATATGCAAATCAGTCTTGACCCTGTGCCTCATTGTTTGTTGTAACGCTTTTCGCCCTAAGTGGGATGGGTATTCCCAGACGTGGGACCCGTGCTCACTACGCCACTGGAGTCAAGCTATCCTGGCTGATGACGGCTGATAGCCAGAAACCGGTCCTAGGATGCTTGATTCCGGTCCAGGGAAGACATGGCTTGGCAGTTCGGGCTGGACTGTTCCCATGAGGCACAGGGTCAAGACTGATTTGCATATGGCCATGTCTGAACTGGGGTGGCGTAGTGGGCAAAAGAACGATGGATTTAACCCAGATCTCTTGACTGGGGGAGAATGTCTGCATTGTCAGCATTCCGTCCATCATTTGTTTGTTGTAACGCTTTTTGCCCTAAGTGGGATGGGTATTCCCAGACGTGGGACCCGTGCTCACTACGCCACTGGAGTCAAGCTATCCTGGCTGATGACGGCTGATAGCCAGAAACCGGTCCTAGGATGCTTGATTCCGGTCCAGGGAAGACATGGCTTGGCAGTTCGGGCTGGACTGTTCCCATGAAGCACAGGGTCAAGACTGATTTGCATATGGCCATGTCTGAACTGGGGTGGCGTGGTGGGCAAAAGAACGATGGATGTAACCCAGATCTCTTGACTGGGGGAGAATGTCTGCATTGTCAGCATTCCGTCCATCATTTGTTTGTTGTAACGCTTTTCGCCCTAAGTGGGATGGGTATTCCCAGACGTGGGACCCGTGCTCACTACGCCACTGGAGTCAAGCTATCCTGGCTGATGACGGCTGATAGCCAGAAACCGGTCCTAGGATGCTTGATTCTGGTCCAGGGAAGACATGGCTTGGCAGTTCGGGCTGGACTGTTCCCATGAGGCACAGGGTCAAGACTGATTTGCATATGGCCATGTCTGAACTGGGGTGGCGTAGTGGGCAAAAGAACGATGGATTTAACCCAGATCTCTTGACTGGGGGAGAATGTCTGCATTGTCAGCATTCCGTCCATCATTTGTTTGTTGTAACGCTTAGTGCTACATGAAGGCACATAACACCATTCTAGTGGTTGGGACCCTCGTTGGGTCCGGCACGCCCCGCGTCATTTCCGGTGTGCCAGTGGGCACGGAGGCAGGTATATTTACCTCTCCCGCCCACCTGGCGCTCTCTTTTCACTAAGCCTTCATGCCGTTTCCCTCTCTACCGCTTACCCGGCGTGTCTACTGAAAGGTGGTTGGTGGGGGAGGCTGTTAACTTGTGATTTTGTGTTGCAGGCGGAGTTACAGGGCGATCCAGAGGCTGAATGGCACATAGGGGTACCCTCTTCAGGAGCACAACAAGGGTGCAAATGCCAAATAGCCCCAGGAAGTCCTTACGGCAGGACCCTGGAGGTACGACGGCACCCAGTTAGTCCTACGGGCGGTTGTAAACCTGAGCAACTGGAGGCTTGCCTGGATACGCTCTGCCCCCTCAAGGGGCGTGAGTAAATGGGTGGACTGGCGGTAAGGGGTTGTGGGATGGGTTAAGCCACGCCCTATTTACAACACCAAGTTAGCATAACCGAGGTAATTGTTAGCAAGCCAGCTTGTCGTTTCTGCTGCGCTGCACACGACACTGTTATGTGTTATTCATTTTAGAAATGCTGACTCGACTTTGCCTTACAGGATAACAAACTGTTGTTTCACATTCTTAACAGTGAAATGTGCCCTTGGTCTGTACATCATGCAAAGAACGAGTCTGGGTCACTAGAAGGTACAGAGTGTTGTGATTAGATTGATCGTACCACTTTCTAGACATATCATGCATACAGCTGCCAATATCTGAAGAACAAGCGTCTTTAATATTGAAGAACAGTTTGGTTTTACTTTCATTCGAACAGAAGAGCTGATGCATGAGAGAGCTAGCTGATCCTTTGATGTGATTCTACTAAGCTGATCTATACGGTATGGGGTCCCCCCTGTTAACCTAAGAGACCTTCTACTAGTCTAATAATAATGTATTAGATTCTAGGGAAAGGAGTGTGGCTGTATACCACTGTCATTATTAGTATGATTGCTCCTTTCATTTTGTATGGTATTATAACAATGCTTATGGTTCTGATCTGTACTGTTAGTCTGCTAGTGTTAGCCAAAGTACTGCATCTTAGGACGCGAGGTTTATAAAATAAACTCTTTAACCCCTTCCCCGCTCATGACGGAACCGCTTTGTCATGAGCCACGGTTGCCGTGTGCTCATGACGGAGCGGTTCCGTCATGCCACGACCGTTGGCGGCCGCTCCGCCCATGCGGCGCTGTTTCCCCGCCTGTGCGGGGAGACAACGCAACTGGGCGGAGTCATGACGGAACCGCTCCGTCATGAGCACAGCTCAACCGTGGCTCATGACGGAGTGGCTCCGTCATGAGCACAGCGCCACCGCGCTGCCCCCCCGCACCCCTCAGCGCTGCGGCGGAATTCCCGCCGCAGCGAAGGGGTTAAACTTTACCGTATCTGTATTATTCTGTTGTGGACTAACATAGATACGAACAGGTATTTCGGATTCCCACCACTCCTGAGAAATATCTAAGTCGCTTGTTCTGGTTTGTCTATACATTGGGACCACCTAGCTAGATCTAGGTTAACGAATGGGATACTAAGCTAGTCGGATAAGGGGTTCTTGGTTCTGAGGGGAGTTTTCTGGTACACCACAATTCTCTGAGGTCCTGTTCTCCTGCGCATAGTTCTGTGCATACGCAGAATCCCTGCAACATGGCGCACCTAACGTTTGGTCTTATGATCCGAGACGCCTTAGTAGTACTTGATTTTAGTCCACAACTACCCTCACTCTCGTTTCCGTAAAACAAGAGTGACGGTTTAACCTACCTAGGTTTTGACTAAAGGTTCTATCAAGCTTGACAATTAAAAAGGTTACAACTTTTGAGCCCAAGTGCTACTGTAAATATCGTTGTTACTCTTTAGTGTGTCCTTATGACGGTTAATATTCCCGCTCATAGTAGGGTGCCTCTACGCACTCATTTGAGGGCTTATGGGGTCCCTGATGACGGGATGTCCGTGGTCTTTGTGGTCAGTGCTGATGCCACCTACCCTTATGAGTTGTTTTACTCTTGGGTGACCTTTGAGGAGGTGGATATGGACGATAATTTGTTCCACGAATATACAGCCACGCCTGTACCTGCGGTTTATGCCCCATATAGGACGCTAGAGATACCTATTTCTGCATGGCAGCATACAATTTGGTTTAATGGCGCCCTCCCCCATGAGGTCGTACCGGCGAGAATGGGCCCGTTGTCCATTGCAGGGGCCACTTGGCCGGTACTGGCCGGATATACACCACACCCACGCTACCTTACGGTGGGAGTGGGTGAGTTACGAACACTACACACAGCCCTGATTACGGTCCATAGGGCTTTAGTGCAGTATGTGTCACGCAGAATCCCTGCAACAGGGTAACCCCCCTAAATGGTGAGCATCGATTGGTAAGAGCCACAATAGAATTTGACTCTTCAGGTGGGCAGGGCAGCTTAGGCGTGTCTCCGCTGCCTGCCCTTGGATCGCCCGTAAGTTGGCACACCATGTTGGCATATTTCATTATGCAAATAAACCTGCAGCAATGTTTCTCCACAAACAAGGTGTCTGGTATGTTTTATTTTATTGGGAGATAGCTGTATTTGTAAGGGCGGGGGGGTGGGGGGGGGGGGGGGGGGAGTGTGTTGCCAATATTGGCACTAAGATGTGCACTTTGATGAGGCTGCATGGGAGAAGCCTTGAGCAGTGGAGGCAATCTGCTGGGAGCCGCGGGCCCCGGCTGGGCTGGCGGCGGCTAACCGGCTGCTGCGTTTTCAACTGGACTGTCGGAGGCACCAAGAGGCAGAGACGTGTGCTGCGGACCCCGGGGGAGTGGTGCTGTGGTCCCCGGCTTACGTCCGTACCCCGAAGTGACTTGGGGCCTGGTGAGGCCTAGCCTACACCAGCGGTGAGTGCTGGAGAATTGGTGCGGAGCGGCCTGGGTGCACCAGAGGTGTTGGCGGTTGTCTGGCAGGACGCCTGGGGCCCGATCGCAGGCAAGTGAGGGAGCAGGAGGCAGGGTGGCTCCGACCTGCATGTCTCTGCCTGGCGTGCCTTTGGGTCTGGCGCCTGAGAGTGAGCAGGTCCGGGGGCTGGATCAAGTCTAGACCAGGAGTCAGCCTCATCACAGGACCCCCGTAGTGACAGGCTGTAGCGTGGATACCGAAGGGGGGCCTGAACCCACTACTGGGGTGGGGGGCCGTGAGCCTCAATGTCCGTGGAAGGTATTTTTTCTCACTCCCTTCCTTCCCCCCCCTCCAGGGCAGCCCTCACCTCTTCAGCAGGGCAGCACTGGAGTCAGGTTATGCATTACTGAGGGGCTATAAGAACTCATCACATCCCCTGGAGATTAGCCATAGTGGAGTGTTTCCCTGAACACGCCCGAGGGGGCCAGCTTGGGTCCAGACAATCTACCATATCACCCCCCTCGGTGGGCGATGCCAACCTTACGTGGTGGTCCGGGAGCTGGATCAGGCTCAGGCTGTCACCTGCCTGTACTTTTACCTGGTCTAGCACTTCAGACATTGGGTGACTAATGCAACTAAGCTCCTCACCTACATGTGAACTCTAAAGTGCAAGGTGGTCTGCTGACCAGGTCCAGAGGTCGGCTCGGACCTAGACTGGTCACAGAGACGTGCAGACATTGTCTCGGAGACTAAATCAGCTCTGGGGGCTAACATAAGCAGCCTACTGAGTGCATAGTTGTGCAGTGTGCCATTATATGCAGTGTGAGAGAGGTGCACGTTTCCACTAGAAGGGGGCATCAGTGGGAAAGGGACAACTGAACTGTAAAGACACACAGCACGAATAACAGGCTACCCTAAGGTACATATTTCAGACATGCTGCTAGACAGGATCTAGGCTCCGGTGGTGGGTAGCAGAGGGGGCATATGTAACATTGCTGCGTCTGTTCCCCAGCACGAGCGAAAGGATATAGCCACCTGGGTAACTAACTTACACGACACCGAGTGGTCTGGGCCTCCTCGTGTTGACAGGGGGTAAGGTGCGGAGGTATCTGTAGTCTGCTATAGGTGGGGAACGGTAAACAGTTTACCATGAATCCTTTTCCCTGCATGCAATTACAACGTGGTTGTTACAACGACCGTGTTGTAACAACGCATACCATTACTCCGCAAGTCGGAACAACGACTTGCGGAGGGGTCAGAAGGTGTTGGATTTAAAATCCAAACACCTTCCCTACTGTTGCACATACTGGAGTTGGAATAGTAAATTATACTATCCCCAACATCCAGCGCCCCCCCAGAGCAAGTTGTTGTTATGACTTGTGGAGTAATGGTATGCGTTGTTACAACGCGGTCGTTGTAACAACTGTGTTGTAATTGCATGCGGCGAAAAAGAATGTGTAGTAAGGTGGCATATTCGTGGGGACCATCTCGGACTCTCAGCCATAAGACTGAACCCTAGCTCGGCCGGTTGCCAGGAGAAGTACCACTTGAGTGGCCCCAACGCACAGCGCAGTCGCCCTAGGTGGGACAAGGCATAAGCTATACCAGCCTCATATGAAAGAGAGTGTGCATCTACTGGAAAGGCCCCGCGATTTGGCAAATGCCCACTGTGTAACAATTGGTCATGGGTCACCTCCGATCCAACCCACCTGCAACTCCGGTGGGCTCGACGCAATCCTTTGGAAGACTTCCGGAGAATGTGTCACAGGATAAATCAGCACAAGTGGATGGAGCAAACTAGACAGTGTTCTGGATGCAGTGGAGAAGATTGGGGCGTCCCTCGACAGTACAAGAGAGGCACTGGAAAGCAAAATAGACAAAATCACAATTGACATTATTCACCTGAGAGCTGACCAGCGAAAACTGGCAGACAAGCAACACACTACCACAATGCAGCTGGAGGAGCTGCAACCAATTGCTCGTGAAAAAACTGCAGCTATTCAGGCTCTATTGGAGTGCATAGTGATGCCTGAAGACAGAGTGGAAGATGCAGAAGGCAGATCGCGCCGCAACAATGTCAGAGTCATAGGACTCCCAGAATGAACTGAAGGCCAGGATGCTGTAAAATTCACAGAGAGCTGGCTTCATAAATGGATGCCCCCCACTGCCTTATCTGCACAGTTTGTGACAGAAAGGGCACATCAAGTGCCGGCAAGAAAAACCACCCAGCAAAAACCCCAGACCATTCCTGTTCCAGTTGCTCAACTGTAGAGACTGTGAAAGCATACTACAGGATGCCCGCCGCAAACAAGACTCAAGTTGAATAATGCCACTCTGCTGTTATTCCCAGATTACACTGCATTGGTGCAGAAACAGACATTCCTTCTTAACAGTCAAACGCAAGCTCCGCCAACTAGACATCCGCTATTCTTTGCTCTTCCCGGCTCAGTTGCGGGTGGCGGACAAGGTAAGCGCCAGATTCTTCGACAACCCAGCAGATGCATGGGAATGGCTGGAACGAATGTGGGGCGCCACCGGGGCATCACACCCCACAGATCTTTGGAATACAGTGGTACCTCCAGGAGACGGAAACTGAGGCAGACGGAAATGCACAAGCGAAACGGAACAGCTGGTGGCAGTCCCCAATCTAGAGTAAATGATCGCGGAAAGAAGGAATGCCATACGAACAGCGGTGGTGCTCCATACTGAACAACAGGCCTCAGACCCAGACAACGACCGAGACAAAACAGCCAGTGATGCAGATTCAATAGTGGAGCAGGCTTCAGAATCAGACTCACCGACCCCACCCGATGTGACACCACAGACAGCAGACCACATAATATAACCTGAAGGACTCAGGCCCCGCAGGCGAAAATCCGCACCCATATTGCCCTGTACTAGAATTGCCGGTGTGACAGTACGGATAGAAGAAACTCTTCTCCTAAGCAATAGATACCCGATTTGGATGAAAGACCGAGAAGGGGTACACGCAGAGAGGGAGGTTCACCTCAAGACGAGAGGTAGCATACAGAAGATTAGGGGACATGTGCAATTACCCAGACGTACACTATCACCCTACACAGAGTTACAATAAGCACAAGGGCGGTATGGGAGGGGCCTTAAGATATATATTCTCACAAACGCATGTGATGCGTACCCCCACTGACACACATGGAGTGGTTAGTTTATTGCCACAAGTTAAAGCATTTGTTTGGGTGGATCCCTGCTGCAGACCTGCTCTCATAAGGTTTTATGAATTTTGGTACACAAGTGGTTTGGTCCGCAGCCCAGATACTGAGCTCCACTACTATACAAACGCTGTCTCTACTTCAGTTGTACAGGGTCGTGGGCAGGCTTATCCTGCGGGATTCAATAGGTAGGCTACCCCTCGAAACACACTGATGCTACACAAATGGAGGGCACAAAAATAAGAACATGGAGTGTAAGACGAATGCATACACCTGCGAGGCGCTACTCAGTATATTCCTACCTTAAGCGCAGAGCAGGACAGGTGGGGCTCCTGCAGGAGACTCGTATAGCTGAAGCAGAGATAGAACGCTTGCGGCGCCGCAGGCGGGAGCAAATTTATGCCACGGATTATTCCTCATATGCGAGAGGCACATTGGTTTGGGTGCATGCAGGGACCTCCTTTGTAGCCGAAGAGGGTAAGCTCATAGTCAACGCGAGAGATGGTTTTATAAAAGCCCGCTTATACAGCACTGCGCGGATACTGGGGTGGTGTACGCTCCCAACATAGAACAGGCGCAATTCTTCCAATCTCTCACGAGGGTTTTAGCTACTTGAAACGGTCTCCCATGTATAATAGGGGGTGACTGTAATGCTGTCCTGGACACTACACTAGACCGCTCTTGCACTCTCCCCCCCCCCACCCCGCTGCCAGGCACACAATCCTCCAAAAATGCTCAAACACTGCGCAACTGGCTCCAGCATTGGTCACTGATAGATCTGTGGCTGATATATCACCCCAACACAAGAATATACTCTTATTACTCACACCCACACGATCTACACATGCACCTAGATAGAATAGTGGGCTCCAGTGTTCCATGTAATGCTAAAGCAAGCGGAATATCTTAGGTGCATGCACTCTGATCACAATCCACTATTAATACACCTGACCTAGTGGTCATCCCGCCTTCCAATACCCATGTGGCGTCTCCAGTTGGCAGCTTTAGAAGACGCGTCATTCCGAGAGGTGGTGGAAACAGCCACGGCAGAGTATTTTGAGTTAAATGCTGGGTCGACTGGCGATGCACTCATGGAGTGGGAGGCATTTAAAGTGTCCATTAGGGGTAGATGCCTAGGCATTAGCTGGAATATTTGTAGGCAGTTGGAAGTGGAGGTGGCGCGGGAAGAAGCAGAACTGATGCCATTGGAAATAGAATGGGCAAACAACTCCAGGGGAATAGCCACACTAGTAGCGAAGACAGGGGAACTGGCAAGGTTACTGGAGCATCTGCGTCAATTTAATTACATGGCACACTTGGCCCGTACTCATGCACAATCAAAGCGGGGCGGCTATTGGCATGGCTTATCCGACAAAAACACGCTCCAAAACCTATAACGGCCATTCAAATTGGAGAAGGCCGGCTGGTACACACAACAATAGAAATGCATGCAGAGTTAACGCTGCACTACACAGCCCTTTATGCATCCAGGAACACATTCAGCGAGGTGAGATTTACCTACATGCTTGCCCAGCTAACACTACCAACAATAGACCAGATGTAGGCGCTGGAACTTGTTGAGCCAATCACCCCAGTGAAGATTGGGGCAGAGATAAGCGCAATGGCTACAGGTAGAGCACCGGGCACAAACGGCCTTCCCTCAGACTACTACAAAGCATTCGCGTCCACAGTAGTGTCACATCTACAGCAGGCGAACGACAGCACGCTTAGTGTGAGTTCCCTTCCTCCCTCCATGTGAGAGGCGTTGCTTGTGTCTCTCCTCAAGCCGGATAAAGAGCCAACTGAGCCTGGGTCGTACCGTCTGTTGTCACTACTAAATATGGACTATAAAGCCCTGGCTAAGGTACTTGCCAATAGGTTGGCCCTCTGGTTCCCCTATTGGTGGGAACTGACCAGAATGGCTTTGTCCCGGCCCGTAGTACATCGCTAAACCTCCGCTGATATTTCAGGATAGAGGCATATGCTCCCCGGATCTGACCCTATTCAGGCTGCCTAATATTAGACCTGGAGAAGACGTTCGACTAGCTTGAGTGGGAATACCTATTCGTCGTACTCACTAAACTAGGCATCGCAGGTCGATTCCTCCAACTGGTCCAACTACTGTATACGCAGCCAACAGCCAGTGTGAAAACTGGTACATATATTTACAGGCCTATACCAGTCAACCGCAGTACCCGGCGGGGATGTCCTCTGTCTCCCTTGCTATTTGCCTTAGCAGTGGAGCCTCTGTCGGCAATGCTGAGGGAACACAGTGCAGAATAGGGCATCACCTTAGGAGATGGCACGCATACAGTATCCCTGTATGTTGATGACATACTGATCTATCTTAAAGATGTACGCGTGCTCCCGTCTATGCTCACAAGTACACTGTTGAATTTCACCGAACTCTCAGGCCTGAGAGTGAATTGGAGCAAGTCATGCTTGCATCCCCTTGGTCAAGGACAGACTGACCCCGGGCTCACATGCAGCGGCCCATATACCATGACAGCCAGACATGTTCCGCTATCTTGGGATCCGTGTTTACCATACACGGGAGGATCTCCTGGAGGGTAACATAGGTAGAGCAATCACCGCGCTGCGATCAGAGAGTACCTTCTGGCATTTGCTGCCACTGTCGGTGGCAGGTCGTATTGCATTAATAAAAATGGTGGTGTTCCCTAGGCTGTTATACCATTTTGGTAATCTCCCTATAAATGTAGTCCCATCCCAGTTCCGGAAGCTAGACTTCTTATTACGGGACTTCATATGGAACGGTGGTCTGTGCCGGGTGGTGCTCGCGAAGCTCTGCCTCCCAGTCAGTGGGGGAGGCCTAGCGGTCCCCAGCATGGAACAGTACTACCTAGCATCGCAGCTGCAATGGTTAGCAAAATGGCTGGCAGGCCTGCAGCTCTCAGATACAGTGGGTATGGAGCCCCACTGGACTGAGGAAGAATTTATGTGAGTGTTTCACCCGTGTGCTAGAACCCGGTTGCCAGAACAACTAATGCTCCAGGTGGCATATAGAGTATATCACAGATGCCTCTACATGACCTGTGCGATAATCCCCTATGCACCAGCCTGCCCACTACTGGGGACATCCAGAGGGATGAGCTGAATAACATCAGAAGTATTATCAACCTGGCTGCCGTCGTGAGTGCAGACACTAGGTGATCTCTATCACGAAGTTGTACTCATCCCATATGAGGACTTGGTACACACATATGGGGTACCGCCTGGCCAATCTTTACAATACTACACAATTTGTCATGTTTAGGAATCACTGGGAAGACATGCGCACTGAACACCCCATAGACCCAATGGTGCAGTATCTCCATGTTATGGGTAGGGGCAGACACCAAACCAGAATGTTCGCAGACTCCCTCAGGACAAACATGGCGACATCAATGATTTTGGTCTGGCAACGTTGGTAAATAGACAGAGGAAGGCCGTTCACTGACAAGGCATGGTGCGAGGTACTGCTCAGTCCCATACACATCCCGCGTAATTCACACTTCCGACTTATACAACATTACATCATTCAAAGGGCCTACCTTACACTGGGAAAGATTAACAGTATATATAGGCGAGAGGATCGGGCGTGCCCTAGATACAGCCACATATGTTATCAGCCTGCCCTTCCCCACATACTTATTGGTATCGCATATGTGAAATTCTGATGACAATAACGGACCGCCAACTGGGCTACACCTGGGAGGAATGTATACTGCATCTCTACGCTAGGAGCAAGAAATTGAGGGCAACATCTTGCTTCCTAGATCTGGGCATGATAACCACAAAACGCATGATAAAGTGGAGGAAAAGACCAGAGCCGCCATCGATAGTGGCATGGAGTCAGTCTCTAATTTGGGATAGAGCAGAAGCCATTGCGCTCCGTATGAGTATATTCAGGGGCTTTGCCAAGTCCCATTAACACCACACTGGGAAACCATGCTGCAGGAATTACACGGGCCACTGGAGGGTGATACGGACACTGCAGCCGCTCCCCCTGATGAAGATCTTGCGTCGGGGGGAAATACGCAACCAGAATGCCCTTCTGGGAGCAGTGAGTCTGGAGGATTGCCCTGGCTACCCAAATGCAAGAGCTGGAGCTTCACTACTGGAGTTACGGACCTAGTAGAGATGGTGTAAGATGGCTTCAGTAGGGTTAGTTCAAACACACTTCTTCCGCTCACAAGAGTGCGCTCCCAATTTTTAATCCAAATACGCCAATAGCAGCACGCAGCGCACCCCTCTATCAATAAATATTGCTAACAATCTCCTGCAATGCGCATGAAGCATATGGGTACAATCTGAAAACACTACATGCCATAAGGGGCACTGCCCACGACCTCCACACTTTTGTCGCAAAGGCATGTGCGACTTAAGGGTGACAGCGTATCAGAGAAGCTCTGCATTAGTTAGAGATGTGTCATTATATTAAAATGCTCAGAAGTTGTTCTTTTTTGTTCTATAAGAGGTACTCTGTTTTATAATCAATTGTATATCAGCCGTAGCATTGATAGGGATAGTGACATACCGGACATGGCATCTAGTGGTCCTGACACAACAGGAGATTGCATGGTCAACTGTAAAATTGTAAAGTTCTGTATATAACAACCATTTGCAATGCAATAGGTCTCGCAATTATAAGAGTTTGAGCTATTGGCATTGTAAAATTACAATTCCTTTTATTTATGTTTTGGTCTTAAAACAAACAAAAGGCATTGTCATTTACAATGTCAGTAGCATAAACTCGCATAAAAGCAGTGTGGGGAGTGCAGCAGTGTGCGGCGTGCAGCATTGTGCGGCGTGCAGCAGATGTGGGCAGTGTGCGGCGTGCAGCAGTGTGCGGCGGGCAGCAGTGTGCGGCGGGCAGCAGTGTGTGGCGTGCAGCGTCATGCAGCAGTGTGTGGCTTGCAGCAGTGTGCGGCGTGCTGCAGTGTGTGGCGTGCAGCAGTGTGCGGCGTGCAGTAGTGTGCGGCGTGCAGCAGTGTGCGGCATGCAGCAGTGTGCGGCGTGCAGCAGTGTGAGACATGCAGCAGTGTGAGACGTGCAGCAGTGTGAGACGTGCAGCGGCATGCAGCAGTGTGTGGCGTGCAGCAGTGTGTGGCGTGCTGCAGTGTGTGGCCTGCAGCAGTGTTTCGTGTAGCAGTGTGCGGTGTGCAGCATTGTGCGGCATGCAGCAGTGTGCGGCGTGCAGCAGTGTGTGGCGTGCAGCAGTGTGCGGCATGCAGCGGCATGCAGCAGTGTGTGGCGTGCAGAAGTGTGTGGCGTGCATCAGTGTGTGGCGTGCAGCAGTGTGTGGCGTGCAGCAGTGTGTGGCGTGCAGCAGTGTGTGGCGTGCAGCAGTGTGTGGCGTGCAGCGGCATGCAGCAGTGTGTGGCGTGCAGCAGTGTGTGGCATGCAGCAGTGTGTGGCGTGCATCAGTGTGTGGCATGTAGCAGTGTCACGGTTGCAGCAGTGTGCGGCGTGCAGCAGTATGTGGCGTGCAGCAGTGTGTGGCGTGCAGCAGTGTGTGGCGTGCAGCAGTGTGTGGCGTGCAGCAGTGTGTGGTGGCATGCAGCAGTGTGTGGTGGCATGCAGCAGTGTGTGGCGGCATGCAGCAGTGTGTGGCGGCATGCAGCAGTGTGTGGCGGCATGCAGCAGTGTGTGGCATGCAGCAGTGTGTGGCGGCATGCAGCAGTGTGTGGCGTGCAGCAGTGTGTGGCGTGCAGCAGTGTGTGGCGTGCAGCAGTGTGTGGCGTGTAGCAGTGTTACGCGTGCATCAGTGTGTGGCGTGCAGCAGTGTGTGGTGTGTGGTGTGCAGCGGCATGCAGCAGTGTGTGGCGTGCATCAGTGTGTGGCATGTAGCAGTTTTGGCCTTTAAACAACATGTCCTCCCCATTTGTAGGGTTTCTGTGCTCTGTGTTAGGCAGGCTAACCATTCAAACCTGCTCTGTAAAGCTTCAACATGATAAAAGCCCCGGCACCTCTTTGGTTACAAATTAAGCACTAGGAAAGTGGCTGTAGCCAAGACACTATTGAATTTTAGTTTATATGCTCTGTGTTACGCAAACTAAATAAAGACATATACAGTGTAAAGCTGCTGCCTCATCAAAACACCGGCACTTCCTTTGTTACAAATTAAGCACTAGGAGGGTGGCTGTAGCTACGTGTTTGCAGCTACACACAAATAAAAATAATAACGTAGCTCCACTTTAGGTCATATTTATGTTTGTGTCTATAGAAATATCAACTAATTTGTCCACAATCACAGGCTATTAAGCATATTCAGACATTAAAACCTGGTTTCAAAACTCGTAGGTTAGCAGTAGTGGACTTTAAAGAACATCCCCTCCCCATTTTTCCGGTTTGTGTGCTCTGTGTAAGGCAGGCTAAACAAAACCACATGCTGTGTAAAGTTGCCACCTAATCAGAGCCCCGGCACCTCCTCTGTTACAAATTAAGCACTGGGAAAGTGGCTGTAGCCAAGCCACTATTAAATTACAGTTTATGTCCTCTGTGTCACGCACAATAAAAAAAAAGTATGGCGTGCAGCAGTGTGTGGCGTGCATCAGTGTGTGGCATGTAGCAGTGTCACGGTTGCAGCAGTGTGCGGTGTGCAGCAGTGTGTGGCGTGCAGCAGTGTGTGGTGTGCAGCAGTGTGTGGCGGCATGCAGCAGTGTGTGGCGTGCAGCAGTGTGTGGCGTGCAGCAGTGTGTGGCGTGCAGCAGTGTGTGGCGTGCAGCAGTGTGTGGCGTGCAGCAGTGTGTGGCGTGCAGCAGTGTGTGGCGTGCAGCAGTGTGTGGCGTGCAGCAGTGTGTGGCGTGCAGCAGTGTGTGGCATGTAGCAGTGTCACGGTTGCAGCAGTGTGCGGTGTGCAGCAGTGTGTGGCGTGCAGCAGTGTGTGGCGTGCAGCAGTGTGTGGCGGCATGCAGCAGTGTGTGGCGTGCAGCAGTGTGTGGCGTGCAGCAGTGTGTGGCGTGCAGCAGTGTGTGGCATGCAGTAGTGTGTGGCGTGCAGCAGTGTGTGTCGTGCAGCAGTATGTGGCGTGTAGCAGTGTTACGCGTGCAGCAGTGTGTGGCGTGCAGCAGTGTGTGGTGTGCAGCGGCATGCAACAGTGTGTGGCGTGCAGCAGTGTGTGGCGTGCATCAGTGTGTGGCATGTAGCAGTTTTGGCCTTTAAACAACATGTCCTCCCCATTTGTGCAGCAGTGTGTGGCGTGCAGCAGTGTGTGGCATGTAGCAGTGTCACGGTTGCAGCAGTGTGTGGCGTGCAGCAGTGTGCGGCATGCAGCAGTGTGTGGCGGCATGCAGCAGTGTGTGGCGTGCAGCAGTGTGTGGCGTGCAGCAGTGTGTGGCGTGCAGCAGTGTGTGGCGTGCAGCAGTGTGTGGCGTGCAGCAGTGTGTGGCGTGCAGCAGTGTGTGGCGTGCAGCAGTGTGTGGCATGCAGCAGTGTGTGGCATGCAGCAGTGTGTGTCGTGCAGCAGTGTGTGGCGTGTAGCAGTGTGTGTCGTGTGCAGCAGTGTGTGGCGTGCAGCAGTGTGTGGCGTGCAGCGGCATGCAACAGTGTGTGGCGTGCAGCAGTGTGTGGCGTGCATCAGTGTGTGGCATGTAGCAGTTTTGGCCTTTAAACAACATGTCCTCCCCATTTGTAGGGTTTCTGTGCTCTGTGTTAGGCAGGCTAACCATTCAAACATGCTCTGTAAAGCTTCAACATGATAAAAGCCCCGGCACCTCTTTGGTTACAAATTAAGCACTAGGAAAGTGGCTGTAGCCAAGACACTATTGAATTTTAGTTTATATGCTCTGTGTTACGCAAACTAAATAAAGACATATACAGTGTAAAGCTGCTGCCTCATCAAAACACCGGCACTTCCTTTGTTACAAATTAAGCACTAGGAGGGTGGCTGTAGCTACGTGTTTGCAGCTACACACAAATAAAATAATAACGTAGCTCCACTTTAGGTCATATTTATGTTTGTGTCTATAGAAATATCAACTAATTTGTCCACAATCACAGGCTATTAAGCATATTCAGACATTAAAACCTGGTTTCAAAACTCGTAGGTTAGCAGTAGTGGACTTTAAAGAACATCCCCTCCCCATTTTTCCGGTTTGTGTGCTCTGTGTTAGGCAGGCTAAACAAAACAACATGCTGTGTAAAGTTGCCACCTAATCAGAGCCCCGGCACCTCTTCTGTTACAAATTAAGCACTGGGAAAGTGGCTGTAGCCAAGCCACTATTAAATTTCAGTTGATGTCCTCTGTGTTACGCAAAATAAAAAAAAAGTATAAAGTGTAAAGCTTCTGCCTCATTAAAACACCAGCACTTATTTGTTACAAATTAAGCACTAGGTGGGCGGCTGTAGCTACGTGTTTACAGCTACACACAACAAGTAACATGATACCTAAAACAAGTTAGGACTATTGGCTTTGTCAATTGTTGTTAGTTGCATAAGATAAATTATCAGTAACTGTGGCTTGTATATATTATTGAAAAAGCATCCACTTGAAGCCCTAGTGACACCACGACAATGTTACTGCTCCTGAGTTACAAAAAGAGGCACAAGAATCCAGAGCAGACATGGCGAGTAAGTTGGCTGAAGAGGTGGGGGTGGCAAATGGTGTTCACGGGCGCTTTGATGTCCTCAGTGGCCGCGCGGCTCACTGAAAACATCAAAGCGCCCTCGAAATGTAAGTGATCGCAATCGCGATCACACTTCAAAGGCTGTGTGACAGGCGAAAGTGAAAGACGAGTGCTTTCAGGCTGCCAAATGGTGCGCGCGCCCGGCACACATGCACAGTAGTTGGCGGCCTGAAAGCACTCGTTTGCACTTCCAAAAGTGCTTACTATAAGTCTCGCCAGAGCAGCGCTAAAGCGCTGTCTCAGGCGAGACCTAAAAAGGATGTGACTTCTTGCTGGCCAGCAATTTCATTTAAACAATATTGCATATACTATTCTCTTTCGCACTATGTAGTATGTATGATGCTGTGTTTGTATTGCAACAAAAAAAAAAAAAAAACAATAAACAGATGGTTAAAAAAAAATTTTTAAAACAGAAGCCCTGCAGTGAACCGTGGGCTAGTATTGAACAAAAGGCCAAGCACAATCGTCAGTCAATGTTTTTTCTTTTTTATATTTTCATTGTCAGTCTGTTCTGAACCAAGTAACAAAACCCCTTTTTGATTTTAACCGCAGCTTCCACAAATCCACACCTGAAGCACACTAAGCGGAAGTTATGAAATCCAATTGTGACATTAGGCCAATGGAAAATTTTCGATATCTATTTTTCCACCTGTAAAGTTATTGTAAAATTTTAAGCCAGCTTGATGCTTTATGAAGGGATTTTAGATTGTTCTGGTTTGAATCAACTGGGCATTGGGCACGAGTGATGAGACAAGATCAGAGAGAGTGCTGGCTTTAGCACGGATGGCGCCTATCGGCAATATTGTTTGTTGGTACCCTCCCCTCCCCCGGTCCACCCCCAAAAAACCCTTCTTTACAAATTCCCCCCCCCCCCACTACCATACTGACAACTCCAACAGTGCTCCTTATCTTGCCATAACCCTACTCTCATTCAATTCTGTTTTATTGTGCTGTGTGTAGTGTGTACACTGTAGTTGTAGTGTAGGCAATGTAGTGTAGGCAAAGGCGTTGTATATTTCAAAGTGAGGTAAAGGACCTATACTGAATAAGCAGCTACCTACGTTATTATATGATCTCTTTATTAATGTAATAACTGCACTTTTACAATTGCTTTAATAACCTTCTTGCTTTCTCAAATTTGCTGGAAAATGCGCTATTTGCCCACTCTTTTTTCAAAATTTTCATGGGGAAAGAACACCCCCGAACCCCTCTTAGGTTGTTTGGGCTCTCGTCGCTACGCTCGCTCGCCACGGTGCATTCTAAAACTAATTTTACGCCCTACCACATTCAAATGTCACCAGCCGCCACTGCTTTCAGTCACTTTACATTAAAGAACGCTACTGTGGCAGGTCAGTGCAAATACCCCCAGATTTTGATGAAAAGCTTGATGTACTAAGATAGGCAGACTAGGCTTTGCATCGAGTTCTACTGCCAAGTTGAACCCGGCGCAACAAAAAAATGTGTTAATTTATTTTAAACCTCAGTGCAAGGCTCTGCTTCACACAAGGCAGACACCACTAAAGGACGGCAGCAGCAGCAGGCCAATTTTAGTAGATATGGCTTTGCACTGTGTTCTCTTTGTACAACACACCGCAGCAAATGTCGATGCCACGTTGAGTTTAAAAGCGAGTACCTCCAGCCCTCGATCTTATCCAAGACCTGATATGCAACATGTCAGAAGCGACCTGATTACTGGACAAAAGTCTCCTGATGAGGCCTCCCCACGAGACACAGTACTTTAGAGGTGGCCTCCAGAGTAGGTCACAATTGACCAGTTGCGGTGGAAGCAGGACGTTGTGACTAGCAGGCTCGCCGATTTTTAAAGGTTGGGAGTAAAAGTAAAAACACCCCCAAGAAAACCTACAGTGTGGCTGACAACGCTTAAAGAAAAGAAGACAGCGTTGTCAAGATTCAGGCTGCCACAAGATATTGCAGGCTCTAACTGGTATCAGGACACCACTTGAAAAGGTGCAGGGAAGGACAGCCTGAACTTAAACATTAGGCGAAAAACCTATTGCATTATCTATGTACCTTACAGGCACAGCTAAACAATTGAATACAGGCGGTGCATATCGAAAGACGTACCTGCTTTAAGACACCATTGAACATGTGTCAACGTGACTTTTAAAAAAATTCTATGACTCCACTCACTATGATGCAAGTGGTCTAAAATCACAAAAGTTGAGGTGATAAAGTCGTCCTGAACACCCACAGAAGGACTTCAACCCCTACACTTAAAAAAGAAGAACAAAACTTTGGTTTTAAATTCTCGTCCGTCCTGAGGAAGGTGCTACTATTGTAACCTATGCACCGAAACGCGTCGACAGTGGGACTTTTTAAAGCATATGAAATGTATTTGTGTAGTATTTCATTTGCAATTTTGAAAGTACATGATTTGAACTGTGTGTGACTCTGAGATAGATACCGTAATACGGAATTGTTAGATAGCATATATAAGACTGTACCAGAGCACCCAATCAGAGTATATATTGAATGCAATTTTAAAATATGATTTTATTGAACATAAGTGTTTTCCTATGAAAAATAAATTTTGAGTGTAACAAAAAGTATATTCTAGTCTGGAGTAATAATATTTGTCCAGTGTCACAGTCAAAAATCAAAGGTTATTGATCTAAATGTGTAGGCCTCATGGTCACCAACTAAAAGAGTAATACACAGAAAGGAATCTTTTTTGATAAATATCTGACACCCAGTCCTTTCTGGTCCCTGGGAAACTCTCTTTTTTGAGATAGGTCACAATTTACCACATATGCCTTCTGAGACAGGAGTAATATTTAATGAGGTATCAACAACTAGACACAGTGTTCAAGCTGAGCTTCAGGCACTAAAAAAAATCACACATTATAACTAGCCTCAAGATTCCAGGAGTGGCCTCAAGGACACAATAAGCCAGAGATGACGTCTACCCATAGCAGCAAGCCTCCTGGTGAGGCATCGAGAGCTAAACACAATGTTCCTGACAAGCCCTTCATAAGTGCACAGACTGGTGAGGCCTCAGTGTACACTTACAACGCAACACCCCCTTTCTGCTGGTTTCGGTACTGCACCCTGTCCACCTAACATTCCGTTGGCTTACCCTGCAGACTTGTCATAGCGTATACCCCTCTTGAAGTAATCCAATGTGAACTCCAAGATGCTCAGTGACCAGGAAAGCACTGAAGGGGCCTTTGCTGCAACTTGTTTTTGGAATGGACACTGGGACTGCTGCTGCGTGTGTAGAAACATGCTTGGTTGCGTAACTTACACTGCTGCTCAGGTTCAATCAATCATTCAATCAGGTGTTTGTTAAGCGCAACTACTCACCTGTAAGGGTCTCAAGGCGCTGAAGGTGCAGGTTCCAATCCATCAAGGAGGGGGTCTGTCGAAAAGCCAGGTCTTGATGCTTCTCATGAAGATGGGGAGTGAAGTCTGTCTGAGGTGGAGCGGTAGGGCGTTCCAGGCTGTGGCCGCGAGGAAGGAGAAGGAGCGGCCTCCTGATCTGGTCTTTCTGGTGCGGGGGACCACGATGTAGTAAAGCTGGGATGATCGTAGGGTCCTTTGCAGTGCGTGGAATTTGAGTTGGCTGTTCAGGTATGCTGGTCCGGTGTCATGGAGGGCCTTGTGTGCGTAGTCGAGTTTGCTGGTGATGAGAGTGTGACGTTCTTTCTGTGTTTGAGGGGGATCCATTTGAAGGTCTTACATAGGAGGCGGAGGGTGTGGAAGCAGGAGGATGCGATGGAGTTGATCTGGCGGTCTATTTTGTGCTTTGGAGTCTAGGATGATTCCAAGGTTGCATGCGTGGTCTGTGGGGGTGGTTGGTTTTCCGAGGGCGGGGGCCACCAGGTGTCGTTACAGGCGTCGGGGTTTGGGCCCATGATGAGTACTTCTGTTTTGTCGGTGTGGAGTTGTAGGCAGCTGCTTTTCATCCATTTGGCGACAGCTTCTATGCCTTCTTGAAAGTTGTGTTTGGCTGTGTTGGGTTCGTTGGATAGGGAGAGGATGAGTTGGGTGTTGTCTGCGTATGACACAATGTTGAGTCTGTAGGTTCTGACGATGGGGGCGAGCGGAGCCATGTAGACGTTGAAGAGCGTGGGGCTGAGGGAGGACCCCTGGGAGACTCCGCAGGTGGTTGGTGTAGGGTCAGAGAGGAAAGGAGGGAGTCTGACCAGCAGCGTTCTGCTGAAGAGGAAGAAGTGGATCCAGTCGAGTGCCTTGTACTGGATCCCTGCGTCGTGGAGTCTGCGTATTAGGGTGTGGTGAGGGACTGTTTTGAAGGCCGCTGAGAGGTCGAGGAGTACGAGGGCTACTGTTTCTCCTTTGTCCAGTAGGGAGCGGATGTAGTCTGTTGCGGCGAGGAGGGCGGTTTCTGTGCTGTGTTTTTTTCTGAAACTGGATTGGGAGGAGTCGTGGATGTTGTGCTCTTCGATGAAGGTGGCGAGTTGGCTGTTGATGGCTTTCTTGATGACTTTCGCTGGGAACATGAGCAGGAAGTTGGAGTCTGTAGTTTTTGAGGTCGGTGGGGTCCACTGAGGGCTTCTTCAGGAGGGGGTTGATCTCGGTGTGTTTCCAGTCGTCGGAGAACAAGGCATTCACCAGGGAGCTGTTGATGGTGTGGCAGAGCATGGGTGCGATGGTGTTGGCGGCTCTGTTGAAGATGTGGCGGGGGCAGGGGTCCTTTGGGGCCCGGAGTGGATTGACTTCATTGTCATCGGTGGTGGTGGCTGTCCAGTTGTAAATTGTTGGCTTCAGGGAGTCAGGGTGGCTGGTGAAGGTTCAGTGTGTTGGTTGTCTTCGTCGAAGTTGTCGTAAATGTTCTTGATTTTGTGGTGGAAGAAGGTGCTGAGTTTGTTGCAGAGGTCTTGTGAGGGAGGAATGTCAGTAGACTCGCTGGTGGGTTGGGCGAACTCCTTGATGATGCTGAAGAGTTCTTTGCTGTTGTGCACGTGTGTGGAGATTGTCTTCAATCGCTTTTTTCCTTGTTTTTCTGATGAGTTGGTGGTGGGCGTTGGTGGCGGCTCTGAAGTTGTGGACTTCTGTGGATTTGAAGTTCCTCCAGGCCTTTTCAAGCGGCGGCATGTGTGTCTGGACTCTCGAAGTTTGGTGGTAAACCATCTGGATTTCTTGGCGTGTATGTTCTTCTTCTTGAAGGGGGGGGGGGCTATGGTATTGGCGCTGTCAGATCCATTTGTGCAGGGTTTGGGCTGCGGTGTCGGGGTCGTCGTCTTCTGCAATAGTTGGGGTGGAGTTGCTGAGTGAGGAGGTGAGCTGGTCGTCAGTGATTTTGGTCCAGTTTCTTTGTGGGAGCAGGTGCTGGAGTCTGTGGATGGTGGGTGTTCTGAAGGCGAAATTCACGCATCAGTGATCTGTCCATGGGAGTTCGACGGTGTGGCTGAAAGTGATGGAGTTTCCTGCTGTGAAGAGGGGGTCGAGGGTGTGTCCTGCTGAGTGCGTGGGTTCGGTCACGAGTCCAATGTTGTGGAGGTTGTCCAGGAGGGATATGGTGTTGGTGTCCAGTTGGTTGTCGAGGTGAAAGTTGAGGTCTCCCAGCCGGGTGTAGTTGGTGGATGCGATGGCTTGCGGGGAGATGATATCCGTGATGGAGTTGGTTAAAGGTCCGCGGGTCGGTAGATAAGAGTTCCTTGGAGGATGGCGGTATGGCTGGCCTTTATCTTGAAGTGTAGGTGTTCCATCAGGTCTGTGGGCTCGTCTGAGAATGTGCTCAGCCGCAGGGTGGATTTGTGGACGATGGCGATTCCTCCTCCCGGGCGGGTGGGGTGGTCCTTCCGAGTGATCTTTTATCCTTGAGGGATGGAGATGGCGATGTTTAGTCCAGAGGTGGTGTTGGTCCAGATTTCGGTGAAGAATGCTACGTCCGGGGAGGTGCTGTGGAGGAGGTCCCAGATTTCGGTGGTGGGTTTGTGAAGTGATCAGACATTGAGGAGGATGCATTGCAGGGTCTTCGGTTCGGTTGTGTTCTTGTGGGCGGGTTGTGCTGGATCCGTGTTCCTGGCGGTGCTGCAAGTGTGCCGGCAGTGGTGACAGCTGAAGGGTCCGTGGGTGTCGGTTGGTGATGCTAGCTTGCAGTTGTTGTTGCGGCCTTGGTTGAGTGCGTGGAGTGCCGCTGGGTTGTATCGTTGGCGGTGCGGAGGTCCAGGGTTCCTGGCGCTGGTCGCATTCGGGTCGTGGACGGGCGCAGACAAGCTTGCCTTTGGTGCGCCTTCAGCGTGCCAGCAGCGTGGACGGGCAGCGGCCGCCATTAATTAGAGGTTGGGGAGAGCTGGAAACCTGGGAGGCGGGGGTGGGAACTGGTTCGGGCTGGTCGCGCTGGGGGGGGAGGGGCCACGGGGGCAGCAGTGGCAGGGAAAACGGGGGAAAAGCAGGCAAAAAAGGAAAAGGAGTAACAGGGTGAAAAAGAAAAGGAAAAGGTATAAGGAGTTCACGGATGAGAAGAATGAAGGGTGAAACGGAGCAGAAAGCAGGAAAAATTGAAAGGTGAAGCCGGAGCAGAAGTGGGCAGAAGCGAAGCGAGAGAAAGGAGTCAGAGGTCCACTGGGCCACCACTGATGAGGCGCAGGCATTACCTGCGGGTGGAGGAGGGCCTCGAACACCAGCACTCGAGAGTGCAGGGACTCGGGGGAAGGCCTCACTTGATGGTGGAGCTGCGAGGGTGGGAGAGCAATTTCACTGACAGGTTGCTGGTTTTTCCACTGTATCTTAACTTAGAATTTGGTAAAATACACTGTTGCTATCCATTCAGTCCCTTCTCGGTGTATTGTGGAAGCCTGGAACACTATCTCACTGTCTACAAAAGTCAAAGCGGGTTGGTTAGGTCATTGACATGTTTCCGGTATCTCACACACTGTGGGCCTGATTCACAAAGGTGAACATACAATTTCGGGTAATTTAACGATTAATTGCTATTCACAAAGCGATATACGCGTAGTATCGTTACCAGTGCATCCGTACTCAAAGATACTACATGCAAATCTCTTTGTGAATAGCAAACCATCGTAAACTTAAAAGTGTACATTTACCTTTGTGAATCAGGCTCAGTCTCATGCCAGGAGCTGTAGTGACAACGTATGACACGGGCGCCCTCATGTGGTCAAAGGCTGCAGGCAGATAAATTATAGTTTATTAGCGATAGAGCATTTCATATGTTGACCTTCACTTTTTTTTAAAACACGCAAGAAGAGAGGAATGGCACATTAGGAGTTGGACACGGAAATAAATCTTACAGCAAGAGTCTAAAACAATTATAATTACAGTAGTACGATATAAGATTGTTGTTCTACTCTGATCTATACCTAATTCACAATTTTAACAAAAACTTGGATGGAAAAGAAAGAAACCTAGCACTCTTGTAGCAAAATTCACCACCTTCTCCGATAACCTTACTTTGGTATCATCTTAAGGAATGTGTCTAGTGGAAAGAGTCCAGTGTTCGCATTGTGAAGTACCTCCATTTCCTAATACTTTGCAATGAGAAAGGAAGCCAACAAGAGTTCAAATATTTCAGAGTTGGGTAATCATACCCAGAAGTGATTTCGATGTCAGCATGCCCTACCTACACCCCCCCCCCCCCCTGTAAGAACAGAGATCTGATTGTACCATTTAGTTTATCCAGTTGTTAAACTCAGGACCAGCTCTGTTGTACTGTGGGGGTGCAAACCCCGTGGCTTCGCGAGCTCCCTCTGAACATGCAATGACTGCAGTGCATAACTGCCAACAACCTTACTGTGTGAGGAGGGGCGGGGCCTCGTGCCGATAAGTGCCTAAAAGGCACTTTTGAACCCAAGCCCCCTCCTACCAAAAAATAAAAAGCTTGCTGAGGCTGCTGGGTGTTTTCATACCCCTTGATGGTCGTCGGCAGTTCAAAGAATTGGAAAACGAGCTGGAAAACCACTATTTACAGTGGTTTCCAGCTCGTTTTTCCTGCCACAGCGTGACATCAGCTCCTTACCATGTGATGGGACCCATATCCTGTGTCACATGATGGCACCGTGTGAGTTGGCAGGTATGAGACTGGTTCAGCAGCCATCTTTCACACTCTAGGAAAGCAAAGGCCAGCAAGCCTCTGAACGCGTTTTTGGTTTTTTTTTGTTGCAGATTTATATATCACAAACTCGACCCGAAGGCCTTGGAGCCTTTACATGAGCACCAGTTTTTTTTTAGGTTTTTTTTTTTAATGCAGATTTATATCGCGAACTCGACCCGAAGGTATTGGAGCGCTTTACATGAGCACCAGTTACGTTACACAAGGACACATTCATATTTTTGGTAGGCACGGAGAGATTAAGTGATTTGCCCACAATCACAGGATGTGGATGCGACCCAGAGGCTCGAACCTTGGTTTCCAGCCCCAAAGTCGGCAGTCTAGCCGTCAGACCACATCCTCGCCCCTCATCCTCAGTTATGTTACAAAAGGACACATTAATTTTTTGGTAGGCACAGGAGATTAAGTGATTTGCCCAGTATCAAAGGAAGCTGAGCCGACGTGGAGGCTCGAACCTGGTTCCCCAGCTCCAAAGTCGGCAGCTCTCCCCGGTTCAGTTTCCTCGCCCAAATTCAACTTAAACAGCAACGCACAAGCCAACTTGAAGACCCCATGGTCCATCTCTCAGCACGTGTATGTACAGTTTTTTGTTCGTCTCTCAGCTGGTGTTTGTAGATGATGCTACCTGCAAATAGCGCAAATAGCACAAATAGAACTGATACTCGGAGTTTATTTTGACCGAGCATGGGAAAGGCTAAAAAAAAAGAAGGGAAAAAAAGATAGGATCACAGTGACCACCGCACAAAGCAGGGATTTATGAGATCGTTCAAGAGAGGGCTGAATCAAGAATGTGAAAAAAGGTGGCATGAAGAGAATACAAGCGAAGGCTGCCTCGAATATTAAACACCACCTAGCAACCGCCAGAAGCTTTGGGCCTGTTTAATTTTTGAGTCTTTATCCTTTTTTGAGTCATAAACTGCCCACAAATGCCCTCTCATGTGAAACTTCTGATGAACTGCTACTGTGAAATCTCATCGTTTAGATCCAAGCGTGGTATCCAATCCTCCGATTTAAGAATGGCTTTTACCAGTGGATCCCCTCCATTTTGAAGTGATAATACCATAGCCACTTTTTACTCACAAGTGCGCTACAGGCCTCACTCCTGTCTTCTCCTGTGCTCTTTCCTCTCTTACTCAAGAATCTCTCCTGACAACCTTCTGCTCAGAGCCTAATGTAAGAACGGGGTGCACTTTGCGACCAGATGAGCATTTGACGAAACTCCAATGGACTAACACGTTAGTTTGTAAACCTCTGATTATGAATGGGTTGTACTTCCACCTATCACATGAATGTTAATGAGATAGGTCACAAACTGTGACTCACTCCAATTGGTGGCCTGCTAGGGTCAGTAGATCTCCATATCAACGTTCACCTTTAAAAAAAAAAATGAATGCGGACAGTTATCCTTAAGGAAACAAAGCTGCATTTGTTTTTTTTGTAAAAAAAAATTTTAAAAGCGTTTGAGGATTTGCAGTGGTCTCCTAGACAACTGTCTACTACCAAACATTAAAAAAAAAAAACATTTCAGTGGAAGGGACACTTCTTTCTTGCAAATATCTTACCAACACAACCCCGAGTTAGTAAAGTTTCAGTGTTTTGCAACTGGATTTTGGTTGCTAAACATTTATACATAGGGTACCGATGATATTAGGAAGGGACGCCCAAAACCTGCCCATTCCAATTATCTATTCAGTATCCATCCATTTAGTGATTCTGAAAACGTTTTCCGCATTGGTAGTATTGTTTACTACATAACAACAAGCATTTACAATGCAATGGTCTCGGCAATATTATAGGTAGAGCTATTGGTATTGCTAATTATTTTTTTTATCATTTTTGTATCCCTAAATAAATGGCATTTTCATTTCTATTGGCATTACCTTTTTTTTGCATATGTGATACCTATTGCATTAGCAGAGAGAGAGTGAGGTATTGAAATAGAGAGTGAGGTATTGAAATAGAGAGTGAGGTATTGAAATAGAGAGTGAGGTATTGAAATAGAGAGTGAGGTATTGAAATAGAGAGTGAGGTATTGAAATAGAGAGTGAGGTATTGAAATAGAGAGTGAGGTATTGAAATAGAGAGTGAGGTATTGAAATAGAGAGTGAGGTATTGAAATAGAGAGTGAGGTATTGAAATAGAGAGTGAGGTATTGAAATAGAGAGCGAGGTATTGAAATAGAGAGCGAGGTATTGAAATAGAGAGCGAGGTATTGAAATAGAGAGCGAGGTATTGAAATAGAGAGTGAGGTAGATAGAGAGCGAGGTAGATAGAGAGCGAGGTAGATAGAGAGCGAGGTAGATAGAGAGCGAGGTAGATAGAGAGCGAGGTAGATAGAGAGCGAGGTAGATAGAGAGCGAGGTAGATAGAGAGCGAGGTAGATAGAGAGCGAGGTAGATAGAGAGCGAGGTAGTGAGATAGAGAGCGAGGTAGTGAGATAGAGAGCGAGGTAGTGAGATAGAGAGCGAGGTAGTGAGATAGAGAGCGAGGTAGTGAGATAGAGAGCGAGGTAGTGAGATAGAGAGCGAGGTAGTGAGATAGAGAGCGAGGTAGTGAGATAGAGAGCGAGGTAGTGAGATAGAGAGCGAGGTAGTGAGATAGAGAGCGAGGTAGTGAGATAGAGAGCGAGGTAGTGAGATAGAGAGCGAGGTAGTGAGATAGAGAGCGAGGTAGTGAGATAGAGAGCGATGTTGTGAGGTAGTGATATATAAGCATAGAGTGATGTTGTGATGTAGTGAGATAGAGAGAGAGGTAGTGAAAGAGAGTGAAAGTGGGTTAGTGAGATAGAAAGATTGAGGTAGTGAGATAGAGTGATTGAGGTAGTGAGTGAGAGAGAGTGAAGTTGTGAGGTTGTGAGCTAGAGAGTGAGGTAGTGATGTTTTGAGAGAGTGGGGCTAAAATGCCGGAGTTATGAAAGAACCCAAACATACATGAGACAGCCAGCCTAATCCAAATCGTCAGAACAAAACACCCCGACTGTGAAAGTCGCTAACCAGTGTGCAAGTCAATCTACTTAATGGTAGCTCAGTATTTATTCGGCAGCCAGCATGACAACTCAATTAGATGAAAGGCGACAAAGGCTGCACGGTTCTGGGATTTGGCAGCAGGGAGAGCTGGCCTGGCCTTCCCTTCCCTTCTTTAGGAAAGCCTCTTAGGAGAAGTGAGTGCAGTCGGGCTGGGAACACAGCGTTCTCCGGGCACACGCCAGAATGAACCTATTTCCGTTCAACAAGGAGACCCTATCCGATGCCCAGACAAACTCCCTACCAAAAGCCCCAACTAATGGGGCATCGTTTCTGCGGAAAAAAGACAGAAGATCGAGTCATTTTTCTGTTGCACGAACTTCCCGCTGTTTCCTGCCATTTGTCTTCCAGCTACGCATGCTTCTCCAAGAACATTACTTTCAGACGTGTAAAAAGAGCATGCCATATTCCATTAACTGAACGCGAGAAGGCATTGCTAGCGTATAGCAACACACTTCAAACTAATCTGCACTTATTTAAATGCATAAAAGAAACTTGCAGCTCCTTCAACAGATATTTTCTGCTGCTTAATACCCGGCTCTGAGATTTCCCTCATTCATGGCCTGACAAGAGCGAGCTCTAAATACAGTTCCATTAGTCAACGCAAAAAATGCGATGTATCAGACTGATGCAAAGTTCAGCACAAAACATTAAACTGGCATTCGCTGTGAAGCTTTGCCAGGATGCCAAGGAAAGTATCTTTTCTTCTGACAACGATTACTCTTGTCTGGTGATTAGCTGGAAATGAGGGCCCTGCAGGTGTTTACAACAGGGTGCATGGGAGTTGTGGCTGAAGGCAGCGCCAGTTTCTCTTAGTGTCTGTCAGGGGCAAAAAGGTGCTCAGAATACGTGCTCATCCAATCCTTGGCCTCTTTAGAAAGCGCACAGAGCCATGATCGCGTATGCCAGTCGCAGTTGCAATTCTGTGAAAATGTGTGGGTAGGGTGGTACTCTATGCGAATTTTAGTGAACATGTTTAAGCCACGATCATGATTATATAGACCTTGCCCGTTTCAAGGACCGTCACTTATTTTTAAAGCACTTAAAGCCCCGGCGACCCGCAGTACCACTGTTTGCACTAGTGCCATGTGTCTGAGATGCAGCGGGGCTCTTTAAGGAGGACAGTGCAGGAGGGAGGGTGGACTCGGGGCAGGAGGAGCGCGGACTGGGGAGGGGGCAGGAGGAGAGCGGGGCGGGAATCGGAGGCTTTGTGCACGGAAGGAACAAATGTTTGCTCACTTCACAGCTCGACGTGTTCTCCAGAGCAACCAGGTGAGGGAGGGTCACATGGGAGCAGCTGTTTACCGCCTCCGGCCATGAATAGACCAGGCCCTCCTGAACCCACACAAGGAGGGGGGGGGGGGCGGGATCGATAGGGCTGGCTCCCAAAGAGGGGGGGGGGGGGGGGGGAAGTCTTCAACGGGTCTGTGCTGCTCAGGAGGTTTAGTGCGGCCAACATGAACTGAAATCTGAAAAACGCCCAACACAAGTGCACGGTGTATTCATATTCTCCACGGCCTCTGCAACGCACGCAGGCACTTTATGAAGTCTCAAAGGCCGCTGCAACACACGCACACACACTTTATGAAATCTCAAAGGCCGCTGCAACACACGCACATACACGCACTTTATGAAGTCTTAAAGGCCGCTGCAACACGCACTCACATACACTTCATGCCGTCTCCAGTTTACCTTTGTTTACTCTCTACCATCGTCTCCCGGTTCTGTTTTTAATCCGATTGCCACTTTCCTACCCACGGTTTGTGCCTTGAATTATGGCACTCAATCGCTGCCATTCCTTGGGCCCAAAGAAACTACACTCACCGCAAACAAAAGGCACGGCGTGAAAACCCGGTGTGCAGGGAAGCGAGGAGGACGCAGCGCTGGGGCGACACATGAGTAGTAGATAGAAACGTGGTTACTGATTAAGATACAGGGCTTAACTAGGCGGGCGGCGGGCAGCGCGCAGGAGCAACAGCAAGAAGATCCTCACGGCCAGACGATGGATAAAAAATGGCAGATGGGAGCTTCCAAACTTTTTCGGATCCGGGGGCGTGTTCCTGCTGTTGTAAAAGGGCGTGGCTAAAAAGTGGAAAGAACAGCAAGGAACACGCCCCCGAATCTGAAAAAGACGGAGCCTATTTGGAGGGACGGCTCTCTCCTCCAATGGCTGGCCTCCGTTTAGGAAGCCAGCCAATGGAGGAGAAGCTAAAAGAGAGGCGGGCTAAAAAGCCACTCTAGAAAACATTAAATCTTCCGACTTCCGGTTCTGCCTTCGGCAGACCGGTAGTCCTCGACCTAAAAAGGGTTGTAGCTTTCACAAACCCTCTGATTAACAGTCAGAGGGTTTTCGAACGGTAAAACCCACCGTACATCCAACGTTAGTCTTTTGCAGTAGTTAACCCTGAATTGGTAAATCACATAGCCTCTTAGAGTTTGTAAGACCCAAGAAATACGTTATCTCTGGCCATTCACAACATTTTTGATAGAACAGAAAGCGAAGCGAATGTACTACTTGCGTTTGGGGAACATCTCCTGCCTTTGGCTTCTCTGTGCCTCAGACTCCTCTGCTTTGTGGTGGATAGCACTTTGAGGCTTCTGAAAGGTGCTTTATGCCGCTTGGCCTCGCTATACAGATTCTGGCTTGAATAATGAAACGGATACAGATACTTGAAACAAACAGACGACCAACCTCTCCGGCTCACAGCCCTGCCAGAATACAGTTTCCAAATACCAATTAGCTAGACCCAGTGTTTGCCCTTCCTGGTTTGGTTTTCAGCTGCTGCAAGAGTGTGTTCAACTTTCAGGATTTTTTTTCTGCAAACTGACGTGCGCAATACTGGACCCGCGCAATACTGGACCCCGAAAAAGCAACCAAAATGTGGAAATGTATGGATCGCTGATGCAGGCGGCAAGACGCCGAAGCGGTCTTCAAAGGTTATTATATTAGTAACCAATTAAATAAGCTAATATGACTTAACTATTGCCATACTGTTTGGGGCACATTTATCACTCTTTTACACAACGCAGGGATACAACCTGTTGCGAAGGGCAGGATGGTGCCATATCCATATAGATATGTCACAGTCCTACACTATGCCGGCACACAATCTGCCGCCTAGCGCCAACGCAGGCGCCCTTGTGCCATGGTGCAAGGGTACCTGTGTTGTAAGCAAGATTGTTTTTGCGCAGAAAAAGGACACCTTCCTGCACAAACCAATCCTTTGAGGCTTTTTCCTATTCGGCACACTTGGAAAGAGGAAATAACGAGGAGAACTAAAGATATTTCTCTTAATTGTGCCTTTCCTGGGAATACGTGCCCTTTTGATGCATTCCCAGGTTTACTAGTCTTGGTAAGTTGGGGAATACGCCAAAATCAATGATTAGATGCGTGTTTCTACCACTCGCTCTTCACCCATAGAAGCCTTCCCAGGGTAGAGTAGTGACTTGCACTGCGTTGCGTTGCTTCAGATTAACCAGGCCACGCAAAGTGGCCTTCAGTTGCTTGGTAAATGTAAAAAAACAAGCTACAGTGGTTCTCCAGTACTGATATCTTTCATAGATTCACATGCTTGAATCTTCCCTGTTCTCATAGTGGGAGTCCCACTGTAGCCATAATATAAGCAGTGTTAAAGCATTAGCCTTAAAACCTCATTGAAAACAATAGAAATTGTTAAGCAATTCACATTATTTTAAAACAGCCAAACTTCAATCAATCAGAGTAGAGACCCTGAAGCCCTCATCCCCCGCAGAGCCACCATACCTCAGATTTCGAGCACGAGTGTAATACAAGGAAAAAAAGAGGTATGTAATTGGTGAGCCTTAACAGGAAGAAGGGAGGGTTGCATGTGAATCTATAAAATATATTAATACTGGAGAACAACAGTGTAAAGGCAAGTTGTTTTTTTCTCCAGGATTGTATCTTTCATAGATTCACATGCTTGAATTAGACTAGTAAGCCATACCAAGGTAACAAAGAAGGTAGGTAAGGCACACCATTCCACTCTGATAAAAAATAATACAGCAAGATGAAACTCATTAACATGAATTCAATGCAAGGATCTGAAAAACAATATGTGACGGAGGCACACTAAAGGAAAAAAAGAGAAAGACATCGTACATTGTAATGCATATGAACATAACCAAAACTTCCATACCATAGGAAAACAGGTGCCGCAACGCAGCCTTCCAACTACCACATCGGCTTTTCTCCATGAATCTAGGCAGTATTGCTTCGTGAAGGCGTGGGCATTAACGCACGTCTCTACCCTGCATATGTCAGGCAATGATACTCCTGTGAACAGGGCTTAACAAGCAGCGACCTTCCTCGTAGTATGTGGTTCACCTTTGCAGACAATGGTCTTCCTGCTTTCTCATGACAGAAAGTGATGGCTGCAGACACCCAATGAAGAATAGTTGCTTGTGCCCGAGAATGACCTTTCCTTGGTTAGGTAAAAGAAGTCAGGAGTTGATCAGATTTCCTGAAAAGTCTTTGTACAATCGAGGAAGAAATTGAGACAGCGTCTAACATCCAGAGAATGTTAGGCTCTCTCCCCTGGCGAAGACTGAAGGTCAGTAAAATGATGAGCTCATTTAGGTGAAAAGATGTTGGCACTTTCGGGATGAATTTAGGGTTAGTTAGCAAAAGGACTATCGTCCCAAAACTGCAAATATGGTTTGTGAATTGTCCAGGCTTGAATTTCACTCTCTCCTCACGGAGGTGAGCGCCAAACCTACATTCCAAGAAAGAAATTTCAAGTCAACTTTATGGATTGGTTTGAAAAGAGCACTCATTAGCCTAGATGAGACGTTTCAGCTGCCATACAACAGGAGGTGGCTTTACTGCAGGGTAGACTCCAAATAGGCCCTTCATGAACTTCTTAACCAGTCTGTTGGACCATAACAAAAGTTGTCCTATACGCAGAGATAGCCGCCAGTATGGACTTTAACAGATGAGTGAGTCAGTCCTGATTTTGCTTGCTGCAGCAAATAAGGGAGCATCTGCTCCGGAGTGGAGGAGAGAGGCTGCAGAGACTGAGAGACACACTAGGAGCAAAACTTCTTCCACTTTGCGGAGTAACATTTATTTGTTGACTCAGCACAAGCGTGCCAGAGAATAAATCTTCAATCCTCAAAGATTTAGTGTCCCGAACTCATTGTCGTGAGGAGCCAAGCTGACAAGTTGAGTGATCGTATCTGTGGATGTACAACTTGCCCCTCATTAATCAGAAGATCCTCCGATGGTTGGTATGGAAAAAATGTGCACTCCGACAGGCAAAGGAGCTCAGTGAACCAATGCTGCCAAGGCCACACTAGGGCTACGTGAATGAGATGGCAAGGTTCCGGATTCATCTTGCGGATGACCTTGGGAATGAGCGGGAATGGAGGGAAAGCATATGCAAACATCCCCGTCCATGGTAGGTGGGATGCATTTCCCAAGATCCCGGTTGAGGGTACCTACGGGCGTACAAGTTGCGTTTCTTGTTGTGTAAAGTAGCGGAAGAACCAAGTTTGGAGAATTCGAACATTGAAAAACCTGCATTAAGTGCCGCTGTTTGAGTTCTTACTCGTGGCACCATTTGTCTGTCCTGCTTAAGGCGTCCACCCATTCATTCTGTGCACTTGGGACATGTTTCTATCTTCAAGATGATGTTGTTGGCCAGTAACCATTACCATATCAGTTGAACTTGAGCTGACAGAACCTACAACCGTGTTCCTCTTTGTTTGGTGAGATAAAACATGGTTGTAGTGTTGTCTGTTTTTGAGTTGCATAGCTTGGGAAGGAAGGCCTGAATACCTAGGAAAAACGCTTTCAACTCAAGAAGGTTTATATGTGACAAAGTCTCCTGAGCGGTCCATTTTCCATGAATCGCCAAGTCCTGCAAGTGAGCTCCCCAGGCTTCTAGGGAGGCGTCCGTCGTCATCACTATATGTGGTTGTACCGGAACAAATGAGAGGCCAGAGAGATATTGTCTGTGTTCACCCACCAAGACATCACTAACTTCATCTTCGATGTAAACTAAATTGTGTCCTCAAAGGTGCCCTAGATCTACTGAACATCTAGTTGCTCCTGCAACGGTCACATTCAAAAACAACAGTTTGGAATAAACAGGATGCAGGATGCCATCATCCCCAACATTGACATGTACTTTTGTACAAAAGTGAACCTATTTGCCGGGAGGGATAATGTATTGACTTGAGGCCATGAATTATTTCCTTAGTGGGGAAAGCCATAGCAAACTTCGTATACAGAATTGCCCCCAGACAAACAGCTGGCTTGGACGTGATTAGAACGATTTCTATCTTTTCAGATTGAGGCCTAGAGTTTTGAATAGCCTCAGACAGGCTCAAGTTGATTTTCTTGCAGAGTGAGAAGTGGATCCTTTTATTAGCCAGTCACCCAGGTATGCAAAAACCTGGTGCCCTTATCTCCTCAGCAAAGCTGCCACTGGAGCGATTCCCTTTGTGAAGACCGTGGGAGCTGATCGTAGCCTAAAAGGAAGCACTTTTGATTGGTAATGGCACCCTGCCACCCCCAAACCGCAAGAACATTAGGTGCTTTACGTGGATGGGGATATGGTAATATGCATACAGCAGGTCCAGAGATGTCATGTAATGTATTACCTTGTATCTACGAGCTGCAGAATCTCCTGCAAGGACAACATCCTGAAAGACTGTTTCTTGATGAATTTGTTTAAGAGTCTCAGGTCCATTACTTCTCTCCACCTTCCTGACTTCTTTTTGATGAGGAAGAAGTTACAGTAAAACCTTGTTTTGCGTTGACATAACAGGACTTCCTCTATCGTCTCTTTGGAGGAGTAAGCAAATTTCCTGTTTCAGCAGACAAAGATGACAATGCATAGTTGTGCGTGACTGAAAATTGGGAGGCTTTTGAACAAATTCCAGGGTGTGACCATGCTGGATTACATCCAACACCCATTTGTCAAAAGGGATGCTCTCCTATCATTTGTAAAATTTGGACAGGGGATTTCCGAAATGATGAGGTCGGATTGAGGTGACCACTGCCTGTGACGTATCGTTGTCTTCTAGAACTGTCCTGTGACTCACCTCCAGCGAGGGGATGTCTACACGCTTGCTGCCTAGAGTAGGCGGATGCTGCGATTGTCCTATGGTTATTGGGAAGGATATGCGGATTGAAAACCCTGGTGGGTGTAAGGGTGGTACCTACTTTGCTGGTAAGGTACTCAAGATGTAAATTGCCCTATCTCCCTCGAAAGGGCTGGAAGCTGTTGCAAGGGGCCCAGTGACCAAGCAGTTCCGGTTTCCGACTTTATGGAATGCAAGGCATAGTCTACATGCTTACCGAAAAGATTTTCCCCATTGAATGGAATATCAGGATTTTTGCACCAAATTGGGAGAGGTACCCTTCTAATCAAAAGGGATAAAAATAAATTAAAGCAAAAAGAAGAATCCCTTTTGTATCACTCGCTCTTTCCGTTCATACCATCCACCTCTAAGTAGCTCGTATAGGACAAACACAAGTTCCCCCCCTTTTATTTATATCTACTTTACTGTCTTTAACAATAAACACTGTTTTATGCACAAGAAATCTTATTTATTCAAAATGTATAGATTGTTTCATATGCCTTATTTAAAAATATACTATAATGCTTCGATAAAAATTGTATTTAAAAACAATATTCACATCATGTACAAATATCACTTGAGATAAAAATTAAAAAAAAAATTAAAAAATCTTAAATCCTGAAGAAGGTGGTATGAACCAATTTAAAATCACAGAAAGGCCGCGTCAATAACTTAGGATAAGATTAATATTGTTTGTGAAATTTTGGCTACAATTAACCATGTGTTTACTATTTAGAAGCTATTGTTTCACAGAGAAAACAAATTTGGTTGATAAAATGTAGATACATGTATGATAATACTTTGTATATGATATGAATATTGTTTTTTAAATGAAAAAAAAAAATGAAATGTCAGGATTTTTGCCTGCACTTTTGGGCCAAACGACGTTCCTTTCAACCAATCCTAAAAGACCGCCATTCCTGCCATCTGACGAAAGGCAGTAGAAGAGATGTCCATAGCTGCATCAATCTCTTTTTTGAATCCCTAAGTTATGGCAAAAAAAAAATGGGTATAATACCACCAAATTGTACCTCAGATGTTGCCTGGAGGTTTGAAAGCTGTTTTAGGAGCTGATGAAACACTGACTGAGCAGAGCTCAGGGAGACTCCCCAACACACATCGTGCTGTAAGAAATCTGAGGTATGGTGGCTCTGCAAAGGATGAGTGCTTCAGGGTCTCTACTCTGATTGGTTGTAGTTTAGATGTTTTAAAAAAAATGTGAATTGGGTACCAATGTCTTGTTTTCAAAGAGATTGTAAGGCTAATGCTTTAACACTGCTTATAATACTGTTACAGTGGGCCTCTCACCAGGACGATGGGGAAGATTAAAGCATGTGAATCTATGAAAAATACAATCTTGGAGAACAAAATGGTTACTTACCAGTAGTAGTTTTGCAGCTTGTAGAGTTTCCTGGATTCACATGCTGTGCATTATTCCGCCATCTAGTGGTTGGGTCCGAATAGTCTTTCTCTTATTCTTCTGGGCATCGTCGACCACCCTTTGGGGCAGGTACGTCCGTGCGTGATGTCAGACGATGCCCTGGAAGTTGTGGTGCATGGTAGCCAACTTCTGATTCTTTTTTCTCTGTAATGTTTTAGTCTTTTAGTCCATTAGATGGTATCTTTGTGAAAGTTTAGACATGCTTCCCCACTTGTTTGTATTCCTTGTAGGGGAGGATGGGTTGTTCGCCTGTGAATCCAGAAAACTCTTCAAGCTGCAAAACTACTCCTACTGGTATGTAACCATTTCGTTTGGTGGCGTGAATCCTTTTCTGGATTCACATGCTGTGCATTTGATTACGTAGCGGTTTCTCCATTTTTGTGGAGGCTGTGGTTAAAGAAGATTTTGCGAACAGTTGTTGAAGTACCTTTTGTCTTATTTGTGCTTCCTTATGTATTTGTATGTCCACACAGTAGTTTGATGAGTGTGTGGGGATGCGCATGTTGCTGCAGCACATAGTGTCTATAGGCACATTGACCATGAATGCAAAAGTTGCTCTCTTTCTAGTTGAGTGAGCTCTTGGTTGTACACCTAGGCTTTTCCCTGCGGTGGCATAGCATAGTTGGATGGTTTGGACGATCCATCATGAAATTATTGCCGTTGTGACAGGAGCCCCCGTGTTTGTGTGCGAGTGTGAGTAGGCAACAAAGAGCTGATTGCTCTTGCAAACTTGTTCTGTTTTCTGTAGGTAATACAGCAGAGCTCTCCTTACATTCAGGCTATGGAGGCTCCTTTGTTTGTGGGTCCTTGAAGACTGGCAGGAGAATGCTTTGATCCAAGTGATACTTCGAAACAACCTTTGGTAAGAATTGTGGATTAGTTCTTAGGATAACTTTGTCCTTATGGATTTGCATGTATGGTTCTTGTATAGTTAGCGCATGTAGTTCACTTACTCTCCTTAAAGAAGTAATGGCAATTAGAAAAGTTGTCTTTAAAGTGATGTGTATAAGGTCTGCTTTTTGTATGGGCTCAAAGGGTTCTGTCATAAGTTGCATGAGAACTGTATTTAGACTCCACATGGGGGCTGTTGCTGTTGTCGGTGGAACAATACTTTTAGATCCCTATATGAACCTTTTTATGAGAGGTTTTGTAAAGAAGCTTTGGCATGACTTTCCTCTGGTGAAAGCCACGATGGCCATGAGATGAACTTTTAGGCTTGAGTAGTTGATGTGACTGTCTAGGAGGAGAGTTAGATATATGATTACAGTTCCTTATGTCTGGATAGTACTCGTCCTGTTTGCTGTTCACCAAGTGGTGTATCGTTTCCATTTTGCAGCATAGCATTGCCTTGGTGTAGGTTTTCTTGCCACCTTTAGAATTTCCATTGTTCGCGGAGGCAAGTTTAGGGGGCCAAACTCTACATATTCAGGTGCCAGGTCCCTGGGCGGAGTGTCGCTGGCTCCGGTGGAAGATTTGGCCAAGTTGCATTGTTTTTTTTCTTAAAAGATTTTATTGTGGTTTTGGTTATTCAGGATCACAAAAACAGTGCACTTACAACAGAATCACAGTATAGTGGTATCGTCTGAAGTCACAGTACAATATAAATATGGCAATCTGTTGGTTTACAAATAATTTCAGGAAAAGAAAGAATCATCGTTAGGGCCAAGACAGTCCTGTCAAGGAGGAATACAATAACATTTAAAATCTGCGTTAGTACACCCAGTACTGCAATCAACTTCGAGCAAATAGTGCACTGAACGTAAAGAAAACATTACATTTCTATCCTAACTCCCTCTCCCTCCCCTCGGGTCACGAACAGAAGGTCTGTCCTTTTTCCGCCATGTATCATTAATCTAGTACTGCTTTTATCAGGTGGTCTACACTGTACCAGGGCCAGGGCTGCCCTCCCGACCTCCCCCCTCCTCCCTCCTCTGACCCGTCTCTATCAGGTAAGGTCCCCTCCGACCGTTGGGTGGTGGGGGCTTCCCCCACAGGGATCTCCGAAATCATTTGGTGCCATGTCCGTGCATCATCCTCTAATTGTTCGTCTCTACAGACTCGTTTTATTCTAATCAACTCCGCTGTCGCCCATTCCCTCAAATCCCTGGCACAACTTTCCGTTGTGGGGGGCCTGGACCCCATCCAGCCGATTGCAATCCGCCTTATGGCTAGCACCAATCCTAGCTGAAGGAATCTGCGCGTGAGCTTGTTGCCCTTAGGGTGGGGAAGGAGACCCAAGAGTATTTCTCTGACAGACTGAGGAAGCGTCCACCCCGTTATTAGTCATAAAAGTTCCAGTATCAGTCTTATCTTCGAACAGTCCCATATCATATGTAAGAATTGAGCCTCGTTGTAACAACACTTAGGGCAATGTGCGGAGTGATCCAGATAGATTTTATTGAGCACCCATGGAGTCAGGTAGGTTTGATGGACAATGTTAAACTGGGTTAGTCTGAATCTAGTGTTGGTGCTAATCTGCTTAACCCCCTCATGTATTCTCTTCCAGTCAGAATCCGTTGGAGGTTCTTCCAGTTCTACATCCCATTTGGCCTGGACCAGAAGTGGGTGCGAGTCCAGGCCCTCCCGTAATGCCCTATAGATGTTAGACACCAGCCTACGACCCCAGGATAGAGTCACTAGGGACTGAAGAGTGGCAGTAATAGGCGGCTCTTCCGGAAATACCGGCCATAGTTCTCATGCCACCGCCGAGATCTTAGCGTGGTGAATGTACTGAACCCTACCTAACTCGAACGTGGTCTCTGCATCTTCTCTAGTAAGAAATCGCTGTCCCGAGTACAAGTCCCCCATTGTGAGACAACCCCCCCCCTCCATCCATCTAGTAACTGACATAGTTTGGCTTATTTGCTTGAACGGTGCCACGGCACAAAGCGGGGCCTCAGGAGCATAGGGTGCATGACGCACCACATTTCTGGTTGCAGATTCCCAGGTTGAGGCCACATGTCTTATAATATATGGAAATCGTTCAGGTACCCTGGATCCCATCATGAGAAGGTCAGGGAGCACCACCCCCCAATGAGTGCCCATCAATAGTCTCTTCTCCAAATTATCATTCTCGTTGAGTCACTGCACCGCGTGTTGCAGCTGTGTCGCCATGTAGTAAAAATTTAGGCGAGAGACCCCAAGTCCTCCTCGTTCCCATGTCCTCTGTAATGGGTCTACTTTCACTCTTTTCCATTTGGTCCCCCAAAGTAACTCAATCAGTAGACTATCTAGCTGGCGGAAACATTCCCATGGTATGCCGTAAAAGGGATTTTGCATAACATATAGGCAGCATGGTAAGACCACCATCAGGGATAAGGGTAAGTCTCGCCAGAATCCAATCGACACACTGAGTCCTCCACACACCTGCCCATATGCCGCTCCAGATAGACCGTCAACAATATATGCCAGCCTGACCCCCAGGTAGCGCACCGTATCTTTAATCCAGGTCATCCCCACACTAGGTAGCTCACCGCCTCTACATTTTTCATGCTGCCCATGATGAAGAGTTTAGAGTTTCCCGAGTTCAGACAAAGTCCCAATATCTCGCCGAAACCAGCCAGCTCCACGAGGAGTACCGGAACCGCCTCCCTCGGTCGATAAGGATACACCAAGGTATCGTCAGCATACATGGGCCCCACATAAGTCGTTGGGCCCAGCTGAATACCCCATTGCCCCATCTTATCTCGGAGTGTAATTGCCAGAGGCTCCATCGCAAGAACAATAAGGAGCGGCGACAGGGGGGGCAACCCTGCCGAGTGCCCCTCTGAACCTCCAAACTATCCGACACCTGATTGCGTAGGTGGACCCAGGCAGTTGGTTTAACGTAAAGCAGTTTCAACCAGCTCAGATATTTGTCCCCCAGTTTCATTCGCTCAAGTACTGCCCATATGTAATCCCACTCAACAGAGTCAAAGGCCTGTCGTATATCCAAAAGGCATAGGGCCCAATCCGCTCCCTGTAATTCCGGCACATGCCAGATGTGAGCTAGGAGTCGCAAGTTGTGCGTAGTGTTTCGGCCAGGAATAAACCCAGCCTGGTCCGCGTGGACCAAACGGGTCATGTATGGGAGGAGTCGTGCCACCAGCGCTCCACTCAGTATCTTCTCGTCAATATTTAAAAGAAAAATGGGTCGGTAGGAGCCCGAAGCCAGGGTTTCCCTTTCTGGTTTAAGGATCATGGACACTAGTACCTCCATCATGATACCAGGAAGCTCCTTTCTGGACAGTGCTTCGTTAAACACTTCTAAGAGGTGATCAACCAACTGGTTGGCAAACGTTTTATACAATTCGGATGGGAGGCCATCACTACCCGGATACTTCTCAGACTTCAGTGTTTGAATCGCTGCCACTATTTCTTCCCTAGACAATGGTTCCCCCAGGCTTGCAGTGTCTTCCTCCTCGAGAGTGGGAAGCGTGATAGCGTTAAGATAATCTTGTAGTGTATGTGGACCGATGCGGGTGCTAGTGGAACGTGTCTGTTGTAGGTGGGTCGTGAACTCTGCAATAATTACATTTTGTGTGTGGAGGACATCTCCTTCGTTATTACGCAGCTGCAATACCGGCTTCTGCTCAGTCTCCGTGCGAATCAGCCGTGACAGTAGCGCTCCTGACCTGTCACCCCCCATATAGAGCCTCTGCCTATAAGTAGTGAGTAATTAGTTACTAAGCAGCATAAACCAGCATTTGCACAAGTGTCTTAGGGCGGCTGGCACAGAGCAGGAAATACCAGTGTTAGCAAGTATTAGGGCAAGTGTAGCGACCAATCAGGATCACGCAGCATGTGAGTAATGGGAAGGCGTGACTCCCGAACATGGTCTATCAGCATCAGACGGAGGGCATTGAAACTCCCATTTATCACACGTGAACACAAAATGATACACTGCAAAATCATTTTGTATGTCATGTGATTCTTTAATAACCAATACTAAAATTATACATTTTACTATTTAAAGAACGATCAACATAAGAACCCAATCATTCAACAGTCTGAAAAGTAATGTTCAGGTGACATTATAAAAACAGGTTTCATCCAATTCCAACAGAAAATAGCTATTAAACATGAAACATCTTTACAAAACTGATGTTTGGGAAGTGGGGGGGGGGGGGGGTCAGCAAGGGTGGGGCGGGTGTCGGGGAGGATACGATAGTCCCCCTATACACACAGTAACACCTGCCTCGTCTGCCATGCTAAAATAAGGGGGCACTGTGTCAGAGTATGTGCAACACCATCTCAAAGATCTACTAAAGTGGAACCTCGCCAGGCACTCGGGTGAAAAAATAAGATCTTCTTAAGGGTTATAAAGTGCTCAAACTCTGTGCATTATGCCTTTGAGGAGTCCGCTCTGTGGTTTGTCCTTCAGATGTCTCCTCTGCATGGTTAACTTATTACACACCCACCTCTGTATGGTGTACCTTTTGCATGCCCCTCCACATGGTCTGTCATTCTCATCTCTCCCCTTTCCATGCAATGTGTAGACTCTCCTGGTCACATTTCACCCTGCTTACAAGAGTTAAAGGCCGCCGTGTGTTCAGACCAGAAGCACACTCCAACGTATATGACTAAGAAACACACAGGCATCTATGTGAAGTCATGACACTGGTCACAGTGTCAGGACAGACCTAGGTCATAAACATATGTGAAAAAAATCAAAAGTCTCAAGATTCCCCAAACGTCAGGTCGCACAGGTCTATGGACAAAGGGGGAAAGGGATCTTCTCTGGCTTGGGACATTTCTTGTAGACAATAAGCCCACTGTTGGGCGGCTGCAAAATATTTAATGCCATGAGCTTTGTCCGATTAGGGGAGTGCTTCTATGGGGGTTTGTAAAGCATGTAATGCCCTGGACTTTGCCAAGCAATGTCCACCACTTCAGTGGAGCCTCTGTAAAGCATTTAATGCCCAGAATAGTTCCTGACAAAGGACGATAGTGCCACAACACTGTGCTTTGGCTGAACATAATCTTTATCGTGCCACTCTAGCCCTCAATCTAATCCTAAAACAAATAAAGTGCTGCCCGCCTAGACATGCAAACATTGACCAAGTTGGAATGGCACAAACCCAAAGTAGTCAAAAATGACATCCGCACGCAGGAAGACATATAGATAACTGCTTGGACAGAGGGCCACGATGATACATGGACAGATGACAGCCCTGAAATCCCAGCACTGTCGGAGGAGGCCACCGCAATGCGTCAGCAAATCCTGATGCTGCATATCTCCCGGTATAGTCAGCCACAGTTAGAACTTGCCTTCCTTTGGGAAAAAGTGTGCGAGGTTACAGATGTGATTTCACCATCTAGCCTAGTCCCTTTGACATTTGGCAGAGGAGAATTTTAAGCACAAATTACTTGCTGCCCAGGGATACCACCACCTCACCCTTTCAGAGCCGGATTATGGTCGGCAGCCACTCATGGTGTCCGAAGACAAAACAGTGCACAGGACAGCATTTTCAAAATAGATAAATGCAATTTAAGAATCATCCCAGAGTGGGGCGCGTTGGGGTCATAAATACATCCAAAGCAAGCCAGGGGGTCTCAGTTCACCTTACTGACAAGGTATTTAATCACTGTGCACCGGAGACAAGCTGCAGTCATTCCATGTTCACCTGACAGCAAGTCAGGAATCTTGTCATTCTGGGCAAAGCATGTCACTCTTGCTGTCTTCTCCATCTCTGCAACTCAAAGGAGTTCCAGACAGCACGTCTCTCTGCCCACTGCAGTGAGGTCCAGACGCAAGAAGCCATGCACGCGGCCATGGTCTTTAGACAACTCGTCCCTCTTTAACCTGCACTGAGCCACAGACTTCGAGTAGCTTTGTACCCTGCAGTGAGTTCAACCCAATCCGTCCTTACCTTTCAGTGCGGCCCCCAGATGGCCAGCATCTCTGCACTCTGCAGGGATTTCCAGCCATTCCGTCCTTACCTCTCCGAGTCACCAGGTATCCAGTATCTTTATACTGTGTTTAGACAGAGGGTCTTCTGCAGTCTATAGTCCGGCCTTACTGGTGTCCTCATCCAGTGAACGCCAGACATGAAGTTTCTTGGCCGCCTCTACTGAGCTCCACACAGCCAGTCCTTCAGCAGCCTGCCGTGTGTACCAAAAAGCAGGACCTTCAGCATCTGCCGTGAAGCCAGGCAGCAAGTAGCCCTGTTCCCTACAACCTGCCCTTCTATACAGTCAGTCAGTTACCTCTGCAAACCCCAAACAGCAGAGAACAATCTGAGACATGATGTCTCTCTACAGCCAACTGCCTGGACTAGAAGTTGTAAACAAAAAATGTTTGCAACACAAAGATCCTACAGGAAAAGGCTAGCGGGGGGGGGGGGGGGGGGGGGAAGTACTGGTGGAGGATTATCCATTATTAAGTGGACAAAGCTTCCATCCTCTCCATCATGATGAGAGGATTTGTGCATTGGGACACAACAGCCAATTTAATCAAACAAACTTGGGACGGGGTAATGGAGCCCATGTCATTAAAAATATATATTTTAAAACGTAGAGGAACTAACCAATATTATTTCTTCGTAGCAACCTGTCCACAGCTTCAGTATGGTCATAGAATAATTATTAACACGCTTATGATAACTTCATTAAAACCCATGTGCTATAATTCTGCTTCACTATGTGTTCACCCCTCCAAAGCTAGCCACATCTGTGGAAATGTGCATAAGCCACTAATGCACAAGAGCTGAAATATAAGATATCAGTCTTACTACTGTAATCCACCGAGCTGTGAAGTGCACCAACCCATATCAAGAAATCCGCATTATACAAAAAAATGGTTCAATTAAACCTAGGACCCTGGCAGGATGACACTACTAAAACACTACAGGAGAGGGAGCATTAGAGACGACTACTTTTAACTGTGGCAGGTTCTTCAATAAATGCCTTCTACAGACAAATTGTTGGTAACTGCTACAGACAATCCTCCAGAAAACAAAAAATATCCACCCCATACAGCAAGCATGATGCAACACTAAATTCTGACCCATGACTTCATGTGTAGAAACTTGCTGTAAAGAAATAAAAAACAGCACGGTTGGGAAAAGTCAAAGCAAAAAACATAGAAGAACAAAAACGCTGGTTGCAGAAAATGAGAATACAGATTCTGTGGGGTGGTAAGTAAAATTATTCAATTACTCGCTCCAGGCTCCTTTAAATAGAAGAGATAGGAAAAAATCGTGTTTGATACCGGGGTCTTCATAACAATGTCTTGGGCAAGACTCCCTTCACTTGCACTTCACCAGAAATGGTTTAAAGGAAATCCAATTTCTGATTGTACACTGAGGCCTGGAAACTACCTTTTTGGAGAAATACAGGACTTAAGAAGGAGACGATCAGGATAGGCAGACCCGGTCAATAAAGGGGGCTGCCCTGGGCTGTGCACTGGACATGCAGCACCTCTACATGGGTGAAGGAAGTAAAGCAGCGGAGTACAGCCAGTTCCTACACATATAATATATGGCTCTACCATTTGTCTCCCATCAATCGTAGCACTCACGGAATGTCTCTAGGATTTATTGAATGCTGCCAGTACTGCCCAGATCATCTCCAAAGCATTAGCCTTGCTCCCTTCCACATCCGGGTCAAGGTCCAGGAGGTCTTTGGACCTGTTCATGGCGATGTCGTATTTCTCATCAGAAAGTGAGCTGAAGACATTCTCTAGGACATCAGACGAGTGAGCCAGGACCAACAGTGCCAGAGTCCGACGGTCCATGCGATGCGGGTCATTGACCCATTTATCCAGGACACTCTCTTGCAGCTTCTTGACCAACCGTTGCTTTTCTGTAGTGTTGGTGACTGGGTGGGTAGTCATGTCGAAGAGCAGGAAGTTCTGCTTCTCAGTTGTGAGTATCCCCTTCTCCACCAGGTTCTTGGCAATACGCTCCCGCACATTGCGGAGCTGGTACTGAAGCTTGAAGGGGTTCCACGTCTCACCTGTGGGATGTTAGAGACATTGCATTAGATATATCTGTGCACAGAGTCCTTCATACTACCAAATGACCAGTACCAGCATGCTTTGCATCAAAACACTGGCTATATTAACAAAGAAATTACAGTGTACACTATATATACGGAAAACAAGTACTATGTGAAAACAAGTAAATACCAGAATTATATCTTTAAGTCGCATCTCTAAGGCATCTGTCTGCGGTTACAGAGGATGACTGAAAATTCAGCCTTACTAGCAGCAGACATGTGCCTTAAAGACGAATTTAAATTTGAGTGGAGGTAGCGCGTCTGTTTAAGTTCAACTCAGGCCTAGTCGCCATGCTTCGGGACAAAGTTACTCCATATTTAAGTAGCAGCAAGGCCATGACCGAGAAAAGTCAGAAAACAGTATGCAGTGTCATAATGCTGATGTCTGACGCATGGGGTATTTCAGCCTTACTACCTTCATATCATCCAGCTAACTGGACGGGCATTTCATAGTAATAATAAATAAAAAGAGTTTGAACACCAAAACTTGGTGGAGTACTCTCCGTGTATAAGCTACAAATGGATGGGGTGTTTCTTTTGGATAAGAGAATCAAAAAAGACTACCATACTGGGATACTGTTTCGCAGACCATCATACATTACGGGCGACTACACTCTCAGTCAGGGTGTTTGGAATACGAGAATGGAATAAACAAGACTACCCTACTGGGATACTGTTACCCAGACAATTATATGATTACAGAAACAGGAGGTTGTGGACGATTGGTAATTTTGCCTCTTTTGAAATTTGCAGCACAGCTATTTTAACGCAGCCCTGAGGAAGTTGACGGGCCTATTCGCCATACAGATAAACATGTGTTGGCTGTTTGCGCGTGGATGTTTGTACCTTGTATCAACATATCCTGGACTACCGAATGTTTATGAAATAAGAATACCTAAAGAATAAAGAATGTCTCGACTATGGACACTTTGGAAATTGATGGTTGAGTTCTTAGGACTTTATGTTGTTTATAATTACATCTACACCGTATCGGTTTACGTGTGTTGAGGTTGTATGGTAGCCAACCTGTAGCACCATTCTAATAATCAAGTAGCATATTACTTGATCCCGAATATCCAGTTAGCGCCATTCATGAACCTGGCTACCTGCCTTCTTTGAGTACCACTAGAATAGTAATTGGATGTCTGATTCTACCCCCCCGCTACCTGCACACCGTGGTGTGAAAATCTGGCAGCGTGGAATAATACTTGACATGAAAAGGCAGTAGCCTTTCAAACATTCCATCAGCATGAGTCGCTGAATCTCTGCTCACCCTTCTGGTAACGGTCCGGGTGTTGGCGAAATCTCAGTGGGCAGGCCACCATGTCCTGACGGGATTTCATCTGGATCATTTTTATCATGGATGAGGCTTGTGGAGGGGGGTGGAGACACTGGCATTGACGGGGAAACCCCCTCACAGGGTATTATTACCCAGGATGCAGATTCACAAATATAAGACCAGAAATATGGGAGTGCTGTGAAAAGTAGCCCTGATATGCTGGGATAGATGCACAAAGCAAGGGGTAGGGATGCCCCTCTATGCACCTGACCTACGAATCACAGGACTGCCTCAGATAGGTGACGGTTCCCCCTTCACGCAAGGCCAGTTGAGAGAATGGATGGAGGCGGGAGTGGCCACAGTCAGGGGCGGTTATCGGCATGGAGAAAGATGAATTTGGCCCCGACACACTAAAGATGGGAGGATCTGGTTGGTAGATCCTTGACTGATGGCAATTTTGCCCACATGATTTGGTCTATTGGGACTATTGCCAAGGTCTAAAGCAAAAAAAATGGGCACAGGTTCAATGATCTAGCCTTGCTTCTAGCCAAAAGGCAAATTGCCCTCAGATTGCAATCGAAAGCGGGCCCTAAGAGTGTCTGACTGGGAGAATAATGTTTCGATTAGGGCCAGAGCTGAGGAAAGAGAGCTTACTCATGAGGACAGACTAACCAAAAGGCGTAAACCCCCAGCTGAACATTGGGCTGAAGTAATGAGGGCCTGGGAAACCTGAGGACCCAAGGAAGATGAGAACCCGATTGTGGATCCCCTGTCCGCAGTAGATGATGGGTCCATCACCAGCCACATCCCATTTCAATAGGCCACAATGGGCATACTGCAATAAGGGCTAGTGTACACAGGTGGCGGAGGTATCTGCGGTGAGCCCTCCCTCTCTCCCCCCACCCTTGTTCCCCCTTTAGGGGGAAAAAAGACGGGACGCAAGAATAAAATAGGTATATGAGGAAGTGAGCGTTGATCCCAGGAAAAACAAGCTGTTATTGGTTTATAAGTTTATGACAAACAGAAAATGCTAGATGTAAGAGGATATTAGCAAACCCAACATACTCGCCACATGGACCAGTACTATACCAGGAGCATGCTTAGAGTCTATAAGGAATAAGCTTACCCCAGAATGAAGCAATAAGGACTGTATATGGAAGCAAACCAAACTTTTCGTCTTTTATTATTATTATTATTATTTTTTTATTTGTATGGCGCACAAATCATCCCCAAGGGGATCTCTCGGCACCTGGGAGACGGGCTTCTGCAAGCAGAGCGAATCAGTTGAATAGCCAGGTTTTTAAGTGCTTCTTAAAAATAGTCAGCGAGGGGCAGGAACGCAGCTCTAGAGACAGCGCATTCCAGTGTTTGGGAGCCAGTTAGGAAAAGGCACGTCCCCCATCTTCAATTTTTTAATTCTCGGTACTTGGAGAAGCTTTAGGCTACTAGACCTTAAGAGTCGCGTTGGAGTATACCATTCCAACTTCTTCGAGAGGTAGTTAGGTCCCTGTCCAGAAAGGGCTTTAAAGACTAGGCACAGAAGTATGAAGCGTGCCCTCTTTCTTATGGGTAGCCAATGTAGATCTCGTAGTAGTGGCGAGGATGACGTACGCGGGGGTTTGTTTAAGGCTAGGCGGGCAGCCGTGTTTTGAACGACTTGTAGCCTAGAAAGCAGGTCTTCTCTTGACCCCACTATGAGAGCATTCCCATAATCCAGTCTGCTGACTAGCAGTACCTGGATCAGAGCCCTTCTCGCGGAGAGCGGAATCCATGGGAAGACATTCCTTAACATGCGTATTAGTCCAAAACATTTACTCGAAAGGGTTTTAACCTGTTCTTCCATGGATAAATTATTATCCATTAAGATGCCCAGGTTTTTTACCCATTTTTTGGGGAGGGGAGATGAACCTAATTCCTCCAGTCACCACTCATCTGTCCATATATCCGCTGCTTTACCAAACAAGAAGATCTCCGATTTGTTGGAATTAAGCTGCAGATAGTTGTTTTTCATCCATGTGGATATTTTCATCATACCGCTCTTAAAATCTGTCTCTGGTCACCGTGGGGTCCTTCTCTATGGGGATTATCACCTGAGTGTCATCTGCATAGGAGATAGTTTGGAACCCACAAGATTTTATCATGGTGGCCAGTGACAACACCTAGATGTTGAACAGGGTGGGGCTTAAAATAGAGCCCTGAGGAACCCCCTTGTCCACAACCGAGGTCTGCGAGACAAATGAGTCCAGTTGAACACATTGCGATCTGTCCGATAGGAAACTTTCCAGCCACTCTAATGCCCTTCCAATGACACCAATCTCTCGCAGTCTATCCAATAGAATTCTGTGAGAGATGGTGTCAAAGCTGCTGACAGATCAAGACGGACCAGCACCACCGGTGTCCCGTCGTCCAGCAGCAGCCTGATGGTATCAGTTACCTCTACCAGAGCGGACTCTGTGCTGTAACCAGCACGGAAACCCGACTGCGAGGGATCCAGAAGGTCATGCTGCTCCAGATGATCTGAAAGTTGGCAATTGATCAGCGTTTCCGTTATTTTAGAGCAGCCCGGAAGAAGAGAGATCGGTCTATAATTCTGTAGATCGGCACAGTCTGCAGATGGTTTCTTGGGCAAGGGTTTAATAAAAGCCTTCTTCCACCTAGCCGGAAAAGAGGAAGTGGCTAAGGACAAGTTGCATATTTCCGTAATGGGATCAGCTAGTTCCATTGCTAACTCAGATAACACATACGGAGGGGCTATATCAGACGGGGAGCCTGACTTAATAGCTTTCAGGAATGGTAGCACCTGCTGCCTGGTGATTGATGCAAAAGTCTCCAGCTTCACTAGGGAGGGATTTACTGTAATTGAAGTTCTTTCCCAGTTGGCTGATCCCTGCTCAAAAGAGTCATATATGTTATCTATTTTATTTTTAAAATGCATGGCTAGATTATCGCAAAATTCCTGAGTGGAGGGGCAGGTAGGAGCTGCTACTCTGGGGGTCGTAAATTCTTTAAGAATTTTGTTCTCCTGCTTTCCTTTCTGTATGCGGAACAGATATAATGTACAAATAATTAATACAAATGGTCTGGAACTAGTATTGTAAGAGGTTAATCAACTAAAAATACGAATAAAAACGATATTTAAAAAAATGGATGGGGCTTGTGGTCAGTCGGCATTACGGGGCCTCGTGTTTTTGCAGGAAGCACCTCGTTTGAAACATCTCGGAATTTGGGGTACAGTAAGGAAACGCTGAAATGGAGGGTATGGCAATAAGAGTAGTTATAAGGAACAGTCATTGTGACCCTTATAAAGTACACAGGGGACTTCGGCTCAAAGTGATGACTGTTACTAAGCAGCTAAGACTTCAGCAATGTGACTGTTACTGGGGTTCTGGTGAGTTGTTGGTCAATTGAATTAATACACTGTAGATCAAGAACTAATATTGTATATAACCAACTTTTCTTTCTGCATCATGGAGTCATCTTTGAGATCCCAACTTGCAATAGATTGGAAAGATTATCCTTTAGATAGAGCAACACAAATCCAGGATGAAAAAAAAAAAGAAATCTTTCAGATAAACAAGTGAAACAGAGGCTTAACTAATCTATCACAGCATGGGGTATTAGCATGTTTTTCAAATACCTGCCTATATAAAACTTCAGCACTCAAATAATCAAAGGAGTGAGCAGACCTTTCTGCATGAGATATGGGGTTCCTAAAGAAAACAAGTAAATCCAGATTGATGTATCTGGAAACTGGATACAAGTTTCAATAAGATAAACAAATGTGTTCACATAACTATATTTGTTGAAAACCCTATAAGACTCAACAAGAGAAGCCTACTCACTCTTCAAGCTGAAGTAATGGTCATTAAAAACATCTACTGTACTGGTGAAAGCTGCAATGATGCCTTGTGCATTGGCTCCATTGAGCAGCCATCAATTTAAATAAAACCAGATTGACAGTATTTCACTTCTAATAGATATACAGGATATGTTGAAAATGAAGTGTTAACCGAGCTGCCACACGCAGACAGGAAATAGTCTACGTTTAGGATTATAGTAGAAAGTTCCTAAGATGCTGAAATTTACTGACCTTCAAGCAAAGCATCACTGGGTCTTTAAGACAGCTGAATAGCAACCACAGTAGCCCATCTTGGGTTATTTTATTAATGATGAACAAGTTACTTACCTTCAGTAATGCCTTATCTGGTAGAGACTATCTAGCCGCAGATTCCATACCTTAGAATATTCCCCAGGCGTCTGACTGGATCTGTTAATTGTCAAGCAGTACATCTGCGCACCGGTGGGTGGCGCCATTCGGCTTTGCATCAGGTGCTTAAATAGGCGTCACCCTAGCGTGCTTACCCCAGTTTGTTTTCACAACTTTCCATGCCAGAAGTGCAGAGCCACGAACAATGCGGACATACTTCTGTGTATTACTAAGGCCTGTAGCAGGATGACCATAATGACTCAGCTCGCAGAGCAGGGAGGATCGGTAAGGAATCTGTGGCTATATAGTCTCTACCAGATAAGGCGTTACTGAAGGCAATTAACTTTCTCATCTGTTAGAGACTTCTAGCCGCAGATTCATTACCTTAGAATAGATACCCAAGCAATACCACCCAGTAAGTGGGTCTGTGAACAGGTTAGACCAAAAAGTCCTGATGAACGAACGGGCAAAGTGCCCCTCACAACGGACCTGACCATCCGGGCAGTAGTGCTTGGTGAACGTGTGCAAGGATGCCCACACTGCTGCTTGGTGTGAGAAGTTGGCCTGGTATATGCTGTCCACTAATTAAAGTGGGCACCTTGTACCAGTCCAAACAACCCTTATTGATGATTAGGTTAAAGACAGCCTTTATTGAAAGCTATCCTAGTGGTAGCTATAGAGAGCAGCCTTCAGGCTAAGTCTCAAAGGAATGTAAAGCAGCTTGGTTTACCAGATTATAACCTCCTGAATGGTCAAATGAAAGGAGAACCACACAAGATATATCTATATATATCTATCTATCCATCTATCTATCTATATCTAGCTCTATATCTCTCTCTCTATATATATATATATATATATATATATATATATTCACTTAAAAAACCATAGGTTTCACACAAGTTATAGTTAGCTGTACATTTCACTGGTAAAAAACCAATGAAATTCCACGTTATAGTTAGATCAGGTAACTATAACTTGCGCGCCCACAATAAACTGCTGATGACGTCACATATTACATCACTTATGACATGGTCAGTGACATCACTCATGACATCAATGATGACATCTGAAATGACACATTGTGCATTGCGGTCGCGCAAGTTATAGTTACCTGATCTAACTAGAACGTGGAATTTCATTGGTTTTTTAAGAGTGAAATGTACAGCTAACTATAACTTGTGTGAAACCTATGGTTTTTTAAGTGAATTTGCAAGGTTTTTTAAATGCTAATTCCTAACTATAACGTGTGTGAAACCTATGGTTTTTTCAGTGAATTTGTACGGTTTTTTAAATGCTAAGTTATGTATTTATTTTTAATTTTTGCGTGCAATTGTTTTTTTCTCCCTTGGGGGTCCTTAGATTTATATATTAAATGTGATTGTTAATTCTTTTATTTTTTTTTTATTTTTTTTTTACCGTACGCGTACGGTAAGCTTACCGTACGCGCACTCCGCGATTTTTTTTTAAAATTATTAAATTTATTTTTCATACTTTTTGGTCCTTCGTGAACCCCCTGACGAACGCTAGGGGGTCTGCAACTCTTCGTTGCCCCCTTTTCATGTTATCAACCTTTGTTTTTCAGTGCGAGAGACAGAAAATGGCGGCCGATACTTTCTGATTTCGACCGATTCGAATGTTTACAGCAATGTAACCACCAATCAGAATTGAGCTCGCGCACGGCACCGTACGCGTACGGTAAGCTTACCGTAAGCGCACGGAGCGCGCTTACAGATATATATATTGATTTAAATGCTATTTTCTCAGGACCTACTGAACAGATTTACACCAGACCTGCAAAAGGCACATCCCTGACCTGAGGACTACCTCTCTGCCCAATTTCAAGTAATTCTGTTCAGCCGTTCGGGCTGTAGCTCGGACTAAACGTCCTATGGGAAAATGCATGGGGAAAACGCGTTTTGGGACCCCCCTTTTTTCTCAGCCCCCGCTTGACGAATCCCCCCCGAGACTTTCAGGGTAGGAGCGGAGCGTAGCGCCCCATTAGTTTTGAAAAATTCGCGAGGATTCGTCAACCAGCGCCAAAGTTATTCCAAATAGAATGTTGCGGATTTCCTATGGAAACACGGTCCTAACTATAACTATCTACTGGCGACCGCCAGTAGATTATATATATATATATATATATTTATTACTAAACACTCTCTACTAACCTCTTTATGAGATTAGAGCGCAAGGCACACAATATTTATACACTAGAACGACAGTAAATAGCACAATACACAGTGGGCCCCAGGGGGAGACCAAACCATATATTAAGAAAGTGGTATAACAACCACGACTTGACTAGACACAGTGCCTAGAGCACGTAGAATCGATGGGACCCCGAAGGAACCACCCAAGGTAGTGACACAGGGGACCCACAGGGGACGCGTGCAGTGTGAGAACACAGCCGCTAGCTCTGTACAATCCTATGGGAAAGTCGTGGTTGGAATTTTAAAGCTTAAGGACACTTAGGAGAGAACTTTGAGCAAACCCTTTCAAACTTAGAAGGTTCTAAGGCCAGCACCCACGTGAGCACCGGAGTACTCGTGTTACCTCACCCAGGGAAGCCGGGTGCATAGGTGTCAAATGGTGTTGGGAATCTTCGTTGTTCTCAATGGCGTGATGCTGCAAAGTGCTGCTGCTGTGAAGCAGAAAAGTGTCTGGTGTGATCCAAGCCTGGATCGGAGCGGAGAAGAACCTGAAAGCAGAGGGGACAGTGTGGGTAACTTGCCAGTGACCAGGGGCACGATAGACGAATGCCCACCGATGTCGGGTGATTCAGGTGCGAAGCTTGACTCTGCAGCCACGGGGACCAGGAGACGTCGACGACAACCAAAGTCCACAGGCGAGCTGTCCCACGAAGGATGTTGAGTGCTGGGGGGTCAGTGTCTGGGTTGGAGACCAACAAGCCTTGGCAACTGCAACCAACACGGTTAGAGTAAAGATGCTTCAGTGGGGACCAGCAAGGTCCTGGGGACTCCCCAAGCGATGGAGAGTCAGGGCACTCCTGGAGCAACCAGGTAAGCCCATTGAAAGTTAAGGTACCCTTCTCAGGGATCCACAAGTCGACAGACAAGGGATCGCGAAGGGACCTCGAGAGGAATCACTAAATACCAGCCCATGGGACACTTGTGGAGTGTAGGCCACTAATCTTCGGTGGAATCACTGCTCGGGGTCTGGACTACAAGTAGCCCAAAGCACAGCCTCAGGGATCGACAAAAAGCACATGCTGCTGCAAATGTGCACGGTATCCAGGGGTTCGGGTTGCACGGTCCCCACGAGGGCTTCGGATCTCAGGTTTGCGGAGAGCACGGATTGGCCTTGAGGAAGTTTGGAAACCCACCTCCTTTGTTGCAATATCTTTGGAGTCCTTCAGGAGCTGCGTAGTTGCAAACCGGACAGATGCGTCTTTGGTGCCTGCCTTGCAGGAGAGTAACTCCTTTACTCCAAGGGAGATTCTTCGGTCATCCAACGTCGTGTAGATAGTTGAAGTTCTGGGATTCTTTATCAGAGTTTCATCCAGGTAAATCTAAAGTCCTGTAGCCAGGGGTTCCTACTCTATACCCAAGGAAGGGGTGGGACAAACTCTGGGGACCCACCTATGGGAGGGTCAGGACAGAGGGGTGGCTACACCCATGTCCTTTGTCCAGTTTCGCCCCAGAGCAGGGGCTGATAGCCCCTGCACCATGTTTGAGCTGGACTATGCACAGGGACACCAAATGTGCCCCAGTGCAGACATCAAAGCACTTTTGGAGTGCACCCACCCAGTCCCAATACACTAAAGCCTGTCTGGGAGGTGGTCACACCTCCCTGTGACAGGAAACCTATTGTCCAGCTGTCCCCTGCCGGAATTTCGTCCAGCAGAGGGAGGGCAGACTTGTGTCTGTGGCTGGCAGCATCCATTTTGTGATGCCCAGTTTGAGAAACCTGGTACCGGGTGTACCGGTGTTTCGCATAAGTCCCTCTAGAAGGGTGGAATCATACCTCCCCCTCCAGTTAATGGTGTGGAGGTATGATTCCAATGGGTTTGACACCAAACACGACATGTTTCCATACAGCCGTTTTTAAAGTTAGCATTTACCGCGAGGTTATAATGCACTTAAGAGTATATGGTAGGCTGCATCACAAACAACCCAGGAATAGAGGTTACGAAAGCTGCAGAGGGGCTCTGCTCATGCATGCGCACCCTCTCACATAAAACCCAGCACCCTGCCTTCAGGATTGATAAGACCTGCCATAGGGGTGACTGATAGGTTTGTGTGTGCAGTGATATGGATAGATATAGTGAACCTATATCTAAGTAAGGGGTGCATACACCACCGTACACAGGCTGCTGTAGCAGACCTGTTGTGTCATTTCGAATAGTCTCCCAGGGGTGGCATAATGCATGCTGCAGCCCCTGAGAGGCCTCTGGGGTACCTATGCCCCAGGTACATAGTATACCATATACTAGGGACTTATAAGGGTACCCCAGAATCCAATTTGAAGTGTACCTAAAGTACATGCAATCAATTTAGAGAGAAAGCAGCTAGGCTGGGTCCCGATTAGCGGGATCCCAGCTAGACTAAGCCGAAAAACAGTGGAGCATCAACAAAAAGTGGGTGTAACTATAAGAAGCAGATCCTACTCTCCTACACCTGGCAGATGTCAATGACAGGGACTCTGCAAGGTAACACAGTGGCTACAGCCTTGGCTCTGGTAGAATAAGCATGCAAGCCCTGGGAGGGTTGCTTTTTGGCCAGTGCATAGCAAAACTTTATGCAGAGCACGATCCATCATGAGATGGTCTGTTTCTGCACTGCCTTCCCTTTCTCAGCTTCAACACAGCCGACAAAGAGTGGACTGTCCACCTGGAACTCTTGTATGCTCGATGAAGACCGACAATTCTTTTTGGTCCACATGTTGTAGTCTCTCCTCTTCTTTAGAAAGAGGAGGCAGGGCAAAGAGGTAGGGAAAGTGATGGTTTGGCCTACATGAAAGGGTGTCACAACCGTCAGTAAAGGAGGCAGAGGACCAAAGAACCAGCTTGTCTGGGTAAAAGGTGGTATAAGGAGGTTGTACAGAGAGGGCCTGCAGTTCGCGGATCCCCCACCTAAGCAGATGCTATGGTCACTAGAAAGGCAGTTTTAGTAGTCAGCAAGCGAAATGGGCAGTTATGAAACGGCTCAAGCAATTTGCTATTTAGATTATAGATAAATTATAGAGAACAAATAAAAACCTGTAATTGCACAAAGGGGATCAATATTTCTAGATTCACAACTTACCACAAGTTTGTCCCAGCTGCAGGTATATACTGTCTTGGTAGAGGGACACCTGACTGCCAGAACAGCACCACAAACTTCAGAGGAATGTTGAAAGCTGTCAATTGTTGCTGCTCGATCTCCATACATGAAGGTGGAGGGTGCACAGGTTTGGGTGCAGAACCCTCTCCTGTTACTGCGAAAGAGCCTCTTGAAGGGACAGCCTGATGGGAGGACCTATGCTCAGAAGCACGGGGTAGGATACCATACTCTCCGTGACAAATCCAGAGCCACAAGAATGACTTGGGCCTGGTCATTTATGATTTTCTTGAGTACTCTGGGAAGAAGTGGTATCGGTGGAAAAGTGTACAGGAGGCCAGAGTTCCACTCGAGATGAAAAACTTCTCTGAGAGAGAGCAGCCTTGAAAATTCCAGTGTGCACAACTGTAGACTCAGCAGTGATGAACAGATCTAACCAAGGTTCTCCTCGCTCTTGAAAGAGACACAGAACCACTTCTGGATGGAGACCCCATTCGTGATCTGCTAGGCATCGACAGATGAGTTTCCCCGTCACTCCGGAGGATAGGCCAGAAACTGCACTGTGACCAGAACTGCTCCAATGAAAGGAAGCATCTGAGAAGGAGTCAGGGCGACTTCGGCACTTGATAGTGAACCTCCGCGAATGCAGGAGGTCCCCCGTAGTCTAGAGGTGGGAGACAACTGCTTGGGGTAAGCCCGCCTTCAACAGCCAATTGTCGTGGTAGGGGAAGACTGGAACCCCTGACCTCCACAGAAGTGCTGCAATAATCGCCATCACTTTCATGAACACCCGAGGGGCTCTGGTGAGGCCGAAGGGGAGCACGGAAAACTGAAAACGCTCCTGGCCCACAGTGAACTGTAGGTAGCACAGGATGGGCAGACAGGATGGGGATGTGGGAATATGCATCCTGCAAGTCCAATGCTACCATACAGTTTTCAAGGTCCAGGGCAGACAGGAACTAAGCTAAGGTGAGCATTTTGATCTGCTCCTTTTTAAAGGAACAAGTTGAGAAGGTGCAGGTCTAGGATAGTCCTCCATCCGTTGGGACACCAGAAAGTAGCAGGAATAGCAGCCATGACCTACTTCTGATGCCAGCGCTCTCTCAATGGCTTCTTTGGCCAAAAGAGCCAATGCTTCCTGACAGAGCGAGGAGAGATGGTCCTCCATCAGCGGGTCATAAGTAGGTGGCATGGGTGGAGGGGTTTCCATGAAAGGGAGGGAGTAGCCCTTCTGGATGATTTGCAAAACCCACTAGTCTAAGGCTGCCAGGTGAGGTGGACTTACCCAGACCTCTGGATGGTGGTCCCACGTGATCTGTGGGAACCACGTGCACGGCCACAATAGGGCTGGGCACCCTGGTGGCTGGGCAGGATGGGAGGCTGTTGGTAGCCCCTACCATAGCCACGGAAGGGCTGAAGGGCATACTGGGGTTGGCGAGAGGCCAAGGATAAGCCTAAGGACCTGGCAGCAGCTCTGCTATTATTAAAGTGCTCAAGCGCAGAGTCTGCCATCTCACCAGAAAACATCAAAGGACATGTATACATGTGAAGCTTGGAAATCACCTGAGATGGCATCTCAGTACCATGGACTATAAAATCGCTATGCTCAGTGAGTCGGTCACGTCGAGCCCACATCAAATGGTGAACTCTGCAGCATTTTGCCGATCAGCAATTGCTTGAGAGAGTACAACACGGGCCTCCTCAGAGCCCAAGGGCAGCACTTGCCCAACCAAATCTCATACAGTGTGTTGGTATCAGCCCAAAAGGCGCATGGTGTTCACCGACCACAGTGCTAGGATGGTGGAAGAGAAAATCCTCTTACCAAAGGTTTCCAGCATTTTGGATTCCCTATCTGGTGGAGTGGTTAGGAACACGCCAGGATAGATCATGGAAGTGGAAGCTTGGACCACCAGGCTCTCCGCGGTGGGGTGCTAGGTGAGGCAACTGGGGTCACCAGGAGTGGGACGATGGTGGCAGGCAATTGTCCTGTGCACAAGAGCCCCTGTGCAGGGCTTGGACCAGACCCCAAGGAGGACATCTGTTAAGGCTTCAATGAATGGGAGTAAGTGTTCTGAGGGGACAACTCCCAGCTGAAGCACCTCTGTCAAGATGTTAGTCTTGACTGCCACTGTGGGAAGCTGAAGGTCCAGGACCTCAACTGCCTTCTGTACCACCACTGCAAATGAAGCACCCTCCTCCAGAGCCACGGTAGAGGGAAAGATCAGACAGTGTCTGGTGAAGTGTTCAACACTGGCATTTGCCATTTTCCCAGATCAGTTGTCCTCTGTATCATCCAGGGGGTGATGGTACCCATAAAGGTCCTCTGACCCCTTCCAATTGTCACACTCTCTCCAGACCCATCAAAAGAAAAAGGCACTGGTTTCGACTCGGAATGCATGGTACCTGTTGGTGCGTTGTCTGCAACGTGCATCCGGTTCCTTGTCGAAGTCAGATATAAATATGGGGCCAGTGTCACCACGGAGCACCTGAAACGATGGCACTGGGAAATGTCCCGGTCTTGCGGGAACGGTGCTGCTCCGAATCCAGCATTGGATCCAAGGGTCCCGGCTGGCACTGCGGGCGGACCCGCCAGCAGAAAACCAGTAGAGGCCGCTCCTGAATCTGTGGGGCCTGAAGGCACTCCAGAGGGGTCGAGCAGCACAAATATAGGGTGCAAAGCCTCTTAAAACTCCATGATTTGGGCGGGCGTCGCTTCAGCTCTGGGAGGCGAGTAGTCAGGCCTAGAATGCCGACGCTCTTGCGCCAGGTCCGATGTCTTGGACCGGCACACAGAAGTCAAAGAGTGCTTGGTCTTCTTATTATGTGACTTACCTAATGACCTGGATCAAGATGACGACTGTCAGGAGTGGCTCTGTGAGCGGTGCTGGGACTTTCTGCGTGAAAAAGACTGGTGGTAGATTTTTCTGGATCTGCTCTGAGTGGCCTTGAAAGAAAAGAACTGACATTAGTGCACTGAGGTGGCACCTATAGAGGCACCGCACACATCACATCCAGCACGGCCAATGTGGAACTGAATGACGCCACCTACTGGGGCGCATAGGTACTGCTCTAAAACTTTAGGATCCAGTGTGACGCATGGGGAATATTCTATCTTGAGAAATCTGCACCTAGAAGTCTCTATCCGATGTAATCTTTAGCTGCAACCAGTAATGTAATCAAGTGGTTGCAATTCTCTTACCTGTTAGCAGCTCTATCCAGCTCTGCACAGTCTCTGCGGGATCCGTTGCCTTCATGTGTTTGAGGGTCTCGTCCAATAAAACGTCACCAGTTGGAGTGTCTGACTTTACCAGCACCTGGATAAAGACCACAATTAAGTTAACAAAGATACTGTGCGACAATGATTATACTTAAGCAAAAGTATCTTGCATCAAGACCATAGGAATGAAGGAAATATTTATTACTTCACTGGCCTGA